>NC_138062.1:35856053-36480883 GCF_964194185.1 Rhinolophus hipposideros | reverse complement strand
GCCCATGTGGGAATCGAACCGGCAGCCTTCGGAGTTAGGAGCATGGAGCTCTAACCGCCTGAGCCACCGGGCCGGCCCCAGTCTGGCAATTATTGCTGGTTCCTCCATTCTCCTTGAGTTCCATACCCAGTTT
Organism: Rhinolophus hipposideros; assembly: GCF_964194185.1. NCBI lineage: Eukaryota > Metazoa > Chordata > Mammalia > Chiroptera > Rhinolophidae > Rhinolophus > Rhinolophus hipposideros. Next base: position 36,480,750 of record NC_138062.1, on the reverse strand, counting down.
CTCTTGAACACATCTGTCTTCTTTATCTGACCTAGGCTTGTTCCACTTTTCTAGCCCCTGCTTTTGCTTAACCCTTAAAGGAAGTGACCTTAGCTACCTGACCTCTGGCTCAACGTCAAGGCCAAATTTGTCCTGGAGAAGCAAAAAAATGTATCCAAAAGAAGTCACTTGGATGCCTCTTTGTTTTGTTGATGGTTTCTTTTGCTGTGCAGAAGCTTTTTAGTTTGATATAGTCCCATTCATTTATTTTTGCCTTTACTTCTCTTGTCTTTGAGGTCAAATTTATAAATGCTCTTTGAACCCAAAGTCCATAAGTTTAGAACCTATGTTTTCTTCTGTGCAATTTATTATTTCAAGTCTTATGTTTAGGTCTTTGATCCATTTTGAGTTAATTTTTGTGTATGATGATAGAATTAAACTAGAAAGCCTAGCTTAATTCTATTGCATGTGGCTATCCAATTCTCCCAGCACCATTTATTGAAGAGGCTTTCTTTTCTCCATTGTTTGTTTTTGGCTCCTTTGTTGAAAAGTATCTGCCCATATTTATGTGAGTTTATTTCTGCGTTTTCAGTTCTATTCCATTGGTCTGTATGTCCATTTTTCTGCCAATACCCTGTTGTTTTGATTATTGTTGCTTTGTAGTATAAGTCAGGGAGTGTGATACCTCCATCCTAGTTCTTTTTTCTTAGGATTTCTTTGGCTATTCTGGGTCTCTTGTGAATCCATACAAACATGATGGGTTTTTTTTGTTCTATTTCTTCGAAAAATGCCATTGGGAATGTGGATAAAGAAGATGTACATATACCTATATAATGGAGTATTACTTAGCCATAAGAAAAGATAAAATACTGTCACTTATGACAACGTGGGTGGCTCTTGAGATTATCATGCTAAGTGAAATAAGTGAGACAGAAAAAAGTTGAGAACCATATGATTTCACTCATATGTGGGATATAAAACTGAAAGCCACAAAAAGCAAGACAAACTAACAAACACTCGTAGACACAGATGACAGTTTAGTGGCTACCAGACGGTAAGGGGGGAATTGTAGAAGAGGATAAAGGGGGTCAAATATATAGTGATGGAAGGAGAACTGATTCTTGATGAACACACAATGCAGTATACAGATTACGTATTGTAGAATTGTACTCTTTTTTTTTTTATATAGTTTTATTTTATTTTTACATCCCTCACACCGTGAACCCCCCACTCCCCATCCACCACCACCCCGACCTCACACTGAGCCATCACATTATACACATAAAATTATAGTTGGCATTCATTAATATCCAGTTTCTGGTGTACAATGCCATGACCAAGCATCCACAGCATCCCTGAGGTAGTCTCCCAAACAGGACACATGTCCATAGGACACCCAACAAAATCCCCAAACACTATTGAGTAAGTTCCCCAAAGTATAGAATTGTACTCTTGAAACATATATAATTTTACTAACCAATGTCACCCCAATACATTTGATAAAAATTATACACACACACACACACATAAACACACACACACAAAGTTACTTGGAGGAGAAGATTGTGTGTTTTAAGGCCAGTTTTGTTTAAAGTATCATGGTAGTATTAAGATGTTCTCTTAATATCTCGCACATAATTTATTTCGCTAGAAGGCCAAACACATGATGTTTTTAGAACAAGAACAGTTTCTGCTTGATGAACATACCTGACCCAGAAGTTTGTGGGTTTTTTTCCAGTTAGTCGTTCTGATGCTCCAGACACTAACTTACGAGGACAGTATTTTCCAACTATAGTTTAAGAAAATCAACAATAGGAGTTTTTGAATATTTTTCATTATTTCAAAAGATCTAGTAGGTTACACAGGTCAACGTGTAATTGGTTGAAAAGATTGGTTTATTTGCTCTTCCCTGCAGTCGTACTAATTCGTTATGGTAACCCGGCATACGCTGATCATAAGATGTGATTTATAATTATATCATCCCTGTTTAGCACTGAATGAGAAAACAATTGAAGTAATTTATTGAATGTCGCTAGATTTCCTTTAAACGATAAAGAATGTCTTGGCAATTCTTTCACTCCTTTCTGTGTGCAGTGATTCAGGTTCTCTCTCTGGACTCCCAACCTTCCCACCGGCTCTTCTCCACTTGCTTGACCAACTCCTTCCATGTAAACACCGTGCTCTGCCTTCCAGGAGGCACAGACTAGATGAGGTCACTCTCGGTGTCCTCCCCTGGCACTGAAGACTTACCCCATGATAACCCTCATTTAATGACTCTGTAAGGATTGTTTCCCCACAAAATTATAGGTTCTTTGACATCAGGCCATCAGGCTTGTGTCTGTCTTGTTCTTCGCCTTTCCCTGGCCCCCACCCCAAGTATCAGGCACATATAAACACTCAGTAAATATTTGTAGGTTTAATAGGTGGATTATATTTATTATCCGACTGAGTGGCATTTATCCATTTGAATGCTTTATTACATCACTAGACTATCTTACTCTGGAGGAATACCATATCTGTGGAGATAGCAATCATTTTTTCCCTTGCAAATAGTGTTTTTATTTTTGTTTTTTTGATTATTTAATTTAATTTTTTTAATTTTTCAATTACAATGGACATTCAATATTATATTAGTTTTAGGTGTACAGCATGGCAGTGAGACATTTATGTAACTTATGAAGTGATTCCCCCTGTAAGTCTAATACCCACCTGACACCATACGTAGTTATTATAATATTATATAGACTCTCTAATCTGTATTTTACATCCCCATGACTATTTTGTTACTGTCAATTTGTACTTCTTAACCCCTTTACCTCTTTCACCCAGCTCCCCAACCCCCCTCCCATCTTGCAACCATCAGTTTGTTCTCTGTATCTGAATTTGTTTCTGTTTTGTTTGTTTGTTTGTTTTTCAATTCCACATCCAAGTGAAATCATGGTGTTTGTCTTCATCTGACTTATTTCACTTAGTGTAATATACTCTAGGCCCATTCTTTTTTTTTCTGTAATTAATTTTGTTGGGGTGACATCAGTTAATAAAATTATATAGGTTTCAAGTGCACGATTTTATAATAACATCATCTGTATATTTCATTGTATGTTTACTACCCAAAGTCAAATCTCCTTCTGTCACCATATATTTGACGCCCTTTACTCTTTTCTACATCTCCCTTTCCTTCTGGTAACCACTAAACTGTCGTCTGTGTCTGTTTATTTGTTTGTCTTCTCCATTTGTTGCGTTCAGTTTTATATCCCACATATGAGTGAAATCATGATTCTCAACTTTTTCTGTCTGAATTTTTTCACATAGCGTGATAATCTCAAGATTCCATCCGTGTTGTCACAAATGGCAATATTTCACCTTTTCTGATGGCTGAGTAATACTTCTTAGCATCTGTGTACCACATCTTTTTTATCCAGTCATCTATCTATCAGTGGGTACTCAGGTTGCTTCCATATCTTTGCTATTGTAAATAGTGCTTCAGTGAACATACTGGTGCACATATTTTTTTGAATTAGTGTGTTGGATTTCTTCAGATAAATACCCAGAAGTGGAATTGCTGGGTCATATGTTAGATCTATTTTAAATTTTTTGAGGAACCTCCAAACTGTTTTTCATAGTGGCTGCAACAATTTGCAACCCCACCAATAGTATATGAGGGTTCCTTTTTCTCCACATCCTCACCAACTGTTATTTGGTTATTTGTTGATGATAGCCATTCTGACAGGTGTGAAGTGGTATCTCATTGTGGTTTTAATTTGTGTTTCTCTGATGATTAGTGAGGTTGAGCATCTTTTCATGTCTGTTGTCCATCTGTATGTCCTCTTTGGAGAAATGTCAATTCAGGTCCTCTGTCCATTTTTTAATTGGATTGTTTGTGATTTGTGTGTGTGTGTGTGTTGAGTTGTATGAGCTCTTTATAAACTTTGGATATCAACCCCTTATCAGATGTACCATTGGTGAATATCTTCTTCCATTCAGTAGACTATCTTTTCATCTTGGTGGTTTTCTTTGCTGTGCAAAAACTTTTTAGTGTGATGTGACCCCATTTATTTTTTTTTTCTTTTGTTTACCTTGCCCAAGGAGCTATATACTACTAAGAGCAATGTCACCGAATTTACTGCGTAGGTTTTCTACTGGGACTTTTATTTTTTAGGGTCTTACATTTAAGTCTTTAATACATTTTGAGTTTATTTTTGTATAAGGTGTAAGAAAGTGGTCTAGTTTCTTTTTTCTGTTTTTTTTTTTTTTTTGCATGTATCCAGTTTTCCCAGCACCATTTATTAAGGAGACTATCTTTACTCCATTGCATATTCTTGCTGCCTCTGTCAAAGATTAATTGACCATATAGGTATGGGTTTATTTCTAGGTGCTCTCTTCCCTTCCTTGATTGATTTGTCTGTTTTTATGCAAGGACCAGGCTGTTTTGATTACTATAGCCTTGTGGTATAGTTTGACATCAGGTAGTGTGGGAGGTGGCAATCATTTTTTAATCCCCAGCATCTATCATAGTTCTAGGACAGACATTTAATTTAGTTTACATGCATTTGAGATTTTTTTTTAAATGGAGACATTATAGATTCTGACTAAAGGCTTTAATGATAAAGTTCCTTGTCTTACCATTAATTAGGTAGTCCTGTGAATAATCACTCCTGTGAAAAGTGACTCTAAATTCCACTCAACTCGTAATGATAGGTTCTATGCTTTTATTCAGTTCCTTATAAGTGAGCAGTACCATGATTTTAGGTCTAGAAGCAGCTTAAAGTTAAACTTACAACTTTGATTGGAGCTGGTCACTCCAATGTTGTAGATAGCGTTTGAATGAGGTTGCTGACTGGACCTTTTAACTTGCTGTTCTTGTTTATTTTCTGCTTTTTTTGTTTGTTCAGGTCTGGCATGGTGCCTAAAAATAAAAGCTTGCTTGCAGTTTGACTTTCATTGTGATTCAGTTTTGCAATATTTTCAAAACATCCTTCAGGAGACTTTCATTTATCTGTGGACATCTCCTGTATCTTCCAAAACAAACACAACATAAATAGGGGGATTTTGGAAATTTCCAAATTGTAGCAGATGGGGACTTGCGTCCTTTGTCTGAGAAATTTTTGCTCCAGATAGAGGGGAATCCCAGAGAAAAACATAAGTCTGAAAGCTTCCTGGGGTTTTCTGCCTTTTCTCTCCCTGGCAAAGGGGGTAGGTGGGAGAGGGGAGAGTAACCAAATGTCAGAGCCAGGCAAGGCCTCTCCCCTGTGAAAGCTCTCAATTCAAAGGACTACACGCCATGGCAGTCATCTAAGTCAGACTGTTTCCTTACACTCAGCAGTTCCCTTTCCAGATAACTGAGGAGAAAGACTAACCTCACATGTGAGAGTATCTAATTAAAGTTCCAGAATCCAGAATATCCAGGAAGGGGGTGACACTAAGGAATGACTCTTGGAGGCCCCGTTTCCTTTCTGCTTCTTTTGATTGCATTGGGTTAGTTTCTTTGGGAATCTGGACCAGTGAGACGAAAGTATCTCTATTCTAGTCAGTTCTCTTTTCTCTGTACCATGGTCAGTCTACAGGGCACCTGCACAACTATCCTCCACATTCTTAAGGTTAGAGGCATATTCCCCTGATTTCCCAAGAGAAGGCCTTGGAAAATTATAGAATTGTATATTTGAAACCTATATAATTTTGTTAGCTAATGTCACCCCAATACATTTAATAAAATTTAAAAAGAAAACAAAAACCATAGGACTCTAATCTCATGGTCTTCCCACAGTGGATCAGAGGATTCATAAAATTTTAAAGCCAAAGGGACCCTCAGAGATCACTTATTCCAACCCCTCCATTTTTCTAGGAAATACGATGAGGCTACAGAATTTTAGTGAGTTAGCAGATGTGATCTTGTGGTGGTAAAGAGGACAATACAGGCTTAGGGGTCAGGCATCAGCATGAATCCTGCTTCTACCTCATTATTTCTGTCAATGACCTTGAATAAGTCATTCACCCTCTTTAAACTTCAGTTTCACCATCTATAAAATGATATAATAATAGCACTTATAGGACCATTGAGATGGTCCTTATAGGATGATTTATAGGATGATTACATTACAGAAAATTCATGGAAAGCACTGCAGGTAGTGCCTGGCATTCAATAAGTGACTACAAATTGATAGTGGCTATTTATTTTCATTATTATTATAATCATCGTCATCTTCATCACCATCAAAGTCAGGACCCAAATTTATTGGTTCAGTATTTCTTTTACTACGTTCCTTTGAATCATCTTCATATATTGTTAGTAGTACATTGGGTACCCTACTCTATATTAGTTGAAGCATAAACAGTGGTGGTATCATTAGTTTAGAGACTATGAGACACTGGAGAAATAATGATGTATTGTTTTATATATATATATATATATATATATATATATATATATATATATATATATATACACATATACACTTAAAAAGGTTCAGAGTAATGTAATAATCTGGATTTTATTTTAGATTATGTTTCCATATAGTTGCATTCCCACATTTATATTAATAGTGCTATCTTTTAAAAACACAGGTTCTAATGTATTAAGAAGTGTGTATTAGAGTTCTCTCCTACTTATTATTTTTCATTCCTTTCTCATTCCAATATTGTCACAGTAGACTTTTGTAATTGAATACATTGTGCTACAGAATTTCAAGTGATTGTTTTGGTAGTAAAAGCATTATCCATGTAAGCATTACCCATGCCATTTTTCATGTGACTAAACAATCCCACAAACCTGGTTACCTTTGGGGAAATGCTAAGGACTGTGGGCAGGAGAGGAGAGGAGAGTTGAATGAAACATTTCCAAATTAAATTTCTTTTACTGCTATGTGTATTCAGGAACATTGGGTCTGACCCCTCAGACTCGTTCGTTAAGATTTGCCTGATCATAACTACGCTATCAGGTCAGGAAGTCATGGGTCCAAAAGAAAATCAGAGTTGTGCCCCCACCCATAAAATGTCCCTGTTTTTATCACTTTTCTGTGCTCTTTCACCAGCTTAGAGCAAGTCCCCTCGTATAGCACCATTTCCATTTTTTTCTTTCTTCTCCATTTAAGCATAAAATATGTATATGTGAATTCTAAAAAGGCTGTTGGATTATCAGATTACCCTAATCAAACGATTCCCTTCATGAAGATTTGGGATTCTAGAATTGGCAGTTAAACCAGAGAAAGAAAACCCTTTTGATACAAAATATGAAGCCTTAAGGGCAAAGACAGTGTTTCATTCATTCACGTTTTTGTAGCATTAGCACAGTGCTTAGCACATAGTACGTTTCAATAAATGTTTGAAATAATAACAAACCTTTCTCCATTCCTAGTCAATTTATGAGTATAGGAGCAACTCTCTTTCCAGGGCAGAAAAATCTTATGACCCTATGGGTCTTGTGAAAGTTATTATTTTTAGTGGCTTAGAACATCAACTCCCAGAATTAATAAATTGTGGTCCATGCAGATCATTTCAGGGCTAAAAAGAAAAGAAATATCAAGCTATGAAACAACATGGAGAGACCTAAAATGTGTATTATATTACTAAGTGAGAGAATCCAGTCTGGAAAGGCTGCCTAGTGTATGATTCCAACTATATGACATTCTGAAAGAGGCAGAACTATAGAGATAGTAGAAACAATCAGTGGTGCATAGGGATTGGGGGAGGGAGAGAGATAAAGAGGCACAACACAGGATTTTTTAGGGCAGTGAAACTACTCTGCATGATAGTGTAATGGTGGACGCATGGTTTTATACTTTTGTCCACACCCACAGAATGTATTAATAGAAAGAATGGAGTCTGGGTAATCGTAATATGTTCATGTAGGTTCATCAGTTGTAATAATGCACCACTTTGGTGGGGGATGTTGTTAATGGGGAGGTTTTGCATGTGTTGGGGCCAGGACTATATGGGACGTTTCTGTACCTTCTGCTCAGTTTTGCTGTGAACCTAAAACTGCTCTAAAAATAGTTGAAAAATATGGAAGAAATAAGTCAGTGTGTCAAGAGGCCGAAAGATGTGACTGATAACAATTGGAAAATGTTCGAGTTTTAGAGATCCTGCCTAGAAGAGGGAAGCAATCAAAAGAGGTTGAGACGATAGGTGAAGGACTGAGAGGCCATTAATGAAAATGGCATCGGCCGAGGGTCTAAGAAAAGGTCCTTGACATTTATCTGAGAAATCTGCATGATCAAATAATGATATTCAGGTTGGAACGTCTCTAGAGAAAGCGATTTTACACCTGCACGGCAGCCATGACGTGCCTGGGCTGAAGTAGTATTCTGGCACTTTAGAGTTCTCCAAAGTGAAGTAGAGTTCTCCAAACTAGAGACTTCGGAGCTAAGAATGAAAATGAAACAGATTTTAGATCAAACTGGACTCCATTTACTACTAATTGCTTCAATGTGTAGATGGAGAAAGACAGACAATAGGTACTTAATAATGAAGAGCTTATTAGTAGTAGTATTTATTTGTATGTCCTGAGGTTTTTCCTGTTTTACTATATAGTAGTAGGGTTGCTGTTCCACTGTAACCAGCCAGTCAAATGGGCAGATAAATTGTCACCACAGAGGCATAGGGGAGAGGACACCATGTCAGCGCACTACCCCAAAGTTGAAGCTTTGGGTAAGGAAGTTTTACTTTCAGTTTGAGGGTCAATTTTTACTCCTGTGTGAAAAAAAAGCATGCCTAGCTCTCAGCAAAGGCATAAACACTGAGAAAGGACAGTAAAGGCAGAGGATATATAACCTAGTTCCAGTTGTATCTATTATTCTTAAGGGTGAAAAATGGAAATACGATGGCCATATTTTCAAGTAAAAAATTCAGACACACGCTATGACAGTGTGACAATAACGCAGCACATGTGAAACTGCAGCTGTCTGCGGAAATTCAGCCTCTATGGTCACCACATGTAGAGAAGACAGGGAAATTTAATTGTAGTAGGAAAAGAGGCCAGTTTCCATTCTATAAGGCCATGGGATAATGAGCTGCAAGGGCCTACAGGTCACCTTATCTGTTCCCCTAGTGTCATTGAGGCCACACAACTTTTCCAAGCGAAATTTTACCTTTTTATTGGAGGCTTTTTGGATAACAGTAACATCTTTTGGTTGAGATACTGTAAATAACATCAAAGGAATTCCAACATTTTGAAAGATTATAACTGCTAGAATGCGAATAATATTTACCACTCCTATTTTGCCCGCGTTTTACTAGTATTCCAGCACCTTGATTACCAAGTCACAACTCAAATATTGGGGAAAAGTCTGATACCTGTGCTTATCAATTCCCATTGTGTTCCATTTTCTGACTTTATTTGTAATTGTTTCTTCAGAAAAGAAAAACTTGATAATGGATGGAGGGACAGGAGAAAATGTTTGCATAATGGTGACACAAAGGCTGTAGTATATTGGATAATATATTTTAAGTTAAATCCTTTTGCTTTAGAGATTATGACTTGACACAAAAATGTTTAGAAAATAAATTGGTATAGATCAGCGATTTTCAAAATGTGCTCCCCCAAACCAGCAGCATCGGCGTCAGCTAGGAACTTGTGGGAAATGTAAATTCTCAGGCTCACCCCAAATCTACTAAAAACTGGGGGTAGAAACCAGCAGTCAGTAGTTTAACAGTCTTGCCAGATGATTCTAACCACTGGTAAATCATTCAGTGGTTAAATCATTCAGACAAGCATCTTTGATTTAGAAGGTAGTTCAGAGCAATAAGGGAGTGAATACATCAAATTTTAAAAAAGCTATGTTGATTTCTTCACTGTGTTAGTTTTCTGATGCTGTGCAACAGATTACCCCATATTTAGTGACTTAAAGCAGCACGTGTTTATTATCTCACAGTTTCTTTAGGTCATGTGTTCGAGCACAGGTCAGCTGGGTCATCTGCTTAGGGCCCCACAAGGCTACAATCAAGGTGAAAGCTGGGCTGCATTCTCATCGGAAGGCTCAGTAGGGAAGAATTTGCTTCCACGCTGTTTCAGGGTGTTTCCACAGTTCATTTCCTTTCAGCAGCAGAACTGAGGGCCCCAGTTTCTTACTTGTCATGGGTGGAGGCTGCCCTAAGTTCCTGAAATTTCTGTCACATGGCCATTCCCCAAACAGCTCACAGTATGGGCAGTCTGCATCTTCAAAGCTCTCAAAGCCAGTAGGAAAGTCTCTCTCTAGTCTGATAAAATGGAGTCATATATGATCATATCTGATCATACATGATCATGACAGTGACATCCCATCACCTTTGCTATAAACTGTAATCTGATCAAGTGAGCGACTTCCTATCTCCTTTTCCATATCCTGTTGATCAAAAACAAGTTATAGGTTCTGCCTGCACTCAAGGGCAGGTATGTGTGACTTGCAGTTCACCTTAGGGTATGTTCTCCACATGCCGAAATTATAATTTTTTTAAACAGAATTGACTAAAACTTAGTGTACTTTTTCTTTTAAAATGAAGCACATTTGAAAGGTGTATCTTTTTCAAAAGTAATCTAGTAATTCACTATAATCTTAGTAAATTGAGGTCAAAGATTGATTTATCTCCAACAACATTCATTGAGGTTAAAAAAAGTATCCTACTTAGCTGGCTTTGACATAAGCATTCTATTTTCCTGGCCTCCTATACCCATCTCCTCGTTATTCTTCAGGGACCCAACCAAGTATCTTGTCTCCACACGCCTTTCTTGATGCTTCTAACTGGAACTTTTTCCTTTTAATCCCCACAGTATTATTGTACTTTCCTGGTGTAGTTTACAGCTATTTAGGTAGATGATTTCTCTCTCTTGCATACAGGCCTATGTCATTCATTTCGATGTCATTAAAAGCTTCAGTCAGTTGCTGGAGGTAAAGGAAACTCAACCAATAGATGTTACATTAGTGAGATCATATTTTATATCTTTGGAGCTACTCAAGCAGCATATATGTTAATATCAAGGTTTGTTGAATTATAAAAGCAGTTAACATTAGGTGTTATGACTTACTAATATCTACTCAGTGTAAATTATCACATTAGGAGAGTAATACCATGTACTACTGGCTTTGAAATCGCACACCCCTGAGCTCCATTCCTTGTTGCTCCTGTTAATGGCTGTGTGTGGCTTGGGGCATGGTACTTAATGTCTCTCAACCTCACTTTTCTTAATATAGTCATTGCTCCATAAATATCAAGACATTATTAATGTCAAGTTGGAAGCATTAAAATTTCTTGACAATATCAACACAGTTCACACAAGGGCAAGAACTCTAGAATTCCAGCTCAGCTCTGGAAGGATAGCATGCACATGTATCATGTTTATGTCAAAGGATAGTAATCTGCTGGCAAACATAGACTAAATAGACACTGTACTATCTCTACAGTTATTTATAAATATTCTCCATCTTTGGTGGTGATTTTAATGGTTCAAATAATAGAGGAAAGAGTGGGTGGAGTGACAGAACATAAGGAACTCTGTTTTAATCAGTAGCATGGGAAAGCTGGGCATGGTCACAGAACTGAGAGAGATGAAATAAGGAAATTTTCCTAACCAGGACTCTGAGGATTACACAGAACATTACGAGCCACTTCCAGTGAGTCAGGGCTGGAATGTTCGACAGATCAGTGCTCTGTTGAATGCTGAGTCCCACTGCGTTATCCCTACAGCCTTGCCAAATGTAAGACTTCACAAAGTCAGGCTCAAACTTAAAAGTCGATTGCTGGGGGACCATGCTAGAGTTATTTTCATTCCTTTCAGTAATCAGTTCTCATAACTTTCTTAATAAAAAGGCAATGTTGCTGTGCTTTTCCCTAGAATGGAGGACTGTTTTCTTGGCCAAGTTATATATGTGAGGGTATAGGTACGAAGATGTTCTAATGTGTACCTTTGGAAATTCTGTTACGCAGTCAGTGCTGTGAGATAGGTGGATTGTGCTTCCCTATTGCTTTATTTTCTGTTTTCACATGATAGACTTATTTAGACATTTTTAAATGGTCCCTGATAGCTATTCAATGAATCGGTTAGCGTCCGCATCTATATGCTTTGAAAATACGGGAATAATGTTTTTTTGCCATTTTTATCTACTGCTGACGTCTATAACTAGTTTTTAGTGGCCATCCAATTTACTTACTCAGTGTGTATTGGGAGTTATTGCTTCTGGTATGTAAGATCTTTTTAAGATTTAAAGTGTAAATAATTACAAAATAATTTAGAGGAGGAATTTAAAGAGGGAGAAGAGTAAGTAAGAAAAGAAGCAAGTGGAGAAGAAGAAAGAGGAAGCAGCCTGGAGTGGTGATCAAAACTTTCACTGGTGGAATAAAAACCCTAAACCATATTAATAGCGTATTTATGTGAGCAAAGTGAGCAAGCAAGAGAGAATGTTGACAAATCTCAGTTGAAATTAAGAATATTGTCATCATTTATCCATGGAGGACATATAGCAACTACTTATTGTTGTTTTAATACAATAAGTTTTGGAACAATATGTTATGCAGCAAACATGTAGTATCATATATATATATATATATATATATATACGTACATATATATGTACGTATATATATATATTTATATATTTATATATGTATGTATATACACACACATATATATGTGCGTATACATATGTATATGTATGTATATACATATGCTAATAAACAATAATACAAATGCTTTAAAAGAAGGAAAAGCTCAGAAACTTAAGGATTAAAAAGTCCAAAGCTTTTTGTTATTGTTTAATAAGAATTTTTCCCCCTTGAATATTTAGAGCCGAAAGTAATTGTCCTTGTATAAAATTAAGAAGGAAGGACGCACCAATGTTTTTCTTCTTTGTTGTTTAGAGGAAACTGAGATGTATGCCAAAATCTATAAAAAGTCACCACTAATCTATATTTGAAAAGCCTCATCTACTACTAACTTTTTTTTGGCAAATTATCAATGCTGTTTCATTCTGTTTTTAAAGTTTTAGTCATCCTTATTGAGTTAAAAATATCACATATGAATATGCCTTTTAATTTACCTTTTTTGGTCCTAAGGTTTATTTCATAAGCCTAAAGTAATGAATGATTGGATTTATGTTCATTCAAATGGGTTGATATGAATGCAAATTCCTCAGTGTTGTGCAGTAAAATTACTATTAATGTCTTCCAGAACAAATCTGAGATAAGATCATAATTGTGGTTTTCCAAAGATTGCTTTCCAAAGACTGTTAAATTATGCTGACTATTATTTTCCATTCTAGTGCTTCTTAAGCTTATTACATGGTGATGATTTTTATATGGGAACAGTCTGAAGAAAAACAATTGAGTGACTTTAGGTAGAATAAAAAAATCAGGATTGAACCAAAATATCATGGAGTATCTCAGAGTAAACTGTGTTATTCTCATCTCCCTATCTTACTCCCATCATTCCATTCCAATGTCTGGTGTCAGTCATTCAAACTTCATTCAACAAACACTGTACAAATGTTCAATGAGTGCCTATTGTGCAATACTCATTGCTCCAATGTGCTAAGCACTATTTTAGTCAGTGAAGATAGAAGAATTAACAAGGCAAAAGCTCTGCCCTCATGAAGCTTGCAGTTTAGTCTGGGAGACAGTAAGTAGATAAACAAATACCAAACAATACAATTTTGAGTATTGATAAATACTATGAAGAAAAAAGAAAACAGGGTAAAGGTATGGAGAGAGGATGACACTGAGAAAGAAAAATTTATTTTTGATAGAAGGTCAGGGAAGGGAAAGTCAAGTAAGGAATTGAGATGATACTAAAAGAGCAAACCATGTAAAGGTCTGGCGGGGGAACCATTCCCAGCAGAGAAAGATCAAGTTTAAAAGCCCTGGTGTGGAAATAATATGTGGGAGCTTAGAGTAAGTGAGATTAGAGGAAGGTGATCAAAGTGGGTACAGCATGATGAAAAAGAGAGAGAGAGATGGAAGATGAAATTGGAGAAATAAACAGAAAACTTATAGGCCAGGATAAGGAGTTTATTCAAAATATCATAGGAAGCTACAGGAAAACTTTAAGCAAGGAAGTTATATAATCTTATTTAATTTTTAAAATATCTCTTTGGCACCTGCATGGAGAATAATAGGCTGGCTGTAGCAAGAAAAAAAGCAAGACCACTTGACAGATTATTGTAGTTTGTGCAAAAATTTATGGTAGCTTGTGAAGCTAATGGTAGTTAGTAGAGGGCACAAGAAGTGATGGGGTTTCAAGATAAATATGATAGGATTTTGTGATGGATAACATTTGAAATGTAAGGGAAAAAAATCAAGGATGACTCCTGGGTTTGGGTCTAAGAACTGGGTGAAAGACAGTATTTATGGATATGGTGAAGAGTGAGGGAGGAACAGTTTGGGAGATAGAAGGGAATCAAGAGTTCTGTTTTGGCCGCATTAAGTTTGAGGTGTTATTATAGATTTCTACATGGAAATGTCAAGTAGGCAGTTGGAAATACAAATCACAAAGGTGTCGAACTAGAGCTGTACATGTCAGAGACACCACCAAAGAGATAATATTAAGGCCATGAGACTCTGTTGTCTCTTTAGAGAGTGAATGTAAATGGAAAGGAGGCCTAAGAATTGGATCTTGACGCACTCCAACATGGAGAGGCCTGGAAGGGGATGAGAAGAAATACCAGTAAGATAAAGGAAACCCAAGAGAGTGGGGTGTCAAATGAGGAAAGCGTTTCAAGGGAAAATGAGTGATGAGTTCTGTCAGTGCTGCTGAGTGGTCTTTAAAAAATGAGGACTGAAAACTATCTCTTAGATTTGGCAAGTTGGAGGTCCTGGTTGACTTTAGCAAGACAACCTTGCATGGAATGGCGGAGACAAAAACTTGAGTGAAGTGTGTCAAGGAAAGGAAATGGAAGGTATGAACGTAGATCTGGTGAAGAGAAACAGAAGAATAATATCATACCTAGCTGAAATGTCGATTTCCTCAGATTTCTTATCTGCAAGGTGAGAGGTTTTAGATGACTTCTAAACTCCAACATACAGTTTCCAAGTCAAAAAAATATCTTGGGGTAAAAGCCAAAAGGCCAACCTACCCAAAGTATCACTGACTGTTTTGCCAATGGCCTCAATATGATGGCCTAGGCATCATATTAGCATCATTTGCATTGAACGCCCATTTAATGATTTGGAATAACAATAACAACTTTAAGAAATTAGTTGAATATTTTATTATGAGAACAACTTACATTCATTATTTTACTTACAGCCATTTTTGCGCTTCAAATAAGTCTTGTGATCCTTTGCTGATAGAAGCAAGTAAGTGGCAGAACAGATCTGCGTCTGTCCGTAATTAGACCTCAGAGCCTCCTCATTCTCCCACGGCCAGATGGACCACGATGATATTTGGGTGTGTGACCAATGACCTCTGGCCTGTTGTAGCTGCTGATGGCAGTGATGATTGAAAGTGAAAATAAGAACAATAGCAGTCGTAACTGAGCTTATCATACCACATTAGAATTTATAAAGCCTTTTTCAAAACTTTATTTATTTAACCATATGGACCATTTAAAATGCTCTTTTTGTACATATTAGTTATCTAACTCGGACAGTTTTGACCATGGTTCAGCTATCCTGATGACTTTTTCATGACTTTACCTTATTAAAAAAATATCCGCAACTCACATTTTCAGGCTCCAGAACTATTGCTTCAGAGTGAGCTTGAATAAGCATCTGAAACTGTTGGCTCAGAGATGAATCTAACTCAAATTTCTGAAGCTGCTACCAGGATGCTTTTCCCATGCAGATCAAAAATGCATGTGAAATATTGCCCGTTCTCTCGCTCTTGTCTTCCTTTCAGTGACTCTACTTTCTCAACAGTGACCCCTGGGTCACGCAGCCTTGGTAAAGAACCCCTGCTTAGGTATGTGTGTTCCATACATTGCATTCAGAAGGCACATCATGCATCTCAGGCGTGTAAGCTCTTCAGCATGAATCATGCAAACTTGGTGAACCATAAATCTCTCCCTGTGGATATGAAGTTGTTGGTATTTTAGTCTGCTTGGAAACAGTCTGAGAAACATTAAACCCAGCTTTTTTGAGGTTAGTCCAAATTATTTTTTTAGACGAGAGAAAAAAAATATTATGTCTCCTAAGGAAACTTGTAACCACGAACAGTAAATTTAAAAGGTTTTAAAATGTTTTTTTGTTCCTCCCACATCCCCTACTTGTGCATAGTTTAAATCCCTAGTTTCTCTCACCAAAAAATAAATGCTAGACTGCAGATCAGTTGGTTACGCCTGTGCAAATGTATTTCTTAGATTAAAAGTATAAAAACAATGTATGCTTCGTGATACTGGCCCCACCAATCTTACCTTTCTTCCAGTTCTCCAGTTCAATAATTCACTAATAATTCACGACATTTGTAGTCGGTTTTTAAAATCCACAACCATTCATATGCAGAAAAGCACCTTTATTTATAACATATGTACTCAACTTACTGTCCTTGGTGGAAAGGGACATAGACCTCAACTCACCTATTCAGAGTATTGAGTCACTTCCTGTTTCAAACGTAAGCTTTACCAGGTTCACTCAATCTCTGAGGGTAAATACTCAATCCCAAAGGACCACACCCACCCATCCTTCTTCTTGAGAGGCAGGAGGAACCTATAACATGAGGAAAACCATGTAACATCATACATGCAGTGGAAGAGGCTTCTGGTCCAACCTGGCCTCTACTGACATGGCTTTTCCCTCTGTGTTTGCTCTCTGCATGTCAGCCTCTGTCCCTGTTGCAAACCTCCTCTGGCTTCTAGCCCCAAACTCTGCACATCCTTTGTCCTCCTCATCATGACTCCAGGATCTTCACAATCTTTGGCCTTCTCGTACCCACTGGACATATGGAAACTTCTGACTCTCTCTGGTGCCCTACTCTGGCTACTGGCACTGGGGGAGCCAGTGGAGGGCTTATACACATCCCTCCCTTTTGCAGCTCTGCTATGACCTCCTCCTTTTGGCTTAAGATTTAGTGACCTATTTCCAAATACCAAATTGCTTTGTTTGGGCCTTTCTGATTTTGGATCGCCCCCTCAAACTATCTGAGATTTCTAGATATTTCTCATGCTCTTTCTCTCCTCCCTCATGAGACACAGGGGAGGAGGGAGTAGTGGGTACCTGAAAAGGGACCCAAGCAGCAAATTAACCATAGTCTCATTCCCTTGAAATTTCTTCAGAAAGATATCCCCCGCCACGAGGGATTTTGACTACCTCCCTCTGAAGAGAGACCCTGCCCCCTACATCAGGTCTAATGTCTGCTCTTCACTCATGAGCGTGTTGAAAAATACTCAGACCTCAGTGTCCCAAGATTGCATCTGAATATTCATTGTCCAGCCAATGGAAAACCAAGAAAAGACCTGTTTTCTCCCTCAGGTGCCTTGGTTCTTAACATTAAAATCCAGAACACTCATGCCTGTTGTTTTTCTTGTAAATTTAAAAAAATCTATTTTGAAAATCAGAATTGAGTAATGATTTTCTTGTTATCCATTGAGTTTCACCCTTCCTGAGAAGCGTGAATGGCTCAAGCTTAGGAGGATTTACCAAGAAAGAAAATGTGCTGTATAATGTTTAGAATATTATCTGATGCACTTTTTTTTGTTTTCAATCATTCTTTTAACCAAAGAACGAACTGGAAGTTCAAGCATTCACAAAGATTAAGCTTGAAACTAAACCTAAAATATCTCAGTAGTTCTTTCCTCTCATTCTTCAGCTACTTATATATTAAGACACTGCTGGGTAGGAAGAAATATTTTTACTTTTTCATACGGAAAACTTTTAGGACACACATTTCCATGGAGTATGTTTTTCCCACAACATTTTCCAAAGACTTTGGCTCTCAAGCCACAGCATTTCTCCAACTGGAAGTTTCACCAATGAGTCCCCCAGGCTCCTGGGCTCCTCTATAGGGACACTCTTGAGTCTCTGCTTTATTCCCACATAAAATTTTGAGGTTCTTTGTCTCCAGTTAAAATCATACTCACTTTATTTACATTAATTGCAATATCATATGTGGCACCTTTCTTTGTAAAATGCCTACAAAATGACCTAAGGAAATACCCTGCCCTAGCATCAGCAGAGGGCTATGGTATTCTTTTTGTTTCTCCCATCAGCCTGGACCTGTAAAGCATTAGAGTTCTAGGTATTCTTTCCTAATGAACCACGTTTAGGCTTTATAACTTTATGATGTTCTTTTATTCCATTCTGTAAAAGTTTTGTTTCCTTAGGATTTTTGTCTATAGGGAAAGAAAAGAAAGACAAGTTTAATTTTAAAGATTCATGTGAAGTTGATGTCATAATAATCATATACATTGTGAGATAACTTGAGACACAAATACATAAACTTACAAATTGATTATTTAAAATCGCTTCATAGTATCACTAATATTTATTGAGCATTTACACTTTGTTGAACTTAAAACATAAAAATGCCATTCTTTACACAAAGATTTTGATACATATTTCATCTCAGAGCTTGAAATCCCTTACTACATTGTTTTAGTAGGTAAAATTAGTTATTTCAATGTCTGCCCTCTGTCCCTGTCCTCTATCCAGTCTCCAGACACTATAGATTACCCATTACATGCCAGATACTCTAATTGATATCCTCTATTTTGTTGTCATTTGATTCTCTCAAGAACCCTGCAAAGTAGATGACGTTATCTCCTTTTCGTCTAGGAGGAAACTGAGGTTGAGAGCTATTACAGAGCCCTAGGTCATACATGGAACAAGGGGTGGAGTAAGATTTTAAGTTGCATCTGGCTCTGTCAGGCCACACTGCATCCAAAATGTTTGAATACATATGAAGTAGATGAGAGACTTTTTAAAAATCCAGTCACATGTCTACAGAGAAGATACTAGGAGATGAGCTGAAGATGTGTTTCCCTGGAGGGAAGTGAGGTACTCTGTGGGTGCCACATGGGTAGGAGTTGGGACAGGCCATGTCCTCTGAGGCAAGACCCTCAGGACTGCTCTGAGGTGGAGATTGGTACATAGTGCACAGAGAACACAGGTGCGAGGAGCCACTATCTCCCGGTCAGTGCCAGGTACAGAAATCCAGAACCAAAGAGAAATGAACTCAGCTCAGTTTCCTTCAGGTCCAGATTGATCAGGCCTCTCATAGGCTTTGCCTCTCTGAGTCCCTCAGAGCTCTGTCCCAAATTCACATCCAGGACATCCTTTGCTCTTCTGAGATGCTGGTGACAGCAGTCCTGTTGAGGGAAAGGAAGTTCTGCAAATTTTCTCTTTAAGAAGTATATTTACTATACATCTTCTTATAAATACAGCGCTTTGTACATAGGAAGTACTCAACAAATAATTGTGAAGGAATTCATAGAGGAATGGGTGACAGACTCTGGATACGAACCTAGAACAACGTGATTCTATCATTTTCCTACAGGTAACTTATTTCTATATTCCACAGGATATTTAATTTAAAATATACTACAGAAATGTATCACCTCTTGGCTAGAAACCTCTCTGTATACCTTAGCCCTTAGGAATATATTGTAATTTTGTTTCCCTGAATCAAAATGCCCCCCGCCCCATAATGTTTACTCCAAGCCTTTTCTAACTGGCCTCTGTCTGTCAGGCCAAAAAGATTCCTTCCAGGCTTCTCAGACCGTCCCATGTAGCCTGAATCAAGCCATACCATCTCTAACCAAACTGCCCTTTCTCTGTAATACGCTCTTTGGGTTTGCAATTCTCTCCTGTCTTCTAGCATCAATAGACATCACCTTCTATCATGTCTTCTCTGTGTGCTACTCTTGGTCAGAGCAGGCTCAGAGTTTCCTTTGTATCAAGGCTCCCTTTTGCATTTGATCGCTTTTCCTCATTTGGAACAGGGATTTATACACTCTCCAATATACAATTTCCAGTGTAAATTAGAAAGAAGACTATTCTTCACAGCCGGCAGTCTCCCCTCCAGGTTCTCTGTTATTAATGTGGTGGTTCACGGGCGTGGGAGTCAGAAAAAGCTCGTCTGAATCCCATCTGCAGCACTTAGTAGCTCTCACTTGGGTGAATTATTTTAATTATCTGAAAAATACGGATGACAAGAGTGATGAACAAATGAGATAAAGTATGTTTAGCACACAGAACAGTATTTGACAAATAGGAAGTTTTCAGTAAATGGAAATGATGATGATGATGATGATGAAGGTAGGGGAGACAGTTGATTTAAGTAGCTGGTAGCCATCTGGACAGGTTTTAGAGCATAGCCCTGAGGACATAAGATTAGGAATGGCAACATTTGAATAGGAAAAGGAGTGCAAGGATAAGAATGTACTGGAAATTTTATCCAAAGCGAGCTTTAGTGTGGTTACTTGAGGGAACTGACTGAGCTCAACATGAAGACATTATATCGCAATAACATCTATTTAACAATTTTGTCTTAGATTACTTTAGTCACATGTCTTTGGACACTAAGTTTGGAGCCAGCTTTCATTGCAGAAGTAGGTTCCGGTTTTGTAGGTCAACTTACTGCGTACCACAGATCTTAATCTCTTTCCCAAAGAACAGACATACCAGGAGCCAGAAAACAGCTTTTAATTAATGAATTTGTCGTCTACAGTTCACTGGTAATGAGGGAAATCCTGTACCGTACATTCTTTTAAGTGTAGATTCAGGATCTGGATATGCAACGAGTGAGGTAAGCAATTCAAGCCCTTTTCCTATGATTGTGAGCCAGATAAATGGCTGAATTACTAATGGGCATGTGGATTTTTTTTTAAAGTGTGATGGGTGAGGGTAAGGAGGAGAGGAGGGTGAGTCTTTTCTTGGCATAGGCCAAAATGAATGAAAATGCTTTGAGTGGTTTTCTAATCTGTTCTGTGACGATTTCCAGGTGGCATTCTGCCATCACTCAGGGCACACCCATATGGACTCAATCCATTTCTGTAGGAATATCACAGTTTCTAGTTGGCAAAGTCGGGACCAAAGGAAAAGAAAATAGTTTTCACCCCACCCAACACACCCTTGGCTCCTGCCAAATGTGAGGTGTGGGAGTGATGTACCACTGTAATAATACTGTTAATAAACACGATGGGTCCTGTTAAGAAACTAGGAAACAACTAAGAAGTTTCCTTTTCTTTCTTCCTCTACCAGCCACTATTCCTCAGCTTCTGGTCTTCTCTTTACTGAATATTAGAGCTCTACTTAACACAAACCTAATCCTCAGGTTATTTCCAAGATTTGAATTGTCTCAGCATAGACTTGAAAGCAGTCCTAGAGATTATCCATTCCAACATCCGGCCCACCACACACATTCCTCAGGAGCCCCCTTGGCAGGTGGTCATCCAGCCTATGCTTGGACACATCCAGAGACATGGAGCCCAGTTCTTGAGAAAGCCAAACCATTGGTGGGCAGGCATCTGCAGTGGCTGGGAGGCAGCATAGTGTGTGGGGAGGCAGAAGGGGCATTGGCCTGAGAGGCATGAGAATTGGTTTTTGCTCTGTTCTTCTACTGACCAGCTGAAGGGTCTTGGGTATAAGTCATTGTGCCTTAAAATGAGTCACTTTAGTCCACTGTGAGGCCATTGGCTATGATCTCAGGCATTTCTAACCACAACACTGTGATTTCAAGTTGTTTTTCGTATGTCCGGCCAAAACTGCCCTTCCTGTAACTTCCAGCTATTGGTATAAGTTCTGCCTTTGAGAATTACAGAGAACAAGTCTTATTTCTCATTGGCGTGACAGATCATCAAATGTTTGAAGATGGCTACAATGACTCCCATGAGTTACCCCTTCTTCACGGTAAACTTCTCAAGATGTCATAAATTTTCCTTTTATGACTTGGGTTTCAGCCATCCTCCTCATTCTGACAGTCCTTCCAGACAAACTTAATTTCAGCTCTTTAAATTGTGTAACACTCAGAACTGGATGTTGCACTTCAGAACTGATCTTATGAGCATGGGGAAGTATTGGGGCTATAATAACCATCTCACCTGTGCTTCATCTAGACTCGGTGCTTCTTTTAGTTAAGTAGGCATTTACTTTCGGTGTTTCAGCCACCATAGCCATCCCTGGCACAGACTGCGCTGTGGTCAGCTAAAGTAACTGGATTCTTTCCACATAAACTACTCTTCAGTGAATTCTCCCCAGTTCTGTACATACACATTCAATGAGTTTCCCCTTTTTATTGTACAAGTAATATATACTCCCAGTAATGTAAAAAACTAAAAAACAAACAAAAACTGAAAGATTGCAGTACCTAGATATAACATTCTTAACTTTTCTTATATTAATACATATATACTTTTTACAAAAATATCAGCATTTATGGTTTTCCTTACATGTTAATGTTTATATAGCTCCTTGTCTCTGATATTATTATATCACTCTACTTCTGAATATCCCCATACCCACCGCAGAAAACCTCAGTTGAAGACCTCAGTCGAAGACTGGTTTCTCCCTACAACAGCCCATCTTTCCAAGTTTATCTCTAACCATTGCCCAGCTGTTACCCATACCCACCATGGTTCAGACCTCCTTCCATACTGCTGTATTCTCCTAGAACCTTCCCCATCTTCGCCATTTGTCCTTTTGGAAAACTCCTATTCATTCTTGAAGACAGAGCTGAAATAATCACCTCCTCCATGAAGTTTGCCTGACTTCTCCCAACCTCATTCCATCAGAATTCACCTTTCCCTTACACATATCTGTGTTGATCTTTGACATAGCTCTTTTATAATACACGAGAGTATATACAGTATCCCCCCACCACCACCTCTTACCCATGGTTCCACCTTCTGGGGTTTCAGTTACCCATGGTCAACTATGGTCCAAAACAACTAAATGGAAATTTTCAGAAATACACAATTCACAGGTTTTAAATTACATGCCATTCTGAGCAAAGTAATGAAATCTCACACTGTCCTTCTGTGTCCCACTCGGGATGTGAATCATCCCTTTGTCCAGCATCTCTACGCTGTAGACGCTCCCCGCCTGTTAGTCACTTGGTAGCCATCTCGGTTATCAGATCAATTGTCATGTATCACAGTGCTTTTGTTCAAGTAACCCTTATTTTATTTAATAATGGCCCCAAAGCACAAGAGTAGTGATGCTGGCAATTCGGATATGCTCAAGAGAAACCATAAAATGCTTTCTTTAAGTGAAAAGGTGAAAGTTCTTGACTTAAGGAAAGAAAAAATCCTTAAGGAAAGGATTTTAAGGTTGTTAAAATCTAGGTTAAGGACAGATCTATCCTTGAAATTGTGAAGAAGGAAAAAGAAATTTGTGCTGATTTTGCTGTTGCCTCTCAAACTGCAAAAGCTATGGCCACAGTGTGTGATAAGTGCTTAGTTAAGATGGAAAAGGTATTAAATGTGTGGGTGGAAGACATGAACAGAGAAAGACCACATTCACGTGACTTATTACTATATATTATTATAATTGCTCTTGGTTATTTGTTATTATTGTTCATCTCTTACTTGGCCTAATTTATAAATAAAACGTTATCATTAAACTTTATCATAGTATATATAGAAAAAAACATTGTATACATATACCTATATATACTGTATACATGTATACGGAGGGTGCCAAAAAAAGGGATATGTGTCCATTTATTTAGATCTTTGTTAATATCTCTCAATAATGTTTTATAATTTTCTGGGTAAATGACTGACAATGTCTGTAGTTTATTTCTAGATATCTATGTACTTGGTGTATCCTTTACCCTGTGTTCTACCTTAATAGTTGGTAATAAAATTATAAAATTAAAAACTATATATACACATTTTAAGAAAGAAAACTGTATTAAAATTGTAATACTCAATATGTACCGACAACAAAAGATATATACAAGTCACTTTTGACTTTTGCAATTACAAGAGGTGCTCAAAGTGGTTACCATCAGCATCCAGACACTTCTGATGACTGCAAACTACTGCTTGAGCAACATTGACCGAAGTGTCCACTTGCATACATTTTTTTGGCACCCCTGGTATTTAGGGTTCAATACTGTCTGCAGATTCAAGCATTCACTGTGGGTCCTCTAATGTATCCCACGTGGACAGTAGGGGACTAATGTGGTTGGATGTGCCTGACAATGATTGAGTCCTACCCTGGGAGCCACATATCAATAGAAAAACTTAAGTTTGTCCAAACTATAGCTTCTGAAAACTGTGTTCAAAATGGAAGAGCTGAAACAGCTCTTCTGGATGGTTTTTCTTTTGACGTTTACATTAATGATTCTGTACCCGGGACACTTTGCTCTAGGCCATGACAGATTGGATATTGGAATAAATACAGGTCAAGGTTAAGAGTAAAAGGAAGAAAGACACATTCTATTAAATAGACTTAAGACAATAGGTTTCAAAACTATTTCTTACAAGCATTCTCTTGTATGTTTATGAGTCACATACATAGGTCTATTTATTAAAATTGTTTCTATTAGGAAAGTGTAACATAGGCTCAATTTTTGGAGAGCACAGACTAAATTAATATAAAAGTAAGTCCAGCCAAGACAGCTAATTTGAATGGTATGTTTTGTTTCAGTGTGTATTGGTGACTTTTCCAGTGAAGAACATCTATTTTAACCCAGTCAATTATTAAAAATGAGCTGTTCTGTTTGCTTATATAAATCAGATTCTCAAGCACACTTAATCTTGGAAGCATGTGCATGTGCACATGTCTGCCCACGAGCATGAATCCAGAGACATCCGTTAAAACTGTCCTGACACTGACATTGAAAAATTTGCTTTGTCTGTGTAAGCTCCCATCTTTCTGGAGAGGAAAAGGATTTGGGATTTGCAGGCTTAAATCCCTGAAAGAGCAAAACATGTCAAGTTAAGAGTGAGCGTGGAGTCTAGGGACTCTGCCTCAGCCCGTGAGAGGCAGGGCCCCGCTGGTCTCGAAGCTGCTGTCAGAACTCAGCTGTGGGCTGGCGTCCCCCTTTTGAACTTGCCCTGCCTGCTACAGTGCTGGTGTCTACTCTATCATGGGTCCCAGGACAGTTTCTGCTCCAGACTGTCTGAAGAGTCTAGGGAACTCAGAAAGGAAACCTTTTAAGTCTGCTTTTCTTGAGAATGCTAAACCTGCAAAACTTGGCCAGACATGGTGTTGGGTCTCCCTCCGTGGTGACTCAGAAATCTCAAGGAGAGCAGGAAAATCTAGAGGAACACTAATAGCGTTGGAGAGGGCTGGAGGGCAAAAGGGATGAAATTTGTGTTTCCATTGAGTGGGTGATATTTTTCATTTCAAAGCCTGACGTAAAATCTTGCTAGTTTTTTAGTTATCTACAGATTGAGAATATAAACACTGCTGTTAAAATATTTCATCTCTCCCAAATGATACCCTGCACAAATTTCCTTCTACGTGTAGAGCTTTTAGCAACGTCCGTGCGAAGCACAGGCAGGCGTCCAAACTCTACTCTTGTTTTATTTGAAGTTAAACGGTACTATCTCTGTGTGAGAGAGAGGTAGGGGGTCAGGGAAAAGGGGTCATAGGTGAAGATCAAAGATGACCTGGGAAAGAGAGAAACTAACAAATTGGCAAACCAATCACAATGGTTTTCTATCACCAGCAGTGTATATTCCTGAACCAGCTGTTTAAAACTCTGCCTTTCTGGTAATATTCAGATGTGAATGGGCCGCAGTCTTAGTTCAAAGATTTGGTACAATTTCAAATGTTTAATTGCCAGTTAGCACAGAGAAGTGTGTATCCCTGCCAGCGGGGGCCATGCCCTTTGCTTCTGGGTGCCTTCCTCATCTCCGAGAGCAGCGCTGGGCTACACGAGGTTTGTGGTCAGTCATCACTGAGCTGCACACCCCAGCAGCTCTCCAGCACTATCTGATGATTCGATGGATTCGTACCAACCTGGGCCTGAGATGGATCCTCAGAGCTGATCCAGTAAAAGCAGAGAGCTCAGCTTGGCTTTTAACCTTCCGGTGAGAAGGAAGCATCTCTGGTTTTCGTAGAGCACAACTTTTTTTCTATACTTTTCTGCCTGCAAAAGTCTCAGAAGTCTTAGTTTCAAAATTACATATTTTATTGCACTTAAAATACATCATAAGCATATCCCTTTGGCATGCATGTGCATGAATCCCTGGACATAAGGATGTAAAATACTATAGAAACAAATGGGATACCTTTGCAGAGGTATCCAAGCCTAATATTCAAAGCATGGCATGTTA
Organism: Rhinolophus hipposideros; assembly: GCF_964194185.1. Taxonomy (NCBI): domain Eukaryota; kingdom Metazoa; phylum Chordata; class Mammalia; order Chiroptera; family Rhinolophidae; genus Rhinolophus; species Rhinolophus hipposideros. Next base: position 36,454,645 of record NC_138062.1, on the reverse strand, counting down.
GTACAATATTTGATAGGCTGGATTAGAACATAGTAGGCTCTCTTTGCCTAAACTTCAAAAACATATTTGCTCAGGGCTTGAAAGAGACAGCAGACCTTGCCTCTGTGCGGCCTTGCTTACCCAGTTTGCTAAGTACTGTCTATTCCCAGGAGAAATAGAAGGCATGCACCTGTGCACTCACACACAAGAAATACCACCTCATTTTGCACAGATCGCCAGGCCCTGCATTGGCACCCCTCTGAACAGGGAATCAGTATAGTGCAGTCCAGTTCTTGCCAGCGGATTGTTCCTAACTCTGGGTGTGCACACCCACAAGGCCCTGTCTACACGTGTTCTCAGCCATCACACCACAAACACACCCACTGGGTTTCCTGACCATCTGGTTGCATCAAGATCACTCTCCTCTGTCAAATCCCTTTGAGTGTAGCTTTGGTGACCTCTGCCCGTAGAGAAAGGTGTCTTTGCATGTTGTGATGTTTCCTTTGTCAACCAGTCTCCCGTGTCCACTCCGTGTCCCCTGGAAACTGGAGAAGGCAGCAGTAGCATGCTATTCACACTCAACTTGTTAATCAAGAGAGACCCCATGAAGTGGTATTTAGGATATGTTGGGGGTGGATGGAGGCAGTATATGTTTTTGTAAATAGAAACATATTTCCCATTAATAATCAAACCATTTTGCTGATAGCAAAAAGATCAGCTCAGTCAGTCTGTCAGTTTGGAGTTGGTTGACATATAGAATCTCTTCTGAACAGTACTATTAATAGTACTTCTATGTGCAGAGAATTCAACCCTCACAAAAGCCCTATGAATCAGCCCTGTTTTTATTCCCACTTTACAGATAAAGGAAACAGAGACACTGTGGGGTGATAGCTTACAGAGCGAGCCAGTGACAGGCTGGGATTTGATCCCAGGCTGCCGGACTCCACATCTAGGCTTCGGACATCCTGCAGTACTGTGGGGTTAACGCCAAAAAGGACTCCACACAAATTACAAGTGCCATTGGCTCCCTCTTCCAGTTTTGATATTATCCCTGCTCTTATTTTAATTGTACTCCTCTTTTCATATGTATTTGTCAAGTCTCTCACTGTACAAAATGGGGCCGACAATTGCTAAACATCCTCAAAACGCAAACAACCATAGACTGATGACACCCAAGACTGAAATGACTGTGCTCAACCAGGGACACACAGTTCTGGGGCTGAGATTTGGTCTTGTCTATAGAAGCTTTTAAATTGAAAGCCTATCAATAGAGCATTCCTATATCTGTGGATGACACGTGTACAGAGTGCAAGCTAGATTCTCTGTTGCCTGTATATGTCCTGGTTGTATAAGCATCCCTGACACCCCAATGGAGGCAGACATCTTAAAAGCAGGAGACGTGCCTCCCCTTCATTTCTATGTCCAGGACTTGGCACTAGAAGTTCTCAATAAACGTACTGCATGAATGAACAAAAGACCAGTAAGTACCATACCAAAACGAAAAGGGAGGGGGGGAGAAAGAGGGAGAGAGGAAGGAGGGAGGGAGAGAAGACTAGATGGTGGGTAAGCCTCGCTATTTGGAGTGTGTGCTCTTGTGTACGGATTCTGTCACTGGCTGGATGTTTAATGGGCTTACGTTATTCCTTAGTAGTCATTGTTTCAAAATGAAGCATCCCGTCTCTGAGGGCTCCATGCTGGCTTCTCTTTCTGTCTGTGACATTCTCCTAAGAATGTCAAGTATAAGAGGATCGTTTGAAAATAACAGTAACAAATGAAGTTAGCATTGTTTAGGATCCAAGTACCAGAAATTATTGCCTTGAAGTGAGTAACTGTTTATAAAGCCATATGTGATTTGAAAACCTTAGCCTGTCCACCGTCTATCGAAGCCCTAGTGTCTGAAGAAGCCCCAAATGAAAACAGATTCTAAATGGATTTCCTGGCAGGCCCTTCTAGCAGGTTTTTATCATGGCGCGCCCTAGACACAGGCTGGGATACAAGAGGGCCCTTTTAAAACCATGTTCTTTTATGTAATTACTAAGATTTGAAGTTCATAAATGTAAAATTTTAGTTATAGTCATCGGTGACATGCTGACTGTTGTTGGGCATTGTCTCATTTAATTCTCACAACATTTCCCATCGTTGTCAGTCACTACATTACAAGTGAGGAAAGTGAGGCAGACAGCAGACAAGTACTTGTGTAGGTGTCTGTAGAATAAAAGAACAACCCAAATCATCTGACTCTAGACCCTGTACTGCACACCATCATCATACACTGCCCCATGATGCATTTCATCTAGGAGAATCCAAGACCTGCTGATCTTTTGCCCCTTCCCTTTCTTTCTTATTAATGTCTGTTCCTTAATTTCAATGGCATCAGCTGAGCCCCACCCTGCCTCCCCACCCATCCCGCTGCCTGTCTCCCACTCAAGTCTGAAAGGTCACGGGTACACACCCAACTTCAGATAGCATTTAGTTGGCTTCCCCTTTAACATTTAGGAAACGTTCATTAAATGCTCCAGCCATTTAACAAGTCTACTGAACTTCATTTTCAATTTAACCACGTATCATTTCAATTTCCTTTTCCTCAGTATTGTATAGCCCTAAGAATAAGAGTTGGAAATGTGCCTATCATAAGCTGAGTCACATTTTATGTGTCTCTTCCTCTCAAGCCACTATTTTTTTTAAGATTAATACATTTTTTGTTTTAAAATAAAACACAGATATAGAAACCTACCCAAAACAAATATATGGCTTAATAATTATAAAAATATAGTTCCTTATATAATTGGTTTGTATAATGAAGGTATATAAAGCAAGCACCCTGGTAGCACCACCCAGGTCAAGAACTAGAACTTCGACACTTACCCAGGAAGCTCCTTCTATGTGATCTCCCCAATTCCCTGCCATCCTCCAAAGTTATCGCATTATTCTAACTTACAGTATTCATATCCTGAATGAAAGAAGAGAATTTTTTTTCATTTTGGACAATATTTAATATTTTTTAGGCTTCATTGACATATAGTATGTAGCACATATTTAACAGGTAAAATTTGGTTAGTTTTGACACACGTATATACCCTTGGAATTATCTCTGCAACCAAGTTAGAGAATATGTCCATCCTCAAAAAGTTTCTTCCTACCCTTTGGTAATCTCTTCTTCCAACCACTCGCTCCTTCCAGGTATACCGCCACTGATCTGATTTCTGTCACTGAATTTGTTTGCATTTTCTGGAGATTTATATAGAGGGAATCATACAGTATGTACTCTTTGTGTGTGTGTGTGTCTGTCTGCTTTCACTCAGAACATTTTAAATTCATCCATGTTGCCTTGTATGCAGTTTATTTCTCTCTATTGATTAATAGGATTCCATTGCACACACATATGTATACACACGGATATGATATATTGACCTATGCATGTAATGTGTATATCACAATTTGTTTATGCATTCAGTTGTTGACAGATCTGTAAATTGTTCCCAATTTTTTTTTTATTACTGTTAACAAAGCTGCTTCTGTACAAGTATTTCAATGGACTTATGCTTTTTTCTTGGATAAAACCTAGGGGTGGAACAGCGAAGTTAGATGTTAGGTGAATGTTTAACTTTTTAAAAACTACAAAATTGTTTTTCCAAATGGTATACTCATATCATTTTACTTTCCCACCATCAGTTTTGGGAGTTTCAGTTCTCCCACATCCTAGCCAGTATTTGATATTACCAGTTGTTCTTCATTTTAAAAGGCATGTACTGGTATTTCCTTGTGGTTTTAATATGCATTTTTAAAACTTTTTGCATTTCCCTGATGACTAATGACTAGAACATCTTTTCAGTGCTTATTTGCCATCTCTTCGTCTTCCTTAGTGAAGTATCTTCAGATCTTTGGCCCATTTTTTTAATTGGATTGTTTTCTTCCTATTTTATTACCGAGTTTCTTATTATAAATACAAGTCCTTTATCAGATACGAGCTTTGCAAATATTTTATCCTTGCCTCTAAATTGTTTTTTTGTTCTCTCAACAGCTGAAGTTTTTAATTTTGATGAAAACAAATGTATCAACTTATTCTTTGAGGGATCACCTTTTGATGTTATAACTAAGAAATTATTGCCTAATCTAAATTCACAAAGATTTTTTCCTATATTTTCATCCAGGCATGCCTAATATTACAGTTTTATGTTACGGGTTTAGACTGATGATCTATTTTGAGTTAATTTTTATATATGGCATGAGATATAAATTGAAGTGCATTGGGGGGGGGAGGTGCTGTTTTGGTTTTTTTTGCGTATGGATATCCAGGTTTTCCAGCATCATTTGTTGAAAAGATTGTCCTTTCTCCACTAATTTGTTTTTGTAACTTTGTCAAAAAATTGGTTGTCCGTATATGTGTGGATCTGTTTTTGGACTCTAGTCTGTTCATTAGTCTATTTGTATGCCAATACCACACTATTTTGACTACTGTAGCTCTGAAATCAGTTCATATTAGTCCTTCACTTTTGTTCTGTTTCACAGTTGTTTTGGATCATCTAGGGCATTTCCGTATGAATTTTAGAATCAGCTTGTTAACTTTTTTTTTATCAAAAAGCCTGCTGGGATTTGAATTGAGATTGTGTTAAATCTGTAGATGAATTTGAGGAGAGTTGACATCTTTCAAACACCAAGTCTTCTGAGTTGTGAACGAAGTAGCTCTCCATTGACTAGGTCTTCTTTAATATCTCTGAGCTTTGCTTGTAGTTTTCAGTGTATGGTTCTTGCACAATTTTTATTAGATTTTTATTCCTAAGTGATTTATATTTCTATGCTATTGTAAATGAGTTTTTAAATTTTGACTTCTGATTGTTTCTTTCCCGGTGTATGGAAATACAATTTATTTCTGTGTATTGAGCCTGTAATCTGCAACCTTGATACATTTACTTATTCTAGTATATATTTTTTTGCAAATTCAATCAGGTTTTCTGCATAGACTACAGTGTTGTTTGCAAATAAACAACAGCTTTACTTCTTTCCAAACTAGATACATGCTATTGCTTTTCATTGCCATATTGCAGTGGCAGAGCCTTCACTAAAACGTTAAATAGAAGCGATGAGAGCAGATATGCTTGCTTTGTTCGTGATACTAAAAGAGAAAGCATTCAGTCTTTCACTATTATGTATGATTTTAGCTGTGGTTTACCAGGTTGAGGAAGTTTCCTTTTATCCCTAGTTTACTGAGAATTTTTATCAGGATATTGGATTTTGTAAAATGCTTTTTCTGTTGAGATGGTCATATACTTTTCTAAAATATGGTGAATTACATTGATTTTCAGATGTTGAACCATCCACTTCCTCAAGATGTATTATCCTTTGTATTCATGTGTGTGTGTGTGTGTGTGTGTGTGTGTGTGTGTGTGTTGTTTGATTTGCTAAAATGTTGCTTAGTTTCTTTATGCTTTAAATATTCCCAGGTACATTAATAATTTGGGCTCTCAATCTGACAATTGAGATTACTCTCTGTGCACTAAACTTCAGCTAAACCAGCCACAGCTTACTTAATGACCATATGCAACAACTTTTTTCTCCATTTTAAATATTTATGACTGTGGCCAAAGATCATAGAACATCAAGAAGGTCCTCTCCCTCCCTCTCCCTCCCTCTTCCTCGCTCTCCCTCCCTCTCCTTCTCTCCCTCTCTTTCCCTCCCTCCCCCTCTTCCTCCCTCCCCTCTCTCCCCCTCCCTCCCCTTCTCCTCCTTCTCTCCCCTCCATCCTCTTCCCTCCCTTCCCTTCTCTCTCTCCCTCCCTCCCCCTGACCTCCCTCTCTCCTTTCCCATCCACTTCCCACCCTTCCATTCTCCTTCTCCCTCCCTCCCCCATCTCACATAGAGGGCCTAGTTGTGGTTTATCAGGAAAATAGTGGAAGAGGGAGGAGATGGGCGAAGGGGCTTTTTAGTAGAGTTGATGTAGGATGAAGACTACTCAAGAAGTCGCAGTGGGCCTGGGGGATGGATGTGGAGGAGAAGCAATAAGTACTGCCACAGCATATGTGGAGAACACTGTGAATACAGCTCCGTGCCATTTATTGCCCCATATACCAGCCTTGACACAAGTCTCCCTGCTGCCTTGGACTGAAATAGTCGCTGCCCTAAAATAAATGTGATAGGGGGACACAGGGTTCAGGAAAAATACACAAATGTTACCTTGGACTTGAGGGATAACCTCTATTCCAACCTTATTCATCAACATATCAACAAAGATCAGTATATTTCAGCACCACTCAGATTCTGACTGTAGGAAAACTGGGCTCAAGGCTTGTAGATTTAATAGAAAAGGGGAAGTGCTGACAAGACACCTGCATGACAATAGACATTGGAAGGCGGAAAAGAAGGAGATGGACCCAGTGGTTTCCAGTGGGTTTTATGCATATATTCAGAGAATATCAGTGGTAACAGAGACTGTGGAGACCCTCAAGGCTGCCCACCCCCAGATCATATGTAAGGAAACTAGGACTAGACAGTTGAGATTGTTAATCCAAGAACGTACTTTCTTTTTTTTTTTTCCTTTTGATATAACAGAAAACCCTCCTACCCAAGTTTAGCAGTAATTTACTTCCTTGGAGAACAACGCCTAATCAGTATCAAGATACTAACGCCTTTGGTTAGTGACCACAGGGGCACTTTGCACTGCTTGGGGCTCTCCCCACCTTGCTTGTTCAACACTGTCTAATTAGCACTCACTTCCAGGGGCCTCACATGCTCTTTGAATCATCTGTCCTCCATTGAAATTTAGGGAGCTGGCTGGCGTGGGAAGAAGAAAATACCTCTGCCAATGGTTTATGATGGTCTCAGCTTATTTTATAGTCAGCCCTAAAGAACCCAGAGAAGGGCTTACCAGACTCACCACCACCTCAGCCTGTCCTTTTGCATCCACTATTGTCCATTATGGATGAACTTCATGTGTTTGGGGGAGGGCACGGTGAAAGATCAGCAAGGAAAAGGAAATGAGTATGAAAGCCAAAGTCAAGAGAACTCTTCCTTCCTCTTATCTTTCCTGTGGGTTTTTTTTTTTTTTTTATCCCCCGTAGAGAAGTCTTCAAATGTTCCCGTCTCCACTTTTTCAAAAAATGATGAGTAGTATCTTTTTGTTTCTAACTCACAGAATCTTAGTACTGGAAGGCAGTGGGAGGCAAACATCCATCACCGAGCCATCTCCAAAGGAACACCCAAATCTCTAAGGAAGTTATCCAAATGGTTCATATGCTTATGGTTTAAGACAGATGAAGTACATTATATAATCACCACATTCAATGTGTTTGGCCCATTTGTGGCACCTAAAATATAAATTTAAAAAATATCAAAGTAGAGTCTTAAGCTTGTATCTTTGCTTATGTGGCTCATCGCTATGATGCAGCTCTTGTTAAATCCTTTTAGAACAGTAGATACTCCATACATATTTACATAATCAGCTTTTACATAGTACCCGATTATGTACCAGACACTGTGCTAAATACCTCAAAAATATAAGCTCATTTTGTTCCTCACTCATTTCTCACTCACTGTAAGGAATATGCCATTATTATCTTCATCTTACGGATGAGAAAACAGAGTACAGAGAGATTGAACAACTTGTCGATGGTCACACAACCAGAAAGGGTGGGGCCAGCATTTGAACCCCAGCTGACTGGCTCTTAACACTTTCTAAGAATATGTTGATAATGAATTTTTAATCATGAATGTTATCAATGCTTATAAGATTGGGATATGATTCAGCATGAAAAATGAGGAACATATGAAGTTTTCATTGATCTAAAGATTTAAGCACCAGGCGTCAGAATATATCTTCTCTTCCTAAATTACCTACTGATTAATGATTCAATTTTGGTTGATCCATATATTTATTGCAGTGTAACCCTCATGCCAAATTACCTTTTTCTTTAACTTTGTAATTTCTTTTTCTTTATTTATTTTTATTTTTTTATTAGTTTCATGTGTATAAAACACTGTAATAGTTAGACATTTATCATTTATACCCCTCACAAAATGATAACCCCCCCTCCTCCACAAATTACCTTTTGAGCATCATTGCTTTTCTTACTGTATGGAGATAAAAGAATCCTATAGCTATTTTGTTTTTCACTTTTTCTATCCTACATTACAAATTTGAAATCTCTTCTTCAGGAACTGTTAATTTCAAACCCTCCAATATAAAAAATGTTGGGGAGAAAATGTTCTGTTACATTGATAGAGGAATATTGTCTAAGTTTTAAAGTTTAGCCGTATAAACTTAACTTGCATATCTGATATACACATTTTTTTTCATCTAACTTATGGATTCTGGGATAGCCATGAAAACATACTATTAGATTTTTAAATTTTTTTTATTTTTATTTTTGTTATTTATTTGGCTTTTAATGCACTACACATTAAAACTCTTGCTACTCTGTCATATTTTTCTATTTTCTACCCACTTAATAGAGCCTACAATTGTGTAAAAGCTGCTATAACATTCTTAATCAAGTACTTGACTCCACATAGTTCCCCAGAATATTCTAAATGTAATGACTTGATTGTGAGTAGATTTATTTTCCTCTCTTAATACCTTTATCACTTTTCTTCAAATTTCTTCTACAATTCCTTGTTTTGGTATAAATTTTGTCATGCCTCCTTTTCTTCACTTCTAATGTACTGTAAATTCTTAATATGTTTTTGTTAATCTGTCTAAGTATCCTCTTTCCTCCTTTTGCACAGAGGAGAAACTTTCCCCACTAACCCTGTCCCCCAGCACACCAAGTTGTCACTGAAAAAGCTACAATTCCTGACTAGTGTCATTTTGCTCTCTAAAGATTTTAATCCAATTTTCCTAGTCCTCATTTATCTTTATGGAATATTAGAGCCTGGGTGAATATTTTGCTATTTCTCAGGATTTATAATATGATAATCCTGTTTTCCCTTCACATAAAATTGTCCAGTTCTCTTTTACCCTACTTCATCCTTTTACTTTTCTGTAGCCACTTGTCATGAAAGTATTGGCCATGGACAAACCCAGTGGTTAGCTGTGCGACTATCCACAGGCAAGTGCCAGGGATTACATATGTAATGTGCACACATATAGGTGTATATTTTAGAAAGAGCGATAGACAAGAGTCTGCATTTGAAAACATTTAAAAATGAACATTTTTAAAATGTCAGTATGCTGATACGTAACCAGAAAAAAGAGCCACAGCTACTTGTTGACTTGCTTTGGCCTTTGTGATGACAAACATGTTGAATGTAATAACTTCAATATGAAATATAAACTAGGAAAATGAGTGGACTCTGGGTATAAATGCAACAGGTGTGTGCCTGTTGAACAGTATAATACTGGAGAAGGCTTAGTGAGTATTTGGAACTATCTTCCTTCCCTTCCTTTATCCAATCTCCAGTCGACTCGGGGTGGAGCCCAGTTCAGTACAGTGGGGCCAGGCAGAAGAGGCATGGTCAGATGGAGAGCCACGCTACGCTCTGAGCAGATACAATTGCAGGTGCTTAGCACAGCAGATGAAGTAGTCAGGATAATCCCAACATGGGTTAGGGCCAAAGGCAAAGCCTGTGAGGCCCAGCACAGCACACTGTGGTGACATGATGACAGGAAGTCTGGGAGCAAATGCTGTTTGGAGCTTTGAGGGAGTTGAGCTGGCTGTCAACATGGAGGAAACCTGTCAACAGGCAGTAGAGACCCAGACACTGGGCTGTTATCAGAGTTAGAATTCCTGAGGACCATTGGGAGGACTGGTTACTAGGCAGGTTACTAGGAGAGAGATTCAGAAATGAGGGGCAACACAGACAATTCAGCCCTATGGCTGTGGTTCTCAGAAGCCAAGAATGAGGCTGGACCAAACGCATTCAAGTAAAAGCTTAAAGTCATTTCATCACTATATTGACAATATTTGATTTTAAATTTGTCAACTGACTGCTTTGCATTCTTGTTTATGAATAATGAGAAGGCCCGCTCTCCCTGACTTTGCTTTGATGAATAAAACAAAAAAACCACCCTGACACCCAGTAGCGCTAAATGCTCTCTCTACCTGCCTTCCAAAACCAGGTATAAATGCTTGGGGATTATCTGATTTTATTACCTATGTCTCTTCTTGCCTCCATTGGCATGGAAAATCTAGGTAACAACAAGCAAACTTAACTTTCAGACTGCTAGCAGTTATTGAGACTTAATGTTTTCGTACAACTGTGAGAAACATTCAAAGATGTGGATTACAGTGGAAGACTGAGGTTCAAGAGAAACTTTACAAAAAGCAAAGAAACTTTTCAATGCATACTACATTGGCCAACTCTGTCAGAGTGTACTTGCAACTGTGTTGTGATGCTGAGCAAATTATGTTTACTCTGATTTTGATCCCAAACCATAGGTAGATGCTTAACTTGAAAAGTATATAGATAGTGTCAAGAAAATCAATAGAGAAAACTAAATTCAAATTAAAAATAAAAACAATGAGCAGAAGTGTTTCAGATGCTGTCTGGTTTCTGTCTGAAACATAGATCAGCAGACTTTTTTTTAAAATTTATTGGGGTGACAATTGTTAGTAAAGTTACATAGATTTCAGGTGTACAATTCTGTAATACATTATCTATATATCACATTGTGTGTTCATTACCCATAGTCGTTTCTCTTTCTATCACCATATATTTGATCCCCTTTACCCTCATCTACTTTATATAAAGGACCAAATAGTGAATATTTGGGACTTTGCAGGCCACATGGTCTCTTTGGCAAATACTAAACTCTGTCCTTGTGGTGTGAAAGCAGCAACACACAATACATAAATAACTGAGCACGACTTTGTGCCAGTGAAACTGTATCTATAAATATTGGCAGTGGGACAAATTTGGATCGTGAGCCATAGTTTGTTGACCCCCTGGTCTAATGAAAACAAGAAAACAGCATTTTTATCATAAATGTAGTAATAGATATGCTGTTCTCACTGAACAGAGAAAAATGTATATTCATGCTCCCTGCAAGAAGTAAAAGACAACTTTAGGTAATTTTCATTCTTTTCTTGGATAATGGCAATATTTATTATTCTGATTTACTTAAATAATAATTACTGAGTATAAACTATATTTTTACTCAGTACTAGAGGGCGATAAAAGAATATCTTGATGACCTCTGACCTCTAAAAATGTCTAATATAGTTGGGAAATAAAATAGCTACGTAATTTTGCAAAACAACAGCATATACATCATACAGAGAATAAGTGGAGGAGACTTTCAAAGAAGGAAAGGACGAATGTAAACTGGAACAAGTGGGTCTTCATGGGGAGGTGTAGCTCTGATGAATCATGGAGGCCAGCACACATTTGTAAAGCAGTGAGAGAGAGAAGAACATTTTGAGCAAGCGATGGTGAGACAGGAGGTATATGAACAAAGTCTATATGTTCAGAAAAAAAATCACTAATGTTTAAGGTAAGCAGGCTAGCCAGGGCAAGGCGATGGTGTGGACAGCATCTCTTATCCTTCATCTGTAAGATGAAGATAATAGTGACTCCTTATAGGGCTATCATGAAGACTTAAAAAGGTAATGTCTGTAAAACACCTAGAATAGTTCCTGGCACATAGTAAACATTATGTAAGTAATTGTAAAATAAATAAACGATGGAGGTAGAGGTAATGATTACTTCAGCAGATGTGATAAGATGGGGTAAGATTGAGGCCAGAATGATTTTCCAAAAACACTTCATCATGTAGTTACATAGTCAAGAATCTGCAGTGTCCACTACTATCAGGACAGTGGCCAAATTCCTCCACGTGGCATCTGTGGTTGTCCCCTGATCCTAAATGAGTGATGAGTAAGGGAGGAAGAAATGTAAAAGGTAACTCATAGGTTCCGGCATCCGGTGACACTAAAGGTGTTAGGAAGCCAAGCGGAAGAGTTATTTCATGGGACAAACTGAGCAATGATTTTGCACATGTCAGAGGTACTGGTGAAAACACACAGTGATGACAGCCTGGAGGCAGAAGGTAGCTTGAGTTGGAGCTGAAGATGGAGACTTGGGAACGGTCATCGTGGAGGCAACCCGCTAAGTCTGCAGACAAGTGAACTGGGTCAAGAGAAAGATCAAGGCATGGAGTCTTGAACTTGACACACCGCTTCATTTATTTGGAAGAAATAAACTGCTGCTGTCAGCCCACATTTGGGGGTGGGGAGAGGATACGGGAATTCCCTGCTTACCCCTTACTTGTAAAGGAGAGTCAAGTGTGAGTTCCACAGCAGGACTGAGTGTGAAGCTGTAAAATGCACAGTAGTGTATGTGAACAGATTTTTCCCGTCTTGAACAGACCCTGCAGAGCTGCATACTGTGTTGCTTTCCGAGCTCTGGTCAGTCTGGTCACGGGATACCTGGGGGATTTCTTTCCTGCCTCGGAGAAGCAACTTCCCAGAGACTTGGCAGAGAGGCCAGTTTGAGGAATGCTTTTGGCTGTGGGTGCATTCCAGCCCAGGATGATGGCCCAGACGTTTTCCTTTTCATGAAGCCCGGGTGCTTTTCTCTCCCCCTCATCCCCTCCATTGGCTCTTTTTTTTTTTTTAAAGAAAGGTTGTTACAAGTGACACATAATGGGGCCCTGGCAGTGTTTCATTAACTTTTCATTTAAGTTGTTAGTATGGAATTAGTTAGCAGACTTGTAAATCAATTAGCTAGCCAGTGGGACTCCATTTTAACAAGGGGAGTACTGTATGCTTTCAAATGCTAGCCACGCATGCGAATGTGCAGTATAAGGAACTTTGCTGTTTGTCCAGAAGATAGAAGTGAATCACTGTCCTTGCTCCTGCCTCTGGTTCCAAGTTGGTGACTCGGCTAGAACAGACTGCATCATCGGACCCTTATCTTTTCTGCAAATATGTTTGTATTACGTACTGAATAAACACAATGGAAATTTATTTTTTGGCTGATGAACTCAAAGACTTTCAGAATTAGACCAAAACAATGATCCCTGAGCTACAGTGAAGAATTTCACCATTGACTCTTTGATCTGGAGGTTCCCCATATTCTGGGGAGCAGTAATTCCTTTCAAATTCTGCAGAAAGGAATTGTCTAAAAGTACCTGTATTTGCTTCATGGATGAAACTGTTTCCTCATTCCCAGATATCACCTCTAGGTTGGGAGATCTGACGTGCAGGTCTAGGTCTTACACACCGCCCTCCTACTGGTAGGGAGGAGACCCCCTTAACAATTTCAAAGCTAAAGTTTCATCTCAAAGAAGAGAGTGACAATAATAGAGATCTAGGGGGAGAGGGTAAGGTCAATTCTAATAAACTAGAGCTTTATGTTAAGTTTTAAAACCAGTATGAACAGACAGAATTGTTGAGGTCGAATCAGAAAGCCACATAGAAAAATACACAAAGAGGGAGAGGTAGGATTTTGAATACTATCTAGCCAATAAAAACAATTAAAATAGTATGGTAGAAACATTCTGATTGGCACAGAAATACATTCACCAATATTGGAACATTTGGAAAACAGATTAAATATACTATTTAGTATAATCCAATTTTACTTTTAGAATATTTTAGTAGACTATTTTATGTACACAGGTGTATAATCAGCAAAAGACTGGATGGACAGACAACAAAATTATAAGCATTGTTATCTCTGGGTAGTGATATTGCACATAGTTTTTACTTTCCTTTTGAGGGCTTTAAAAATTAACTTTATAATTTTTAAACTGTTTAAAATCCACTACCTTCCCCTGAAGCAGGAAAAAAACAATTTAGGGAGTAAGAACATGAAAAGGTTTGTCTTGTACCATTTAATGGAGGTGTCCCAGTGGAAGGTGGTCATTTGAAAATCTTTTACTAAAGTCCATATATCAAGTTATCTATCGACCCACCTTCCCTTTCTATCTCTGAACCTCTCATGCATGTCAGGTCTCTGACTCTCTCATGTACGAAGGGCTTGCATATGTATTTTTGTATTAAATTTGATTATTTTATCTTGCTAAAAAAAGTTATCTATCAGTCTGTCTATCTGGCTAACTTTATTTCCATCCATTCATCCAAATCTCTATCTGTAACATATATCCCATTAAACTCATTTTTTAAAAAGATAATGGCTCTAAATTTCAAAGAAATGTTTACCCTTAGCCATATGGTTTTCTTTTCTCTAGTCAGGGAGTGAAATAAGTTGCCTGCCGATTCATTCACTTAGAAGCTTATTTATTCATTTTTCACAAATATTTATTAAGACCCCACTATGAGCTAAGTATTACACTGTAAGAATCCTAAATGGTAGAATATTTTTCACTGTCCACATTTTCTATTTTGGATCTTGTATGTGTTCCTCTTGAGTACAAGAGGTCAAGAGAAACCATCTACAGTCTTGATTTATAATAGTTTCTCCAGAAGTACTACAGAAGTTACCTTAAAATTTATTTTTTTGTGTGCTTTTTTTCCGAGACAGGTAAAGATAATGGTACTAAATTGGTGAAACTGTCTAAACTTATGCTGTCCAATACAGGAGCCGCTTACCACATGTAACTATTTAATTCAATTAAAAGTTCAATTCCTCAGTCGCTCTAGCTACATTTCAAGTACTGAGTAAGCACGTGGCTAAGGGCTACAATATTGGTGCAGATATAGAACATTATATCATCACAGAAAGTTCTCATGGACAGAGCTGGTCTAAACAGTTGACAAGAATGCATATGTATGAGGCGTTTTTCACAATCTTACTCTTTGTTTATTAAGAATCCAGATGTTTGTTGGTAGTTAACTACTTTTTTTTATTGCTCTAAGCTTTCTTAGCAAACGTTTTTGAGAATTTTAATATTTCTTAGCAATTGCTCCAAATAGCAGGTGTCAAAGGGCCAAATCAATCTATTTACACACCTATGTATATGTATATACATTTGATTATTAATTTGAAATGATCATAAATGAGATTTGAGATTTACAAGAACAGATAAGTCTATAACTTTATATAAACCATGTTTAGTAATGTTAAACTGGCATTTTTGTTAGGTATTAGCTTTCCTTGGGTTTTACTATGTAGCAAACAATCCCCAAAATTTCAGTGACTTTCAAAGCAAAATTGCTCACTCCCACAGCTAGGAGGTGGAGTAACCTAATGCCTACTTTTCATGTGAGTAACAACCCAAAGAGTAAATCACAACCCAGGAATTTTCCAAAGTTTCTTAACAATTACATTGAACTGAATCTTGAAAATGTCTAGAAAAGCAGAACATGTAATGATTAGTCATTATTCTACCTTCTTTGTGCTTTAATGCAGCACTACTTTATCAAATAGAAAATGTATCTACTTTTTTAATCTGAAAAGCATCATGTCCACAAAAATGCAGGAAATATAAATGTTCAGTTGAAGAAGTAATTACAAAGTGAAGACCCATATTCTTTTTTGTAATGTAGGTGTTGTTATTCAGGTGTGGTGAAGCCAAGAGATCAGGAGGTGACTGTCATCGAAAAGATAGTTTGTTACACACAGGTTCCAAGAGGAGGGACCTGCCATACCAGACAGCGCCACAGGGGAAGTACATGGGTGGGTCAGAAGGCCGAGGGGTTGAGGGAAAATGTGGACAAGGATCTTTCCTGTGGTTTTAATGAGACGTACCAGGCAAGGCAAGGTCAGCAGGCTTACTATTGGCTAGTCTGAATAATCCCAGCAGGCTTTAGGGTACAGGGGCTCTTCCAGGTGTCTGCTATCTTGCTCTGAGATGATTGGAACATGGAAACAGTGGCCCTGGGTTTGAGAGCCCCATAGAGGAGGTTGTGAGGATGTGGGCTCTGGGCTGGTGATTTTCACATGAAAGGCATGCTGACAAGTCATTTACTATCTCTAGGAATTGCCTAGCCTGGGGAGGGGCAGTCACTCCAGAGTCATCAAGACCCCAGATGTCAAATTATCAGAAATGTAGAAAATAAGAAGGCATGATTACCTCATCAAAGAAAATATACAGATGGCAGAGACACATATGAAAAAATGCTCAATGTCATAGGTCATTGTTTGCAAAAATTAAGCAATGAAATACCACTACATACCTATTAGAATGGCAAAAATCCAAAACACTGACAACACCAAATGCTGACCAGGATGTGGGGCAATGGGAACTTTCTTTCACTGCTGGTGGTTTTTATTTTCCTTTTGAGGATTTTTTAAATTATCCTGTGTGGTTTTTAATTGTTATGTAAAATGCATGACTTCCTTTTGAAGTAAACACTGTCCTTGAGGAGGCATGATTTATGAAATATGTAAATTTTTTTTTTTATTAATTAATTTATTTATTAGTTTCAGGTGTACAAAACAAGGTAATACTTAGACGTTCATCATTTATATCCCTCATACTGTGAACCCCCCTCCCCCCATCCACTATCCCTCCGACCTCACACTGAAATATGTAAATTTAAATGATATTTAAATATCTTATTAATGGGTAGCTCCTGGCTAAGGGTAAAAACAGAATTTGACTTCTCCCTCGCTAGGTGAGTTCTGTTTTAAAGGAGGAACTATTCAAATGAATACCCAATATAATAATTCTTGTCTTTTGGGATCAAGGAACTCTTCAAATAAATTTGATGAAAATGTGGACGTTTTCACCTGAAAATGCATATATGCACATAGATGCAATTTTGTGTACGTTTTCAGAGAATACGAGACCACTGCACTCCCGCAGAGATTAGGGTTTTAGCATAATTCACATCTAGTAAGGTAAATGCAATTGAATTGAGATATCTGTGGAGGTTTTTTGTGGTCCTAGCTTTCTTTTCACACCTCATACCACGTCCCAGAACAGAGACTGTTGTTTAGGACCTGACTCCTCCTCAGGTCCTCCTCAGGTCCAGGATAGTTACCACATCCTCGTTTTAGAATAAAAGTTTCTTCAGAGCAAGAGTGTTTTTTTTAAAAAAAAAAAAATCATAAGAGTAATTTTACATGATACTTAATGAACTGAGGAAAACTATTAGAATTAACCAAGAAATATTGCTAAGTGATTTCTGAGTCACTCTCTCATGGTCCTTCGGCTTCCCCTCACTCACTCAGAATGTTGATATCTTATGGTCCACCTAAGTCCTCTTCACTCCAGGAAGCTTTTTTTTTTGTCCTTCAACTGAAACCTTCCAGTTATCAAACTGTCCCACAAAGGTAAGCCAAACAGAGCGAGACTGAGTCCTTATACCCAGGAATTCTAGGGGCAGAGTTTAAAGTGGTCTACCGCAATCAAGGAGTTCTACTCTAAATTATATCTGTGTTTGAGTATGTTGTGTGTGTGTGTCCAGCAGAAAAAAATATATATTTAATCGTATTCTAAAATTTATACTAGAATACTGTTAAATGTATAAATATACTGTTAAATGTATAAGTGAGTGCAGAAACACACACACACAAACACGCGTGCACACACACGCACACACACACACACACACACACAGGGTGCCAAAAATTTTATACACATTTTAAGAAAGAAAAATACTATTAAAACTGTAACATGCAACATATACCGATAACAAAAGGTAAATACAAGTCACGTTTGAGTTCTGTAATTACAAGAGGTGCTCAAAGTGGTTATCATCAGTGTAATTTTAATATAGTTTTTTCCTTGCTTAAAATGTGTATACATTTTGTTGGCACACCCCTGTGTGTGTCTGTGTGTGTGTGTGTGTATGATTTATAGGCAAATAAAGATAAATATTTAGAATGGTGGACCAGCGCTTTATAACTATATGCTAGTAAAATTATTTACTTTTCCTTTCCTGTTCCTTCCTACTCTACCCCAATCATAGTGACAGAAAGAAGTACCTGGACTATTTAAGTGAGTCAGCCTGGGTTTGAATCCTGGCTCTGCCACTCATTAGCATGGTTAGAGATTACTTAACCTCTCTCTGAGCGTCAATTTCCCCATTCATTAAAAACTGGGTAGCAAGTACTTATGTCATGGAGTTGGAAGGATTGAAAGTGTAACATGTTCAAGAAAAGTTGAACACAGTAGAACACAGTGAGGTTCCGTGCAACAAGGCCCATAGCTAATCTTGCCCTCCCTCATCAGTAAACTCGGCTCTGTTGTTCTTTTCTTCCCTGCATGGGACAAAGTCCCAGAAGATCCCATAGTTTTTTTAGCAACTTTCAGATAGAAATTGTCTCATCAAAAACTAGAGCATTCTCATTGTAGTAATTAAAATCCTGCCCAGTACAATAATCCCATTTCAGGTCCAGTCCTGCATAAACCTCTCCCCGCCCCAACCTTACACCACCCCAGGTGAGGCCCGGATCTGCCTGGGGCTCCTGCAGACCACAGGTGCAGGTTTGTCCTCCTCTCTCTGACTCTCCTCTCTCACCTTCCCCCCTCACCCCAACTTTCTAGCTGCTGCTGCTCCTCTAGATGTGGGTGGCCCCTCTTCTCCAGGCCTCAGCCTCTGGGCTTCTAGAGACCTACTCCACCCAGCGGACTTCTCAGTTAGGTTTCCTTACTCAGTCCCCTTGAGGAGAGTTCCTTTTATAATGACCCAGGCAGGCTCCCTCCAAGGCCTACGTAGCCCGAGGTGGAACTCAGAGATGCTTGTCCCTATCCCATCACAGCCTGAAATTCCACGGAGATTAGTGGAATTCAGACCCTTCCTTCCCCTGGGGCGGAAGTCCAAAGACACAGGACGCGTACACCAGTCATTGATAGTCTTAATCCCAGTCTTTCATTAGCTGGAGGCTGAGGAGAGCCGAACTGGTTTTTGAGTCTCTGGCCACATCCTACGTGTCCCTCTTTTGGGCTCTTGGGGTAGTAGTAGTTTAGCACTTTTCCTTCAGGGTGTGGGGCATCTCTTTGTCATCTGTTTTATTGTTTAGAGCCTGTGAGGCCTCAGTCAAAACTAAGGCTGAAAGATTATTTAACATCCTGTAATAAATATGAAGATACTTCATTAACCCAGTGTTTGGCATATAGTATAAGCTCAACAAATGTCAGCTGTCATCATTATTAGCGGTAGTAATATGTTTTTCTTATGATCTCGTATAGTTTCTGTAGGTTCACCATCATTTGAGAAGTACAGTCTGTGGCATTGTTTTCATAACCACTGTTGTGAAGTCAATTTAAATATTCTCAAGTGGCAATTTTTCAAGAAATCAAGAGTAGAAAAGAGAATAGAAAAAGCGGCAATGCATTTCTCAAAACGGGTATTGTTTTGTGACATTGTTGTTTTTAAATAAATACATGTTTCATACATAGTATACACACATCAGCGCACACTTAAAAATGTATTTACTATTGGTAGCATCTGAGGTCGTCTTCCACGATAATGTGTGAGAATCAGTGTGGTCTTACTAAAACAAGTTGGTGTGTTGATGAAATGCAAGGACGAGAGAGCATTTTGTTCCCCACAGATCTTTGCAGTGAATACAGTTAATCTGTAGATAATATTGAACTGTTTTTATAGTCTCCCTAAATTGTTTCCTAAGAATAAGAATTGTATCCCCAAACACAGGAGGCGCAGAGAACACATTTTACATTTCTAACGGATTCTTCACAGGGCCCAGCATAGAACATCAGTCTGTGTTGACTAATGTCTGACATTCAGTGTGGCTGTTTTACTTGTCCTGTGATAGTTTTTGAAAAGTGTTAACTGATTTTGCTGCTTTTATGTACACAATTTGCACTATTAATAGTTATCAGATAGCCCAGTCTCGAAGGGACTCCCTCAGTCCCAGGGCCTAAACTGGAGGCTCAATAAATACTTGTGGAATGAACAGAGATTCCGTCTGCAAGATGAAACCCACTGGTGGCTGATAAGTTTTCAAGTGGCACATCTCCTATATCTTCTTCTTTTTTTTTTAATTGAATGCCATTCGGTTCTTGAAGAGACATTTCAAAATGTTCATATTCTGTGAATGAGATCACAGGATTTCTCCTAAAAATATAGCTTGACCAAGTTGAGGAGAGGTGACACCCACTAACCTTTTGATAGTAGTAGTAAATTTGTTACAGAAATCACATTTTATTTCCCTGTCTTGTAATTTGAGGTCATGTAAAGCTGGACTCCAGTGAGTAAAGTACATTTTGATCTGCATGACCCTGCTCTAGTAACTACAGTTAACTTGCACTTCATTATAAATACCAGGCCTGTTCTGCAAAATCAAGGGATAGTGCTTCAAGAAAAAAACTTTACTTCCCAAGAAACTCACTAAAATAAGTTTGGGTTATCCTCCCTTTCCCTACAAAAAATGTAACTAAGTATCATGGTGATGTCAGTTAACTTGTGATTTTGAGCTGTTCACATCTGTGAAGATTGTAAACATTTCTCTCTCTCTGAAAAATCATTTATCTTGAAGAAGGCAGAGTTGGATGAGTAATGAAAATAAATAATCAAATGACTTTCGGGTATTTCTGAATGAGTGTATACTTGTTTTGAAATCCCTGTATCTATACCACAACTGATCCTGTCTTTGACTTCTGCTTTACCAAATAATATGTGGCAATATTTTTGTGACTCATATAAAACTTTAGTATGTTTAGACCACCCAGACAATCTAACAGGATAAACAGAGCTGCTCATCTGTCTGTTTATCATCCTTTCCAGGAAATTGTTTAATTCCTAATGAAGGAGTTTATCAGATCACCCCCAATTACGTTACTGTGAGGTAACTTCATAACCAAGGAACTGTTAGGGATTTTCACCTTGGAAAAAGCAGATGCCTTAAGGAAAAGAAACTAGATGTGTGCAAATTGGATTGGTATTTCAAATTTATATTTTCAGCTTTACTTTGAAGAGAGAAGGTTTGAGGGAAGTGGCAGTAATACACATAGAATTGCCAGTTTCCATAGCAAGGTGAGAATACTCCTCATGTTAGCCCACAAGAAAAAATGTTAATTAAAAAAAAAACACCAGAGACCAAATTAACAATTGAACACACAGCCAAATTCCAGATTGAGATGCAATCAGATTGTTTTACTGGTAACTATTAATATATTTAACTCCCTCTCCTCCTACCCCCACACCCTCTCATAATTACAGAGCACATTTCCCTTACATATTAATCACACATTCATTAAATCTCTATTGGAATTTTGCAACATAGTGAGTTAGACAGGGAACTTTCTCTTTGATTCCAATCTGCCTATTTTTCTTGAGGTCAATGTCATAAAATCAGAACCGATGACACTTTTGTTACGGGCGGTCAAAATCAGAGTTGTACACAAGCAAGTCCACCTTATTTTTATGGAAAGGGTGCTCCGTGACCTACTCAGTCACTACCCTAATAAAATAAAGGGTCAGGCATTTGTCATTTAAGTAGTGTGGGGTATCAGAATACTCTCTTATTAATAGATTTTCGATAGTAGACTTCTAAGTGTGTTCTTTCCTATGCAGGGAACCTTTTACTTATTTAAAAAGTCTCTCCATGTAAAAGGTAGGGACTGTGTGGTAAACTCCTGTGAATAAAAATGCCAGTAGAAGAAATTTAAATTATGTTTAAAGGAATAAAAATCAAGATGTTTTTTGTTTTGTTTTAAGTTTGTTTTAGAACTTAACAGATTTCAAATGCCATTTTCTGGATTGCCAATATACAGTAAAATTCATTCATTTCTTATAAGAATATCAGAAACAAAAGCTTCTTATGTGTAGAACTAAGGCATTTGTTAACATTTCCGTATTGCTTATGCTCTAATATTAGATAGTCTGTAGATACAGCTTTTCAGAAACTGAAAACCACAAAGAGGGAATTATAAATTTCCTGAAACCTACCTCTATAGAGGTATTCACTGTTAACTTTTTAAATGCATAAATATGCACATTTTTAATGGGACCTTAACTATATATATGTATATACTGTTTTTTTTTCAATTATAGTTGATATTCAGCATTTTATATTAGTTTCAAGTGTACAGCATAGTGATTGGGCAGTTATGTAATTTATGAAGTGATCCCCCAGATAAGTCTAGTACCTGCCTGGCACTATACATACTTATT
Organism: Rhinolophus hipposideros; assembly: GCF_964194185.1. NCBI lineage: Eukaryota > Metazoa > Chordata > Mammalia > Chiroptera > Rhinolophidae > Rhinolophus > Rhinolophus hipposideros. Next base: position 36,432,743 of record NC_138062.1, on the reverse strand, counting down.
ATAGTATTATTGCCAATATTTGTTATACTGCACTTTACACCCCTATGACTATTTTGTACTTCTTAATCCCCTCACCTTTTTCACCCATCCCACCTCCCATCTGGCAACCATCCATCAGTTTGTTCTCTGTATCTAAGAGTCTGTTTCTGTTTTGATTTTGCTTATTTGTTTATTTTGTTCTTTAGATTCCAAATATAAGTGAGATTATATAGTATTTCTCTCTCTGTCTGACTTACTTCACTTAACGTAATACCCTCTATGTCCATCCATGTAGTTGCAAATGGTAAGATTTCATTTTTTTATGGCTGAGTAATATTCTATTGTATAATGTACCACCTCTTCTTTATCCATTCATCTATTGATGGGCATTTCAGTTGCTTCCATATCTTGGCTATTGTAAATAGCGCTGCAGTAAACATACGAGTGCATGAATCTTTTAGAATTGGCTCTCTCATTTCTTTGGGTAAATATCTAGTAGTGGAATTGCTGGGTCATAGTTCTAGTTTTAATTTTTTTGAGGAATCTCCAGTAATTTGCAGTCCCACCGACAGTGCACTAGGGTTTCCTTTTCTCATATCCTCGCCAATGCTTTTTGGTTTATTGGTGATAGCCATTCTGAAAGGTGTGAGGTGATATCTCATTGTGGTTTTAATTTGCATTTCTCTGATGATTAGTGATGTTGAGCATCTTTTCATGTGTCTATTAGCCATCTGTATGTCTTCTTTGGAGAAATGTCAGTTCAGGTCCTCCGCCCATTTTTTAATTGGGTTGTTTGTTTTTCTGGTGTTGAGTTGTATTAGTGCTGTATAAATTTGGTTATTAATCTCTTATCAGATGTATCATTAGCAGATATCTTCTCTCATTCAGTAGGATATCTTTTCGTTTTGTGGTGGTGTCCTTTGTCGTGGGAAAACTTTTTAGTTTGATGTTGTCCCTTTTGTTCCCCTTGCCCAAGGAAATACATCAGGAAAAATATCACTAAGAGAAATGTCAGACCTTACTATAGAAGAAAACCTCCCTATGTTTTCTTCTAGGGGTTTTATGGTTTGGGGGGTCTCACATTTAAACTTTTTAAAAGTGTATATATTCTGACTTATTTACTACAACTATAATAATTAGGGTAACTCAATGCTGTCCATTGTTCATGAAAGTTAAAATAAACTGACTCATTTGTTAAAGGGTGAGAGAAATCATAGTTCCTTGTATAGCTAAATTGTTCAACAGAAAATATAGAAGGAAGAAAGAGGAAACCCTTGTTCTTTGCTTAATCCAGGGTAGTCAGTTGATTGAAAGGTAAGCAAAGCCTCTTAACATCAAAAAATTTTTCTAACACATGTGCTTTAAATCGTACTATTCCTACTCACCTTGAACTTAAATGTAAATTCCTTATCACTTGTGCTATCCTATCTTTTATTTAGATAATGAATTTGGAAATAGTGTTTAGAATGCAAGTCCTGTCACTTAAAGGAAGACTGAGCACATTGTAATTCATTGTAGTCCTGTACTTCTTAAGAAATCAATATTTTGTGTCTGTGAAAAAAGCACATGTGAAATCATTGAAAAGCAGCATGTCTGTCTGATAGATTCCTGAATGAACATATAAAAATACATTTTGGAATATCTGATGCTATTTTCCTGTTAAATTACTCTAGTAATTTATCGTAAACATTATATTATTTTTCCCCAAGGCACAAAATTAAAAAAATACATTCCCCACAGGTAGCTACTATTAATGGTTTCTGTGCATCTTTCCAAAACTTATCCATGCACTTAGAAGAATTTGTGTAGTACATACATGAGTGTGCATTCATGCACTTATATACGCATTGAATGCCCTTAGGGATGTCCCCTATATGGGGCCTATGACACAGACATATTCTTGCTTCTCAAGGAAATTAACAGACTAACACTGCGTAGTCCCTAAGCAAGGCACATGATCTTTGCCTCTTCTCAGAGGCAGGCTCCATATCTGCTATAAAGGAGGAGACTATAAAACATTTGCCTTAGGTGCTCCTCTTTTTATAAATAATGCTATGTGCTTCTATTTTTTAAATGAATTTATTGTACTACATACAAAAATTAATTCCAGATGGATTAAACGGGACATAAAAGGAAAAGTTTGATAAATACAAATACTTTAAAATAAAATTTAAAAAACTACTGATCATCAAAAAACACCGAAAAGAGTAAAAAGACAAGCCTCAGAGCAGAAAATATTTTCAACTTGTATAGACAGCACTGGACCACTACCAGAATATATAGATTACAAAATAAAGAATTCTCACAAATAAAGAACTACAAACCAGTAAAAAACAACAACAACAAAAAAAAAAACAGCAGTCAGACAATATAAAAAAATAGGTGAATGTTAAGTGAAATAAGTCAGAAAGAGAAAGACAGGTACCATATGATCTCACTTATATGCGGAATCTAAAGAAAAGAATAAGTGAATGAACTAATCAGAAACAGTTTTGGGGACAAAGAGGAAAAACTGAGAGTTGTTAGATGGGGGGGGGGGATAAGAGGGAAGGTGAGGGGATTAGAAAACAGTCAGTAACCACAAGATGGCCTCAGGGTTTTTGAAAAATTGGGGAACATAATCAATAATGTAAAGATTTTGTTGGGTGTCCGATGGACATGCGTCGTATTTGGGAGACCACCTCAGGGATACTGTGGATGCCTGATCATGGCATTGTACACCAGAAGCTAAACAATAATGAATGCCAACTATAATTTTATATATATAATGTGATGGCTCGGTGCGAGGTCGGAGGGATAGTGGATGCGGGGAGGGGGGTCCACAGTGTGAGGGATATAAATGATGAACGTCTAAGTATTACCTTGTCTTGTGCACCTAAAACTAATAAAAAAAATAAAAAAATAAAAAATAAATCCAAAAAAAAATAGGTGAAATATTTGAACAGTCACTTCACCAAACAGTAAATTGCCAATAAACATGAAAAGATGTTCAACCTCATTAGTAATAAGCAAAATATGATTTAAAACAGCAAAGAGATATCACTGTACTCCCACCTGATTGGCAAAAATTAAAGTCTGACAATACCAAGTTCTGGCAAGGATGTGAAGTAACAGGATATTTCATACACTGGCAGTGGGAGTATAAATTGCTAAAAACCACATTGGAAAAGAGTTTGGCATCGTTTGATAAACCCAATGTTACACAAACCCTATGACCTAGCAATTCCATTCTTTAGTATATTCCTCAAAGAAATCCTTAAACGTGTGTACCTAGGAACATGTACCAGAATGCACATGGCAGCCCTGTTCGTAATAGCCAAACACGGGAAACATCCCCAAAAGTCCATCAACAGTAGAACACGTAAGGAAACTGTGGTAGAGTCATTCAATTAAATATTGTTCAGCAATTAAGATAAGTGAACTATAGCTAGACAAAACAACATGTTTTGAGCTTACAAACATAACAAAGAACAAAAGAGGCAAGACAAAGAATCCACACAGTATATTCCACTTAAAGCTAAAAAGCAGGGAGGGGCAAAGTATATTGTTCAGAGATGCATATGTGGAATGGTAAAGCTATAAAGAAATTTAAGTATGAGGCCAGTCGTACAAGTCAAGATTGTGGTCAGGATTGGGGGGCTGAGATTCTGATGGGGGTGAGGGGACACACACTGCAGTGCCTCTCTTGTACTACTTTGTGACCTGGGCAGTGGTTACACAAGCATTCGCTTTTATAACTCTTGGTTAAGCTGTAAATGGTTTTTTAAAAGACATGCAGATAGAAAAAAAAATTTTTAAGAATTATTTAAAAGACAGAAAGAAAGCTGCCCTCAAATATCCCAGATAAAGTAGGCTCCACTAAGAATTTGCACCCCAAGGAAAGTAACAAAAGGGGTTAGAATACCTCTGCTTTTGTTATCATTAGCACCCAGTTGTACTTGCAGAGGTACCCCTGGCTCTCTGGTGAACCCTTTGCTGCCACCCCCCCCCCTTTGAATAACACCAGCTGTGACCCGGGTCCATTTGAGCTAATGAAGAGTCTCTCCTTCAAGTGAGGGTAAGAGCAGCATGGGTACTATCTAAGTAACACTTGGCACTGCCTTTTTCTTACTGATCTGTAGCACTTCTGACTGTATTGTAACAGAAGCTAGGGAAAGTAATCTAGCTCTGTGCCCATGAAGAAGAAAATGTGGATTTTTTCGCTACAAGCTAGCACCCTCAGCACAGTACCTTTATCCCCTCTGTCTATTCACCATTTAGAAAGAGTTTGACAGCCTACAAAAGTGGAGAGTTACCTGTTAGGGATTCTCTAATAACGGGAAAACTGCTTCACTTATCTGTGTCATCACATGGTCTAATTTCTAGAGTCTCATGTAGCCAGAGTTAATGGTTCAAGCAACACACACCAACAAAAACTACTTAACAGGAAGGGTCCATAAAAATAATTTACCTGCCCTATGAAACTGCTTTCTGGCTCACCCAAAAATACAAATTTTACACCAGTTGAAAACTATTCCAGGAATTTTTAAGTTTTTCTTTTTGGATCTCTCACTGTGGCCATGACTGTGAGAGTTTAAAGAACAGCTTCAGGTCCCCGCATTGTTAGAGAGCAATCCTTTGACCTTGGCTTCGTGAGAGGACTCTTGGCGCGGAAAGGCGGACAGCCTGTGGTGTCAGTGCAAGCTAATTTACACCCTGCGCGGGACTGAGGACTGCTTGTTTAGAGTTGTTTTTCCTGTGGCTAAAGGATTCTGGGAATGCTGTTCAGGCATGTCTCTGTTGGTGATGTGCTGTCATCTTTTTTCCATTTACAGTAGGTAGCTTTTACAGTTGTAAACAGGCTCGGCTTTTCAGATTATTACTCACTGGGTGTGGGAACAATGTATGTTAATCACATACATAGTTCTCTTGAGAGTGTTGCCTGTAACAGCACCAGGGAGAAAACTTATCCTTGCAGATTTTATTTTTCTGATAAAAGTGGAAAAGCAAGTATGCCCCTTCTTTGTAAAGAAAACTGGAAACAGATTACCTCAAAACTAACATATGACCCTTTACAACTCAGTAACGAAGCCCCTCGGATATTTCTCCAGATATTTGTCTGAGAATCGGTATAAACCAGAAACCAGTTGGCTTATCACCTATGTGGTAATATCCAGATTCTAGCCTGAGGGTGTACAAGCAGGTGTTTTTCAGGACAATCTTCAGATTTTCAAGACCATTATCTTTTAGTATGCAGTAGCTTAAACAAATTCTGCAGTAGTGATTGAAGTCCCTTCTCATTGTAAAATTTTATGATTCTGGTCACATGTGATACTTCTGGTTTATGGTGATGACAAATGTGGGTGCAGAGCCATGTACCCAAATGCCCCCACTTTAATTTATCGGGACAGCAGTCCTGGGCAGCAATGGTTAAACTGTCACAAATATCTGTTTTCAGAGACATGTACCCACACCTGCCCTATTATTAAATAAGCATATAAATCCGTTTGCTATTGGTTGTAATTAGGCAAATATTATGTGTGTGGTCCACAACATCAAATCTTTGTCCTTGTCCTAAAAGGAATTGTTCTTTCTGTCGCACGATTTAGATATTCAGGATAAGTATGGGTCGATAGATGTATACAGAGGGTGCCAAAAGAATGTATACACATTTTAAGAAAGGAAAAAACTGTATTAAAATTATAATACTCCATATATACCGATAATAAAAAATGAATACAAGTCATGTGTATACATTGTTTTGGCACCCCTGGTATTTTCTCTGTGAAGAAAAAAGACCAGGAGTCTCTCATTTGATCTTAAGAGTTTCCAAAGTGAGAACAATGAGCCAACAGTTTGAGGTGGGAACCTACAGTCCCTCCGCTGTGCATTCCAAGGGTTAGTGTTCGGTAGGTCAACCAGCCTGTCCCAGTATGTAGGCTGAGTCTCTAACGGAGTGTGTAGTAAGGAGCCTTTCTTTTAAAGGCAGGTGAGATTTGAGGAAAGCTTTGTGTTAAGTGAGGAAGAGACTTGAGCATGGATACTATTTGGGAGGAAACACAAAAATGAGAGCAGGGAAAAGAAAAATACTTAGGGAATTTCTTTTCTCCCATTTTAGGCCTGAAGCACTCCTTTTCTCAGACCAATTCAATGCTTAAACTTGTCTAGATTTCCTTTAGGGTTACGTTCCAACTGATTTTCACTGTTCTAAGCATGCAAGGCTCTTGCATAACTACATGCCTCTGTACATAGTTTTTGCTGAAATTGGATTGCTCTTGCCCCCACCCCACCCCCTTAAACTCCAATTTACTCATGCTTTTGGGATAGCTCAAAAGAGACCTTTGTGCAATAGGAGGCTTCCCGTGCTTCCTCTGTTACAGGGGCCATTGCTTTGGCCTTACCTGTTTGCCCTGCTCGTAAGCTATAGCATTTAGCACCTTATAATTCTAGGTCATAGTTTCTCTCTGTTTTTCTGTTAGATTGTGAGATCCTTGAATGCGGGGATTTTATTTCATTTGTCATATTTGTGTCGCTCCCATCTGGCCCAGTGTCCAATCCAACATAATAAATGTTTGTGTAGTCCTTTGAGATCCAATCACCTATTACATACAGAATCAGGCTGTTACTCACTTGTTATTGTTTGTTCTTAGTTGAGTAAAAATTTAATGTAGATGGTCTCCCTCAAACGGGGAGAACTCGTCATTTAACGTGGCTGATTTTAATCAAGCAGCAGTTAGATTTGACCAAAAAAAAGTAAGATGTTTGTTCTTATTTTCCTGAAGCTTACAATTTATGCAAGTTGACAAGATGTGTATGTGTGTGTGTGTGTGTGTGTGTTTGTGTGTGCATGCACACGCATGCAGGCACTCACACACATACACATACATACATGCATAAATACAGCTTTGCTTGTCCTTTCAGTAAATGCATATTGAGTGCTAACCATGTGCCTGGAGCTGTGCTCCACATGGGAGATCAAGGTGCATACGCCTTGGTGTTTAACCTCAACACCTGGATGCCATGCATGATGTAATCCAGAAACAAAATAAATCAGATAGTGCTTCAGTAAGCAGAGGGGAAGGGAGGGTCTTAACAAGAGGGGAAAACAAGGCAAATAAACGTTAGCAGTTAAAAAATGAGCATGGAATTTATAAGGGACAGTAAGGAGACTAACAAGACTGAAGGTTTTAGAGAGAAATTTGGGGGCCGATTAAAAGCAGTAAATACCAGAATTTTACTTTGTGCTGCAAGGACTTGAAAGCCATGAGAGACTGTTTAGCAAGGTGAATGATATTTAATTGAATCTAATTCAACAAACACTTACTGATTTCTGAAGTACTGTGCAGGATACTGTGACACATTCAGAGATTTTTTTTAAAGAAAAACTTGAGATTTTTAAGAGCTTACAGTCCAATGAGAAAAACAGTATATTTGTAATGCGAGTACAAGTACAATATGGCTACTATATACTACAATAAACACATGGGGCTATAAGGGAAAACTTATTAATTCCTTTGGAGAAGATCTGAGAAGATTTCATGAAAGAGGTGGGATTTTGAGCTATGTGTTGAACATTGAGCAGGTACATGAGAGGAAGCACATCCAGATAAGTTTAAACAGGTTGAGGATTACGGGTTTGCAATGGGCAACTAAGGACTTTAGAATGAGGAAATTTTAAAAAAAGGAAAAAAAAGATGTGTCTCATTTCTTTAAACATAGTAGTATTTTAATATGCCCTATATCTAGTAAATCCAATGTTGGAAGTGTTTGTAGGTCTGTTTCTTCCATTATTTCTGCTGGTTCTTGCACATGGTACCTTATTTCCATGTGTTGTTAGTAATTTTATGTGTTTACTTATTTATTTATTTATTACTGTAAGCTACTGGTGTTCCTTGGCAAACTGTGAGTGTTCCTGGAGCCCTGTGATAAAGGTGCCTTCTTCTAGAGAAAATCTGTACCTGTTCTGCCAGGCAGGTATCTGAACCAATCACCGGTCTGCAACTGTTTAAAACTAAATGCAGGCCCGAGGGTTGGCTTGTTTCTTTTTTTAAAATCATCCTGATAATGGCAATCTGGGTTGTAAATCTGCAGAAAGGATCACTTGTAGTTTTAGGTTCTTCAGACTGTTTTGCTCTCTCTGTTCTTCTGAATACCAGGGTAATTTCCTTCGAAAGGCCCTGGTCAAAGATGGGTGGCTAAACAGTTTTAACTTCTGATTCACCCTTACCATGAGGGCCTTTTTATGAGGGCATCTCAACTTTATGGGGAAAGTTCTATGATTATTAGACTGCTCACCTTCAGCCATCCTTGGGTTTGTTCTTCTGTCTCTTGATGTCATGAGGCCATGAAATTGGCCTTGAACTTCTGGAAAATTTCTTCAGGGTAAAACAGCTTTAAGTACTCTGCTTACCACTCTATGTTCCCACCTTTATTTAAATTTCCCCTTATAAAGTCTTAACTTCTCGACAGTGTTTGAAGAAAATTATAGTTGATCGTGCTTTTTTTTTTTATTGTTTTTAGTGTAGGATCAGGATACCTAATCAGCCCTATTATGTGAAACAGAAGTTCTAAAATGGAGATTACATTTTAGGAAACTATGTAGAGGATATATTGGAGAGAAAAGTTAGGAGATGATTAGAACAGTACAAATGACAAGGCAATTACAGTGGAATCAAGGGAATGATAAGTTCAGTTTGGACTTGTGTTCAAGATGCTTATGGGCATCATGGCGGACGTATCTAATATATGGTTGGAAAGACGTTTCTGAAACTTAGAAAAGAGGTTGAAACTAAAGACATATTTTAGTTGTGCACCTAGATAGAATTATTAAAGCCCTGGAGTGGGAGAAATACCCCTGTGAGAGTTTGTAGAGCAGAAGAGAGGAGGGCAAAAGGCAGATACATGAGAAATGCCTACATTTAAGGTTCAGACATGGAAAAAAAGTGAAGTCCATGAGCAAAACCAATAAGCAGCGGTCAAGAAGTAGAAAAAGAGGACTGAAAGAGCAGAGTGTTGTAGCAAACAATAGAGGTCAGCCTCTGAGAAAGGCAGGGTCTGTTCTTAAGGTGGCTGAAGATCAAACAGGGAAGCTCTAGGAAGAGGCTATTGGATTTTGTGTGTAGTGACCACTGAGGACCTCTTCGGGCCAGTTGGAGTGCAATGCAAAGGAAGAAGCAAGATTGTAAGACGTTGAGAAGAAAACAGAAAAGGAGGATGTGAAGATGGTGAGTAGGGAGCCTATGCTTTTAAAATATTTGGTGATGAAAGGAAAGAGGAAAAAAAATGGTGCCTCAATGATCAAGAAAGATCATTGGAGGATGGTCTTAGGGTGAAAGAAATTTGTAAGGAGCCGATGGACAAGAGGAAGAGATTTAAAGATTGAAAATTCAAGAAAGCAAAAGTATGACCGTTGGATGTGGGCCCCAGAGGAGACTGGGAGGTATGGGGCTTGGATAGTATTTCAAGGGAATGAAAACACTTCCCCCCCACAGTTCAAGGTTGAAGACAGAAAACTTGAGTGATCACAGGTCACATGATGGAGATCTCCTAGATAGAGTAGGTGTTGAGAGATGGAAAGAGATTTGGTGGCTTGAGAGGAATGGGAGAGGAGAGCAACATTTATTACTGTGAATCTCTTAAGGAATCAACTTTGTACAAAAAAGAAAGAAAGAAAAAAGATTGTGAGCAACCAAAAGAAACCGAATTGCCTGGATTTGTGATTCAGCTAATATGAAAAGTAATGTGACATCTCAAACATATTCTCCAGATGCCTTTCATATCTTCTTGTTTGATCTTTTCCCAGTATTCCCCTAATACGTATATTGGGTTCGGCACGTTCCCTGCTCTTCAGTAGTAGCACTTGTCTGGTGTAGAGTGTAATTACATATGTGTGTACTTGGAAGGGAAGGTAAATATCTTGATCCACTTTTGGCATCAGTAGATAGGGAAGTATTTTTAATAGGTATTTTTAAATGTTTATTGAATTGAAGAGGAAAGGATATTTAGAATATTAAGACAACTTCAAGGGAAAAGGTATATTCAGCTTTGAGTGTTGGGGGTGTGAAATGGAGGTATGAAAACCAAATAGAAATATTGCCCGAAGGTGACAGTCTACCCTAATCTGCTTGCTGAAAATCTGTTGAATGTGAAAAGAAAGTTGGTTGCGGTACAGCTGTTTAAGGATGTTGATTAAACAATGTGGAAAAGGCCAAAGGTAGGAAGTAGGGCATCAAAGAGTGTAAAAGTGTATTTCAGTAAAGGAAAGGGAAGAGCATGAGAGAAGAGTGGTTATGATGACAAATGAGATACATGTCAATAAATTACTTTATATAAAACTCTTCTTGTTCTATTAGATTGGTAAGACAAAGGCTAGACTTCTGTTCAGAGAAAACTAACCTCAAACTATGGCCAGAAGCCAATTAAGAGCCCAGCAAGGATTTCTCCTGACTCTCTCGATCCAAATCTCATCTCCCTAGAAATATGTCAGTACAGACCATTAGTAAGGGGTTCCCATGCCTTGCTAAAAATCCCTGCCCTCTGTTTGCCATTTCACGAAGGTGGTTCACTTAAGTTCGTTTGTCAGTGCACTATGTACATAAGAAATATCTCCCTTGGGCCTCTTATGGTTAATTACAGAATCTGTCAAATAGAGAGCTGATCTGCATGGACAGACAAGGAAGTCAGCATCTATGGAACTGAGTGTTTGGCAGAAATTTCAGCAAGGAAGCATCCAGGATGGCAATCTGAGTCATGGCCAGATGTCAGGGAAAATACATTTCCACCACACTGCTGGTAATAATTTACGTTACAGTCTCGCTCCTGCCTGTTAGTTTGCGAAGATTTTCCATTTCAGGGGAGATTTCTGCAGCTCTTCCTAATAGTAGTTTAATATGAAGACATTATGTTATAAGCATGTTATATTCACAATTAGGCCTCCTTGATGAGTAGTTCGGTTCAGAGTCAAATCTGAGGAATCAGCTTTCAATTAAACTCATTTGCTTAAAGTTGTATAATGAAGAGTATGTATGGGTTTCCTTTTGCATTTGAAACAAATGTGGGGAAGCATATGGCAACCATTTTCCTTTTTCCCCCATCAAAACCTGGAGTAGAAATATGGGTGTGGAAATAAGACCAAGGCCTGAAAACTGCACTGATTCCCAACCTCCACATACACTTACCAGAATGAATGCCAGGCTCCATGAAGGGATGATGAGCTCGCAGTGAGGGACCTCCTCAAAGGCAGCTAGATGGTTGGACTACTACCTAGCACAGAAACGCTCATCATCCCTGGAGCCCTTTCAGTGTGGATTTCCTTTCTTTTGAAAAAGAGAAGCATTTGGGATGGAGGTGGGGAGAATGGAATCTCTTTGCTGCCTCGTGTTTGAAGATCCGAATGATATATTTTTTTCCTCAAAATAATTATAACTCCAAATAATGATTCAAGCCTGTGGAAGTTACAGAGAGAATAATGTGATGAAAATATTCTTGATTTTACTAGTATTATAGAATTTGATGGTCTTTTCCCTTCCAGGGTAGGCCTATCCTTACTACATCATGCTACCAACACTTTCCTAGGTACATAGGGGAGATAAGAGGACTGTTCTGAGAATCCTTCCCCGCTTTAAAGCAAGGCAATTAAATGCACTTAGAATGAAAAGATGCCTAGCATGATCAGATCTGCTCATATTTCAAATGGTAAACTTGATATGTGTCATATTTGGGTTCCCCTGTACAAAAAAAGCAAAACAAAACAAAGTTCAATTCTTGCAGTTTTTAAAAGCTACTGTTGTTATCAAATAACGTGTGTATCAGAAATCTCCTCCCCTGTCTCTGAGCCCCACCTCATTGTGGAACCTCACAACTTCCATCCCTCCTGGCATCCCTGAGCCGGGGGGTGAGATGACAGGTTGGGGAAACGCAGGGATGGGGCCTAGAGAAAACCCACCTAAAGTCAACTCAGACTTCAACAGGGAGAATGTGGGATGAAACAACAGCAAAAAATGGATTTAGAGTCTGTCAGTAAGGTTTCGCGGGCATTTCTGAGGCGTTCCAAGCCAGTCTCAGGAAGAACATGATCCCAAGAACACTAAGAGAAAGGTTGGGTCTAAGTCAGCGTAAATTTTTAGCTGAATTTGGGGATCACCAGTGTGAAGACCACAAACCAAAAACCTAAGAACCAATAATGTTTTTCCTTGTAAGAGTTTAAGAGTTTAGATTCAGGGAAATTATTTGCAATTATTTTAATTTAATCATTCCTGATTTTACTTTTTCTTTTTTTTTTTTTTTTCACTAAGAACTCAGATTTCAGATCCCTCAGCTTATGTGCCAAATTTGTCTACCAGCAAAGCAAGGGCAATAGGAGAGACGATCCCTCTGCCTCCAATATCCTGTTTCTGCTCGGCTTTTTTAGGAATGTTGAACCTTATCCACTTTGGGAATTCTGATTTAAAATGATGTCCGCATTTTAGAGATATGGAAAGTAAGATTCACAAGGATGGCGTAGCTTACTCAAAAGTGACACAGCTGCTTTGCAGCAAAACTGGCAAGAGAACGGAGGTCTCTAAGCCATTCTTTGGCTGGTTTCTTGATGCCCATGTTTCTTCATGATGCTTCCCAGAACACTGGGCTAAAAGTTAACAGGGATGTCCTTCCCGAGTCATAGTAGAATTTTCTCAATTCTAACTTTTTCTCCTGTAAAACACGAATTCTTTCATCGTTTAGTGACCACTACCATTTTTCTTCTCAATTACAAGATGCATGTGTACATGCAAACATTAATTTGAAAAACTCGGAAACAGGCTTTCACAGATTTCTTTTTCGTGGGCCCGTGCTTGCGACTGTGCTTCAGTATTGCAGGCATCCCATCTCCTTGTCTTTTAGCAGAATTGCTTGGTGTTCCTATGGTGGATATAAATACAATAGTGTCACGACTTCTTGTGCTCTGAAACCTGAACAAGTTTGACCTCACAAGCCATGTTAGAAGGCACATCCATATTCCTAGAAGTTGCAACCAATGGAATTGATTAAAAGTATATTTATAATTTATAGCCTGCCTATATCCAAGAAGGATTCAGGGCTTCTACCAACAAGAATTCATCCAAGCCAGTCTGAAACTGTACTAAATAAAAGTGGGCAGTACACTTCGGGAATTCTGTAAGCTGAATGCTATTTCCTCACTGGTCACTATGGTGAACACAAATAAGCAAAATTGACTGACATGGTAACAAGGAAGGGAGAAAATGTGCTTTCTGTAGAATTTCATGTGTTCCGTGTAATTATCAGAGTGGTGGCTATAAAGGTTGGTTGCAGCATCAAGTCCAATGCCTGATAAATAGCAGGGCTTCAGTCATTCGCACAGTAGACAAATGGGTGTACAGACTATTTTCAGTGGATAATGAGAAATAATATTAAGTGACAGGATATCCTGTATGTTTATATTACTTACCTTTGGAAACAAGCTCTGATTCTGTTTCAGAGCAAGTGTTGGGGAACAAACTGTGGCTATTTAATCACGAAGGGTAGTTCTTCTGGGAAAATAGCTCATTCTTAATTTCTCAGTCAAGTTAGACAAGAGCTAATTGCAAAACCTTGAAAAATGCTTTGTTCAGCCTATTGTTTCAGGTTTCCCTTTGGAGTGTGGATGATGTGTTTATTGGACATAATAAATACCACCATCTGCTTTGTTCCAAGAACCAAAAGGCTATGTGCTTGCCCAAGGAATTTCTCAGTTGTTTATATGTAAGGAAACACTGCTTTGTTTTATTGGATGGAACCATCACGGTTTCTTTCTTAAATAGGGAATGCAGAGAGCTATGCTTTCTCCACACACATCTGAGCAGAGAAACCAGGAAAAAAAACCCTTCTGCACTCCAAATGCATGAAGCAGGTTTCAACTTCAGAGAGCAAAGTGAATAGTAATTACTGAAAGGAGTATGTGCATCATTTAGGGGACCCAGAATTTTTTGTTGTGTAATCAGCATATCCATTTGGGCCTGCGTTATGTACCTCTTAAAATATTGGATTGGAATATTTGGCATGTACCATAGATTGGGGAACATTGGAAACAAAATCAAACCATTCTGTTAGCCGAATTTAAGTGCCAGAACACTAAGGAATAGTGTAACCACAAATGAGGCAGCCTGGAGTTTTTTGGGGTTTTTGTTTGTTTCTTTCTTTTTAAATACATACCCTGCCATATGAGGAAGGCAGTTGTGTGAAATACTTGCTCTGTCATGACTTAGGGTGTATGCGACAGAGCAGTCTTTCCAAACAGCTGAAAGCTCTCTGCTCCCTTACGATTTCCAAAAGGTACTCCTTAAATGGGCATAACTGATGGGTGATTGGCGAGTGAAAAACAGAAGGCTGAGTCAGTGTGACCTGCTGGAGCCAGAGTGTGTGTGTGTGTGTGTGTGTGTGTGTGTGTGTGTGTGTGTGTGTAAGGAGGAGCAGTGGGCAAGGGGGTTAAGGGAAGCTGCAAGCTTAGCAGAATGTTTGAACAAGACAAAGAGCAGTTCCAGCAACCAAATAAGGAAGTCAGTGCCGAAGGATTTCAGAATAGAAGTGTGTCAGAGATTCGAGGCCATCTGGGAGAGTAAAAATAAGCAAAGAAAAATGTCAAAGGATTTTTGTTTCACTTGTTTACACAAAATATATAGGGAAAATAGTATCTTGGGGCTTTAAGCAGGGGTGAGAAATACAAATTGTCCCTCTCCCTTTCTGTTGGCTTTTTGTAGACGTGTCTGAAGAGATGTTTAGAAACTCTTTGAGCAGCTGAAATAATAAGCATTCTCTTGTTAAACATGGAAAAACGCAAGTTGTGCATTAGAAGCACCACAGCATTCCTTTTATGTATAATTTATGAACCTTTTAGCAAAGATGATGAGAGTTTCTAAGAAGCCACAAAAATACTGAACACAGTTATAATTGTATTTTAAGACATGCCCTGAACACAGTTATAATTGTATCCTTTGAGGAAAATCTTACCTCTTAATAAATTAGTTAAATGTCCATTAGATATATTGTCTAATTTAAATATGTTGATAGTTAATGAAGATGGCAAATGTGGCAAATTATGCAGAGTAATTAATCAGTGCTTATTTTAGTCTTCTCAATCTCATCTCCCAAACTCTCCAAAGTGGCAACTAGTATTTGTTACTAATAATATGAATAATAGGTTTTATTTTGACACTTTTTTGTAGTGTAGGTGGAGAAGGACAGAGGTTTAGAAGAATTTCAGAACACTCCTAAACATAGTTCGAAACAGCTTTTTGTGCCACAAAACCAACATACAGACATTATTGCTGTTAACCAGGAAATCGATTGATTTATGTTCGAAGCTAGGAATAGATGTACAGCATTCATCCTGGGTCAAAATTTTTTAAATCCTCAATTACTTTACATTGTTGGCAACTTTAAGGTAGACAATTCAATGGATCTACCCTTCTGCTCCCACCCCAAATACACAATTGGACAGCCCACACTTGAATCAGAAACTACCAGAATACTGCCTAATGGTAAATAAAAGAGTTTGAGTAGAGAGCTGAGTTGGGGGTGGGGGGACGAGGGAATACCCCTGCACATCGAGATTGAACACTGCAGTACATTCTGGTTTCAAAAATAACCACCCACATAAAATTAGATATAAACCCTTTTTAATAAGCCACCTTTATCACCGTCTTCATAAAGATGTCAACCTTATGAGAAAATGTGTGTCATCACTAACAAAGAATTGAAGTTTTTTTTTTAAGAAAGCAATTTAGCACTTTTTAAAGAAAGCAATAACTGTCGAGAGTTATACCGACAGTACTTGCCCAGAGGGAATAATTCAGAAGAGGGGAAAATGTATAAACCTGAAAATGTTCACTGTAGCATTTTGTACAACTTCAAAAGGAAGACACCTGGGAGCCAAAGAACACAAAAATGTCAATTCCTTTGTCTTAATTAATGGAATATTATGCAATCACGAATCCTAGTAGTGATTAAGACGATGAAGGCAAAAGCATAAATGATAAATAATGTAACGATGCGGAAAAGTTAGCTTATACAATTATATACTATTTGCAGAGCTATGTTTTGAAGACTGGAGAAGAACACGTGCAAATAATAGTGTTAGTGTATTATGAATACGGAAACATTTTTGTTGCCATTGTTATTTGTATGTTTTCATAATAAATACCTTTTTGAAAGGACATGATGACACTGAGAGGCAGTTTTTAGCATAAGAAAGAACTGAGGCTTTAGAGTTTAAAGTTCTGTTTGCCTAGGTAATGATGCTGTAGCAGGCTTTGTGAGTTAGAGAGCTGCTTTATTGCTTTAATGATTTGCTTTGTCAATTACTTGCATGATAGCCAAGCTAGCTGTAGTTCTCTGAGAGAAAAACAGAATGTAACTGCAGATGCTGCCGGCCTATTTCTGTGTGATCTCTCCAGGACAGTTCTGATTAATGTGAGGAAAGCAGAGGTTAGCACAGTCCGTCCAGGATTCAGAAGCCTCACCAGCAGTTGTTCCCTGATTTAAAGAGAAGATACGGCGTACTCGCCAAGGATCTCCTCCAAGTGCCAAACAGCACCTGGCCACAAACTTTGCTGTCTCGAGTTCAGAATTCCAACCTCTCCCCTCAGCAAGAGCAGTTCATTTCACCTTTCAATGCTTCAGTTTTGATGATCCCTTTGCTACTGAAATTAATTATAAAGCCTTCCAAATACTGAGAAGACCCTTGGCATAAATCTGCTGGTTTGAATTATTCTATTTACAGGGAAGAGTTAATTGAGACTTAGGGCAATGCACAAATTATTTCCATACCCCGCTGTCAAAAAGCAGAGAAGCAAAGAAATAAATACATCTTTATAGAATTGTCAGTGATGGTTAATAATAACTGTTTAATAGTTATAGATGTTAGATGTAATCTCATCGAACACCCTGTTGTTCAGATTTGAAAGTTAAGACACAGGACTCAAAGTGAATTGTACAAGATCTAACAGTTAAAAGTGGAACCAGCTCCGTTTTTGAATGTACTGTTTAAGTCCCTAATGGATGTTTTTCTATCAAGTATCTACTCATTACCCTTCCCTTCTCACTGTCCTCCTGTGATGAACTTAAATAGCACTTCTGTCAGTCTTGTTTTGATAGACTAAGAGTTTAAAGATCTTTATCCATACTATTAATTTATAATGGTCCAGGTGATACCTTAATAGTTTGCTTCATCTAGTTACTTATTCAGAATATAAACTCCCTGATGGCACCGCATGCCATGTTTATCAGTAATAACATTAGAAACCAGGTACACTGCCAAATCATCTGTATCTCATTTAATCCTCACAGCAGCCTTATGAGATGTGCAGTATTATTGTTGCCATTTTATACAGGACAAAAGTGAGGCACAGAGAGGATAAGTTGTCCAAAGATATACACCCTGCAAATGACAAAATTGGGATTCAGAACCAAAACAAGACCTCTTAAATATGAAATTGAATTACTTCATAGATGTGCAGTGAAAGCTATTGAGAATAGCTTAAAGTATCACAAGTAGATGACAATTCTCTTGAAGATGTCCCAAGGTAAAAGAAAGAACTTCCACTTTAAATGAGGGGGGGAAAAAACAAAAACAAACAAAAAAATGAAACTAATGGGCTTCAAAATATCCAAGCCATTTGTCAGTTTGAACATGAGAATAATTATAAAGACAGCTCCAAAAATTATTTTCATACATAAAAATTGGGGGCAAACATACACATTTTGAAATATTATATCCGATAACGATGAAGAAAATTAATGATATTATTCTTATGGATTGTGAGGGTCTCAGTTAAAATTGTTGAGGAATGAATGTCTCTGTATTTTCTTTGATTATGGATTCTGCCATATCAGTAGGAAAAAAGATTTGGCAGGTCACATGCTCTGCTTGTCCACAACATCTGAGTTGCAAACATAGCAGATATAGAGTTATACCCATAGGAATCGCCTCTGTAACAGATAGGATGGGGGTTGGCTTCCAGGCTGGGCAAGCTCTCTGCCTCTGCAGTGACTTTCTCAAGTCTTCAACTGTCTGCGGTATTAAGTTGAATCTCCATGTAAAGGAATAATTTGAAGGAATTACCTTCCTTCATTCCACTCCCTTCCCCAAACTAGTGGATAATGGATCACTTGCTTTATCTCAAATTCATTTGCATATTTGAAGCTATATGTCTATGAGCCAAATAGTGCTAAAGGGAAGCTAGAGACGGAAGTCCTAAAGTAGATCTTTGGTCAAACTTCATCTGGTGTATTGAGTCGATTATGTATTTGTTTGTACCTTAAAACTGTGAAATACTAAGTTTTTTTGGTCATAAGTCTCCTTTGGTAAAATACTGTGTGTGTGGCATACATGTATGCATATATAAAATACATACAAATATTATCTATTATAGAATATACACAAAAATAGAAAAATGTAAAGTATGAGATAAATATAAAGAGAGGTTTTAGTATTTTTTTCTCACTTCTCCGTGGATTATCACTGAAGACCGTTGCTCTGTGTAATAGCCCAACACCCATTTGAAGAGCTGCTATGAAAGTCCTACATCCAGGCTGGGGGGGTGACCTTCGGTCTGATCCCAGAACCATACAGCTGCGAGCACTTTAGTGATCGTGCCATCCAACCCCTCCACTGAACAGAGGAGATCATGAGATTAAGGGACTTTTGTCTAAAGACCATTTCCAAGAGGATGAGATCTTTTTTTATATATATTTGAAGCCTGATGTACTTGAACTTTGCTAAGAGAATATATGTTCAGTGTTCTCACCATACACACACACACTCTCTCTCTCTCTCTCTCTCTCTCTCTCTATGAGCTGATGAGTATATTAATTAACTTGATTGTGGTGATAATTACACAAGGTATACTTATATCAAAACACCACACTGAACACCTTAAATATATGCAATTTTTATTTGACAGTCATACTTAATAAATCTGGAAAAATTCAGTATGAAACTAGGTATGTGATAACAATGAACAAAACTCAGGAATTGTTTTACCAAATAGAGGTATGGGTTTTTTTGTTTATTTGGTAACGAGTGTTCTCTTCTCCCTGAGAACAAGATGAAATTGAAAAAGAGCCCTTTAGGAATTTAAAAAGGAAAAATAAGCATTTTGCAGATAAAGTTGATTGACACCAGGATCAAGAGAAGCTCAGGCAGAGGTGACTGTCTAAATGAGAGAGTGGGTGACCCAGGGACGTGTCAGGAGCTGCATGCTAAATTGGAATCACATATTCCTACATCGCAGCCTTCAACCCGGTGCTAACTCATTCTTCAGACATGAAGAAGCCCACCTTCTAAGTGCTGTAGGGATTTTTGTGAAGCCTTTTAAGGGCATCCGCCTGAATGAAGTATTGTGCTTCACCTACGCTTCAGTAATTCAGTTTCAGTGGACAGTTTTATTGTCCCAGATGTGCAGTTTGTTCACAAAGGAATTATGAGTAATTAACTCATAAAGGGAATGTCCAAATGAATGAACAACTGCAAAGCACCTGTTGTGAACAGCTGACTTTGTCTTCTCGCTTAGATTAGAAAGAGCTTGAGAACACAAGACCGTGTTTTCTTCCTTGAAAAACTTGTGACACCTACAGATTTCAGTTCACACAGAAAACAACTGTGACTAGAAACTACATGGTAGAGCTTGTCTTTATATCTAACGAAAGAAAAGTGTCAAGCGTTCAGGCAAACATCAGCTATCCAAGATTAGGGCTGTGTTCTGACTTCTATGGGCCCCTTTCTTTGTGGGTCCCTTTCTCCATTAAAAAAATAAATTACATTTTCTAATTACATTGATATAAAGGTGAATAAAATCCAGGCTGGCTTTATTCTTATACAGTTGTCATTGTAATATTCATTTATATTTATTTTTCTACCTCTGAGCTTAAAAAGATTTAAAATGAAAATTTTCTGTGGGTGGCCCAAAGTGTTTGGGCCACTGTGCCTGATGGATAAATTAGCCTAAGATGATGGGCAAGGACACTTCATAAACTACAACTGGCCTCAACTCTTTTTACCCTCATTGTAATAAAGAACATTGCTAGCCCCCTTTCACTTCTTTCTTCTGTTTTCTTGATGCTTCTCTCTGGGCAACTGGTGGCTCAAGGATAGATAATCCATTTCTTCCTGAAGTAACACTGTTTGGCTTGAAAAAGCCAGTGGGCGTCCCAAGCAAGCACGCTCTGTCGGGTTGAAAACTTCACTCTCCAAATCTTACTTTTTCCACTTTGCTCAGAAACTACATTTTAAAAACTGGTGCTCTGTGGGGCTGCTCATGTAGTCGGGTCTTTTGACCATAGCAGGATGACCACAAGGAAGGGGACCAAATCCAAAATTAATTCCTCGGTCATACCGAAAGACGATGCCTTTGTTCTCTAAAATGGAGCCCTTTGGAGAGGATGCTTTTTATCAGACCAGTTTATCCATTGCTGGGACACAAGGCTTTTGTTAAGTGTCATACTGTGGGCAAACAAACAAGGGAACGATGACATCAAAATTATGTTCGGCTTCTACTCACTCTGCCCACAAATGAAGACGGAACAATAATATTACTGCCTATAAGCTAATGAACTCAATGCAACGATGGGCTGAAACGTGTATATACCCATTGCTGATAAATTAATCTGTAATGGGGCTTTCTAAAAACATTGATACAATGATTTGCAGAGGACTTGGTTTTCAGCAGGCAGAGCTGAATTTAGTCTTTACAGGGTTCTGTCTTTCTTTTTGCTTGCATTGAAAACTTTACTTTCTGAATCTTTGTCAACTTAGCGCAGAAATTATGGTTTTAAAACGGGTGCTGGAAACTCCAATTCCCCTCAGTTGAGTCTTCTCTCTTTGAACTCTATTCACGTGCCACAGTTCATTAAAATTCATTACATATTATTAAAGACATGGCCATTTGAAAACCTTTATAGGCCGCTAGTTTCTTTGAATATAACAGATTAAACCAAAGTTTAACTTGAAGAGTCTGTTGCTATCCCATAAAGTGAAAGAGTTTAGTAAACTCTTTCTAAGTTTACTACAAACAAAGAGACAAATATGATATACTGATCTAAGAATACTCTCAAGTCTTTGGAACAATGGGAATATTTTTTACATCGAATGGAATCTAAGGTAAACATCTTCATTTCTTTTCTCTTGAAATCTGGTACTTCATTGTACCATTGGCAACATAGTGTAACTCATTTAATGGGCCCATAACAGGTAGTATCAATATTGTTAAGTTAGTTGTTTTACTTGTTAATCACATGAGCTACATATCAGATAAATTAATTCCTCTACTGTTACCAAATATTTTCTCTTATGGGTCTTAGGCTCTACATTCAGGGAAATTTTCAATGTAAATGCAGTCATTAAATATCTGTTTTTAAGGAAAATGTAATTGGAATATTTGACTTCCCCTTATTTTCTCTCTCTTCTCATTCCCTTTCCGTACCAGAGTCTAGATTTGCATATTTTGTCATGTGAGAGATAGCTACTGTACAATAACCTTAACAGTTCTCATAGTAGTTGGAAAACTTAGTCGTGAGAATCTTTGACAGAAAACCTTTAATTGCAGCACCCAGGCAAATCTCTGTGTGTTTCCCTAACGAGAATAACTAAGTACTTCAGGTAACATAACCTCATTCATTCGAACCAGAGGATTTGTTTATTAATTCAAGGGAATGGATGCTTAAGTTTTGGATGTGAAGGATTTGGTAAAGGGAAGGTTTGGTAAAGGCATAGGGAAAACAGGCCTGATTTTCTCCTTCCTGTCATCATAGTACCCTCTCTGTATCTAGGTGGAGTCCAGGGTTTCCTTTGCACTGAAATCATCATTCTGAGAAAGGCACTGCAACACCCATAACAGATATGCTACTGAGGTAGTTTTACTTCGTATAGTTATGGGAGCAACAATAGAATGATGGCTGATCTGTTTGTTCTTGAAGCGTCCAAATGAATCTCTTTGAAGCACAACACAAGATTCTTTGTTATGGTTTCACCAGAGGTAATAGTATTAAGAGACTCAGCTGAGGAAGTTATGTGTCATCGTACCCATAACTCTATAAATTGACATTGGGATTAATATAAAATGTAAAGACGAGTAATCCTAAACTAATTATGCCATATTTTTCTATTATTGGTCACTATGTTTATAAGATACAGCTTAACGTGTTTCTTATGCAGGATAAATGTAAATTAACCAGTTAGCTGATAATAGTATTTATCATTTACTCAGGAGAATCACCTAAAAAGGCAAATTCCTGCTTGTAACTGCATCTTTTCAGTAATCCACGTGGAATCTGTGGATGATTCCATCAGAGCCAGCATAACTCATTTGATTTGGAAAAGGATATTCAATAATGAGTCAGATTCTTTTGTGTTTAGAAGCTGCCTTAACTATTTCAGGTCAAACAGATATTTTGGGGCACACTAAAACTTCGCAATAACTAATCACTGATTTACTCAGGGAGATTAGAGTATCCTGAAATTGTTAATGGACTTTCCATAAATATGTACTTTTCACTCCAAATTTATAATACCTGGAGTTTGGGTTCTGGAGTTAACAATTTATGTTACTGCCCCTCCACTTACCAGCTCTGTATCCTTGAGTGACTTACCTAACCTCTCTGTGCTCACTGTCTTCCATGAAGGGGGCACGATGGTAACAACCATTCTTCTTATGGATTATAGAGTCAGATAAAATGGGAGAATGTATGTGAAGTGATTGGCATAGCATCAGTACAGAGTACAGTTCAGGTTATTATTTTTTAATCTGTTCCTAATTAATACTGTATTTTGTTTTAAAAAAATTCCTGAGATACTGTAAGTATATACATGTACACATTAAAAGGGGCAGAAAACAATCCCTACCTGCTACATACCAAACACTGTTAGGCACTGCACCGGCAGCCTCTCGCTTTATCTTCTCAACAGCAGTCCAAGGTAAACACCTTTACCTCTGTTTTACAGATGAGAAAACAAGAGCTCTGTTAGTTAAAGGTCGTGGAAACAGCTTTTGATTGATCCCAGTCTGTCTGGCTCCAAAGCCCAGGCCCTTTACAGGGCACCCTTCCTCGAGATCATCTCTTCAGACTTCTGCTAGCTCTGATCCTGTGAGTCCTCCGGAGTTGTTTTGGAGGTTCAGGGCTGACTTTGCTTTCACAAACTCAGTCTGTTCTTTTGTTTACAATGTTATGACCTTTCTTTACATTCCAGCACTGCAGACCTCTGGTTGTCATATTCCCTCTCCATAGTAATTCACGGCCTCTGGGTTCTAGGCACATTTACAAAAGTACAAACAGTCCCCTTTTCCCCCTTATTCTTTCTCCCTTCTCTTAATAAAAAGTTATGTACAAACTAAAGGGACAGAGAGTTATCTTGGCCAGTAGAATATATTAATTTGTTTTTATGTTGAACATATAAATTGTCCTTGGAGGTTTTCCCTGTCCTTCCTCCTTTATTAGTCTGTATTCATGATTAAATAATGCACAGGGCTTCATCTCTTGAGAAGACCCACATTTTTACTTTTGAAGGTTTCTCACTTTTGTTATAATCATTTGGTAGTTGTTGCTATAGAAACAAATGGTTCGTATAACGTGCTGCAATTAATTACAAAGAGTCAAATTCACAGCGGTCCCCATTTTTTTAAAGGTGCTCGTTAAAAAAAAATGAATAGAATGAAAGCGGATCTTAATCATTCTTTCTACCCTCAGAAACATTTTCCTCCAAATAATATTAGTTGGATCCCATATCAGGTAAAATCTGTAATTACTATGTTTTCAGTCTTGTTCTTGTTTGCTGAGTGTGGTTGGGACTAATATCTAGGCCATTCAACCAAGGTTCTGTACCTTTTAAAAATACAGCAAGAGGTAAATCAACAAGTTTTTTAAAACCAATGTCAATGCACCAGAAGTGAATGGAAATAGACCCATATGCTGAATTAATATCAAAACACACTGTATACTCCAGAGATCATTCTGAGGGTGATCATTCTTTATTAGCACAAACCTCCTAAGAAAATCTCAAGTTTTTGGTAATTTTTATTAAAATATTAAGCAAAATGTCTTTTACTGCTACATGTAAGTAAAAGTGAAAATACAGACTTTGGCTTTATATGTTAGAAAAGCATGGTTGGGCCCTCTATACTTGTGGTGGTAGCTTCCTGATGGACATTTGGTGAGAAGACATTTGTTTGATTTGCTAATACTATCTAATTTATAAAATAGTATTATGTACGGTGAGCATTTTACAAATAGGTACTGCGTAGTACCTACCAGAAGTTATGTCTATATAGCTGTATATCTATATCTATATTTGTTCAGTGAATACCATTTGTTTTTAGTTATCTTTGTTGTTTTAGTTTTCAATCACCCATGTTTCACTCTTTCCATTTGTGAAAGAGAATATGAAAAGGAGAATAAAGGAATGATTTGAAGGATTACTTTTATCCACTGCGCGCTCCTTCCCAAACAACTAGAAAATTGAACAAATTACTCCATCTCAAATTGAGTTTGCACTTTTGAAGCCATAGGGAGGTGAGCAAGCATACTAAAGGTGAAGCTAGAGGTGGAAGTCCGAAAACAGACCCTCTGCCAACCACTTGCAGTGAGGCCAGAGGAAGTCCCCTGTGTGAAGCCCCTGGTGAAGGAAAAGTTGATTGCGTATTTGTTCGCCATCCCTTTCATCTTACCTTAAAACTACAGAACTCTAAGTTTTAGCTAGGAGCGAATGAAGAAAGGGCAATCTAAAGAGAAGGTTGTTGATCTGCCACGTGCACGAGAGGATGGTGTGTTCTTTTTCAAGCTTGGCAGAAATTCCTGTCAGTGCTTCTAGTGATAATAGTTTTCACAATTCTGGGACTTGCTACAGTGATAGCTAAGATGTGTGTATGCCTCCCACACTTCATGTATAAAAACTTTAAGAGTTGAAAGCATTAAAATATGTAGTGTTTTGTGCCAGTTCCTTAAGTCCTCCTGGATGTGAGCTCTGAGGAATGAAAACTGGTCCACAGGAATGCTTCTTTCTGTGCTGCTTTACTAGAAATAAGGCAGAGATGTCAGATCTAATGGGTTATCCTCTTTTTGCTGCCTCTTGAGAGGAAAGGAACTGGATACGTTTTCAGGCAGTTAATCCATTCTCCCAGTCTATTCCATCCTCCACATACTCCCATGGTGTGTAAACGCTTGAGGTAGTAGTAACTTATGTTTATGTATTTTATTCTTTCTGCACTTATGTTGAGAATGGACTCCTAAATCCTAAAATCACAAAATTCAAGAACTGTAACTTTAAAATTCATCAAGTTAATCCCATTGCTGTAGAAATAAGAAAACTCCTGAGTTCCACAGTGAGTGGCACAGACCACTAAGTCCTAACTTTCATTTTAGGACGCTTTCTTCAGTGTGTCTTGGCAGCCTGGGAGCAAACCCGGTGATGCACCAAGCGATGCCTTTCTGCTGCCCTTGGTCACTTGACATAGAAATGAGCCAACTGACAATTCAAAGACAGGCAGCTAAACAGTGAAGCACTGAGCTTTTTACCTATGACAGGCTCAAAAGTTGAAAAGATGATAATGCCTTGTATTATGCCTGGGAAAATGGCGACTATATATTGTAGGTTAAAAGAAAATAGGTTTCAGAATCTGATAAAAACAATGATCTAATCTATGTTTTAAATATGTGTTTATATACACATACAGAAGTCTGGAAGAATGGACTCTAAGCCGTTAACAGGGTTTATCTCTGAGGGTAGAATTACAGAGAGACTTTGGGATTATTGTTTGACTATTTACAGACAATTTTTAAGCTAAAAATCAATAAAACTATTTCAGAAAGAGGAAAGTGGAGTATCTGGCTCAGGCTGTGAACCTAGAAATCCTAGTTGTTTGATATTAATGATGAAGGTAGGGATAAAACTACTGTGTTTCCCCGAAAATAAGACCTAGCTGGACAATCAGTTCTAATGTGTCTTTTGGAGCAAAAATTAATATAAGACCCGATATTATGTTACGTTATGTTGTGTTATGTTATGTTATGTTATAAAGACCCGGTCTTGTATTATAGCAAAATAAGACCGGGTTTTATATTAATTTTTGCTCCAATAGATGCCTAAGAGCTGATGGTCCAGCTAGGTCTTATTTCGGGGGAAACACGGTACTAGACCATTGAAACCTGTGGTCAACTGGCTATTCAAATCTAGTTGACATTTATTGGCATTTACTCTAGTTGATCATTGTACAAAAAGGGACTGGCAAAACAGTAGGTGTTCAATAAATGCTAGGTATTAGCATTCATTCATTCATTTTATTAACAGTTTATTGTGTGTCAAACAGATTTGGCCCCAATGGTCAAGAAGCGCACACTCTGTTAAGAGAAACAGGACAGAAATAACTATGATACACTGTGCTAACCCAACTATGAGAGGATTACGCACAGAGAAAGGAGTGTCCTTAAATGACTTGGGAAGGGAAAAAGTTGCTGATCTGGATTTATGATTATTCACAATTATTCACAATTTTTACATAGGAAACTAATTTTGTAATCAATGAGTGCATTTCTTCCTTGAAAATACTTCTACAGAAATCCCCATGTAGTAGATCAAAACAAGTGACTCAGCCTCTAGTAAAGACAGAAGAACACAGACAGGCGATAAGGACCGCGTTCCTAAGAAGTTGCTAAATCAGAATGCATTCACCTTCTTACCCTCAGGGCTCTTGAAGGTAGTTACTCATTGGTATACAGATCAGAATAAATTAATTAATGGAAATCTAGAAATTATCCTCTCTCTTTCTTAAAAAAAAGGAAGGAGTGTACCACGTGATTATTTGTGCTTTTCCATTTAAATGCTGCACAGTCGTTCTGCATGATACCTGTAAATCCTCAGGGCCCAAGTTAAAGGTGAGCAGCCCACAGGAGCCTTACCTCCCCCATCCCATCCTCCCCCCACCACTCTCCCTCCCCTCCGCCCACAGGCATTGTCATTCCTTCGGAGCTGCTTCCATTCCACCGAGAGCTTTCATTTCTTTGCCCTAGAGTCAGATTTCTTGGACACTGCTTTTTTAGCCTATAGAGGAAAAACAAAAAACAATCACAAATCACCCTAACATGCAGCCAACATCTTTATTGGCCTGGGGGAGGGAGGAGTTAAAATTTAAATTCTTCACTGTTATCAATTCTTGAAAGTTCTGGGAAAGCCCAGTTCATCGTTGGGTTGCCCAGGCAGGGGGTTGCGACCAGAAAGATGCAAAGGGAGGAGCTTGCTTAGGAGGAGAGGGCGGGAAGTCTGCGCTAACCTGGGGGCCGCTTCCCGAAGCCCAGCCACGCCTCCTTTTCTCCGGCTCCCTCCCGCGGACTTCGTAGGCCCGCAGCCAGGACTCTTATTTTGAAGGACGGCAGGCAAAAGCTTTTGAGAGACTCAACTGAGTCACAGCGCGGTATATAGAGCGGGTACCTGCCCGGCGCGGCTGCTCTCCCAGGAGCCTGCACCGGACCCAGACGGGACGCGGGGATTAGACAGCAGCAGGGCGTGGCCCCGAGGCCAGAGGTAGGCTTGGGGCGTGGGCTCCTTGGCTGGTAGAAAAGGATGAATTAAAGGGAGTGGAGAGTGCGAGGTGGCCCAAGAGCAGGGGGTGGGAGAGTTTTAGAAGGGGACCTAGGGATGCGGGGGAGGCAGAGCAGCTTGTAAAGGCAGAGTTTCCACCCCGCTGATGGTCCTCTCGTTAGAGCCCCCTCCCTCTCCTTGCCTGACTGAGCACACCCCACTGAAAGCTGAGCTCCAGATGGGAATTTTGCATCGTAACAGAGTCGAGACTAGGGATGCTTTGCAGTCACGGCTGATCCCTCCCTCTCTTCTCACTTTTCTGAGTCCATTTCTCACTTAATCGTGGCCCCTCTCGTAGAGGGGTCAAACCTGGCCTGGGAGGGCAGAGAAAAAGAGGCTAGCAGAGATGGGGGTGGGGTGGGGATGATCTCACTCCCTGGCGGCTGGCGGGGGGCGGGGGGGGGGCGAGGGGTCCATCCATCCCGAGCCAAGCCTGGGCGCCTCACCCTCGCCCCTTCCCAACCCCATCCTCCTTTCTTTAGGAGACGTCACCCCACCTTGGCCATTCAAAGAAAGTTTGCTCATGACTTGGGAGATTGTCCCAGCTTGGGCGCGGGGGCAGGCCCACTGCAGGCTCGTGTGCTAGGCTTGTTGGTGCTGTGCGCCCGCAGCTCCGCCTCTGCAGTCCCGCGTTGTGGCTGCTGCTTTGTTAGCCGCGGGCCTGGGACGTGGCTGCTGCGTTAGCACCAACGGAAAGGATTCTGTGAACAGTCAGGCTGGCCCTCTGTAGGATGCTGTGTGTTCCCAAACCTGGAGTGCAGAGCTGAGCTGGGAGCTGGCCCCTGGAGGAAGCCACCCGACCCCGACCTAGGCTGGGAGCTTCTGGCACATATGCCTTATTTAACATTTGGGGGCGGCTCTGTCCCAAATGGTGAGTGGTCCAGACCCCAGAATGGAGAGTTTGGTCGCTTGAGCCCAGAGTGAGGCTTGAGACTTTTGCATTTGCTGGGAACTGAAGAAGGCACGGTGGGGAGGCAGCGGATCTCCCTGGGTGCTTGCATCTTCAGACTCTGAGCCAGGTCTTGCTCTGGTAGCAAGCCTGGACTGGCCAAGCCTTGTTGCTGGTTTGCAGAGGAAACGCCAGGACCGGTGTGCATGGTGTGCATTCATTAGACCCATTTAGGAGCCCTGTGTTAGCTGGATCTATATTTTGATCTGCAGTCACAGAGAACTAGCATGAGAAAGGCAGACATACACAGGCCCAAGTTTCTGAGGCATGGACTAGTATGTTCCTGAGTAACCCTCACCACCCCCATTCCTGCTTCGACTCCACTCTCCAGTTTAAGCAAAGATCTTACCAACTTTGGAAACTGCTAAGTTTTGCCTTTAAGGACATTTTCTTGGTTTTTGTTATAAAGTTCCTGTTAGAACTGTCTTAATAACTGCCTCTAAGGAAACATTAGCCAGCTGATTTTCCAGGGATTTGGTTTGGTTGCTTCTGGAGCTCATAATACCAAGGCATCATCCTTGGTAAGGAAAGAAGATATTATTTTCCTCAAGACCTGGCAAACTGATGTAGTGATAAGAGGTTTGAGGGAATTCCCCCTCCCCCAATATGTTTGTATTGATTGATTTAGGAATAGTATGAGGTATCTATACCACAGTGCCTTACAGTGATGGTACGAGTTACACCTTAAGACGGAGGAAGTTAAGTGGTTAGTACATCCTTGAACAATGTATGATGAATAGGCAAGAACTATATAATCAACAGATTTTTCAATTATTTTCTATACTTTATTGATTTTACATAAAATAAGATTTATTTGATATTTATCCTACTTTTTCTTTTAACTTTGGAATGAGGAGTGGAATGGGTTGCTCAATGCCCACACCACATCCATTAATAGGAAAATAGTCATGTACAGTGAACAACAAAACATGCCGACACTCTTAACTATTACTTTGGCTGCATGAAAACTTGATGCTCTGAGTGAAGAACATGGGTAGGTGGTTGAAAATTACGTAGCTTCATTTTTTTGTATCTGTTGAAATCCATGCATCATACAAGTCTGACAGTTGGTATGGTACAGTAGCTTACCCACTTTAAATGCTGTGACAACTTCATGCCCAGTCTGTCCCAGGTGGACCCAGTGGAAAATAGATAGCTGCCCTGGTTATAGTAGCCCTAGTATGCTTCAGTATATCCTTGTGGGGTCTAGTTTTTAGTTGACTTTTACAATTTTTTAAGGTAGATTGAAAATTGGATGCTGCCACATTGCATTGTGGGTGACCTTTCAAAACTTTAGTGTCTTCTCTGTAGAAGTGTTATCGTATTTGTACTACTTTAGAAAATAGTTGCTTTCTTCCCCCAAAATATTTTTCCTAGACTACAGTAAATCTTATATTCTACTGTATTTGAAACAACTATATATTACTGAATTATAACGCATTTCCTGGAAATTATGAAGGTATCTACACTGCTCAAGGTGCTAAAGTCATTATTTCAAGAGGAAATTATTCATTTGTTCAAACAATTATTAATTGTCCAAACAATTGTTAATTTCCATCCCCACCCCCAGCCTCGCTTTCTAGATTACTTTCACAATCACTGGGAACTGTAAAAACATGTATTAGACATTGTCTTGCCTTTTGTGTATATTTCCACATAAAAAATTTCATATCAAAATGTATTGTACTCTTTCAGCATTTATTTCAGAAGATCCAGATAAACATTGGGTAATCAAAGTTCACTATACTTCTAAAATTGTCCACTATTTAATATTTTGCAAAATAATTCTATTCTTCAAGTAAATGGGGAGAGGGGGTAGATGCTAAATATACACTTTAAAAAATAAGCATGTTTAAAGAGCACTAAACTTTTCTTTGAAAGTGTTCCCAGTACGTATTAGCTCATTATATGTATTAGCTCATTCTAATAGTATGCTTTTAAGACACAGAACAAGAAATGGAATTTTAAAGGTATAGAGAAAGAACATAAGGATTTTGTCCAGCATCATACAGAGATAAAACTGAGGCCCTTAGTCCAGCCTAGTTCTGTATCCCACGTTTTTGGCTCTAGAAAATCTCTGAATTTATACTAATTCAGGATTTTTGTTTTATTTATTTTATAGGGATACTCTGTATCAGACTTAGTCAAAGGATAAAGAATTAGAGATGGTAGATGCAAAAGATTTCATCCAAGGTGATTTTATGAATGGAAAGCAGTAGCTCATTCTTGTAGGAAAGTCATGGAGATAAAATGGAAGTAAGGAAAGCCTGAGGTGGCAGGGAAGGGGAAAATCCATTCTAAAGCTAGTGGCATGTGTAGCTTTCTGCCCAACCCCATCCTCTATTGAAGGCACAGATCTCTTCCTGAGCAGGAAACCTTAGCTGCCTTATTGGTTATGTGCTTTAGGGTTAACCGTAATTGGTAACATAAGCCATTCCAGTTAGGTGAGCCTCTCTTACTCATTTATTTTGGATAATGACTGCAAAGAAACAAACTGAAAATGTGGGATTGGTTAGTTAATGTCAGTTCTGAGTCTCCCACTGAATGCGCGTTGGCCCAGCTGCCAAAGCCCCACCACTACGGTAATCCAGGACAGTCATTTTTCAGTTTTCCATGGACTTTTTGGAAGGCATAAAGGCTTATATTTGATGGAAAAGATTTCCTCCTAAGGGAGAAGCTGCCATTTGCAGACAAGTTGTGTCAGCCAGAAGAAATGAGCAAATAACCGTTTTCTGGTTTCTATTGGCAAAACTTTGTAATTTTTCCTTTTCCATATAGAAGTGTTAAAAATAGACACATAGGAAGACACACACGACCAAGTAAAAAGAATTGACACCGAGGTTTCACCAATGGGAGGGGAGAGAAGAACTAAACTTGGTAAAATGGCTATCACTCACCAGGCTCTACTGCCAGTCACATCCTTTACCACATTGAATTCTTACAAAATGCTCTGAGTTGGGCCCACCACATTTCCAGGTATTATAGACCTGGAATCAGTTGCCCCATCCACATAGAAATGAAGTACCACTGGACTCTGAAGCTTGTTCCCACTCTCCATGACATTTGTGTTGCCTTTTTGAAATTGTCAAACTTACTGAGAATTAACAGACCTCAGCTTTCAGATGGGTTGGATTCTGAATGTGGATTTGTAAATTGGTTACTGGAAAATCTGAACATACTTTTTCATCGAAACTATAGCACACTTCAGTGGTTAGGTTCCCATCACAGCCCAGAAATCATAGCTGAAGTATTGTGCTTTATTAATAGTACTTAGAATTGAGCCACATGTATGTATGTATATATATATATATACATGTTTTTTGTGTGGTTTTTTTGGTGGGAAAATGCACTGAAAGCTACAACTAGACTTTTTTCTTTTTTTTTTTTTTTTAAGGTTTTTAATTCCAGTAACAATGGCAAAAAGGACCCCGCCTTCTCTTTTTCCATTTAAACCCTGAAGGGAAAATAAAGGTACATAGTGGTACATTTCCTTCATACTCCCCTTATGTTAACAGAGACCCCACCCTGGTACTACACAGCTATAGGGAGGAGGTATCCTGGCAATAGCTGGCTTCGCAGCAACAAGGGGAAAGAGAAAGAGAAAGGACGTGGGAAATAGGGCAAAAGTGAGGCCCAGTTGTCAGTCAGTTATGGGACTTATTTTAGGTAGCCAGCCAGCTGCCTGTTGGTTGACATTATTTCCTTACTAAACATAATCTTTACTATGGAACCTGGACCTAGACATCAGCACTACTTGTTGTATGTTCATTATTTTTTTTGTTGTTTAAGTCAGGGTTAGGTTTTAAGTTGAATCTTTAATAATAGAAGGAAAACAAACTTACATGCATTTTATTTTTTTTGATGCCAGTCCGCAAAATTCCCAAACAAATATCTATTTGGGACTGGCGAGACTTCAGGTAAACTTGGATGCTCATATATAATTATTATATTCTAAGTAACCATATAATAAATACCATTTGTTGAATATTTACTTCATACCAGAAAATAAATGCCACTTGTTAAGCATTTCCTTCATACCAGAAAATGTACCAAAATGTTGAACACACTTTGTCAGTTAGTCCTCTCCACAATCTCACTTAATTAAGTACTGTCAGCACCCCTATCTTAAGAATGAGGAAAGTGAGAATCTGAGAAGGGAAGTAATTTGCCCAGAGTCACACAGTTCAGAAATGACAGGGCTGGGGCCTCATTAATTCAGCAAATATTGTTGAGCAAGTCCTGTGCCCTGGGCACTGGCTAGACTCTCGGAATAAAGTAGTGATGTAAATAGACAAATATGCCAATAGCCTTGCCTTCATGGAGTTTATATTCTAGTGGTAAACAAACTGTAAACAAAACACACTCAACATCCAGTGCTTCAGATGGAGTTATGTGCTGTGGGGGAAAATAAAAGTAGGGAGGTGGATAAGGAATGCCAGGTTGGGGTTGCAATTCAGTGAAGTAGAAAAGCAGGCTGAAGAATGGCTATGAGTTGACAGAATGAGTCCAGGAGTATTTACACTATTCTTTCTCACAGCAAACCATTTTATTTTGTAACACCAAATGTTCTAGTGTGTACCATCGTCATCAGTCACGGTAAATAAATACTCCAACAGGAGAGTGGGGAGCTATCCAAGAACAGTAGATGAAGGGCTTGACCTCGTCTGTCCCAAGGTCAGGAAAGGTGGGAACAGTTGCTGGAGGGACGTCCTTAAGAAGGCCGGGATCTGGTGCACAAGCAGAGTGCCCAGCCTTCTGAAGAACAGAGGTGGTTCTTCTGTAGCCCTGGAAAGAAGGCAGGGTCTGGGGGCCAACACGCAAGGAGTACATAGAAGTGGCAGTGGGAGCATGAGGAGATTCTCTACTGCTTGCTTCTGTTTTGTCAGTGAAATAGGAAGTGTGGTCATCAGTTGAGAGTAAAGGTCCGGAAGGGACTGTTGGAGGGAAGTTTGAGGAGAGAGAAGAAGGTGTGAAACAGTCACCTGGGCGAGGAGAAGCCTGAATTTACCGAGAAAAATGTTCACTCCGGATCTGCCTATGGTCCAATTCTAACTCAGCATCCATAGTACTGTGTTTCCCCGAAAATAAGATCTAGCCAGATAATAAGCTCTAATGTGTCTTTTGGAGCAATATTATAATCTAATCTAATAATACCAGGTCTTATGTTATTTTTTGCTCCAAAACACGCATTAGAGCTGATTGTCCGGCTAGGTCTTATTTTGGGGAAAACAGTATATGGGACTTTAGAATCTTAGAATCTCGTTCGCTTATTGAGGAGAGGGACTTTCTTACTATTTTTTCTTTGTCTGTCACTTATATGGAGCAGAGCCCTGCACTTAATAGTTATGTGGTTAATGTTCGAGTGACTACTATAATCAACCTCATACCCATATGTCCAGAAATTTCATTTAAAATTTTCAGTCCTAATCATCACGTATCACCTCCGTACTCTGAAATGCTCTAGCACTTACAGTCCCTAAAACAGCCCTTGAATACCAATTTATTCTGTTGCTTGTTCTTTCACTGAGTTAATTAATCTCATCTCTCCGGTGTTAAGATTGAGTTTTAGACGTTGAAAGGACTCTTTAATTTTATGCTCCTTTGTGTTATTCTTCAATGGCTACCTGAATCCCACCTCATTCCTACCAGATTATGGCTTTGTTGAAGGCAACAACAATGTCTTCTGCTTCTCCTTCATTAGGCCTGGTGTGTTAGCACACTGGTGTGCCCTGGGGCACACTGTCATAAGTCAGCTGGGAAGCAGGAAAACCAACGGGGTGGTTAGAATAATGTGGGAAGTAGATATTTGCAGTATTAACCAAGTGAGTGGCCAAGGAACTAAATGAAGTGGTTGGAATCGGGGAGTGGAACTGTCTGCTCTTGGCATTGATGGCATGTGAGCATAGGGGGGGAGATACATCAAGGATTACTCCCAGGCTCCTGCCAGGCGGGGTGGGTAGGGCTGACATTTAGAGAAGTCGGGTCAGGAGGTGCAGGAGCTCTGAGGAAAAGGCAAGTTTGGTTTGAATGTACCAAGTGGAGGTATCCAGGAGTCCATTAGCTACCTAAGTCGGATAACGTAGAAGATATCAGAGTGAGAGACAATGATTTGGGAATTATCCCTGCAGATGGTAATTAAAGCCTTGGGAGAAGATGACTTTGCACCAAAAGAGAGCGGAAAATGAGAAAATGTGACTCTCAGTATTTGAAGGTGGTGTAAAGCTCCTGTCATTTGACTAAGCTATAGTCTCACCAAACCTGCCTAGTGACTGAATACTGAAGTAAAGCGTATCCCAGTAAGACTACAAGTGAACTAATTCAGGACTGGAATTGGAAAGATTTGTGGTTTTTCTTGGTAGAGCCTCATTTTCTGTGTGTCTTCATAACTTGAAATGGATGTATTTACATGAAAAGTGACATGTGGGTGTTTTAAAAAGACCTATTTTGGGCGCTTCTTAGAGGCAATATACATCCAAATGTGCTCCATACTTTCTCACATATCATACCATTCTGTTATGTAACCAACTGTTTTAGTGCATATTATCCACACCAGCAACTATAAATCTGTCCAGGCAAGTGACTACACGATACCAAGGGACAGTAGATAAAGAATTGGGCCCTGCCTCTGCTAAGGAAAACTTGTTTTTGTAAGAGAGAGCGGTACAGAAGAATTTGCACATCTCTTTGAAAGGCGGAAAAATCCTCTAGGGATCAGACGGCAGTTGTCCAAGTTGAAGCATTCCTTGGCCCTTCTTCATACACAACCAGCACGAGTTGTCAGTTTGCAAACATACAAAATTATTCCATTTAATATCAGTTCATCTTCTACTTTTCCAGAACTATTCAACAGGGTGATGGATGTTCAATGAAACCACCAGATGTGTGAAGCTGCCAGAGTTTTTCTCTACTCAGGTTGACTTCCTTGTTTCTGGGTACAAATAAATGATAGAATCTGACAATTCACTTGAAAAAGTTACTTGGAATTATTTTATATTTAGAGATTTAGAAAAGCCTGAGTCTAGCTAGGCCCATTAGACGCATATCAAGGCTGAGACATGTAAAATCCAATGCTATTGATGAAGGCCAAGTTCTCATTCAGTTAAAAATACCAGGACTTTTGCTACATCCCAATAGGGGAGCTGGGTAGGTTTTTCAAAAACACCTACTGTGGAGTGGTTGTGACTTTGCAAATGCGCAGTTATCATACGACTTGGATCTCCTGGCTTTTCAGCAAACCAAGCATCCTTCCAGAGATGCAGGGTGATAGTACGGCTTGAAAATATACACCAAGGGCACCTGCAAAATGTTCCGAAAGCTTAAGTACAGATGGCAGATCAGTCAGACAAATTGAGAACCTTGATTATAAGTTCAGGAGGAAGGTTTTTAAGAGTAAATGCTGAATATTTAAACCCCTAAAGACCAGTTTTCTTGGGAAAGTAATCCCCATGGAACAATCAGGTTGGGTTACTCAGGGAACTAGACAGTGGTACTTTCTGCCACATGTCCATGTGCCCTGGATTAGCATCTGAGGACAAAATGCAGCAATGGTGTTGAGTCGGCAGCTCAGCTGAGTGGCGGTCACTGTTCCTGGCACTCTGGCTGCTGTGTGTCTGTTCCTCCTGTATGTATATTGATAATGTCCGTAGGTCCCAGGCAGGCCCAGGGTGGCTTCTACAACTCTGGTGGGAGCTCAGTCTTGCTACGTGTTTATTTTCTTTCTAAGCCTGTCATTTTGATTTTTGTCTACTTATTGAGCCAAATACAAATCTGAAAATGAAACAGGAGGATCAGCAAATAGGCCTCTGAAATGTGTGCTCAGTATTATTGTGGCTCCAGTTGTTTCATTTTACTGTCGTGTTCTACTTACATCTATAATTAGGATATATTTCAATTAGGATATATGATTTTATAGCCTATGTAGTAAAACAATTACTGGTTTATTTTTAATTAAATTTATTGGGGTCACATTGGTTAGTCAAATTACCAAGATTTCAAGTGTACAATTCTATAATACATCATCTATATTTCACATTGTGTGCTCACCACCCAGAGTCAGTTCTTCTTCCATCACCATATATTTGACCCCCTTTATCCTCTTCTACCACCCCGGTCCCCCTCCATACCCTCTGGTAAGCACTAACCTGTTGTCTGTGCCTATGAGTTTCGATTGTTGCTTTCAGTTTTATATCCCACATATGAGTGAAATCATATGGTTCTCAACTTTCTCTGTCTGACTCATTTCGCTTAGCATAATTTCAAGATCCATCCATGTTGTGTTGCAAATAGCAGTATTTCATCTTATGGCTGAGTAATATTCCATTGTATATATGTACCATACAGTTACTGGTCTAAATAAAGAATATAATTATGTAGCATTCACAGAGTAATACACCTATGTTATTAATATCCAGTCATTTGAATAGTTTGCAAAGAATATGATGAATGTCTTGAGACAAAATTTGGTTGTATAGTTGGCTCTGCTCTAAATCTTGGGTATGATCTTTTATATAATGGCTTTTGAATTCTCTTCTGACTTTGAGATAATCAGCTCATCTTTTCATCACTGTGCTTTAGGTCTGGTTTCAAATACAATATCCCTTCTTCAACTTCCATTTATTAAGAAATCACTTTTATTGGCAGTAGGCATTCAACTAAAATTATGAATCAGGAAAATACTGACAGCATCCTAGCTCTTAGCAGTCAGATTAAAGGTTAAAGTATTATTAAACCACAGGATCTGACTAAACCTATGGGTCATCTTCTGGCAAGGTTAACATATACCTGGTGTTTTCCTTGGCAACCCAGAAATCTGCATGTTGGTGTAGATATCTTAAGTTAATGATGTAGTAAAGTTTAGAAAGGCATCCATGACTTGCATGCATGCTTTCTGCTGCCTTGTTTTACTTTTTGAACTAGCTGAAGAAATGGCTGTCACCCCAAGTCTGTTTTCTGATGGGCTGCTAGTTCTAGCTCAGGCTCTCCACAGCCAACTGTCTTTTCCCAGGCAACCCATACTGTTCTGGATCTCTGTTGGCTTCTCATAAAATAAAGAGACTAGATGAAATGAACTTAAATAACCTTTTCAACTTTAATATCCCAGTGCCATGTAAGAAGAGAAATAAAAGACATTCCCATCCAATTCCATCTACCATGTTTCCCCGAAAATAAGACCTAGCCAGACAATCATCTCTAATGCGTCTTTTGGAGCAAAAATTAATATTAAGACCCGGTCTTACTTTAATATAAGACCCAGTCATAATATATAATATAATATAATATGATATAATATAATATAATATAAAAATATAATATAATATAATACTGGGTGTTATATTAATTTTTGCTCCAAAAGACGCATTAGAGATGATTGTCCAGCTAGGTCCTATTTTTGGGGAAACGGTACTTCCTTCCTCTTCATCTCCTTTTCATGTTCTCATGGAATGTTTGGTTAAAACACTTAAGAAGTTGATGACTTTATGGGATATGATTCTCCTAGTCTTGGAGAAGTAGAAATATGTATCTCAGTAAGTGCCATCAGTACGTGCCACATCCTAGTTCAAATTACAAGCCTATGCATAATTGGTAAAACTATATTCAAAACAAAAGCTTCGCAAAAATCCCAAGTGCCCAATACCCCCCAAAAAGGATGATAGAGGTGGTTAAACAACTGTGTAATTGTGTACATATCACAGTATACAAAGACCAGGGAAATACATAGTGTCACCTAACCCAACTCTAGCTTCTAAGAGTGACTTCCATGGCTTTGCTAGAGAGGAATTCTAAATACAGTAAGGTTTACCATTAGTAAACCATTTATTTATGTAGCACAAATAAAAGATTTCCCTGCAAATCTTTTGGAATTTTTTATGCTTATTTGTATTTCAGCAGGTAATATTTTTTGGACATACTGTAATTTGGGAAACATGAGATAATCAATGAGTTGGTGTAACCCTTAAGGTAGGGTAACGGGAAAGTTTAGCTTGCAAAAAATCACAGGTTCCACCTGGTCAGGAGTTTATCCTCTCTGTTTAGCTCAAGTTAGAGAAAAGTTTACATAGTTTACAAAGGTCATTTTCAGTTTGCTTTTGATTTTCATTGATCTTAGTTCTTAGACCTCGGGATAAACACATTTACCAGTAGATACAGTGCTTAAGTGCCGTACGAGTTCTGTTCACAGAAGGCTGTTGTCACAGTTATAGCCCATTGTTCCAGGTAATAATGATGCTATAACCAGAAAGACTTCTCATTGTATAGTGGTTTCAAAGTATGCATTAGTAAATGCTCTTGCTATTTCAGTAGCCAAGGAGCTTCATCACATGAATTCAAAACCTTCCATATTAGGTTTTGGAGACAGAGCCATGCTGGGACCACATGAGGTATTTGAGAAAAATGGAAACTAATTGAATGCAGAGGCTTCTGTGGGGCAAGCAGAGTAAAGAATTCACTCAAATGATGTCATCCAAGGGTAGCAAGCCCATGCCCGAAAAACTGGCAGCCGCTTACCCATACCAAGCCACCTGTGGCATTTCCTGGGCTGGAAACAATGTTACGGAAATTAAACTTACCTGCCAAATTTACCACACCTTGCCAAAATATAGGTACCTCTCATATTGCCTCAAGAATAATTATAACTTTATTGCACATGTACCGAGAACTTACCAAAAGTGAAGAAAGAATCAGTAATGCTTGTATTTTAGCCGACCAGAGATGGTCAATGTGCAGGTGTGCTTCCTCTATCCATTAAAAATGGGGCTTATAAGTGTGCATTTGCTGTGAATTATTCATGAGGAAAGGAGTGTATCTGGCTGTGCAGATCAAAGAGCTTTGACAAAGAGCTCTGGTTTTGTTTTGTTTTAGGCCACAATTCTTCCAGAAAACAATTACTAAGCTCACCTTTAAAAACTAACAATTATGATTGACTATGTCTGGAAGTAAAGGTGGCTCTTGATGAATCTTTATACCCAATCCAAATGAATTGCTTTATTCATTTATTCAGTAAATATTTAATGATACTGTTAATTTTCAAAGTGTTTTTATATACATTCTATAGTAATTCTTGCAGCGGTTGTGTGAGATTACTGTTTATCCTTTAAAAAATTATGTGTATCCGTTTTACAGAAGAAAAATGAGGCTGAGAAGTTCAAGCGTTTCTCAGAGAGGCCAGAGTTCACTTTGAGCTTTTCTAAGTTCCAGTTGCCCCTGAAAACCATACGCCCTCAGTGTACAAGACTGTGATTTCTGTGGTATTCTTTAATCCATGGAATTCTAATTTTATCGAAGATTTATTAGAATGTATGAGGTGAAAAAAAGTTGTGCAACAGGAAATTGGACTATAACATCCCACAGCATATCTTCCCTGCCAACTTCCTCATAAATAAAGGATGAATTCCAAGTATTAAAAAGTTACTGTTGGGGTATGACATACTTGAAAATCTTTCCATATGCTTTAAAAAGCTAACAAATCCGGTATCATTCATTTGCCCGACAAACACGCATGCAGTGCGTTCTTTGCTCAGCATTCCCCTGAGTAAGAAGAGGTTGACCAGGCCGCTGTCCAGTCTGGGGGAGGGGAGAGCCCCACAGCAGAATGGGTTGATTAGGCCTGCAGTTGAAGTAGACACAAAGAGGGAATGACCAGCTCTGTTGGTGGGTGGGGAGCAGGGAGGCTTCAGGAGAGAACTGAGGTCTGACAGGAAAGAAGTTTCACAGAATTTGAAGCTGGGTGGGGAAGACAGCTTAGCTGCGAGTCCAAAGGCCCAGAGGTGGAGAGCGTGTGTGTCTAGAGGATGGTGGGCAGCTTGCGTGACTGGAGAGAAGCCCACATGGAGGGAGGTGAGGAGGGCCTTACCAGACTGTGAAAGGCCTCACTTGTCTCATCCTAAGTGTCATGGAAAACATGCAAATAGCGTTTTCTATGAAGGGATACATTCATAAATTGATCAGAATATTTCCTATCTGCATAAAAAGTCTTTTGATTTCTCTATTTTAAAATCAGTCTGTTTGATTGTTAATGCGTATGCCATATCCATAGGTTCAATCTGTATTGTGCGAAATCTTTCTAGATGCTTTAAAAGGGAATTTTAGGACCCATTGATCACTTCTTACTAACATCTTTGTTCTTTTTTCAATAACATCATCTGATTTGGATTACCTGTTAGACTGTTGTTAGCTATTTAAAAGACTCCCAAATCATAAAATTTCTTTAAAAAGAAAGATTTATTCATACCAAGAACTTAAATAGTCAAGACAAAGAAAGTGTTGGTGGGAAGTAGACCCACTTTTAAATGTTAATGTAATGTATGCTTCCAAAGGACTTGAGAGTAGCCTGTATTAAACAGTCCTGCTGATTTTTATACCATTGTTTATCATTGGCATAAATTGGTATACCATTTTATACCATTGTATACCACTTATACCATTGTTTTATTTAACAAGACCCCCTCTTAATTGTTAGTGAAAAACTCTCAGAGGTAACACAAATTTCAGATTAATGTGGTCTGAATGAATCTTCCCGTTCCTATAGTTTGAGAGCAAATAGGTGTTCCAGGATCATTGTTTTTGCCCATCTTACTTTTTCGCTTAGTTACTGCTTTTGGCCATTTCATTACTAAATTGTCTTTTCACTACTAATGCTGTGACTTCAACTCTTAAAACATACCATGAACTACGTATATCACAAGTGACTGGTGAAGCATTCTCTAGAAGGGCGTCCTGACAAATTTGGCTATCTCTTCTTGAAACAATAGTTCTGTAACCTACTTTCTTCCTTCTTGCCAAGAAAATTTACTATCTTATCATGTATATGTAAATATTAACTTGTATGTTTGTTTAATTCATATCCACTGCACACTTCCCTATTTCTATTCTTAGATATAAAATCTAGAATAAAAAATATACTGGAAATGCTCTGTAGGTCCACCACATACAGTCAAAGTGAAACTTCAAGTTTACGTCATTGATTTTCTCATGTTTGTTTTTGGAAGTTGGATAACAGAGCTAAATTTGTCTGTGCGATGTGTGTAATGTAAGCAGCTATGGGTACCTGGTGATTATCATAAATTTAAGGCCTTAAACATAAGCTATCAGTTTCAATACCAGTAACATCTGATCAACAAAGAGTTTCCTTTATAAGTTGAGAGAGAGATGGAATTATTCTGAAATTGTCTTATATGAATTTTAAACACCAATTATGTGAGCCTTTATGTTATGGTAGGGACGTGTAAAATAAAGAAGATGTATTACAGTACTTAAGGATCACTGATTATCATTCAAAGTCATGTAAATCACAGTCTACCCAGAGTAAGATAATGGTCCTCTAATTACCAATTTATGCCCAATAATTAAAGAGCATTCTGAAAAGCAGTGGTTCTAAAAGCATGGTCCCCACACCAGTTAGTGTCAGTACCCCCTGGGATATTGTTAGAAATTAAAATTCTTGGGCTCTATCCCATACCTATTGAATCAGAAATCCTGAGGGTAGAACTCAGGAATCTGTGCTCTTTCAAGCTCTCTAGGTAATTCTGAGGCCCAATAAGGTTTGAGAACCACTGCTGTAAAGGAATATGTTGTCCCTTCAATAAGTGAGATTTGAATGTAATGGTATACCAATGCCAGAACATCCACTTCTTCTCCACTTCTAGATACAACCGGTAGAGTTGACCCTTGAACAATCTGGGGGTGAGGAGCATCAACCCCCTATGTAGTGAAAATTTCATACATAAATTTCAACTTAACTCAAATTTTAACTTAAATTTCAACTTAAGTTTCCCAAAAACTTTACGACTAATAGCCCACTGTTGACCAGAAGCCTTACTGATAATATAAACAATTGATTAACCCATATTTTGTATGTTGTATATAATATATAGTGTATTCTTACAATAAAGTAAGCTAGAAAAAATAAAATGTCATTAAGAAACTCATAGGGAAAATACATTGACTGTATTTATTGGAAAAAAATCTGTATCTAAGTGGACTCGCACAGTTCAAACCTGTGTTGTTCAAGGCTCAAGTGTACTGCCCTTTATGGCTAGCAATATTACCAAGAAAAACAAAAAGTTAATTTGACACCTAAGACCAAAGCAAAACAGAGAGTTTTAATACTTGCTAATGAAGAAAAGGCTTGAAATTAGTGGACTTGCCAAAAGAGAACTGGATTTCAAAGCTACCCCCATCTTCCATTCCGCTTTTAAAAGCTTCTAAGTGAATTAAATTAAAAGTTCAGTTGGAAAATGATAGGAAATAGATCATCTGTTCTTTCCTCCATTTTCAAATAAAGTCATGAGATCGATTTTTGAGGGCAATTAGGCTGTCCTTATTAAAATATAAAAGTCACATGCCCTTTGACCCAACAATTTCTAGAACTTTTTCCCACAGAAAACTCAAAACAAGTATGCAAATTGTACAGAGGATCTCATTGCCATACCATTTGTACTAATGAATACTTAACGAGGACATGTCTATCATTAATAAAGAATGGCATATCTGTACTATGGAATACTCTGAGGCCATTAAAAAGCATGAAGTTGAGCTGTACTGACATGGAAGGATTACTGTGATATGTGCTGGAAGATTTTTTTAAAAAAATCACAGAGGGAAAATGCATATATTTGATCCAATTTTTGTGATCAAAAACCCAAACTGTAAACATGTGTGCTATATGCATTTAGGTAAAGTTTCTAGAAAGATAGCTCTGAATATTAACAGTGGTTTTCTTGGGGAGTGGGATTGTATGAGGATGGGTCATTAATAGGGAAGAATTTTCAGTTTTACTTTATTATCCTAGTACTTTTATTTTCATGTAATTGAATTTTCCTAATGAATATGTATCCCTTTTGGAAAAAAAAAATTTAGGAAGAAACTAAGTCCCAGGAATAACA
Organism: Rhinolophus hipposideros; assembly: GCF_964194185.1. Lineage (NCBI taxonomy): Eukaryota > Metazoa > Chordata > Mammalia > Chiroptera > Rhinolophidae > Rhinolophus > Rhinolophus hipposideros. The sequence continues at coordinate 36,389,362 of NC_138062.1, read as the reverse complement.
CAAGACAACTAATTAGCAGTAGAGCTAACTCCGGTTCCCTGATCTCCTATTTCCTAGTCAGTGTTATTCAAGATTATTTTTCACTTCCCTGTAATAGAGTTACTCAGAATTTTAGAGCTAGAATTTAACCTCATCTAATTATTTCACTTGTGAGGAAACTGAGTCCAGAGGGTCTAAGTGACTGAGGGTAGCCCCCTCAGATTGTGACAGAGGGAGTCCTACCTGAGATCTAGCCGGACACTCAGCTCTAATGGGTCTTTTGGAGCAAAAATTAATATAAGACCCGGTCTTATATTATATTTTGTTAGATAAGACCCAGTCTTATAGCAAAAGAAGACTGGGTATTATATTAATTTTTGCTCCAAAAGACCATTAGAGCTGATTGTCAGCTAGGTCTTATTTTGGGGGAAACATGGTAGGTAGAAGCCTTTTGACCCCTCCAGCTGGGCAAATTGAAAGTGAATAAAGCTGAAAGGAGGTTTCATGCTTTCAATCCAAGGTCACTTATGCAAATATGAGCCTGCCCGCACTTTGTTTTGTCTTAGGGCCTGTCCTTGATGGGTTCTATGACTAATAATTAAAGTGTAAATTTGTGTGTAATTTAAGAGATTGAATGTACTAATCTTTGTGGTCTGTTACTGGAAACCAGAGCTATTGGACAAGGACCATTATTCACTGCCTTTCAACCCAGTAAGTAGGCCATAAAATTTGGGCACAGTTCTACTTGGAATTCTCTCTCTCTCTCTCTCTCTCTCTCTCTCTCTCTCTCTCTCTCTCTCTCTCTCTCTCTCTCCTCTCACACTATCACTGATGATAAAAATAATCTGAAGAAAATGTAAATACACTCAGTATATGAAAGGAGATGATACTGAAAGCAAGTCAGGATAGTTGTCAAACTTAGAACTATTCTGAGTTCCAAGATGGAAAATTGTAGAGTTCACCCTTCAGTGTAGGATATACTTTCATTCTATGCCATAAAGAGTTTCAAGGAAAGGCTTAGATTCACTCACACTGAATAAGTATTCTAAGTCATAGTCTTTTGCTAAGTCATAAGAAGATTTGACTTTATGAATATATTTCATTTTTGAACTTTACCAATGTTAAAAGCTATAATTGGAGCTCTTAATTCAGGGGGGGAAATTTCAAGACATTTCATTCTTCACATTGTTTTGCAGTGTGATTAATTCTAAGTTTACTGCAGACACAAATGAGCTCTCCCCTAAAATGCAACTCTAGGAGTACTAATTACACTCAGTAGGGATGAGGAGGTTATTTTGCAACTCTTCCTGCAGAGCGTGGGGATTTTTCCTGAAAGCAGAATAGACTGATCCTATCCTCACCATGAGAGCCACTCACATCTAGACAGAAATCAGCCCTCGCATTTTGCACCGTCCTTGAACATGTTCACATTCCGACTGGGTACAACAGTTGACTTTTGTCTTTATCTTTCCTTGGCAACTGATAGCATCTGAGGAGGAGATAAGCTGCCCCTGGAGAACTGAGCTGTAATGGGTTCCAGACGTCCACATGCCCGTTGTGCAAGTCTTTCTTTTGAAGACTTAGGGTTATGTTAAGTGCTTGGGAGGCCATGTTGTTGTTTGCTGTTCAGGAAGCCAGGTCAGACTTTCTTCATTGTATACACTCCTGTGGGAGAAGAGGTATACATTTTTAAGGTGATCTCTGTAATGTTCTGGCAGACTTCCTTGTGGAAGGGAAAGGAGAAAGGAAGAGGCTGTATGCGTTGGCCCAATTTGTGTAGTAACAACGAATTCATTGAGAAACCTGTAGAGAACTTGATGTCTGCTTTTAAAAGCCTGAATTGAATTCCCTGCAAGATTCTGTGACCTTAGAAAGGATTTCTGCACAAACCACACTTAACACTCATAGTTGATCAAGATTGAAGGAAAGTGAAAGGAAACAAAGTTCTTGAAAGCCAAGTTCAACATTATACTTTTATATTCATGGCCTCACTTAAACTTTAGAAATCTCATTAGGAGGGGTTATTTTGCCCATTTTTAAAGAAGTGAGCACTGAAGCTTGGAGAGATTAAATAACTGGCAGTATTGAGATTCAGACCACATGTGCTGACCGTATCACACTGCACATAAGTAAGATAAGAATGCAAAAGGAACCCCAGCCCCACTCCCTTTTCTGACCTCACACATCCCCACTGGGGAAAAAACAACAACAGATCCTGGGGTATATTTATTCTCTTTTATTATGTACACTTATGAATGAGTTAGGTAAAATTTAGTGTCATAAAATACAATGAATAAACTCCTAACCAGTTGTTTGATATGTTTGTTTAATCATAAAAATGCAATAAACCCCCTTAATCCTCCCTCATACTTAAAGAATACTAAGAAATGAAGGATGTGACTACAAAGAAAAAGTTTGCTCTGAGAATCGAGCCCAGCAACTTAATATGCCTAGTTCCTGAAACATAAGCAATCTGCCAGAACCTGAGGGGTGTCGGTAACTTGTGAGGCCTAAATGAGAAGAGGCCTCGCCTGGCTCCTGGAGGGAACAAATGCTCTCCCTTCAGTCTCCCTTTCCCCCCACTACCACCAAGAATTCAAAAGAAAGAGGAAAACATTTCCCTGAGTACAAAATGGTTTGTTTTTCATTTGGTGTATCTAGGCGTACACTATTAAACTCCCTCACAAAAGACCTCTAAAAGATGACAATTCTTCACATTCCAAACCTACTTGAAAAGCCTGGGAAACCCAATCCACTGTTGGGAAATTCAGTCTCCTTTTGCCCCTTATGTAATTTCTAATGATATAATCTCTTATTCTGTCATTGGTAATATGCTTTCCTGGGTCGAGCTCAGATGTAGCCAAGTGATGTACAAAATATGCTCCTCTGACTCCTGCTTAGTATGACTGTCTCCAGATCCCATCACAGTGCCGGGTATACACTGTGATCAGGCAAGAGAAACTTGCTCAATGAATGAATCTGGGCCCAGCATCACTGAGAGGCAGAGGCCGATGGGACCACAGTCTGCCAGGCGAGCATGTGCCCTGGGTCCTATAGTCTTTTTCCGTCTTTGTCTCAGTTGTTATACCCTTTTTCCCTTCCTCCCTGGGTGTCTCAAGCCTGCCAATCGCACCACCATTCATTCTCTTCTTTAGAGACTGCTGACCTTTCTCCATAACCAGAAGGTCGTTCCCTCCTACTGCCATACATTAGAAGTGACCGACATATGTAAGGCAGACAAAAGAGGCAGGATATAACTTTATTTGGCAGGTTAATAGAACAATTGTCCAATCTCTTGGATTTTTCCAGTTCATTTCAAACCTGATTCTATTGAAAGACATATACCTTAGCCCTTTAGTAAGTAATTGATTAAAAACCATGAATGAAAGAAGTTACAAACAAGACAAAACTGTGACTCCTTTATTCCCACTGGATAAGCACATAGGTGACATTAATGGAAACCCTAAATAGTCGCCAATTCTAGCAAAATAATCAATGTTAAGCCAATCCACCACATTTCATGTATCCCAGAAATGGGTTAAGGTCTCCTGGAACATGGAGGCAACAGCTTGCGGGTGAAGGCAGAGAAAGGTAGTCCTGTAAGTGAGGGCCTGTGGCTCTTATGCCGGCTTTGCCACCAGAATTTAGCTCTTGCTGACGATGGAATTGATTTGGAAATCACCTGCTCTCCTACGTGACTTAGATATATAGAAGCTGCCCAGCGAGTCTGAAAAAATGGAGGGCCCAGAGACATGGTGTTTCTCCCTCATGCCCTCGGACTAGGAATGCCAAAAGTCTTGACATCGGACATACAGAGCTGTACAAATTGAAAGCTAAATGCATTAAATTGTATCGTGGAGAAATAGAGACTGATATGAACTCCATTGCTTTAATGCAGTTAAATACTCCTACTTCTGTTTCAGGCCACATACTACTTGCTGGCTTTCTGGGATTTGATGAAGGCAAGTGCTGTATCCAATTTGTTCATTCCTAGATTCCAAACACCAAGCCTAGTACCCTGCTTATGGGCAAGAAAACAAAATGGAAAAAAAAAAAAAAAAAGACCATCTCCAAAAGTTAAGAGTTTGTAGTTGCTCTTTAATCTTGAATTTTTTTTTATTATTATTTCGCAAGGGCATTACATTTTGCCTGGAGCCATGATGATTAGATTTATTCTGCTTTGTGGACTTCTAGAAGAATTAAGTGGCCGCCATTTCTCCTAATTCCCTGCAATCCTTTCTGGGTATAGATATCAGGAAATCTACATACTGTATTTAGAATATTTATGTTTGACTCATGAGTGAATAATAAGACTTGGAGCTGAACTTGCCTTTTTTTCTGCCTAGGTTGTTTTGGGTAATAATAATCGTCCATTGACTGTTAAACTTTGCGGGGGAAAAAAATCTCAAGTTTACTTTTCAGGATTAATAAAATCAGTTTTCATAACTGTAGCCTTGTGGGGAGAAACAGAGAAGATCGCATTGCTATGTGAAGGGAGAAAAGTCAGAGCCAGCCAACGGTAGGAAAATAAGAGGTGAGATAGCAGCGTCTAAGAGAACTGTGTGAGTAGTTCGCGTAGTCATTTTTTCTTTTATGCAGCATAATTGCTAGCGCATGCAGAGATTTTTTTTCTACAATAGAAATTCTGGCCTCAAAAGTCTGGTACAGGTTATTTTATGATGTGGACTGGAATGAAATCCAGAAAGGGCCACTCTGGGAGAAGCCCACCCCAAGTTCCAGATGTGTAGCCAACCAGCCTGTGATCGTTTCTCTTGCTGTTATCACGTTGCGTCCTCCTCCTTATTTTGCCAGAGCTAGAAGAGACCCCTAAGGGTCTAGGTAGCTGGAACCATCAGAGAGTGCTGTTGCAGCAAATGTGTTTTTAAAAAGAAAGGGTGTCAAGACCTCTGAGGGCAGGTAACTGAAGGACCTCATCCCGTTTGGAGGCAGGAGGAAGGGACCTTTCTCCAGGAAGTGATGTTTGAAATGACACCTGAAGGATGGATGGGGGGCCGGCGATGGTGTTAAGTCAGGAGGGATCACACGTGGAAAGGTAGGGCTGAAACGCTGAGAATGGGGGTTAGGGGTAGGAGGATGGCAGTGAGACTATGGCCAGTCGACCAGGCCTGCTGGGCCAGGTTAAGGAATTTGGAATTTATCCCAGGAGCAAGCAGAAGCTCTTGGGAGCCAGTAAGGGAGAGAGTCACAGAGATGAGATGTGCAATTTGAAACAATCTGCCGGAACACTGTGGGAGATACCTAGGAGAGAGAAAGACAGGACTTGGTCGTGGTTTAGACAGGGCAGGCGAGGAACAGGCAGGGGTGACACCTGGGGCTCTGACCTGTGAAACTGTATTGGTGAAGGTGCCTTTTACTAAAGAGGAAGAGAAGATAACGACAAATAACAGAGCAGACCTCAGTGCCAAGCACTGTTCTCATTTAATCTTTGTAACAGACCTATTGCTTAGGTTCTATGATTCCATTACACAGATAACAAAACTGAGGTACACAAAGATTGTCAGAGATCACACAGCTGGTAAGTAGTTATATATATATATACCTGTACGAGAGAGTGAGGAAGCGTATATAAAGCAGGAACAGTGTCTGGCACTTACTAAGTATTCACTAAATGATAGCTGCTACTGCCTCTTCTGATTTATCAATTTGTTCGTGGGCTGTGTGCTAAGCTAAGTATATGTTGGGGAATAAAACAGATGTGGACCCTGCCCGTCTAGATATTGCAGCCTGGTGGAAGACACAGATCATAAGCAAACAGTTACCTTGGTTGGGCAGGCTGGTCAGGGGTGGGAGGATGGCCTAGGACCCCTTAGACTGAAATGTTAGCATTCTAACTCTTGCATAAATATTGGATGGACATACGGGGGGGAAAAATACACATTGTTGACTAAGCCAAAAAAAAAGGTTTCCGAGATGTTCCCTGAGGCTCCACAGGCACCCCCACAATGAGTTAGGTCAGGAACAGTTGGTGTGCCAAGTTTATAGGTGGGGAGGCTGAAGATCCACAAAGAGGAGACCACAGCACAGCGGTGTCAGAATCTGAAGGAGGTTGGGTTCCTGGGAGCTGGCTGCTCTTGCTGTCCCTCGGGTACAGCAAGTGGCCCTGGGGCACGAGCTGGTAGGAAACGGCCCTGTCTGATGGCCTCTGATCAGGTTGCATCAGCTCTCTGTCTATACTATATATAGTAAAGAACTTACATAAGAATGCTATTTTAAAAAAAAAAAGACGACAGAGAGGAAAAGAGAATGCCAGCTGAATTTTTTCCACTAAAGCTCATTTTTAGCAGATGTGTTTTCTCTGTTTCTATAATGACAGTGTTACGTAGGGACAGTTCCCCAGGTCAGGAGGGAAGCAGGCCAGTTAGTTACGTATAGAACTGCAGGTGTGTCCGTCTGTGCTGAGCACAACTCACAACTGGATCCATGGGGAATGCCATTGTATTGTCATTTACCTTTTTATGTAGTTACTCTCCTCCCCCGCTCCCAGTTCCCTGATGTCTGTGGTAAAGGGGCTCTGAGGAAGAATGAAAACATTGCTAAAATGATTTAAACTAAACTTTGCAATATATTTGGGATAATGTTGAAAGGAATGTTCTAAGTTCAACAAAATGGGTGATTAACATAACTGTAGATCTATTTTAAGATCAATACTTTAAATTACAGTTAGTGATTTTTTTTTTTAATTAGGGCCTTCTTATTTCATCTAATCTCTTACTTTCTAGTGTCCAGTAAGGCATACATTTTGTTAATTTTGTAAACCAGTTTCTCTCTACATTATGTGACCTTGACATTGCATTATATTCATGAGATGACTGTATGTCCCATTTTTCCCAGGACTGTCGGTTTACCTGTCGGCTGAGAGTTCTATTCACCTCAACATATGTCCTGAACAAAATGGTTAACATTTGGACACTAAATTATGGTTGTCCTGAATATTAGTTGCTAACACTTATTGAAGGTTTACTCAAGCTTTGCTCTAAATACTTCATGGGTAATAACTCATTTCATCTTCACAGCCAAGGAGGCAAGTGCTATTATAACCCCCATTTAAGGATGAGGAGACAGGCTCAGAAAGGCTAAGTGATCGAGGACATTCAGTCTGTAATTTAAACACAGGCAATCTAACTTGAGTCTACAGTCCTGTAAAGTACACCAAGATCTTTCATTCCTAAATCAGTAACAAGCATGTGGATAAAACCTCCCAGAAGACGGAAGGGCCTATTAGACTGGAAAGCTCTTTGAGCTCGTAAATGGAATTGCTTTCCCAATTTGCCAGCACTGGGCCCTTTATGGAAACAGTGAGGACCATCCGTGAGCCAATGTAGATTGTCCTGAGTACAGGAGATCCAGGTATATTTGTTTCTCTTTCCTTGGAAAAAACAGAAGTTGGAAGAAAAAATTCACTAATAGGCTAGATTGTGAAGTATAACCTCAGAACTATTAGAACCACTCTCCCTTATTTTCCAGGCCAGTCATCCTTCTCTCCACAGCCCTTCTCTGATAGCCGTTCCTCACCCTCCACATTTCCATGAACATGTAATTATTCTGATTTTATTAGTGAACCACAATGGAAAAGGAGAACTAAGTCAGCAGCCCCTCATTTACTGTCTGCCAACAGTAGCACACTCTATAAGAAGGCTCCATCTTTGTATTAGCACGTAACCCTCACAACTAATTCATTGCAGCTTAGGAGTCTTGACTTATAAATTCATCATTTTTGAGTGCAGTAGTAGGTCTGTCAATACCATTTTACCATAATGGACTTTAGATTTAGATCATTTTTTCCAACTCTTATTTCTCATGAAAATAGTCTTAATGTCAAGATACATTACTAGCACAATGAAAGGTACAATACTAGGTAGAATCAGCAAACTGATGAATATCCCTATTTATATTCATGGAAAAGTCATTGTTTAAAGAAGAGGTTTGCTTTGATTGATTTTTATTTTACACATACGTTTTATCTTCATAAATCTTACCTTTCATACTAAGAAGTCTAGATCAGCTGATGGGTTTGTTTTGCAAGCAAGTTTATTGTGCAACATTTTAAAATGTGACTTTTTCCCCAGTGTCATTGAGTTACAATTGACGTAACATTGTATTAGTTTAAGATGTATAACATAATGATTATATATGTACATACAATAAGTTTAGTTAATATCCATCATCTCACTTAGTTACAATTGTTTTTTCTTATGGTGAGAAGTTTTCAGATTTACTCTCTTAGCAACTGTCAAATATATAATACAGTATTGTTAACTATAGTCACGATGCTGTACATTACACCCCTAGGACGTCTTATAATGGACAGTTTGTACCTTTTAACCACCTTCACCCATTTCTCCTACTCTCCCATCCCTACCTCTGACAACCACCAATCTGTTCTTCGTTTTTTCATGTATATTTGTCTTTCTGTTTCTGACTTAATTTCACTTAGCATTGTGCCCTCAGAGGTCATCCATGTGGTTGCAAATGGCAGGATTCCCTTCATTTTTGTGGCTGAATAATATTCCATCGTGTGTGTGTGTGTGTGTGTGTGTGTGTGTGTGTGTGTATACACATTTTCTCTATTCATCCTTTGATGGACACTTAGGTTTTCATGTCTTGGTTATTGTAAATAATGCTGCAACAAACATGGGGGTTCATATATCTTTCCCAGTTAGTTTTTTCATTTTCTTTGTATGAATACCCAGAGGTAGAACTGATGGATCACATGATAGTTCTCTCTTTAATTTTGGGGGGACTCTTCATACTGTTTTCCATAGGGGCTGCACCAATTTACATTCCTACCAACAGTGCACAAGGGTCCCTTTTTCTCCACATCCTCATTAACACTTGTTCTTTCTTTCTTTTTTTTGATAATAGCCATTATAATAGGTATGAGATGATATCTCATTCTGGTTTTGATTTGCATTTCCCTGATGATTAGTGATATTAAGCATGTTTCCATATGTCTATTAACCATCTATATGTCCTCTTTGGAAAAAAATATCTGTTTATATCCTCTGCCCATTTTCTAAAATCACTTTTGTTTTTCTAATTCTGTTGTATGAGTTCTTTATATATTTTGGTTACTAACTCCTTATCAGATGTATGATTTGCAAATATCTTCTCCCATTCAGTAAGTTGCTTTTTCATTTTTTGATGGTTTCCTTTGCTTTGAGAAGCTTTTAATTTGATGTAGTTCCACTTGTTTATTTTTCCTTTTGTTGCCAGGTTAACATATTAATATGGTGATATCTCAGAGCAAAAAAACATAACCCAAAGTTGTCTAACAAATTAAATGTCATATTGAGGAAAGTTTCAGAGGAGAGAAAGGGGAGTCTTTTTTAGCTTATTAATTTCTACATCATCTTAAGATCAATTAGATACAAAAATCTTTGTCCTTAACCAATACTGCAATTGTAATAAATCAGAAATCTAAGAATTCCTCATTTCTCCTCTCTCTGTTTACCATGACACATGCATATATCAAAACATGTATAGAAAGAAAAAATGTGAACATTAAATGTGCTTTCTTAAATGTACCATTAGTGGGAAATGTTAAATGTATCTTCTTAATGCTTTCCATAATGATGCTACTGTTTAGGGAATTAAAATATCTTGTTAAAATGAGACTATATATGTCACCCACATTTATCTTGACATATAGCAACCCTTCAGATTAGAGCAGCTCCCAATCTAGAGGTGCTCATTGAGAATTAAACTGTTTAGAGCAAAATGTCAGGTTTAAAGAAGTTTTCCTAATAAGGAAGAATGATGTAATGTTCATGGAGGAGGGCCAGGTTCCCTCCATTTGTTTTATTTATATTAGCTGGATTCCAGGGGAAAATGTGCTACGAAGCATGAGGGCTGCCAACTATATTTAGCGAAACTAAATTAGTAATACAGGAGGCTTTTTTTTTTTTTTTTAAGTTATGCACTCACCAGTGTACTGTAAGATGTTTTTCCAGGCATCTTGTTTTTATGAAGTTTGAACAAGCATAAATAATACTTTCATTAACATTGTACCTTTTACTTTGAGGATGGAGAAAGTGTTGCAGTCTCTCTTTAACTTGTTTTAACAGGTTTTCTCTGAGATAATGATTTTGGGGTCAAAAGATACTTAATGATACTACCATGGTTGGGAAGATTGTATTAACTTTTCAGAAGGACTTTACCTAGGAGGCAGTAGTGAATGAGTGTAGCCTTTTATAAATAAGAGAATACATGTTAAATAGCCATGCATGTTCTGTCTGTCTGGCACGATTCAATCTAGATTCTCTCCCCTCCCCCCAACTTATGCTACATGTAGTAATAGTCTTTGGGTCTTAAGAAAGGCAGGCTGCTGATTTTTGTGCTTTTTCATTAAGACTTTTTAAAATCACTTTTATAAATTGGAGGGGGAAAATTCAAATTTGTATCCTTCTTTAAAGGTAAAAAGCCTTGGCTTTGTAACTTGGTTGTTCCCTCTTTTCTTGACATGTTACATCATTTTTGTTTTGCTCTATTACATGGTCTGGAGCTTACACTGTATTTCATATGAATGAAAATTCAAATTCGTCTCCACCCAGAGCCTATTTCTTTTGCCTTTTACCTCACAGCCTCTTCCCCATGATTCGTTGATAAGCGTAATCATTGCAGCTGCCAGGGTGAACTTTCCTATATAACCACAGCCTTATAGTGTGATATTAACAAGTTAAGGCTTTCTAAGGAAATGGGGTCTCCTCTTACCGCGCAGGGGAGAGTACTCTGGCAGAGATGGTGAAGGTCACTGATCCATCACAATGTGTAGCACTGAGGGTCCCCAAATAGGCCTACCTTAAGAGAGTGCAAGTTTGAGAAACAAAATCATAGAATAATTTCTGATATTACTTACTGGGAAGTCAGCAATGACGTAAGAAGAGTAAGATTTTGGAGGACAGCTTTCTGCCCCTATCATGGTCAAATCCATCACCACCATCCCTGAGACCAACTCCTTCGATTCTAGGGCTTAGCGGTATGATTCCTACATATTCAGTGGAGCCCCGAGTAGATATCTAATAGGATAAAAAGACAGTAAACCTTGTGAGAAGTGAGGGAAATTTTAGAACCAGCCAGGCCTCTAGGAGTATTATCTAGTTGAAATATAATGTGAACTAAAAATACTGGCCACATATACAGTTTTAATTTACGGGTAGTCATATTAAAACCAAAACAATAAATAAGTGAAATGGATTTTAATAATGTATTTTATTTAACCCAATATTTTAAAAATAGTTTCAACATGTAATATAAACATTATTAATGAGATAATTTATTCTCTTTTTTAACTAAATTTTCAAAACCCAGTGTGTATTTTACACTTGAAGCACATCTGAATTAGGACAAGCCACGTTGTTAGGGCTCAGTAGCCACGTGTCCCTGGTGGCGACCATATTTGGACAGATCTAGAGGTTATAAAATTAGGTATACCCGAGCCGTTGTGCACCAAACCAATGTAGCAGAAATGCTGTTAAATACTCTAAGTGGTCATCTCCATCTTTTCACATCTGGAAACTGCTGCTGAATTTACAAGCCATGCAACAGGAATAAGAGGCAAATCCAGTAGCAGAAATGAGGTTCATTCAGTGGAGAAGTAGCTGTTGAATACCTGCCCACTTTAGGTCCTGAACCATAGCCATACACTACTAGACAGAAAATGTACCCTCCCTTAAGGCACTGGCCTTCCAGAGCCCTGGTGGGGTGGGGTGGGGTGGGATGGAGGGCTGGGCATTGGGCAGAACCTAAAGAGATACATAAATGCAATAGTTTCAGTGGCGAATGCTGTGAAGAAAGAAAATAGGATAATGATTAGAGGGAGCAGCATTCTTCCTGCTCACTTAGGTATTAAATGAGTCATTTAGGAAGTGAATCGGGCTGTGTAGATCGAAAATGGTTTCAGTTCTGCCTTAGTCAAATACTTCTAATTATCCAAGTGACTAAAGAGATCCTCAGTTTTCTTTAAAAGAGAATTTCATTATTTAAAAACACCCTAACCCAAAGAAATGGAAACAACTGACACAACTGGTTTCTATGTACTTCTAATAATATTTTGGTACCAGGCCCCAGATGACGACTTCTCTCCCCCAGGATACAAGAGCCAACATAGCTAAAATAGGAAGTATGGCCTAAATAATATACTGTGACACTGATCATTTTGGAAAGACTTTTTTTGTGTGTGCTTGTTTTAACTGAGGCAAACAAATTAGATTTTTTTATCCGTCGTTTTTGCATATTTGCTTAAATAACCTTCAAAACTAATTACTTCCAAAGAATGTGGTCTCAACTATGTGCATGACCAGGGAATGCTGTCAAGAGAGTGGTACAATACTGAACAATCTAAAAAATGTATTCAATATGAAATATTCAATAGAATTGCCATATAGTATGTATCTATTTGCTTATTCTGTAGGAGCTGTCTTGGGGGAAACACAAGAAATGGTCATAGTGTTCAGTTGATGCTGGGGAGGGAAAAGGGATCGGTAGGAAAAAAGTAGGCGATGACGATAAACTTTACAAGGTGTCCTTTTTGTATCTCAGGCTTTCTGAAGGGCAGAAGTTTTTAATTTTAATGAAATCCAATTTATCAAGTTATTTTTCTTTTATGGATCAGTGTCTTACCTAAGAAATCTTTGCCTGATTTATGGTCACAAATATTTTCCTATTTTTTTCTTGGAATTTTAGTTTCAGGTCCATATTTAAGTGGGAGATTTATATGACTGAATTTTTATACAAGGTGTGAGTTGTGGGTAAGGGTTACTTTTTGGCATTTTCATTTAGCATGTTTTATCATGTGTACTTTAAGAAATAAATTTTAATTTCAAAAGATAAAAATGTGCAGAAATATCTGCAATTATTGTTATAATTATGAGTTCAGTGTTAAAGAGAAAAAGTTTTGTTATAACTACTATACTGATTTTTAGGAATTATTACTGGGCTTTAATTCTCTAAGCCAAAAAAGTAAAATTCTGTTGGTCAAAAAGATTATGTTGGTACCTTGTTTTTTCAACCAGTTTCATAGTCAAAACTTGACGGCAGTATTTTCTTACGGATTAAGAAACTAAAAATGTTATAAGCCATTTGTCAGGGTAAATTTGAACTAAGTATTTAGATCAGCTGAATTAAAAGGGATTGTAAAGATAATTTTTTTATCTTCAGGAGAGGGTGGGGATACTGGAATTGAAGGGATATGGATAAATTTGCATTTACCAGAATTCCTCAGGGGGAGCATGATGGAGAGGAAATCTCCTATATCCCTCAGTAAAGAGTGAGTCCCTGCCACCAAAGATACATATCAGCTGTCATCAATAGGTGGTCCTCAAATTGCCTTACAAGGGGAAGTGGGTCTATTTATATGCTTTTGTTGCATTGAGTCAACCTCAGACAACCCACACCTCTGCCCTTTACCAGAGTTGGGGCTAGCCTTTCCATACACATGCTGAACAAATGACGCTTGGCTTGAAGATGCACTACCATCTAAGATTTCTTTCAGACCATTACAATGCATGAATGATGCATATTTGAGGTGGGCTATCCCTTCTTTCTACTCATGTGTGGGACCATTTGCATGATAAACTAAAGCAACAGAAAGAGAGCGATCCAAGCCTCAGATTTGTACTGAGAAGAACTGGACAAGAAAGATGTGTCACTGGACAAAGTGTCCTCGCTGATAAGTCACCCCTGAGTTAAGTGGCTAACCTACCCATTCACAGACAGTACTGTATAGCTCCACTGGGGCAGACCCTACCTCCACAGAGGGAAGGAGAAAGCCCTTTCCCTGCAAGCAGCAGATCCAAAGCAGGAAAAGGAAGGGAAGGGCTGATCTGAGCATGCCCAGAGCTACCTCCCAGGCTCACTAAACGGGGAGGATACAGGCCAGGCGAGTTCTTCCAGAAGACCCTCCATGTGAAATGCAGTGAAGGATGGAGTGCCTCACTCCTTCAGTGGCTGCCATCCTACTGATACTACACAGTAGTCATTTTTTAAAGATGGTAGCATGATGCTCTTAAAAGGAAATTTAAAAAAAAGTTTAGTCTATTAAGTCCTTAATGTCTTCTTAAAGTAAAAATCCACCAAAAAATACAAAAAATGTCAAAATGAGCCAGAAGACATTATTCTGACATAATTATTTTGACATCATGTCTTCTGGCTCATTTTGACATTTTTTGTATTTTCTGTGGATCTTTACTTTATTCTTATGATATATTTTAGAAATCAACAGACGTCCACAGCAAAAACAACCCACTACTGTAGTAAATTCATAACTTATATGTCTATACTTGTAACTATTACATTCATCCTGTCCTGTTCAGAAGGCATTGACAACAAAATACTCATCTTGGTTCCGTGGTATGAATTGCTTGTGCTGCAGAGACTACAGGTGTGCTTCTCTTTCCTGTGGCCACAGTTAAGATAGAAGATCATACTTCAAAGGTCAAGTTAGGAATTCCCGTGCAATTACATATACTCTGTACTATGTTTACTCAGGACCATAGTCCTTCGAGAATAATTTGATCATGTTGAACCTTGAGAATTGCATTATACGGACATTGCTATATCTAGTCACCTGTACAGATGGATATGTGCGCACATCCACACAAACGTGCAATGTGACTGTGTTGTTGGCATATAAAGATGCTGGACAGTCAGCTCTATATTACTCCAAGCAAAGGCTCACTCCTCACTCTGCGGGAAGAAGTAGCCCTTCTTGGACCCTGACTGATTTGGAACATACTCGCCTTTGTTCATGGGAATATTTATCTTCTTGTTAGAAATGATTTTTTTTCGAAAGAGCATATCCAGGTGTATGTATACTACTTCCCTAAATGAAGGGCTACTCAATGTACAAACTCTTACAGTATAATCGTTTAAAACCCCACATTGTGTGCAACAAACTTTATTATTTACATTTAAAAAAAAGATTAATAGAGTGCAGTAACATAAGTTCAATGCTACATCTGTACATACTAGAAAGTATTTTTCTTTCAAAAGGCATTTCAAGATGTTACAGGGTTTTGGTCATCCTGGAGACAGTCCTGAATACCATAGTATAGAAAACTCCATTTGATAGCGTGCCAGATAAATGACTCTCGACAATACAGTCATATATAATCATGTTGGAAACTTCATGGAGCTATGATAAAGTTCTCTCTTTTTTTTTCTTAAGAGTAATTACGTTAAATAATTGGGTTGTTTTATCTAAGAATTATTTTAGTGGTTTTAGTCATTTCTCAGGGAGGGAACCTCATGTATTACAGTTCTTCCCGAGACACATTTGGATAGACTTCATTTACTGCTGAAAGGGTTGGATCTTCCTCCTGAGGGGAAAGGTTACTCAGCACCGTCATTACTGCATCTCATCCTTTGGCCCCGAAGGAATGTCAAGGTCAGTTGGTCAAAAGCTAAGAAGGGTCAAAGCCATTTACAATTTACAGTTCTTTTCCACGGTCACACGTCTCTTAATTCATGCTGCGAAGCTACATCTCTTGAACTCGCCAAAATGCATTTTTAAGTTCTTTTTCAAGAACTTTTTCCCTCTTTGCATGAGAGGTTAGAATTGGAGCCTGGTGATCAGGCAAGGCCTGCATTCACACTCTGGAACCCTGGGCTGTATATCTTGGCCATTAACATTAAACTAGCAATGGTCGACTTTAAAGAGAAAATAAATTACTCTGAGTGCCCAGGTCCAAGTGTGCATTCCTTTCATTATTTACCCTTGCAAGATTGAAATATGTAGAAAATGTTATTGGCAGCTTTGTATTTATTCAGAATTGTTTCGTTCTTTAGTGATCGGCTGATGTTAATAGAAATCTAAAAAGTCATCATTAGAAATTTAGTATTGCTCATCAGCATGTGAAAGACACATATTTTTTTTTTTAATTCTAGTATATTTAAGTGCTGCAGTCTCTCAAGAGATAGAGTAACATAGCAAATTAATAATTTTCAGATGTCCAATACTGAAAGACTAGATAGTGGATTTTATAGCTTGGCAGAACTTTAAAACATATTTAAAGGGACTATTGAAAAATAGTCCAACTTTCTGTTTCACAGATACAAAGAAACTTGGACCTCTTAGTCCAGGCCATGCAAATATTTGGTGGCACAATCACTAAGGCCAGGGACAGCCCCAAGCAGCCCAGTGGCAGGAGATGCTAAAAAGGTCTGTCTGTGATTTCAGAAAAAAAAGCCGGTTTTAAGAGTTCAATTCCAGTTGTTTAGGATGATGTTCTTCTCCTATTTCTTTATTTTTTCTACAAGTATATTCTTCAAAGAGGAGAGTGAAGGACAGAGCTGTAAGCATGCAGGAATTCTGTGCCAAGGAACTGCATGGCAGTATTTATTACTATTATTACTATTATTTGACATGTCTCTTGAATCTTCTCAGAAATTTGTATTCACTTTTAACTTATAAAATATGCACTGAGCCTCTACCAAGCTCATCTTTCTGTCCCTACACTGCATTTTCAGACTAACTGTGGATAGCTGTAAGTGCATGATGTTTAGTTATAGAGACCAAGCATTTAATAGTCTCTGTATCATGTATGCTGGTTGATAATGCCAACACTGAAATAAGAATTTCTGGGAGCAGATTTTGCTTTCTTAGTTTCGAAACCAACTCCTAACAGTTGCTTTGTATATACGTATACCGTGTTTCCCCGAAAATAAGACCGGGTCTTATATTAAGGTTTGCTCCAAAAGATGCATTAGAGCTTGTGTTCAGGAGATGTCATCCTGAAAAACATGCTAGGGCTTATTTTCCAGTTAGGTCTTCCTTTGGAGGGAAACACGGTAGTTTCTCCAATTAATGAAAGTTTGTAAAGCCTAGCATATGGGACATAAACATTTACCTGGTTACAATTATACCTATAGAATGTCTTCAGGGCCTGGTTGTCTCTGTCTTTAGCTGTTTTGAGCTCTACTGCAATGTTTATATCCCAGGAACAAAATACAGAGGATAGGAGTGACAGAGTTGGAGCCAGTCTTCAGTGGGACGTGCATTAGAAAAGTCCTCTGTGGCTGAAGGAATCACTGTTTTATGGAAGGACTAGATACGTCCTGCTGCCTGGATTAGAGACACCATAACATAGTAGTCATGATGCAGGCCTCCTCAACTGAAATCCCATCCTCACTGCTTCCAGCTTGTAACCTTGAGCAACTTACTTAATATATCTTTGTGCCTCTGTGTCCTCATCTGTAAAATGGAGATAATAAAAGAGGCCCATCTCCTAGGGTTTTCGTAAAAATTAAATGAGTTCATAGACATGAAACATATATAATGGTGTTTGGTACACAGGGGAGCGCTCAGTGATACTTACTGTTACCATGAGTAGCAGTAGTGATGCTGTTGGTGTTGGTAGTACTGCGTTTTTCTGAAAATAAAACCGGGTCTTATATTAATTTTTACTCCATTAGGGCGTATTTTCAGGGTTTGTCTTACTTTTTTCATGTCCAACAATCTACATTTATTCAAAAACAGTTCTGTCATCTTCTAGAACATCATCATAATGTACTAAATGCGTCCGTCTGGCTGACGATCTTCACTGGGGCTTATTTTCGGGGTAGGTCTTATTTTCAGGGAAACACAGTGATAGTAATAGTCATGACTGATTACATTCTTTGGAGGAGGTGAGTTCAAAAACAGGAAATGGATGTTTTCAGGCTTCCAGGATATCTATTATAATTGCTATCCTGGAAGTAGTATAGTCTAAGATAATAGTACCATGTCTTTCTTTATGATGTGAACTTATATAAAATATAAGCTTCTGGAAATTTATGTTTTGAAAATTATATGTTTATAGTCTACATGTTTTTAAGAATTTTATGTACTTTCACCATGAATTTTTTATGTGCACAACGTTAAAAACTATTGAAAGGAGTAGTATAGAACACTAAAATGCGAAGAGATAAGACTTCCTCCCTCCACTTCATTCTAGTCTCACTCTCCAGAGATAAAACACTTTTAATCATTTGTGTTTAGTACTTCTGATGATTTCTTTCACAACTTTATGAATAGGCCGTGTATTCATTCATTTAGTGATTCATCAACTTCAGCTAGTACTATGAGATTAATTTTTAATATTATTCTTACCAGCAAGATGTTCTTGTCAGGCCTTTGGCACTTAACAAGCTGATAATTTTGTGCAGTAACTTAATCTCTTTGTTTCCATTTCCATATCTGTAAAATAAGAAAACTGGACAGGTTGGTCTCCGTGGCCACTTTCTTAAAAGTGGTGCAGAGCATTTGAACAATAAGAAAAAAGGCAGGAGCGAGGAGGGGAGAGAATAACTATTTGTCTATTTTGTACATGGAATTCAGAAATAAAACTGGTCTGAGGGTTACTGGATTCAGGTGCTATGTCAGCATCTCAATTTTAACCATCTCTCCCATCTTGTCTTTTATCTTTCCACGTGGATTCAGTTTTTATGTATTGGCTTCCTTTTTGTAGGCAGCCAGCAACTCGGGGGGATTTATCCTTGTAGTTAGCTGTCAAAAGACAAAGAGAGTAGGAAAAATCCTGATTGGCCTGGACTGACCTAGACTATATATTTACCCTTGAATGATTTGCTGAAGCCATACAATGATTGGCGAGTCCTGGGTCACGTACTCACCCTGTGAGGAAGGGTTGGGGGATTGTGATTGGCAAACCCACAAGGAATAGGGTAGAAGCAGATCTGGAAAGAAAAGGAGGAATGCTTTTACCAGATGAGGGAAAGATGGGTAGATAATAAAAACAGATGTCTACTCTGCTTGGAGTCTCAGGAAACTGTGATTTTAAGAAGGAACTCATTCAATTCTCCACTTACTACTGAGTCATTACTTGCTTTTATGAATGCATATTGCATATCACCAACCCTGTGACCTCGTTCTCCTTCCAGAAATAAAGCATGACCTCCACCTACACATTCTTTAACTTCACATCAGCCATTAAGAACTCGTGGCAGTATTTTCGCAACCCTTGAACAACAAGTCCAGACATCAGTGTGAAGTTCCAGGCAGACATCAATGCTTCAGATTCCAGCCCCAACACAGACATTCAATGCTGCCTTGTTAGCACCACTCTATTGGGTTTTTATGACTTGCTACACAATGGACATACAAGGGAACCATTTCCTCTTTCTGTACAGGGACCAACTTTGTTATCTCAGGATACAGTCTATGCTTTAAAAACGTAGCTGTAGAACATTGCCTAGATGGGAAGAATGGGCCCTATTGGAAGAATGGACCCTACGAAAGCAAAGAATTGCCTGGAGATGACTAAAGTTCTCACCAAGCACTGAAAATATCCCTGAGGCACTTTCCCTCAAGGTAAACATAAACCTGGGGCATTTTTTGACTGATAACCAAATAAAATGGAAAATGGGCACTGGTACAGGGTTCAGCTGCCGGGAACAAGATGGTGTGCCTCCCAGATGCCAAATTAGGAACTGTGCTACCAGGTTCACAAATACTCTCATTCGGAGCATGGGAGTTCCATATTTTGGATACTAAAAAGCCAGAAATATAGTACTCTCATTATTACAAGAGTTCTGCTTGTTTCCCTTTCCCACATTTCTCATAAAAGGATGCCTGGCCATCTCTTCACGGGTATTTAATGGCATCTATGTGCAAAGCATTGTGGTAATTAACAAGAGAACACAAGGATCACATGCCCAGCTCTGGGAGATCGGACTGCGGGGGTGAGATGATAATGTCCCTGCTGAACCCTGGCAGTGCCATACCAGCCTTGTAGACTGGAGCCGTTTGGAGGGAGAAAGAATTGCTAGATGTTATTAGGAAAGCTTTCAAGAAAAGATAAACATCGAAAGGGGCACAAAAGGATCAAGACAACCTCAGTGAATGGAGAGACATTGGTGGTGGTGGGCTTTACAAAAAGGGCAGTACGTACGGGAGAAAAGACCAAGAGGAAGGAAACCCCAAGGTGAGTTTAGGGAACAATGAGACTAATTTGGAAGAATGAAAAAGTGGAGGTAGAGCGGTGGTTGGAGATAAGAATGTTAGGGTTCTCTTGGTCCAAATATTGGGACTCTTTGGATATCAGATATTATTAAGGGGAGAAATTAGATTGGGGTGAGAGGGACGCTGTCTTACACATGCTAAGTTTGAAGTGACGTAGCATGTTGGAGTTAATACAGAATTCAGGACTGAGGTCTGGGTTACAGAGAGAGGTTAGGGAGTGAAAGTGATGCTGTTGATTACTTGTACCAAGGAAAGGTAGAGAAAATTTAGATCTTGATGGGCGTCCATAGTTAGAGAGCTAGAAAAAGACCAGTGAGGGAAACGAGGCACAATGTCAAGGTAGGAGAGCAAGGGTTGTTGTGTTCGTGATGTCAGAGAGAAGAGGGCTTCAAGAACGGGTGGGGGCTTACCCTGTCAGAGGCCGCAGAGAAAGTGGAAAAAAAAAAGGACTGAGACTGCTGGATTACAGGTCTGAGCACAAAACAACCCTATCTTTATGTTGAACAAAATGCCTTAATATAATTTTTAGAAGGTTTATAAAAATCGGGCCCAAGGACAAAAAAAGTTTTAGGCTGGAAAGAGAGGAAAGGTTTATTCACAGAACAGTGGCTACTGAGCCACTGAAATAGTTCACGTGTTTCTTGCAGGGAAAACATAGCAGAACCACATCCAACCCAATTCCCACAGGAACTGTTTTGAGACACACAAAATCCAAAAGCTGTTTTTCTTTATTTTTGGACAGAATTTATCAACAGGTATATCTATCTGTCTTAAGAAAACACAGCAACTAACTTTAACCAATCAGGTGATGATTATTCATAGTATAAAAATGAAAGCAACAAACAAGTCAAACAAAAACCCATAGACACAGTTTAGTGGTTACCAGAGGATAAGAGGGAGGGGGTGTAGAAGAGGATAAAGGAGGTCACATATATGATCACGGAAGGAGAACTGACTGGGTGGTGAACACAATGCAATACACAGATGGTGTATTACAGAATTGTACACTTGAAGAGTATATAATTTTACTAACTGATGTCACCCCAAGAAATTTAATGACAATTTTTTTTAAAAAGTATCCTCCCCTCAAAAAAGTATCCTTTTTATAAGATTTGCTGTGAAATTATTTTAGTTTGCCTCTCTAAGTCTTTAAAATATATTTGTTCTTACCAAAAATGATATATTCATTTTTCAAAAACAGTTGAAACAAATGTGAAAACAGCATATGCATAAGGCATGTATACGAATAAACACCATACTGGGATTTGGTTAATTCTTTACAATTTCCTTTAACATAAGTTTCTCTATAACGTTTAAATGTTACTGGGCTAAAGTGTAAGGATTATAAAATCTGAAAGTTTATTAGGACCCTACAGATATTACATTGTACATTTCCATTTTAGAGTTGGGAGACTTGGCCCCAGAGAGGATAAATGGATTATCCAAAGTCATCAATAGCTCATGGCCAAACTAGAGTTGAACTGTTTGAACATCTGTGTTCTTACTTGTAAATAACCTGTGTGGTTGTGGCTTTATTTGCACGATACCTGTATTCCCTGAGAAAAGTGCATCACTGTGTTTCTGAGTGCCATGTGGCTTGATGGAACAGTTACTTTTGTATTTTAGAGAAACCTGGAGATTTTAATTAAACTCCAGAAATATTTACTGAGCCTCTTACATGTGATTGGAGAAGGAGATGTTGACGATAAAATGTTTGGAAGGGGTAGAGAAGTGAGACAATTGTTCTTTGGTTTTTTTCAGTAGAATAAAGCCATTTGGTGATTAGATAGATACAGAATAAAGGCATTTGGTGAGTAAGTAATGGTTATATTTTTTGAAAGATATGACACTTTTTTTGCCCTTAGGAATAATTCATTCTTACAAACTACACACCACTGTTTTAGATATATTCAGGTCAACGAACATAAAGTAGAAATGACACAGAAGGGTTGGGAATTTGAGGAAACATGATCTATATGAAACCTTAAAATACGCCAAATTATTTCATTGTAGGACCTAAAGTCTGTCCATCTTTTTCTCCCCAGTTGTTTTAAATCTCAGAGAAAAAGTTACGCTTCAGACCTGAAAGTTCCCCAACATGTACCTCTCAGGCAGCTTTTCTTTGGGGTTTCCATTAGAAATGAGATCACTGATTTTGCCTCAAGTCGTGACTGAAAAGGTTAGAAAAGAGATTTTTCTTAAAAAGAAAGGTACTTTGAGCATGGTTTTTAGAAGAATCAGCAGCTAATATCTTCCTGTTGTTTTCACTGGCCTATGCAGCAATAGACATGAAAATCATTTAAGGCATTTCAGTGTGATGTGGCGCTCATGCCTTTAAACCTGACCTCACATTCCTCCCCCAAAAAAGGCTAAGGCTGAAATGCCAGAGGTCCACGTCATTCAGCTTTATCAGGCTTATCACGATGGTAAACACCATCAAAGCCTGTCCCTTAGCACATACAATTTATGTTGGGATACACATCCTTTTCTTTTGGTGGGACTGTGACTGCTCTAGACCACATCCTGTAGCCTTGACAAGGGTAAATGACCGTGTACCCCCACGGAGAGTTGGATCTCCACAGACCTCCGGAAGGAGAATCCTCTGTGTCTGGGAGGTCAGCTGCAGGGTTCAGCTCATGTTAGTATTGACCCTTGTTGGTACCCCACCACCCCGCCTCCTGGTCCTTATTCCTCATGCTGTATGAGAGACACAGCCATCCTTTGATATTCTGGAGACGTTCCCAGGAGGATTATGAATTGTTCAGCAATCGCTCCCTCTCTTTCTCATGGTGCATGGAATGACTTCAAATAGAGATCAGCTTTATGTAGTCAGACATAAAGCACTACTGTTTTTCTGTAGCACAGCCAAATGCCGTTCTTATTCTAAGTAAAAAAGACCAGTCTTTCTAAAAGACACCCAAGTCGTGTGCTGATTTCTTCACTCAGGTCACTTCTTCCTTGAACCCTCCTATGTAATTAATTGCTCTCGGTCCTGGCTTCGTCTAGAGTCAGCATGATTTACAAAAGGCTCAGAATGAATTAGAGATCAAAGAATGGGTTTCTTTTGTAAAGAAACTCATGTCATTTTGCAATACATGTTCAACATGCATTCTCAAGGAGTGGTCGATTTTAATTTGATTTTAATACTCTCATGTTTATGGTACTTTGTAGAATATCCAAATCTATCACTGCCCTCTCCCTCAATCGTATGGGGAATGTATTTAACTTCTGTTATTTTTGTACTTAACGTATAACCTCCCCTCAACCCAATGTCATACATTCTCATTTGCCATATAGTACCGTGTTTTCCCGAAAATAAGGCCCAGTCATATTTTAGTAAAATAAGACCGGGTCTTATATTAATTTTTGCTCCAAAAGATACATGAGAGCTGATGGTCCAGCTAGGTCTTATTTTCGGGAAAACACGGTATCTTATTTTTACTGTGTAAATGATTGTTCTTAAGAATGTGATTTATATACCTTTTACTGAGGGGCAATAGTAAGTTAGTGCTAAACAAAGTTGTTAGATACTAACCCTCAGCAAGTGGACACAGTTTCTATGATATGAGGGCATGAATGGAAGCATGAGTAATAGAAAAAAACAGGACAATTGAAGTACGAATATAATAGTTGTAGATGGAACTTACTGAGTACTCCTTGAACTGAAGCCCTGTGGGAGTTTCATGTTCTGTAAGTTCCTAGAATTAATGTACTGAGCGCTCTCATACATAGGATCCTCAGCTACTCCCACCCAGAAAAGGAATATCCAAGTATGTTGTAGGAACACCGAGCACTCTGTTCCCTAATTCTAACTTAACTACCTTCATTTGAAAAGTTTTAGAACTCCCCAGCCCATATGGGGCCGTCTGTAGGATGGTCCTTCTGACGGTGCCTGATGAACCCAGCTGAGTATAGAAATTGCCGCCAGAAATCAACACTGTTGTTGACATTGACAGTCATGTGTCTGCCATACTGAGTATTGGATTGGGTGTTGTGAGGGTGCTGGGTCAGTGCTGTGGGGACACTAATGTCACAGTCCCTGCCTTCCAAGTGCTTATAAATAGCAGGACCAGAAGGCTCACGGTTCAGAGGGCGCAGTATTGTAACTCTTCATCACCCAATCAATGGCTTCTGTATCACACAGTAAAAAAAAAAATGAAAGAAAATATATAAAGCGACAGCATATTTATTCTGAAAGCACAAATGTTTTTTAGCTTCATGATCCCAAGAGTTTCTGCAGACAGTTATAAATACTCCATCTTTATTAGAATGAACAGGGGATAAATTCCTTCTTGCAATCCAGACATTGCTCCAGAGGTATACTGGGAATTTCCAATTTACATAAAAGTTGTTTTCCAGAAGTTCACTTTCACATCCTTTATTTTGAGCTTGGGCTGCAGTTCCCCAGAGAAAAAGTGATACTCAGTAACAATGACTAACATTTTAATTAATCTTTTTTGTTTACTGAGCACTTGGGAGAGAACCGGTAAAGCCAAGCTTTCCAGCCAACCAGCCCTTCACCTCCAGGTTCTGCCCTTAGACAGATTCCTGACCTTACTAACCTATGGGGAATTTTAAAAATGGGGATAATAATACTAACCCCCTAGGGTTGTTGTAAATGAGTCAGTCCGGTGCCAGGTACATAATAAGTGCTATCCCTCATCTTCCACCCCTGCTAGGGTGAGGAGCAACTGTGGAGCCCAGCTATCTTAGCCAGTCTGGCTGCTCATCCTCCATCTCCAGTTCCCCATGTCCCCACACGCCACTGCTGTTCCCCCTTGCCAGCTACCTACAGGGGGACAGATGAACAGGAAAATCCCCTGCAGTAAGTAGAACATTATCTCCATTTTTCAAAGGCCCATTTGGTAAAGTAACCAGGATCGAAGGGGTTGTTTTCTTCTGCTGTGGAACCTTTATTGAGCTCCTACTCTGCACCAGGCACTGTGCTCATTTCACCCTCACAGTGACCCCACAGTTAGTAGCTAGTGGAGTTGTGTTCCAAGCCAGTGCCGTCCAACTGGGAGTGTAGCCTTTTCCTCCTGTATCACCCTGCTGCTCACCTGGTTACTTTCTGCTTTAATCTAGTGGCAGAAGAGATTACTAAATTGGAAACTAAGTTGGGTTCTACATCTATCAAATCTGAATGTTTGCCCCATCCGACTATCTGTGCAATTTCTTGTTAAAAGCTGTGCCCACACCATTTGGGTAGGTTAGGAGGCTGTTGGTTTTCTGTAATGAAGGAGGGCAATCCATTGAGTTGTTATTTGCCCTCTTCCTGAGCTTCCACCATCTTCTCAACTTTGCACCATTTCACCCTAAAAAGAATCAAGTGTGAAGTCAGATTTTCTTCAATATATTCTTAAATATGTAAATAATTAAGCAAACCTTGACTGATAATTCAGACTCCGAAGGCTTGGGGTGCTGTGGCTGCAAAGAAGCATAAGAGTTAAATGCTTAGGAGGGAAAGATGACCACAGATTTTTTTTTTTTCTTTTCTTAAATCATACTGAAGGTCAGTGTTCTTTTTTACTACTTTTTAAAAGTTGAAAACAACTCCATTACAGTTGACATTCAATATTATATTAGTTTCAGGTGTACAGCACAGTGGTTAGACATACATAACTTACACAACGACCCCCACCCCAAGTCTAGTATGAGATCAGGGTTCTTTTCTGTTGACCTGCCTGGTGTAGCGAAAAGAGCCAGGGACAGACACAGGTATAACCTGACTCTGCAGGTAACTTGCTCGGTGATTTGAGCAAGGTACTGAAAACTCCTTTCCCATTTGTAAATGGACTGTGACAAGTGCATGGTGAAAAACTCTAGAGGTCTCATTTCTTTCAGTATTGAAACCTTTAGAATTGAAGGAGGGGTAGGAGTGGGGAATTGCTTGGTTGTTTTGAATTGGGCGTGTGGTGAAGGGGGGGAAGGAAGCTGGGAGTGATGGGAGGGATGAGTTGTGCAAAACTGAAGGCGTTAACAATATGACTCTCAACGTGTTGTACTTGTGACTAGGGCAGTTTAGAACTGTCAACCCAACTTTTCAGCCTTTGCACAGTACTTCCAACAGGTTCAGTTCAGTTTCCATTGTATTTCATGTTCACAGGAAGAGCAGCAGACAAAAATGGGGAAACCAGAAAAGTGATGCATTTTTACAATAACTTCTAAGTGATTTCCAAAGGCCCCAAGCAGTCTTGCCCTGCTGGTACCTTTCAGTCACTTTGCCTTTTTATCTCAGTGAAAATCAGCTTTAATTTAAAAAAAAAAATTGTAATGAGAACTGAGGAAACAACTTGGAATTGTGTATCGCATCATCTCAGAATCCAGGTGTCAGAGCCATTTAACTCCAGTATATTTTAAATGATGATTTGCTCAGAAATCAAGTCAGACACTTAAAGATTCAAAATACCTGCTTTGTTCTCCCTCCCCCCTCCCTCCAGTTCCCTGCAGGTTGTATTTCTCACCCGGTGCAAAATGGGGGAGAAGGAAATGGAGGGAACCACTAGCAGAGTTTATCATTGCAGTCAATACTAGTAACCAAAAATACCAGTATGCCTGTTCATTACTCATGAAATGCTACGTTCTAAAACGCTACGTTCGTAATTTCTTGAACTGTCCCTTAGTATTAAATGCAGCATCTCAGCAGCTTTGAGCTCACTTAGGTTAGCAAACCTGGTGGTTCTTTTTAATGCCCACGTGGTAGGCTTGACCCCAGGGAGAACGTTAGAACCAGTACAGTGGTGGCCAGGGCTTTCCTGCCCTGGCTTCTTTGAAGACTGGCTTCTCGGGAACCACTCCCTAACCCTGGGCAGAAGAATCCTCGCACCACATCCAGGGCATGATATGATGTTTGCAGCAGCCTCACCAGAGCCCTTACACAGCTATTTGCTGATGCCAGATCAAGCTTAAAATACCTTAAAGCACAGCCGTTGGGAGCCCGGGCTGGCCCAGCGTAGGGGCACGTTGCTTTGGGGCTGGCCACATAGATCACTAGCAATCCAGGTGTACAGGTCAGTTGAATGTTGATGGTAAAACCATCCAGGAATAGGATGCATTTTGTCGTAGTTAGGAAATAAGTAGGAGATGGTAAAGGCAGGGCCATCAGAAAGGAGCGTTTGGGGATTCAAACGAATGTGCGTGCAGGATGATGGGTGGTTTTAGAGCTGGTGGGTGGTTTTTATGAGTTCTATTCCTAGGCTCGTTCTAAATACATGAACTCAGGAGCACATGTGCTGGACAGTCTACCCAAACCACAGAGACATCTGGAACTTCTGTGTCCCGGTGAATCCCAGCAGTGGCGCGGCTGCTTGTAAAAATGCTCAGTAAGTTCTGCAGGACCCCACAGCGTTCTATGGTGTTGGAATGTTTGATGCTGTGCACAGGTTAAGCATATAGAACCATCTTTTTATACTTTCCAGTTCCCCCCAAAGGTGTTTCTTGCTGTCTTTTCACAGATTTAAGGGTAATCATTTTACTGGATAATTACAGAAGCGCAAAGAAAACAGGAAAAAATTTAGAACTTCATGGCTGATGTTCTCAACAGCTCATGGTACTTGATAACAGATATCAATTCTGTTGTTTTTTTCATCTTTTATCAGCAGCTTCAATTCCTTTTATTGCTTTGAATTTATGAAAGCTTGATTTTGAAGATTAAATACCTATGGATAAGGAAGCTTTGGGGGTTTTGTTTTTTAGGTTTAAAAGATTTGAAGTTAAGAGCACAGCTTTGCCTATTCATGGAATTGTTCCTGTTGTATCTGCTTGTTGTAGTGCCATCTCCTGTTGAGGTTTCTTTTGACAGCCATTGGTCACTGCCGGGAATAAAGGAAAACACCTAGGATGTAAAATTCAGTTAAGCAGGAAAGCTTACGAGTAAAATACAGTAAGATTTTAGCTAATTGCTATCTGCTTACACTTTTTTGAAAAAATTTAAATTCAGTCTCTTCTCGATGGAAAATATTTGGGGAATTAAAGCTGCATTATTATAAAATTAATCATTTGTTATTGCTTATTAAACACCTGTTAATCTACCTTTAACACATGTTAAAGGTAGATTAAAGGAAAAATTAGGTAGATAAAGGAAAAAAAGGTAGATTAAAGGAAAATATTTGGGCAATTAAAGCTGCATTATTATAAAATTAATGATTTGTTATTGCTTACTAAACACCTGTCAATGTACCTTTAACACATGTTAAAGGTAGATGCCATTTGCATGTTTCAGATATGGCAGAAATATCAGTATCAGTGTTTATTAAGGTTTGTATAAATAATTGGCCTTTCAGGGTTTATTATTAAAACTTCTAGTATAGTAAATTTTGCATATTTTTTAGGGAACAAACGCAGAAATTAAAGTGGATCTTCCCCCCCCCCCCCCAAATCAGCCTGTGGTATTTACTGAAGGCAAAGTTGACAGCCTTGAAGTTGCCAAACTGGACTAACCTAAATCTGCCAAAAATAACTCACGTCAAGTTTCTGTGTGTCTGCGTATGTGTGTGTTTTCAACTTTCTCATTCGGATAGAATTCTTTTTCTAACACCTGGCACCAAATGAGAGGCCTGAGACTTATGTCAATAGTTTTCCTTTTAATACTGCCGGTTTCTCCGAAAGTGAAATATGGCCCCTGGAAGTCGGACCAACTTTCCATCGCGATCTGTACACTGGAGTGAATCATCTTAGGCAAAACCTGGGGGAGACGCGGAGCTGCCCGGCCACGCGCGGCCGACGTAGCGCTTTGTCCAGCGTGAGTGGCAGGCGACCCCGCGGGCCAGTACCGCGCGTGTCGCGTGGGGCTGGCCGGCCCGGGCCGGGACGGCGTTCCGTGTGGTTCCCCCTCTGAAGGTGTCGCTCTTCTCTCCCCCCAGGGACCCTCTGAAACTGCAGCAGCTGCAGCAGCACACCCGCCTGGAGCAGGAGGCCCGCCCGCCGCCGCCCGCCGCCCCGGAGCCCATGAGCGCGCTCGCCTCCCGCGCCGCCCCCGCCATGCAGTCCTCCGGCTCCTTCAACTACGCGCGCCCCAAGCAGTTCATCGCGGCGCAGAACCTGGGCCCCGCGTCCGGCCACGGCACGCCGGCCTCCAGCACCAGCTCCTCCAGCCTCCCGTCGCCCCTGTCCCCGACGATGAAGCAGTTCGGCCGCACGGCCGCGCCCTGCTTCGCGCAGTCCTTCGGCGCCGAGGCCGAGGCGCCCTGGTCCCCGTCGTCGCCGTCGCCCCCGCCCCCGCCGCCCCCGGTCTTCAGCCCCACCGCCGCCTTCCCGGGGCCCGACGTGTTCCCGCTGCCGCCGCCGCCGCCGCCGCTCCCCAGCGCGGGCCTGGCCTCGCCCGCCGCCCGCTTCGGCCCCAGCCAGACGCCCGCCGCCTTCCTCAGCGCCCTGCTGCCCTCGCAGCCGCAGCCCGTGGCTGTCAACGCCCTGGGCCTCCCCAAGGGCGTCACCCCCGCGTGAGTGACAGCAGCACCCCCTCCCCCCTCCACACGCGCCCGCGAAACGCGCCCGTCCACCTGGAGCCCTGGGGTTCCCTTGTCCCATTGCACATACTTCCCTCTGTCCCATTGCACATACTTCCCTCTGTCCCATTGCACATACTTCCCTCTGTCCCATTGCACATACTTGCCTCTGTCCCATTGCACATACTTCCCTCTGTCCCATTGCACATACTTCCCTCTGTCCCATTGCACATACTTCCCTCTGTCCCATTGCACATACTTGCCTCTGTCCCATTGCACATACTTCCCTCTGTCCCATTGCACATACTTCCCTCTGTCCCATTGCCCATACTTCCCTCTGTCCCATTGCACATACTTCCCTCTGTCCCATTGCACATACTTCCCTCTGTCCCATTGCACATACTTCCCTCTGTCCCATTGCACATACTTCCCTCTGTCCCATTGCACATACTTCCCTCTGTCCCATTGCCCATACTTCCCTCTGTCCCATTGCACATACTTCCCTCTGTCCCATTGCACATACTTCCCTCTGTCCCATTGCACATACTTCCCTCTGTCCCATTGCACATACTTCCCTCTGTCCCATTGCACATACTTGCCTCTGTCCCATTTTCACATTCTTACCACCGCAGCTTTACTAAGCTGTTCTTGCGTAGCTACCTTCTCATTACCAAGGTCAGCGCTCTTTCTAACGTGTGAAACAATACGAGTCTCCGTAGGAACGACCCAAAGTCGAGGCAGTGCCCGTAATCATTTTAGATACTGGCCTTAGCTGCCATTGAATGAGCAGCGTGCGAAGCAATTGATGTATCTTCTCTCCTTTGATACATTTGTAAGAGGCATGATCGCCTCGCCTGCAGCTCAGGATTCCGGTGTTCACACAAATTTGTCCCCGAGCCGCCAAACTGAGATTGGAATCCATATCGATTCCAAATCCATGTTCCTACCACCAAACTATGTATCTTAGTATTTCAGGTCAGTATTACAATAGATGTGAAGGGGCTTGGTTATGAAGTATACACTTAATGTTTTTGAAATATTAACAGGGTTAAGAAGCCTTTACATGTATGTGGTGGATGCAAATAAGTGAGGACGTGGGCAATCTAGTGAAGAAATGGTGGTGCCATTTCTGTCCCCATCCAACTGTGATCTCTAGGGAGATGACAGTGGATCCTCTATTTCTCTGTTTGCATATTACCTAATACCTGTCTTTCCTTCTGTCACAATGAAGCTGTGCAGCTCTCTGAAATCTTTACATAGAAAATCTGTGAGGATAAATAAGATGACATCTACAAAAGTACAGTAAAGCCTGCAAAAGAAACATTGTGCAGGGGTTTGGAACATCTTGTTGACGAGTAAAGTGAGTGACAGCACACACTCATTTTACTAAAGAGTTCAGAAGTAAGTACGTGCTAGCAGAGGTCAAGCCAGTTCCCATATCTCAAATCTTCCTGTTGAAATCCTACTTCAGAGTTTGCCAGAATCCCAATATTGTTCAGAGAGAAAAGAAGGAAACCCTACAAAGGAAGAAAAATGAGAAGACCTTAGAGTTCAGGTTATTCCATTCATACGAAGAAGTTTTCCATTCTAGGATGCACTAGAACCACCGTGTTTTGCTATGTTTGACTTTGGTAAGGCATGTCAAGAAGATTCAGTTAGCAATGTCTTGTTTCGTTCGGCACTTTCTAAATGTTGATTGCATGAATCTGAGTTTGAAATCTGGCTTCTTCTCTAATCTTCTTTGGAAAAAGTTCAGTCAAATGAATACATAAATAAGTTGAACAAAAGGGGGGAGTCTTTATAGTAATGATGTGATAATGGGCTTCTACTGAAAGTTGAGGCAGTCAGATTGCCTGAGAAATCCTTTCTCTTTCTCCCCTACATTTCTGTTTGAGCTTTTTTTTTGTCTGCTAGGAAATGAAGCATTATCTTGCTACAAAGAAGCTGTTAGATTCAAAAAGTGGAAGTTTGTTTCATAACACTTTTTGTCCTCTCTTACTATGAAGTGGTACCAAACCTTGCTTCCCAGGAAGATGAGTACTGTATAAATAATCTGTCTAACATTCCTCATATAGAATTTGATCAAGATTAGTTTATGGAGACATTGGGTGGTCTTCCCTTTTATCATCCTACGTTGAAACAGTGGTTTATTCTTTGACTTTGAAATTCTCTTAAGATACACAGTTTTAAGAGCTTACTTCAAATAATAGAAGCACTTGCTCCTTATCAGCATCTATCATTTTAGTTACTCATTTTATAGAGTGAAAATATGTTATCATTGTTACCATAAAAGAATCCATCCAGTAACTTCTGCCATGTCTTAAAAATTAATGAGGTCATGCTTATTTTGTGGCTATAGAAAACTATCCCATAAAGGTGGTTAGGTGCTGTGACACCAAAGATAAGTGGCAATACAAGGCTGCAGATTTTTAGTTCTATGTCAGCCTAAGAAGACATCGTGATATGGTTACCCTTTGTCTTCAAGGAATTTTCCTGTGCTAAATCACACACTTGAAGAAGTCATTGTATTATTTTGATACATGGAGCTTTCGAAACATTTTTCCCTCTGGCTTATTGTGGGATCCTTCCCTTGCATTCTGAATCAAAAACAACAAGGTAGCTATTTATCCATCATAATCATCCACATAATTTGCCAGAGACTGAGTGTCCCTTTCAGGGCTGCCATGACTAATTGGTATCCTTGAACTTGTAGGAACTGCCAAACTCTTGTCAAATGAATCTTTTAAATTACTTTCATTTATATTTCATTGGTAACTTGTGGTCATTATGACAGCAAATTCAGTTTCACTTAACATGTATTATTTCTCTGATTCGACGGTTTTTCCATAGGTCAAGTTCCAGTAAATAGATTGATTATACATGACTCAGTGTAGTAGAAATACATGAGTTTTTTGTGTGTTTTTTTTTGGGAGGGGGGGCTGCCTTGTTTTAACAAAATCTGAAATACAAATTTTAGATTTCTCAGTTTTCTTAAATGTCAACTGCATACTAGCTATTTTAGGTTGTTTGTATGTTTAGCATTGTCCTTATTGAAGAATAGGTTGGTTAAATACACTAAGTTTCTAAATAGTCTGTGTAGATAAGATTCTGTTTCTCAAGTGTCTGGGTAGCAGAGGTCAAGGTAGGGAACAAAGTCCCTGGATGCCAGTGATAAACCACGAAGTCCAGACAAATGATTGGGTCTCTCCCAGCCTCGCACTGCGGTTTGGGGAACTTCTCCACATCCAGTTCCTCTAGTGCCGTTCTTTCTACAGACTGCTACATTCCTCCCCAAGGTTTCTGGGGTCACTAGCAGAGAAAAGATCGCCCTCCTCAAACCTGCTGACAGACACAAATGTTAAGTTGATGAAATCTTTCAGATGGAGGCAGCGAGAACATGCCTTAGAACGAAATCTGTTTGCGCTCATAAAATTAATGTATTCTACTCACCTCACAATTGCTGGTAGTTAGTTTTACAGTATCCACTGCTGTATCCCTGTCTTTCTACACAGTAAATCAGCCCAGAGAGATGGTGGAATCCAGAGGGTTGTGGGAATGCCACCTGGGGGTAGTGGGGCAGTTCTCACTGCTGGTCTCTGAGCGGTGGTACCTAGCTCAAGGTGAATCAGGTCAGATCCATCCTCGAGGACCAGGCTGGCACTGTAGTTTTTGCTCACGTTCACATTCTTGGAATCTGTTCTCATAAGGGGGTGCTGCATAGCCAGAGGGCTATAATGCTTTATACTCTCCATTGCCTCTCTTACACAAGTAGGGCTTTGGCTTAAAATGTTACCCCCTGATTGTGAAAAGTAAAAGCATGTGTCAATAAGAGCTTTTATACAGATGTACCAATGAGAGCTTTTATTCCACAGGCACTCAGCTCTTTGTAGACATTATGTTGTCATTGTCCCGCTCTTTTTCCCTGATTTATAAGAAACAGGTAGGTGGAGACACTGTCATCATTCAACATTCAACATTCAAGGGGAGAGGCCCCAAGCGGTGAAGGGATTTCCCAGGGTTCTGGAATAAGCTTAAGCAGGGAGGGTGTTTATTAGGGCTAGCCTAAGGTGTCCTGCCCAGGTTTATCACTAATAAATCTGATGTCTGATATTTCGTAATTAAAACTGCTGCAGAGCAATGAAACAAAATCCTTGAGTCTTCAGGAAAAGCCTGTAAACAGATTGAGATGTGCTTTAGACAGTTTTCAAGTCAAGACAGTGGTTAGATAGAAAAGACAAAAGCTGCATTGGACTTTGCAGACGTTATGTCATCGTTCTCCTGTCCTGCAGGAAACAGGTAGGTGGGGGCCTTGTCACTCCCCATTAGAGTCAGAGGCCTGAAGGGGTCGGGGGCTGTCCCAGGGTCTTGTTATTGGGCTCCATGAGGGTCCTGTATCTTAGAGGATTCTGCACAAAGTTGTATGCAATCCTGCAGAAGTATTTCCCAGCAGATTAGCTGGAGAGGGCTCAGGGCCTGTTGTGACCAGTGACGATTCTGTGGCAATGTCTGCCCCAGGAGGAGCTCAGAATGAGACCTGCTCAGTCTTGGATGGTGAACGAGGAGGCGTAGCACGTACACGTGTGTGAGTTTATTCTTTACAGAACCCAAAAGGTGATGTGAAGAGAACTTGTAGTCGTATACAGTTACCTGTTTTCCTTTAAGTATCAGCTTTAGGTACCCACTTGTCCTCTGAACAGCTTTGGCTTTTGCTATTTTAAAAACTCCGTTTGTGTATCTTGGATTCTTTTATGTGTGAATTTATATATTACATTCTTGAAGATGAGGGATAACTGAATGCCCACATGTTGTTGCTTTTGCTTCCTCTGGAATTTTGTTGCCATTGGACGTCACTGAATATGAGAAGAGGAGAATAGAAGAGGACTTTTCGTAGTTAAAAAAAAAATGTCTCCGGTTGCTAGACAGGCGCGTGACCTCTTAAATCAGTGTTGTACTCTAGAGATTTGACTTTCTGAAATACACTGGCAGGACTGACCTACAACGGTATATCACGGGACGGATGCTTCCAAATTATTCAGTAGCCAAGAGAAAGAAAACCTTCTGGGATTTGGTAGTTGAATCTGGAAGATTTACCTTCCAGATGCTGTGTGTATGTTTGAGATGTTTTTACCCCCGACCACATGAGTATTATTTTTAAATGGTAAGTGACTTACTGTTGAAGCTAGAGTAAACAGATCGGTAATGTTTTCGGCACAGTTGAGCTGAGTGTGTATACACTGGCGTATCTCGTGTGG
Organism: Rhinolophus hipposideros; assembly: GCF_964194185.1. Taxonomy (NCBI): domain Eukaryota; kingdom Metazoa; phylum Chordata; class Mammalia; order Chiroptera; family Rhinolophidae; genus Rhinolophus; species Rhinolophus hipposideros. Next base: position 36,354,713 of record NC_138062.1, on the reverse strand, counting down.
CAGACTTGTATGAATTGTTTACTGGTTGAGGTTTGTTTCTGAGTATGGGTTTTTGTGAAGAGGGCTGGTTTGGATAACAATTTACTTGGAAGAAGCATTTTATTTTTCAATTGTACAAATCATCTCTTTATCACCAGGTACTCTTTTTATTTCCTAACGAGTTGTTGCTCTTCATTTATCAAAACTAGGTGCCATTTGGGGGAGCAAACCACAGCCATGTTACATTAAACTCCGTCGCAGAATTAGGGAAACAAACCCAATTGCCAAAACTTTGCCTCAGAAACTTAAAACTGCTTTTCTTTCCTGGTGCAGTCCCTTTCCAGAAACTCCATTTTGGTTTCTAACCCTAACCTTACGTACTCACTGCATTTATTTTTAAAATTAAAGTTTATTGGGGTGACAATTGTTAGTAAAGTTACATCGATTTCAGGTGTCCAATTCTGTAATACATCATCCATATATATCCCATTGTGTGTTCACCACCCAGAGTCACATACTAACCCCATTTTTAACACAAGTATTTTCTGAATTATGTTAGTTCAAAGGAGAGACTCTTTTAAAAGGTCCACATTAAAACAAGTATGAGAAATGCTGTAACTTACACCTCTTTCCTCAAGGTTTGCAGTTCCCCGTTGACCCTGCCAGGCTCATTCTGGCCGTAGGACCTCTGCACTGCCTGGCTCTCCCTGTGTGAGGACACAGCCGTCACCTTCCTGTCACTTGGGCCACAGCTGTAGTGTCGGCTCCTCAGACCTGTGATTGGCTGCACCGTCTACTATAGCCATCTACTCACATGCCTGTCACCTCACAGCACTCCCCACCTCCAGATATGTCCTCCCTTCTCTCTCTCTCTCCCCGCCATCCCTACCATGAGATATAATTTTTGTGAGTACAGTGACTCAGTTTTGTTCCCCATGTGTCCCTAGCACATTGAAGAGAGTTGAGGACTAAAACGCCGATCACTAAAGCTTATTTCCACACTCTTGGAAATGCTGCCCAAGAATTCTTGGCATCTTTTTAAATGCCTTTCCCTCTTTCATTCTGTTGTCCTCGGCCAGTCTTGTTTCCGGGATTCATTTCCATGCTGGGTCATCTCTGTTGGCCTCTCCGGAGCTCCTCTTGCCATGCCAGGCACTGCTCTAAGTGGTTTATATTAGGTTGGTACAAAAGTAGTTGCGGTTTACACAGGTAAAAATAATTGCAATTACTTTTGCCCCAACCTAATATGTTAGCTCATGTCGTTTCCCCAGTAACCTTATGAGACCCATGCTACTGATACCCACATCTTACATTTTACAGAGAAGGAAACTGAGGCACACAGCCATTAGGTAACTAGCCCCAGCCACACAGCATTTAAGGTAAAAAAAAAACAAAGATTCTGACTCCGGTGCCTGTGGTGGTGTTGGTGGGACTGTTCCCCCATCCAGTTCTCCACATCGTCGTCTGCAGTCAAGATCTCAGCTGCTTCCTCTTTCATGGAATCTTCTGTGGTCATTCCAGCCAGCATTCTTTCCTCCTCCTTTTTCACTCCCACTGCAACTGCAGTTGCTGTCATAGTATGTCCCTTATCCTCCTACCCGATTATTAACTTCTTGGGATCAAAGCTCACCCTTTACAATTTGGCTGTCTTCACTGTGTCACACAGAATGGTGTTGACACTGAAGTGATGAAGCTGGGTGCTCCGTAAATATTTGTGTGACGACGACTGTTCAACATTCTCACATCTTTCAATTGATTGATTTTCATTTCAGTGTTAATGGCTCAGAACCAAGCAAATATGTGTACCTTAAATCCTGCAAGTAAAGGAAAATACGGTGTTAAAAATAGGGGGAAGTGGGGATGGCTGAAGTACATGTTCTTCTATTGGTGGTGGTCTTCATATGCTTAGGGAATTGGCTTGTTAAAAGAAATACAGAGCGATCAGGGTTTTTCTTTGGAACAAAGAGTAATTTTATTTGTCCTCTGCAATGATAAAATACCTGGATGGCAGAAACCCAAACCCCGGTGAATGTCTTCTGTATGAAATGTCCCAGAGCTGTTGTTCTGAGGTCCCCTAAGAGTCATGTGTGCTGAGAAATGCTCCTTAAGCAACAGGACTTACTCGGTCGTAAATAGATAGTAGGTATTTACTTGTTCAAGAGAGCTTGAGGCCGTCTTTTAAAAACACAGTTCTCTGTCTCTGTTTAGGTGATCTGTTCTGCCCTTTCACCTCGTCCTTTCTCATTTGTGCAGGGAACATAGCCCTCAGTGTCGTTTCCGGAGAAACATAGGGAAGCCTTCTGTCAGAGGCTGCTCATCCTCCCATGGTTGTGCAACTGGTGTATGTTTTCTGGTTTATGGCAATAATGGGAACCTGTATGTTCCCAATAATATCTGATGTCGCCGAGAGCTAGCTAGCTGTCGTTACTATTATCTTTTCAGGTGACTTCGGGGCCCAGCTCTTCTAGTTCTCAGATGAAGTTCTCAAAGCAGAACTTCATTTCCAAACTTGTGTGATTTTTTCTGTTCTGAGCCTGACTTTTTACTTGTGGTTTGATTCAGATAGCTCTGGCACAAACTTTCTTGCCTGAGGAGGCAAAGCAGAGAGAGGACAGAAGTGGAGTACATTCATTCACTCATTCCATGAATGGTATTTGGGGGGGCTGCTGTTTGACAAGCACTGTGGTGAACGAAAGAGGCGTGGTAAGGGAAAGACAGCCTAACAGAACATAGAATGATAGCGTGTGAGAAGTGCTGTGAAGAAAACAAACGTGTTCCGGTACGTAATGGGGTAGACTTAGGGTCCTCCATTCTGAGGAGACATTAAACTGAAGCCTGAAGGCTGGTGATACTGCCTGAAGAAAGAGAGGAAGCGGGAGAGACTCCAGGCTCAGGAAAACTGGCAAACTAGGCACATTTTTGTTAAAGGGTTGCGTGGTACTAAAAACTAAGGTTGTAAATCATAATTCCTATGGCTCTTGCTATTGATATGTCTCAAGCTTATTGTCCAGCTCCTTAAAAGTCAAGATCAGTTTCCAGGGAGTGGGATACAACTTAAAGTTTGACTAGCCATTTTGCTAGGATATCACCGTATTTTATTTCTTTAACATTTCTTTCTTTAAAACCAGTGTCTTAACATCATCCTATTTGAACTTCAGGGACAAACGACTAGAAAGGAAAGACCTGGAAAAGCGATCAGAGCTTTTCCACTGTAGGTAAAAGAAGACTCAACCATGAGCACATTAAACGCAGGGGGTTGATTGATTTACATAACAAGTGTGGGCCAGGCAGTTCCAGGATCGGTTAATACGGTGTCCCCAAAACAATCAGGGACCCAGGGTCTTCTTTCTAAGCTGTCATCATTGGCAGGTTGTGGGTTTCCCCCTCATTATCACAGAGTGGATGCCGCAGTTTTTGATATTACACTTTTGATAAAATGGTAACCAGTGAAAGACGAGGGGCACTTCTGTGTTTCTTTTTAAAGGTGGGAAATTTCTAACTAGAACAGCACACACTTTGGCTCCCACCCCCATTCTTCCAGTCTCATCGGCCAGGGCTCCACTGCATGCGTCTGACCAGGCTCATCACTGTCCAGGGGATTGGGACCCTCAGCCTGACTTAGATCGATCGCTCCTGAGTTCGGCGAGCGGTGGAGGTCACCTTTTCTAAGTACATTGAAGGGTGGACACCCAACAGAAGCGGGGGAAGTTCAGCAAGAAAGCAAAGGGGAGTGGACAGGAGGAAAGAATGGCTGTTGGGAAGACCAGGAGCAGGACCCCGGAGTCCATGGCTTTTCCAAAGTCTACATTAGGTCACTTTGCATTTCCAAAAGGCCTACGTCAGTACCTATTTTGGCTAACTGAAAGAAATCGGAAGAGGATTTTCACGTACGAAAATATGCAAAAAGTGAAAGCAGCATTCAGAATTGTTTTGCACGAGCCGAGCCGTTGTAGAGGCAGCAGCAGCCCAACGGTGAGAGTGGCCCCACCAAGCTCCTTCCCCGGGAACGACGTAGCTTTGAACTGTGTCTGAGCGTCTGGGCTTTATCTCCGTTTATTTTGTGCATCTGTGAGCAAGATTGGTCCTTAGGTATCAGAAAAGCCCAGGGGAGCTTGTAAGGGTGTTACTCTAGCGTCAGACTGGATGTAATTAAGTATATTTGGTATGCATGGATAGGTTATTCGGGGGTATGGGAAGACACAAAAATATTTCCCTTAATATAAATTAAGGATAACTGCTGCTTTGCTTTATGCCATTTCAGCTTTCAAAAGGTTTCACAGGAACGCACTAGCTCTACTTCTGGATGAGGGGGAAAGCTGTGTCATTGCTGAGGGTTGGGTCAGAGCTGTCAGTGGATGTCAGGTGCTGCTGCCTTCTTAGTGATGGTCCCTTCCCAGCCCTGCTGGGTGAAATGCTGCACCTGCTGCTTCTCCCACATCAACCGAGTGACATCAGGCGGGCACACAAATCCCAGGACACGTTTACAATAGACCTGCCATTCTAACTCAAATATGCCTCATCATACAATATATGATAAAAATAAGGAAGTATGTACAATGTGTATGTAGAAAGAGTAATAACATGAAAATCTTACCTGTTTCGATCCCCTTGAAACTCCCGATGGGACCCGCCCCAGTGGCATGGGGGCTAACCACTGCCCTGAATTTCTCAGTTAATCAGTCACTCTCTTCTCTTTATAATTTGCATACATACGTGTGTTTCCTTAAGTGTGTTTCTCTCACTTTCGTATGTACGTGAAGCACCTAGAGAGCTGGGCCCTAACCCAGAGATTCAGTAAGTCTGCAGTGAGGCCAGAGCTCTGGATTTCTAAGTTCCCGGGTGACAGCGGTGCTGCTGGTGGTGCAAACGCTACTCTCTGAGCCCCACTGCCGTGGCGTCGGGCACACTGCTCAGATGGGGCCTGTTTGCACGTGGAAGCACACTGTATGTGTTCTCCGTAACTTGCTTTTTTTTTTGAACCTGACATTGTTTTTTAAATTTATCTTTGGTGATATGGGTAGGTGGGGGGCATTCATGTTCTCCATGGTATAGTGTCCCATGTCTTATTAATCCTGACCCATAGTCTTGTGAGGGAAAAGGAGAACTAGGGAGCAAATTACTTGGGGCACAGATAAAAGTTGATTCTGCCGCACCCCTCAAGCATCCAGCATCAATGCCCCCTACTCTCGTGGCTCAGGGCATGGTGGCTGCCCCTGGAAAGAAAGGTTGTGGTGTGTCCCCTATCCTAAGATCCCTAGGCTCTGCAGCAGGTTTAGGGGGTTTGGGGTGTACCCGGCATAGCAGGACCCACAGACCCTCCAGAGACCTCCAGTGTAAAATGGACCTTATCCTATAATATCAGCCTGCCCTAATCAAGTTAGGATAAGTATATTAATATCTGCTTAGAATGGGCTAAGCACTGTTGTTGAATTCACTGATTACGAAGGATCAGAAGGACTGAATTTATGAAAGTATGAAAGAAGTATGTTCTCTTTCAAATCCCCTCAACAGTTACATGGTATATGTTTTCATACCTGTTTGTAAGAAATGTTAAGTTTGCCCAAAGTCACAAACCTAATACAAGGCAGAGCCGGATTTGAAGCCTAGGTCTGATTACAAACCACGTCATGTTTTCACTCAACGTGCTGCCTCCCTATCCTTGGCATTTGTCTAACCATTGAGGAACCCTCCCCTATTGTTCTTGAATGTCCTCTGAGAACTGGTTCAAATTAGTGTTGCCTGAACACTGAAACCAGCTTTCATGGTTCTTTCCATAATTAGTTGGAATAGATGTAACATTAAAAAAAAAAAAAAAAAAGAGTGGGAAGAGACAGGTTGACACACAATGCTCTTTGTTGGACTTGAATGTTTGACTTGGATTTATATGCCTGACAAGTGACTATACAGCCTTGTGCTTTTGTCCTGCAGGGGATTTCCAAAGAAAGCCAACAGGACTGCTAGAATCGCCTCTGATGAAGAGATTCAAGGCACGAAAGATGCCGTCATTCAAGACCTGGAACGTAAGCTTCGCTTCAAGGAGGACCTCCTGAACAACGGCCAGCCGGTACTGAGATTTGGGGCCCGAATGGGAGTGTTAGCACCCCACATCAGAGAGCTCTTCCCTCACTTCACTAAGGTTTAGGCGGCAAACATTTGCCCACAAAATTGATTTTATTACCCCTGAATCAGCATTCCCCTTAGTATTACGGCTTGAATATGGGGAAAAGGGGAAAAAGTGAACCAGATAACTTATACTAGGTCCTCACTGTTTCCTCCTAGTCACGCAACCATTCTTGGAGTGAAGATAACACATTGGAGATAAAGGAAGGGGGAAGGGCTGATGTCTAGGTCTGGGTAGAATAAAGGAGAAGTGGTGATGTAATACTTAGTAAGAACAAATCCCTGGGAGGGACGGGTTAGAGGGCGGGGTGGGGAGGGAGGGAGGAGGTGTAGTGGAATGATTTGTATCTACCCCAAAGCAGCGAATTGGGATTCGATGACATACTGCCTAGACACAAAAAAGATCTTTACTAAAGAAACCATTGCTGACGTCTAGTTCTATTCTACTAGACAATTACTAGATACTGACTCAGTAATCTGAAAGAGTAAGGCCTGTTTCACAATCTAATCTTGTTCTTGTTTGTCAGGGCAAGACAGCTAAACTCAAGAAAAAAATCATGTTTTAAGGCTGCAGAATTATAGACATATAGATATGGTTTCAAAAATGTGTGTGTGTGTATATATGTATATATATACACACACACACATATAAAAGACGTTTTCTCCATTAGATTTAAACGTTTCCTCGAAATCACTTGTTTTTCTTTGCTTTTTACTGACCTTTTCTTATCACATCAGACTACTTTAATGGTACAGGAAAAGCAAGTCTAGCAAATAAATTTCCCAAGTAAAGGAAAGGAGCCTTTTGTAGCTTTATTATAGAATTAGTACCAGAAAAAATTTGCTTGGCTCTTAAGTACAGAGGAAAAGGGCCTCTTTCTATAAAGTCTCCCTTTCAGACACCTTTTTTAGAGTACAACGCTCTCTATGCAATTGTTTCCTAGGAATTTTAATTATCAAGTGTTGATAAATAAAAAAGTGAGAACACACCCTGTTCGATTGAAAAAATGGGGAATAGAGGAGGGGAGTTAAATGATGATTTTAATAATTAGGACATCCTAATTCGAGTTCAGGAAGATTAAAATTCTAATGAGATTTTGTGTTAGTCATTTCACTGAGAATAGAAGATTTTCACAAAACGAAAACATTTTCTCCCTGAAATAAGTCATTGTATGTGTACATGTACATAGTCTGTAAGTTTTCCCTGGCTCTGTCAACTAAACTAAAGCTTCTGAAAGATGAAAACAAGTACTTATGGGAACTTTTCCAAGCCAGGTAAAGAAAGGCATCTCACCTTTTTTTTTTTTTTTTTTTTTTTTTTTACTTTTTTGTTGTTTAAATACCTATTCCTATGGAGTAAGATTCTCTAAAGTAAGACTTCTATAAGCTGTTGCAACATACTATGTATAAGTATGTGATATATACATCTTTTACATATAAATATATATTTTTTGTATGTTTATTTGTTTAGCAGTGAATGACATTCACAATAAGTTCCATAGATTTCCACCTTTCAGAGTTTAAAAGAACCAGAAAGATTTCCCTTTTTAGAAAATCGGGCCTTGAAACAACTTTTTCCTAATGTTACATATTATCCTGTTACTTATTTTTGGCTTCTGTGTATAGAGCTTGTGTATACATGGAATAGTGCTTAGAAACAGAACTATGAAGTAAGTTTGGCTTCTAATGGTAGCAGATGCATTCTGGTGAAGGGCTGGATTTCAAATTGTATTTTTCTGCTTATAAAGAACAGGGTGGAAATTACTGTAGTCCTCCCTTTAATGTTAATACAGTTCTCCATGAAAACATTGGGAAGGCTTTTAAGGGAGCAGGTATTTAAAACTTGCTTTGAAAGCTGAACTCATTTTTTTTTTAAAACAGACGTGGTAAAATTAATTTAAATAATAAAATAGTGGAGTGAGACACTCCGTGCAACAAACACCTACCTCCACCTCTTTGTGTCCTCTGCTCCTTCTTTATGAAATGAAATAATTTGAACTTCAGGACTATTTGTCATTTGGCACTTGACTTGTTTCACTTCCCGGTCTCAGCTGGGACTGGAACCAGCAATTACTGGAAATTGTAAATTTATCCAACATATTTTTCTGATTAGAGAGTTTCCAATAGAATTTGTATTCTATTGGAAATGTATCTGAAATAACTTCTGTACTCTTTTTTTCAGATTCTGCCTTACTAATTATTCTCTCTTTTTAAATACTTGTTGTGCCCCTAATGGTCCCTGAAATTTCCTCCCCGACTGGAATTCTGCGGCATTTTAGAACCAACACTCAAGAGCAGGAATCAGCCTGATAGAACAAAAATGTTGGCATTTCTTTTGTGTAAGAATGGCCTAGCAAATATGGTTTTGGCCAAATCCAAATTGTTGATTGCTAGATGCAAAAACATTACCTCTTTGCCTTGTGGGCAAGCCGTTTGCCTCTAAGTAGAATCACGAATTGTGGCTATTATCATCGGCAAGTATCTTTCATAGTCCTTTTGCTAACTCAGCCATATGTAATCATTCTTTGTGGATTCTTGTATTTGCCCACATTTGCTTATGTTACACAGCAGCCTAGGAAAATGCCCTCCGAGGTGAGACCCTCAAAGCAGAGACCATCCGGACTAAATATTAATCATGAAGGACATGACATATATTTTGTATGTGGTTTCTGCCTTGGTGCTTATTTTAATCCCCTTAAATTTGTGCTATATCAGTTGTTGGCTCTCAAAAATTAGTTACCCCATCTCCCAACATTGGATTAGGCCATTGGACCAGGAGGGGAGGTGAAAGGCAGGACAACTGAAACAAGGGAAAGAATCAGATTCCTTTTATATACAGGTATCTCAAGGTGGGGAAAGAATATTTACAGATAACATCAAAACTTGCTTAATTGGTTTTGTAAATTCCTTTTCATGAGGCAGTATATAATTGTGATTTTTCTACCTCTGTATTTTTTGTGACTTCCTTCATTTAGAGGCTAACATATGAAGAAAGAATGGCTCGTCGATTACTAGGTGCTGACAGTGCAACTGTCTTTAATATTCAGGAGCCAGAAGAGGAAACAGCTAATCAGGTACTGTGTTCCTCTGGACTTCTTAGAAAAATGACAATTACTAGGTCTTTATGGACACCCTTCTTGGGATCAATTCTGTAGAAAGTAGAGGGCAGGTCAAAGAAAAGCATTATTTTATTTCTATTTATTGAGCACGTACTTTGTGCCGACATTGTATTAAGTGATTGATAGAATTATTTCAGTTGGGGATAACATCTGTGCTTTTTATCTTCCTAGTGTTCAGTTTATTCCCTTCCAAGTATCTTTCTGTTTTTCCTGTCCTATGCTTCAATGAAAAACAGTTTTGGGTGGAGAAACATATTTTCCCTGAAATTGTTTGAACTACCTAGTGAATATTTCCAGTTATATTCTTAATATCTAGTCAGAATAAAATATCTATGTACAGAAAAGACGGTCTCTATTTTCTTTTGCTTGTGTAGTTATAAATCACTAATCAGCAGAAAACCTAAAATGCTGTTTTTGTTGTGACCACCAAAAAAAGTCACTTCATGGATTTGATGTAAGCTGTTTTTTAATTTCCACTGCTTCTGTTTGGAGTTTCCAGATACAGTCTCCATATTAAAGTAAGCTTTTTAAAACGAGTTTAAAGGATCAAGTAAACTCGTGTTTATTGAGAAATGGATCTGCCTTCAATATCTGAAAGTTTTTCTGTGTTAAATATAGCTACCACGAAAATCTCACAGAAAATGAGAAATCTTGCTAGATTCTTATTTCTATTATTAGTCTTCACTTCTTTTTTTCTGCCATTACAGGAAATTGGGTCTCCTCATGCTTCTGTAGGGAGTCCTCTGGATGGTCAAAAGGTCAAGCTTTTCACCTTTCTTCTCCTTCCACTCTTTCACTGTATCTATTTTCTTATGTTCTTCCTTATTAACCTGTGTATCTATCTTTACTGCCATATATGAATTTTATAATATGAATATATTATATGAACATAATGAATTTTATACTATGACGATATCTATTTTTATTTAGTATCAGATGAACAAAATTACTGCAAAGTGATATTTCTTGTTACTTAGTTACAAACTTGAATTTGTCATTAGATGCTCTGAACTTTAAATTGTGAAAAATTTCTCGTTCTACCTTTCTAGGGAAAAAATGCCACTTCTTAGACTGATTAATTTCATAGTAATTAGACAAAACAAAACAAGTTGTGTATTTTTGTTTTGCAGTTTTATTCATAGTGTATTTTTTTCCTCAAGCCAACAAACTTTTTTAAAGGTTGAATAACTTCTTTAAGTGAAAACCTAGTTAAAACAATCTTTTATTTATTATTAAGTAGGAAATACTTTATCACAGGCTGCCTTGTGTTCATTGTACTTTGTAAGCCAGCACCTGTAGGACCCACATTACTCACCATCGGGTGACGATGAGGTCTTTGCTTTTGTTTTTTACCCAACATTTTGACTGGACTGCCAATCCCATTTTTTTAAAAGATGGTGGAAAAGAGGTCCTCAGAGCTGCAGAGCTGAGAAGGAGTCTAGAGGTTATGTGGCTGAGGATTGTTTGGAGTGAAAAAGAACACGCTGCCATTTTTCCCGTTGTTTGGTAAAATGCTATGTAGCATTGCAGCTGCTTGCCACATGCACTGTTATTACGCTTCTGGAGAAATGCACCACCCTGCGCCAGCTTTTGCCCTACAGGAGGAAATCAGGGTTCTATCATGCTTCATTTTTATGAAGTTTAGGAAAAGATAGCCGTTGCTTTTTTCTCCCCACCCTCCTTCCCATGCCCCACCAAGAGAAGAGAAAGGAATTCATCTTCTTAGTTTTGGGGGGTTTTGTTTTTTTGGATGAAGACAATTTGATATATCATATATACTTACTTCCAGATGTTTTTTGTTTCATATGGAATTGAACTGGGCTCAGACTTGTTTTTGAGCTCTGTGGTAAAACTATCACTGTCTTCTGAGTGCCTGATTGGAAAGGGGTCTCATGACACAAGTGCCACAGGGACTGGGGTTGTTAATGTCACTTTGCTGTTTGGTGCAGGAATACAGAGTCTCCAGCTGTGAACAGAGACTCATCAGTGAAATCGAGTACAGGCTAGAAAGGTCTCCGGTGGATGAATCGGGGGACGAAGCTCAGTATGGGGACATGCCTGTGGAAAATGGAGTGGCGCCGTTCTTTGAGATGAAGCTGAAACATTACAAGATATTTGAAGGAATGCCTGTAACTTTCACTTGCAGAGTCACTGGGACTCCAAAGCCAAAGGTAAGCCAAAAACATGGCTTTTTAGAAGTCATGTTTTCTGAGGAAGAGTTTTGCGTCCAAAATGCAGCACGTATGGCAGGAAGAGATACAGACTACCTTTTTCAATACTCATGATGTAAAATGAAGTACTGTAAGTTCAGGGCCATCTTCAGGAGGCATCAGAAACCAATAAGGGTGGAGTTTGGGTTTGAAGAATAGAATAGGAATAGGAATAGGAATACGCTTTCCATACACCTACATCATTTACTCATGTGATGTCATCATTGTTACTCCCAAATTGCAAATGACTAAACTGAGCTCTGTGAGGTTAATTAACTTTCCCAAGGTCAGAGAGCTGGTGAGTGGCCAAAGCTTAAACATGAATCCTGTACTCTGTACTGTACAGAAAAGTAGGCTTACCACTGATTAGAAAACCTTCAGATCTTTAATCTACAAAATCAGTATTTACAAAGGGGGATAAGGGGGGGGGATATTGTTGAGAAAGGGTAATCGGAACACTAGCTGACAGAGAAGACTGACCTAAGCTGGAAGCCCTCTCCCTGCAGACATACAGAAATGCTGACAAAGAGTGGCCCTAGCTTTAAAGGGAGACTAGAATAACTGCTCACTATTGCAGCAAAGCAATAACAGCATTACACTTTTCCCTAGAAATTGAGAAAAAAGAGTAAAAAAGACACCCATGAGAAAGTTGAAACTTCAAATTTACACTATCATATGGTACGGAGCCAAAAACTGAGAAATTCATAGGAAATTTAGTCCAGGATGATTAAAGTATTTAGGTTTCTGGTAGAAGTACGCAAAAATTGGCCCAGAGGACACTTTCACAATTTGAGGAATATCAGACTTCAACAGGGTAGGAGGGAGGAAAAATGAGTTCCCAGTGAAAAGTTAGAAACCGTATGAGGAAATAAACAATAGGGAAAGTCGATAGCACAAGAAAGGAAAATCAAAGCCCAGGTATTGCAAATATCGGACAATCTTGAGAATAAAATAACTATGCTCAAAATGATTGAAATGATTTTTAAAGGAATAGAAACTTTAATGAAAGAACAGAACAGTACCAAAGACGAGGCAAACTTGTAAAATAAGCATATAGAAATGAAAAATATACTCGCTAAAATTAAAAGCTTAATTTGAGAATCAGTCAAATGGAAGGAGGGAAAGGAGTATGACAGTACCTGCAACTCCCATGTGCTGTTTTGTTTTCTCAGTAAGGTAAGTTGTACCATCACATTCTTTCCCTAAAACCAATTGCAGGCCCCTAGTCAGAGAAACATAGGGCAAAGAGAATAGCCTTAAATTTTCAAACCCATATCCACCTCCTAATAAAATGAGACTTAAACTGTTTGGAAAAATCTTCATTATATTTTTGGCATAATTTGGATAATTGCTGTGTATTCACAAACATGATACCAAATGCATGTATTAAAAATAAATTTGCGGGGCCAGCCTGGTGGCTCAGGCAGCTGGAGCTCTGTGCTCCTGACTCCAAAGGCTGCCAGTTCGATTCCCAAATGGGCCAGTGGGCTTTCAACCACAAGATTGCTGGTTCAACTCCTCGAGTCCCACGAGGGATGGTGGGCAGCGCCCCCTGCAACTAAGATTGAACTGAGCTCCTAGATGGCTCAGTTGGTTGGAGCCTGTCCTCTCAACCACAAGGGATGGTGGGCTGTGCTCCCTGCAACTAACAACGGCAACTGGACCTGGAGCTGAGTTGCGCCCTCCACAACTAAGACTGAAAGGACAACAACTTGACTTGGAAAAAAGGCCTGGAAGTTCCCCAATAAAGTCCTGCTCCCCTTCCCCAATTAAAAAAAAAAAAAAAACTTTGCGGGCAGCCAGGTAGCTCAGTTGTTTAGAGCCTGGATCTCTTAACAAGGTTATTGGTTTGATCTCTGTCTGGGCCACTATGAGCTGTGCCCTCCACAACTAGATTGAAACTACTCAACTTGGAGCTGATGGGTCCAGGAAAAACATACTTAAATAAATAAAAAGTTAAAAGAAGGAAGGGAGGAAGAGAGGAAGGAAGGGAAATGTCCCTGTTCTCTTTGGGCTTACAAGAAAACTAGTGAGAGAGACATTAAATAAGCTTAAAAATTAAATAAATAAATAAATAAATAAATAAATAAATAAGCAAGCAAGCAAGCAACTTATGAATAAAACTCAACAAGAAAGTACATCTTGAACTTCCAAAATATTCACAAAAGGGTCCCATGTTATTTTTAAACCTTACTCAAGGCTTAAGGTCACTGATGAAATTCTACGATTATTGATTCCTGTTCTTAAAAGAACATTATGTTCACTTGAAGATGGGCTGTTGTTCTTAACATACCGGTGTTTTTTCTAGTACAAATTTAAATGTTTCACAGCTTTCAGACAATTAACTTTTTTTTTTTAGAAATTTTTATTGTTAAATTTTCTTCTTCATCCTTCCTCTTCCCTTTCCTCCCCCCTTTCCTCATTACCATTCTTTTTCTTCCCTCCTTGGTTATTGAAGAATTGTTTCCTCTGCATGTTATATAAATTATATTAAGATGATTAATGTATGGAATAGCCATTATGTCTTTTTTAAATACATCCCTTTTTAGGTTTTTTTTTCCAACTTGTTCTGCCCTTGACTCGTTTGTTCTATTTGAAACATGAGAAGATTGTAAAGAATTTCTAATTCACAGTTTTCATTGCTTGCACCCTCCCTTTCCCTCTTCATTAGTAGTCTTGGTAAAATTTTGGAACTGTTTCTTAATTCTCACTTGAAAGTTTTATTCCAAGTAGAATGGAGGTAAAACAGATGATCAAAGGAAAGATATAATTCTGAAGAACTGGCATAGTAACAATGCAAAAGGAACAAATTGTATACAAATCACAGCTTCTTTATTCCATCAGAAATCATCCAACAACGAAGAGTGATAATTATGAAGTATCATGCTTTATATAATTTAATTTTTAGAACTAAACGTTATTAGTCTAGTTGATTTTTAGTGTATGGAGATGAATAATACAGTTTCTGTATTTGGAGCTAATTGAGAAATAGGGGTTGGCATAGTTGCAGCAGTCAGCTCCTGATTTAGTGCCGTATATTTCAGGCCTTTCCCTGTCTTAAAAATGGACATTTCAAAAAGACTTCAGATTCAAAGGCTTTAACAGGGAGTTGAATTTGAATGTCAATTGGGGTTTTAATTTGCATATTGATTTATATTAAGGAAAAGGTTCATTTTAAAATCTGAAGTCTCTAAAATAGGTTTCTTCTGCTGGGAGTCAGTTAGGAATGCTTTTGGTTGCAAGGAACAAAACTGACAACAACAAAATCATCATGGCTAAAACCAGGTGATTCATTTTCTTCCCTAACCTTAAGTCTGGAAGTAGTTGGATGCAGGCATTAATTCAACATCTCAATCATGTTAGGGCTGCTGGCCCTGATTCATCGTGGTGGCCCAATGTTTCAACTGTGTAGTTCATAAACTAAGTCAAACAGAATAAATCATGAAAGATCCATGGACTGGTCATTTTGTTTCAAGGTGAAGGGAGGGAGGATGGAAGACTTAAACAGAAGTGGTAGTTTGATCATTTCTTTTTTTAATTTGGTTAAGATTCCTTTTTACTTCAATTACTTTTCACATTTAATTTTCTATCAAACCAAGTTAAAATATTATTTGAAAATTATTATACATTTAAATACTGTTGTGTTTTCTTAAACATAACGGGAAGAGCTGACAAACTTTCCACTTTTGATCATATGCTCCTTGACCCAGAACGAAAGCACTGGAGTTCTACCTGCCACCAACCCATAACTGTTGCCTCCCTCCTCAACACCCAGTTTTAACACAATTCAGTGCAATGATTAGAGTTTGGGGATCTGTTCTTGTTCTCTAAAATAAACTTTTTACCTTCACTTTACAAGTAATACATTTTAATTCAGTACATTTAACTCAGTACATTTGAAAATAGAAGCAAAAAGAAAAATACCTACCATGCCACCTCAGAAATAATCACTGTCAACAGTCAATTTAGATCCTCTATATAAATAATATATGAATTTAAATACCTACTTACATACGGATTTTAAAAAGTAAAAAAGAGGATATATAATTTTTAAAAACTAAAATAGAATTAAACTTGTTTGTTACCTACTTTTTTTTTCCTATTCAGGTGTTCTGTTTAATATTTTAAAATGAAAACTCAGATGAGCTCTATCACTCCCCCAAACATAGTAGTACTACACACATCCTTTATAATCTTTGTTTCCTTTCACAGATCTATTGGTTTAAAGATGGAAAGCAGATCTCTCCAAAGAATGATCATTATACCATTCAGAGAGATCTCGACGGGACCTGCTCTCTCCATACCACAGCCTCTACTCTAGATGATGATGGGAATTACACTATTATGGCAGCAAACCC
Source organism: Rhinolophus hipposideros (assembly GCF_964194185.1). Classification (NCBI taxonomy): domain Eukaryota; kingdom Metazoa; phylum Chordata; class Mammalia; order Chiroptera; family Rhinolophidae; genus Rhinolophus; species Rhinolophus hipposideros. The sequence continues at coordinate 36,338,927 of NC_138062.1, read as the reverse complement.
TCAGGTAAAGAACTGTGTGGTCTTGCTTCATTTCTGTGTCCAGTTGACCCTTGTGCAGCACAGAGTTCAATTGCATGGGTCCACTTATACATGGGTTTTTTTTTAATTAATACTGTATCCTTATGATTTTCTTAACATTTTCTTTTCTCTAGCCTGCTTTATTGTAAGAATACAGTATATAACACACATAACCTACAAAATATGTGTAAATTGACTGTGTATGTTATTGGTAAGGCTTCTGAACTAGTAGTAGTTTTGGGGGAGTGAAAAGTTATATACAGATTTTCGGATGTGTGGGAAAGGGTCAGCATTCCTAACGCCTGTGTTGTTCAAGGGTCAACTGTATAGTCTTATAGGCATTTAATTGGACAAAGAAACTGTTTAATTAAAAGGTGGAATCCCACCTAAAACGAAAAAAAGGTGGAATCAGACCTCTTTAGTTGACTTGAAACTATTTCCCCAATTTCTACATCCATCTTGTTTTTGAAGGATAGAAAAATTCTTCGTTTCATGAGTATTTATTCCATCAGGAGTTTCTTCGTTTGTTTGTTTTTAAACTTTTATTTATTTTAAGTGTGTTTTTCCAGGACCCATCAGCTCCAAGTCAAGTAGTTGTTTCAATCTAGTTGTGGAGGGTGTGGAGGTGGCCCATGGGGCATCGAACAGGCAACCTTGTTGTTTAGAGCCTGCGCTAACCGGCCTCCCCTATCAGGTGTTTTTCTAGATTAATAATTCTGGTGCAGATGTGCATTCTTTCCAAAAATTTTTGTTATTGAGGACTTAATATATACACTTATTATGTAGGTGATGGGGATGCAGTGATGGAGAGGACGAGTCCTGAGACAAAATAAGCCCGTAAACAAACTACATAAAAATAAGTTTCATTTCAGCTAGGGGTAAATCTACAAAGAATAAAAGGAGAAAGTGCATATGCTGTAGTAGAAAATACAAAAAAGTAAAATATTTAAAAAAAATACATACTTAATTCAGTGAAATTTAAGTATGTGTAAGTGTAGACAAATTATAATTTTGATATCGTCCATGTGTAGAAGTCCCCTGTTGTCTGTAGTTTTGCTTTATGTGGTTTTAGTTACCAGTCGTCAGCTGTGGTCCAGAAATAAGCAATGCACAAATTTTAAATTGTTTTAAATTGCATGCCACTCTGAGTAGCATGATGAAATCTCGTGCTGTCCTGCCCGGGATGTGACTCATCTCTTTGTCCAGCATATACAAGCTGTACATACAGCACAATAAGATGCTTTGAGAGAGAGGCCACATTCACATAACTTTTATTACAATATAGTTATAATTGTTCTATGTTATTATTAGTTGTTGCTGTTAATTTCTTACTCTGCCTAATTTATAAATTAAACTTTCTCATAGGTATGCATGCATGGGAAAACACATAGCATATGTAATGTTTGGTATTATCCACGGTTTCAGGCATCCACTGGGGGTCTTGGAATGTATCTCCCGCAGATAAGGTAGAGGGGGACTTCTGTATAGCATTCAGGATTTTTTGTTTGTTTCCATCCAAATTTTTTCTCTTGTTTTCTCCATTAGATGTAGAGTCAAAAAGCAACTGACTACTAAGAGTTTAATAGATGGCTACCTGGGTACCATGTTCCCATTTCAAGACTACAAATTAGTATCATGTATCTTTTAGGTACTATGCTGGTTGCAGGGGACACAAAAATGACAAGTGATTTTGTACCTTAAGAGCTTAGCGTGTCACAGGATAATTTTATGAAGTCTGCAAAAGTCGTATGAATAAAACTTTTTAAGGAAGCTAAAACGAATGATTTTATTATATAACTAGTGAAGATTGTTCTTAAGTCATCTTTTTAAAATCTCTGATCTACTTATATAATTCCATATTTCATTATTTCTTTTGGAAGAAATATTAAGTGTTAGAAAATTATATAAATAATTTTAGCAACGCTTACAAACTTCTAAAAGTTTGTACAATGTTCATCCCTATCCTGATATTACATTGTTATATAAAGATATATTTCTGCAATGATATTAAGATTCGGATGAAACTCAAATTATCCACCAATCAAGTCGTGACAGAGCATAGCAAACCATCACCAGAAGCGAACAGCTTTCATGTTAATGCACCTTCTTGAGGGTCTATTTTTCACTCAATGAATACATGACCATCACCTTGACAAATAGTCAAAATCACAACCTTTACTAAAAAGTTACATTTTAACGCTGATTTGTGCTCATGTTTGGTGTTTTTGAGGGAACAAAAGTGTAACTAGTTTTTTTTTTTTTTCTTACCGTATCTTCAGTATGTTTCCTTGACTATTATTCACAAATTTTAATTTTCAGTTTTCTGCCTATTAAAAAAAATAGTGGAGAAGGCAACAAAATCCACAATGTTCCTTCTTATTGGGTTCTTTATTCCTCTTTCCCCTGTATATGCTGGGACAGAATTAACTGTGTTCCTTTAAACGCTTGCCAGTACTGGGATCCTGCTATGGCTTTCGGAGCATTTTCCCCTGGCAAATGTTTTATTAAACTGTTACCGAAGTAAGCAATTTTATAGAACAAAAGAAGAAAAATGTAAAAGGGTGATTATGAGTCTGCATGCAGCTTTCTTCAAATTACACTGATGTGTGTTTGCATGTGGGAAAACCCGACTGCACAGGGCCAGGGGCGGGGTGCAGGGGTGAAGACAGCAGGCCGGCCTCAGCGTCAGTGGCTGAGGAGCATTTCACTACCTACAAACCATGATGTAGTCACAGATAAAGGAGGGCTGCTGAAGATCCTCCTTGTCAACATAGAAAAGGAGGAAGGGACAGAAAGCAAAAGAAAGAAATTGCACAACAAAGACCAGAATTGTAGGGTAATGTTGATACTGAGAAGTCTAGAAGGTGTAGTTCAGGGGTTAAAAGCATGAACTTGGGCTTCAGGCAGCTCTGAGTTGGAATTCTAGCTCTGCCACTCCCTACCTATGTGACCTTTAGCCAGGCACTTATCCGTTCTCTTCCTGTTTCCTCTTCTGTGCAACGAGAATAATATCAATTTAAATCATACATGTAAAGCACTCAGTTTACCTGGGACATAACATACTTTCCATAAACGCTAGTTATCATCATTATTTTAAATCAAAGATGCTAACTACCCTGTCTTAGAGCAGCAGCCCCACGAGTTGGCAGAAAGATCAGTTCCGTTTCTAGATATTCTGCTCCCACAGTGCCGTTAAGAGAGTGAGCACATCAGTTAGGATGGGATTTCTACCAAACATGTTGCTGGTGTGTGGTCTGGCGACCTGCTGGCTTTTCCTTTTTCCCACCCCCCTGGGAAAGGAGTTAGGCAGCAGATGTGGCTGTGCCACGGCTGCCACAGCTGCGGGCTTGTGAGCGAGAGGACTGGCCCCACCCACAGCACAGCTGACGGCTGCCGCACATGCAGCTGGGAGCTGCTCTCAGCTCCAACACACTCAGGGCCAAGGGAAGGCCCAAAGGAGAGCGGTCACTGCCCTCAGCCCAGGTCCCAGTGGATTCTGCCGCTTTACCAAATCGCAGGATAAGCCCCAGGCCTAAGCCTGTCTGGTTCTTTGACTCTGTCCTTTGAAGAAAAGACAAAGAAATAAGAAGTGGGCCAGTTCACATCAGGTAGCCATAGCCCAACACTGCTAAGAGAATATCCCACCTGTGGTTGAGCAAACAGTAATATGATTGCCCTCAGGGAGCAAAAGATTCAAAGAACCCCAGAGGTCACAGTAACCCGAGCAGTGCCTACTGTCTAGAATTCCAACTGTCTCTCAAGGTGAGTTGATCCACCCAATATTCATTCTACAGTCTCCTTTTCTACCTAAATGGCCAAAGGCACACAGAGGAGGGAAAACTCAGGAAAAGAATCAGAGGAAATCCTAAAAGTGGGCATTTAAGCGTCAGATTGCAATTGTTGTGAGAGAATGTTTGTATTTATGGGACTCGGTAGTAGTTGCTGTTCCAAGTTTCTGAGCCTGTTGCCTGGTTGATTTTAATTTCAAGGTAGAAAACTCCTTTTCTACCTTGGGGTCTTCAGTAAGTAACAGGTATGCGCAAGCATACCAGATGTAGGTTTTGTGAGTTGTCACCTAGAAATGGGATTGAACTTCACTACCCATTAGAACAACAAAGTGATATTTTAAACCAAGACAAGTGGCAGACCATTTTTCTACCTAACCTTTGGCATAAGTTATCATTTGTTGCCATGGGAATACTGTAATTGAAATGTTTCACAGTGTCATAAGCCCAACTTTATAACATCTGTTATTATACTCTCAAGTATTTTTACCATTCTTGTAATTTCTGAATTAAAACATCATTTAAAAGAAGCATGACATAAGTAGGCACTGAAAAAAAATTTCCAAAGTGAAAACTAAATTCCTCAAGATGTATTATTCCCAAAAGCGTAACACGTAGCCAACAGAAAACTGAAGGTGACGCCCTACTGCCTTGATGCCCTTTGGTTTCCTTAAAATTTTTTCACATTTTAAAAGTATTTGGTTTTGAAAGGGAGACAACTATACCCTTTTTTTTTTTTTCTGGTGCACTATAGCCTACATGATGTGAAATAACCAAGGGAAAGAGGAAAAAGTTGGAGTGGAAAAATTGGTTCAGTAATGAAACACAGCAGAGCTTTCCTGAGCAGTGGAAAATCATCACACAAAGCGGCCAAGAGAAAGGCTGAGAACCAAAGAAAGAGGAAAATACTACAGTTCAGCAGACTATTTTATAGAATATTTTTCCACCTGGCTTAACCTTTGGGGAATAAGAAACACGTTAGTTATTGTTGACTGCCTCCAAATTCTACTTGAGATAGAACACACAGCTCTAAGCGTATGCTAGACTGTATCGTGCTCTCCGTGTGCAGCTCAGGCAATTCATAAGAGACCAGAGTAATTGCATAGTTCAGTGAAATAATGAGTGATTGTATAGTGTTACACCAAACATGATGCCAAAATGAGGATCACCAATACAATTTATTTTAGACTGTAATCCTGTCTGTAAGATACGACTAAATCTAAACACGAATGTTTTACTTTGTTTTGGTGTGTTGCTAAGTTCCCCTGTAGTGCACTTGGATTTTGGAATGGCTGTTGTGCAGTTTGATGTTTCCTCAAATTGCATTCTGTATACAAGTGGCAAACTTTTATAAAGATCTGTGTGCCACAAGTTAAATTTCATAAACTGGGAAATATAAATGTTATTTCCATACTATATAAATAATTGGCCTTGCATGAAGCATCAAATAATGTTTACAAGCTGGATGTTTAATACAGAATCACTTCGAGAATTCAAACTTATTACTTGTACTATAGCTTTAAACTGTGGCTTTGTTTGGAATAGAAAAGTTACGCACAGCTGAGTTAGATTTAAAAAGTTAGTTTGTTGATTGTTTTGCCTTAGCATTGTAAGGTTGCCTGGTTCATTTCAAGCTTCACTTTAAACATTATTACTTCATGTGTTAATAATAAAACAGAAAGAAATGAGAAAGTTAACAGCATACACATCGCATTCATGTGTCCCAGAGCCTGCTAATTATGATAAATTACTAGGGATAGTTGGCACATTAGTATGATTAAAATTAATTTTAATTTTGTATGATCTTCCTCACAAATAAGACGTTCAGATTTGAAAACCTGAACTTTCAATTGCACACATTTGAGGCATCTTTTCAAAAATGCTTCAGTGACTTCTGGATTTTTTTTTAATGAAAATTAAATTATACAGCTAAATTAAAAATTACAACTTTAATTAAAATTATACAACTCGTTAGTTTGGATGCTTTTTAAATGCTCCTGGTCATTTACTGATTAGTAATATATTTAGCCAGTCACACTATATTATCAAACTAATAATCCCGCCTCCCACAGACCATACCTTTCCTCTTTATGTTCAGAAGTGAAGGATGAGGTAGGAGCAAAAAGGTGACAAATGGCAACATATTCCTTTTTCTTAAATTTGGGAAGTTAAGGAAATATCTGCGGCAATATCTGTGTATGTGGTGCTAAGCAGCAGAAGTGAAAATCTTGCAAACACTGTAGAAATGTGTAATCTTTGCCAAGTAGTATGCCAACCTGTTGACCCTATTTTTTTGGAGAGAGAAGAGATTGGGCTACCAGTAAGCATAGTAGGGTATCCTGCATCTGATACCTCAAATCAGCCGTCACTTGGCAGCTCGAATATACCTATGTGCTCCGCACCTTTCAAACACTAGAGTGAGTTTAAAAGGTTGATTTACTCTCCATATATTTTGCCTTCTTTGCTAACAGTATTTTGTTTTCCTTTGGAGTCAATTACATCCAATACAAAAAAAAAAAAAAAAAAAACAGGAAGCGGGGAGAAAGAAAGAAAACAAACTCCATTACATGTGGGGAAAAAACTGTTCAATGAAACATTTCTAAGGGATACTTCTTATTCATCTAATTGTTATAATTCTACCCATACTAAGTGCTATAATAATTTAACAGTTGGAGCATTTACTGTGTAGAAAAAACACAGTATCAAATATTTTACACCTATTAACTCATTTAATCCTCACAAGAACCCATACGGGATTAACTATATGGTTGTATTTGACTGATAAGGAAACTTACTGAGGTGGTTAAGTTACCTGCCTGACGTCACTCACCTATAAAGGACAGAACTGGTTTACAAACCCAGACTGACACCAGAGCTAGGGAGTGTCAAACGAAGGTGTCTGGGATTCCCCCCAGCATTGAGAGCACTGAGAGGGCAAGGGGGGCGTTGGTTAAAAGAGGTGTTTGAAAGAGTCAAAAAAAGGAAGTAAGAGCATCCCTCAAGCAAAATATATCCACTTGGAAAATTTTATTGCCGTCAGCCAAGCTGCTGGGGCCCCTAAAAATCACTTCGATGCATGTCCATGCATCCATAAAATCTCAGACCCATAGTATCGTAACACGATACCAGCAGTGGTGAATTTCATAATGATCGGTGACATCAAGTAGAGAAGTCCCCCGTACCTGCAATTTCACTTTCTGCAATTTTAATTACCTGTGGTCAACTGTGGTCCAAAAATATTAAATGGAAAATTCTAGAAGTAAACAATTCCTAAGTTTTAAATTGTGCACTGGTAGAAGGTTGAAACCTCATGCTGCCTGCTTTGTCCCGCCTGAGACATGACTCATCCCTTTGTCCGGTATATTCACACAGTACAGGCAGGTATTTTGAGAGAACACATTCATGTAACTGTAATTACAGTATAATTGTTTGCTTTTGTTATTAGTTATTGTTGTTCATCTCTTACTTTATCATAGGTATGTATGTTTGGTACCATCCGAGGTTTCAGACATCCACTGGGGAGTCTTGGAACCTATCTTCCACAGATGGGGGGGGGGCTGCTGTACAATTTGATATTTATAAGATCATCTTAGGTTTTATCATTTAACATTTACAAGCTTCTCGTGAGAAGAAAGTTTTTACCAAATAGAAAACAAAGGATTGAACAAATTCAGTGATTTGCCCAAAGTTTTAGGAAAAGTCAAAACTCAAATCCAGGTTAGAAGAATTTTGTGTGTTTTTTTAAGCAACCAGTATCTGCTTCCCCAAATTCAAGGTTAAAGGTTTAATGTAACATGTCTTTTTCTAACCACATAAGTGGTTAGTTAATATTAATTTCCCTTGTGGATCCTCTGGGTTTTATACCACAAGGAAAAATCTATCCAAATTAACATTATGAGTTGAAGCAGCAAAGCAAATAGTTAAGGAAGCCATATCCCATAGATCAGTATAGTTGAAGGTATTTGTGTAAAACAAAACATACACTGTCTTGTCCTCAAGCTCAAAAAGAATCATGAGTCTTACGTGTTCATGTGTTCAAGTATCTGCTAGGATGCATCTGCTGGGTAATTTAAAATGGTGTCTTCTAAGGAAATCACATCTAGATTTTCTAAAGCAGGTACAGATTTGGAAGGGTTAGATGACATTCATTTTCAGATTTCAAGTTAGCTTAAGGGAATTACAAGTGTTTGCGAAGCAGAGTTCAGCATAACAGCCTTTGTATCATGCGGACTGAACTTCAGATACAATTTAAGTCAGAAATAATTCCCTGTCGTAATGTCATACTTCACGTCTCCTTGGAAATTTTCAGGAAAGGCCATGTTTTAAGGGTGATCTCAATAACAAATATTTTGAATGCTAGGGTACTTTACATATCTTATGGTACAGGACGACTTGAGGGTGTTTCCTGATGACCACGTCTTTTTATCTGGTAATTCCTAATTCTTCTGTCTGTATTACACCCCCGTGTGTCTTTGCCTTTCCCGGGTGGTTCAGCCCTCAGAAGCGCAGACTTGGAGAGGATCTGGAGAGTGCACTGAGGGAATCCCAGCCCCTCACTGAATCCTGCTGTGGGGTTTTCCCCTCCGTGTCCCCCCTACAGTGTGTTCTCTGCTCATCCCAGCCCCCTCTCAGTTGGAACTCAGAAAGCAGTGCTTCAAAACAGAACACCGCTTCTGTTACCTGTCTCGATGGATGGGCAACTTGGAATGAAAATGGGAGGGAGTGGTAAATTTGACTGTTAATGCACCTGAGGGCCGCTTTTCAACCTTGAGCTAGACTTCCCTGAGTCTAATCAATACATTTGCTTCTCATTTTTCCTTTCTTACTGTGGTTCCCTTACTTGGCCATTGACAGAATTTATAAATGCGTCGGTGAGTTCTCCTGGGAGATGAGAGGAGAAAGTGGAGGAGAAAATCATCTATTTTTGCTACTCTGCTTATAATAGTGAGGGGGGGAAATGAGAAGTGAGAAGACAGAAAGTAACAATGAGTGATTTATTCATGTAATCGGGGCCGGCTATTTTGTCTATCCATATGACAGCATGTATCATATTTTCAATTGGCAAATTTAAGAGAGAAAATACGGCTTTTCATTAGATAGGCCTTTAGATCAGGAGTGTCCAAACTTTTTTCAACGGTTTTCACCAAGGGCCATATGTGGTAAAATACACAAACAGCTGGGCCACTCACTTGAGGTGACGTACGTATTGCCTCACCTGGTTTATTTAACTAAACTAAATACATTTTTGGAATTTGCTGTGGGCCAATTAACAATGGATTGCGCGCCGCAGTTGGCCCGCGGGCCGCAGTTTGGACACCCCTGCTTTAGATGATCCACATATTTTAGGTATTTAACTGCTTCTGGTTTTGAAATCTCAAATATGTTTATGGGAACACGGTGTCCTGTACTCGTGATTCTCTCCTTATCATCCCTGTATGTACTTCTCTAATGCTCATTTTATCTGCTGCATCTCTTCTAATATGGGGTGTTTGGAAGAGATACCATTAACATTTCATAAATACGTTTACTGAAAAGTAAACCAACAGGAAACTGAAGTCGTCTAGTTTCAGTTCAGACTTAGCTACACGCAGTAGCTATGTGACCATGACAATGGAATCACAAGCCAGTGGCGTCCTGACAGTGTATTTCACAACTCAACTTCACATGTTTGGGAGTGCTTATTAGCAGATTACAATTTAATTTAATGAGGATTGTCACTTTGAATGCCATCCTAGATAAAACAGTAAAGCTTATTTAACTCAAGGAAAGTACATTTCTGTGAGGGGTTGGTGTCATTACTAACATGGCACACTGATTTGTTCGTAATGTCTTACGGAGCACAGAAGAAACAGTGCTTAGCAGTGAGCGGTGTTGCGTAGCAAATGATGTCTTTTCCTGTTGTCTCTGACAGGGCCGCGTCAGTTGTACTGGACGGCTAATGGTACAGGCTGTCAACCAAAGAGGTCGCAGTCCCCGCTCTCCCTCCGGCCATCCTCATGGCAGAAGGTATTTCAGATGTTCCTTCCCATAGGTGTTACTATGATTTCGTTTATTACGGTAAATTCAACACTATTAGAATCATATGATGACCGTAAAAGTGAACACACAAGTCTGAAGACAGAATGTGAATTTATCTTAAACGGTATCCAGTGTATGGCTCTTGGATCACTATGGTCCGTTGCAATTCAGAAAGGGGAAGGGAGCAACCACTAATGTGTGCTAAGCCAGCTCAGGTAATTCCGTCGCTAGTTTGTTAAAAAGGGCCTGATTTATATAAAAAGTCATCAAGACTCAGCAACTTTAAACGGCAGGTGTCTTAATGAAAATGCTAGTCGATGGTACACGAATCATTCAAAACCAAACTCCTCTAACCGAGAGCTGTATTATAAACTATGGCTGCTACCTTTCTTAAAATCAGCTTGTCTGCTAATGTTCATTTTACAGTTCCTTAGTTCACAACCGTTTATTTTAGACCCTAATCTTGTAGGTACGATATTTTAAATCCTCAGCAAGTGCCTGCTAGCAATAGACTGTGCTTTGATACCCTAGGATCCCTGAGCTTATTACACAGGGATGCTGGTGGAATCAGCAGGGTGGTAAGCCGGTGGCTGTGAACGTAACATTTAGGAGTATATCCACCGCCTTACATTCTGTTCCTTTGCTTTTCCTGTGGTCTTCAATAGAGCTAAGCTTTTCCAGGTGTGTCTCCCAGATAAGCATTCTGTTCAAATATCCGATCTGTATTTGGAGAAGAATGACCTATATAAAAACTGATAATTATTAGCGTCTTTTACTAATCTTTCATTTTTTTGTTCCATCTTATTTTTTCTAGTTAAGTGTTTTTAAACTTATCTCGTGATTACTGACCATTTGTATTCAACATGTTGCTCTTATGTCTTCCCTGCAATTACTTTAAGTTGTATCATTCTTGAAGGTGCCGCTGGAAACATCCTTAAAAGCAAGAAAGACACAAACTCTGGGAGATGTGCGGTTTTATTTTAAAACAAAAAAGGGGAAAAAAAAGTGTATTTAGGTACATGGATAAACGATAAAAAAGAAAACCTGCCTAAAAATGTAATTTGTTTTTTATAACATGCTAAGAACTTTTGATTTCCTGTAAGGTTAAATTCACAGTAGAAAATTCGTAGTTTCTGTTGAAAAAGATTTGGTAATAAATAAATGAGCAACAGCTGCTGCTATTTCTCATACAGCTTTAAAAATATTTAGGAAAAAATAGGTTAGTATCGATTACCCCATTTTTTCCTATTTCCCCTTTTATGATTTATAGTGTCTTTAAGGATTAGGAGAGCAGAACTGTTTAAGATCTGCAATTAGGCTATGTATAATAAACTTGCAAATGAAACAAGATTTTGCCTTGCTGACTTTTTAAAGTGTAAATCTTAGGGGTAGAAATCAGGTAAGGATATTATACTATTACCCCACATATTACAAAAAAAACCATGATTAAGAGCCTGGACATAACGCTATCTGTGTAGTATCTATCCTTCCATCTATTATGTGTCTTGTTCTAAGGCCCCGTTCTAGATCAAGGGACAGCGGAGATGAAAATGAACCAATTCAAGAGCGGTTCTTCAGGCCTCACTTCTTGCAGGCTCCTGGAGATCTGACTGTTCAAGAAGGAAAACTCTGCAGAATGGACTGCAAAGTAAGAGTTTGTTATTGCCTATAAATCTATCTTACCCCTTTGCCATTTCTCTTTAGTTCCTTTTGGAAATTATGTCAAGTATACACGTTTAAAATGTTTTCCAGCTAAGTGAAATATACGGGATGTTTACACACTGTTTTAAATCACCCTTTTCCTGTACTCTTAAATGTTTATTAAATATATTCGTTACTTAGAATCCTGTACCACACTCCAGAAAGTCGCTGGGAGGTTTTATCCCTTTAAGTTTCCCATTTTGTTAAAGGAATACATGTATTGAATCTGGCATATGTCCTGATCGTTAATTAGTTGATCTTCACTCTTTATTCACACAAATTTTGTATCCATATGTCTACTCTGACTTTTGCTCCTCCCATTTTCTATTTCTAAGAGACGTAAGAGTGACATCCTTCTTTCACCCATTTTACAGCAGGGCTTCTTAATTCAGGGTACGCAAATTTCATTGTATGTGTGAATTCTGAAATTGTATACAAAATTGTGTGTGATATAACTTTTATCAATTTCTCAAATGAACTTGAGGCCAAAAATGTTTAAGAACTATTACTCTGACAATTTTTCTTTGCCCCATTATTTACTGACCTGAAGTTCAAAATTTAGCTCTTAAAGATAGGTAAGGTTTTTAAAATTTGGGCTCCCTCTGCTGGTTCTCTTTGGGATTGCAGAACACAAAGGGTGTTCAGAAGATTTGGGCATCATTTGTTTTTTTCAAAAGTAAGTCTGGGCTTGTATATGAAAAGAATAAAAGGATCTGTTCAAATTATGTCCTTATTATAATGACCTTAAATTCGTGATACCAGCTTTGTTTACTTACACAAACAAGAAGGCTGGGGTTAGACAAAGGGCAGAGGAATCAGGCATTTTCCCTTCGCCTTAACGTGAGTAACTATCCACTGGGAACTGGGCAAGCTGAGATTGCAGTGCTTTACGCATCTCCTACTAATGGGCTGTGGCTTCAGTCGGGATACAGCCCTGTTTGTGTAGGTTCTCACCTAGTGAAGCAGGAACAAGTAGTGCTGCTTTCTTTCTAAATTTGGGAAAGGCCTGGAACCTGACCCCAAGTGCACTCCCACACGTTCCTCCAGACAGGTAAATGAGTATGTAGAGAGCGGGGGATAGCAGGTGTACAGATGGGAGAACATACGAGCCTGAGCGTCTCAGAAGCCAAGCTGCGTAACGATTGCTTCCAAAATCTCTTCATCCTTTTGACCAGTAATTTAATTTTTTCCTTTAAATTCTCTAGACCTTTGTGATATATGGGGAGTGGGGCATCGTTTAAGTAATATAAATGAATTACCATGTAGCAGGACTGGAATTTATGAGTTCCCTGGCTGATTTTGGCAAAGCTGGACCTTCAGAAGAATTGTTTTCCAGTCCAGCAGACATCTTTTTGTATGTAATTTCCCACTAGTAAATTTGGGATGGGGTAAAAAGGCCTTCGTTAGTGGTGCTTCTCTCCCCATTCAAAATCAAGGGCAAAGCCATAAAGAGTTGACAGATGGCAACCATCCCTATCCTTTCACAGCACAACTTGTTATTTATTAGCAATTAAATCGCTTTTGTCTGATGTCTGGTCAACAACTGTCTGGGTCTCAAGATTTTATGTTTCCATTGTGATGCTAATTTGTTGATATGGCTTTCTGGCTAATTTTGTATTGTTCTTGTTACTTAGTTTCAAGGATTATAAACTAATAGCCCTGCTGCTGATGGATGCATTAACTAATATCTCCACAGCTGTGGCAATTCTATGATGAGAAGCCTTACTGTGTGTAAGTGCCAGCTGAGTATGTTGTTATTACGATTAGACTTTTTTCCAAAGAGCTCAGGGCCCTGTGCTGCCATCATCCCAGTAATATTTATAACCCTTGTGAGGTAAGATGGTGACAGACCTTGTTTTGCTCCCCATTTCATTTCTAGGTTGCTCTATAAGAAGTGAGCCCATGAGTGCTTAAGAAGCCACTGAAAGGGTTTAATCAAAACAGTAACATGAGCTGATACTAAAAGCCATCTCTTTTACTACCAAAGGGGGAATTTATGCTGGTTTCTCAGCTATTGATTTCATTGTTTTCATATTAGAGAAGTTCATGCATTTTCTTTCTGGTTTAGGTCAGTGGGTTACCAACCCCAGACCTCAGCTGGCAACTAGATGGGAAGCCAATCCGCCCTGACAGTGCCCACAAGATGCTCGTGCGTGAGAACGGGGTGCACTCACTGATCATAGAGCCCGTCACCTCGCGGGACGCCGGCATCTACACATGTACGGCCACTAACCGAGCGGGACAGAACGCGTTCAGCCTGGAGCTTGTGGTTGCAGGTAGGCTTGTCTGAATTCTCTCTCTCCCAGCATGAACATGAGATTTAGAAATGTAAGCTAATCCTGCATTAGTAACCAGTAGGGAAAAGAAATTGGACCTCTGCAGACAGATTGTTTCGTCAAAGTAGCCAATGGAGACATGTTATGAGGCTTAGCAAATCAGAAACATTAATTTTTCTTCATTGTAGCTGTTATTATCAATCCCTCCTTTCTCCCACTAGCCTGGCCAAAAGAGAAAAGGATTTGGGTTTCTCTGGATCACTTTATGTGTCGCGCTTGTTGTTACATAAGGAAAGCTCAATAGCAGCACAGGCTCTGAGAACCAAACTTGATGTATAAGGATTGATTTATGCATCAAGTTCTACACAACTTGTTTTTAAACTGGTTTAAAACTGGTTTTTAAATCAATGTAACATGCACTGATGTCAAAAGTCAAAAATGTTTAACATTTCATTACCCCCAATGTCAGTCAAATTAAACATACATTTGCTTTTTAGCTGATTATACTGTGAGATAAACTTCGTTAAAGTATTGTTATGTGAAGTTTTACCCTTAGGAAAGGACAATATATTTATGGAAAGGTTTATACCATCCTTAAGAGTTGAGCATAACTAAACATTCTGATATCTGTTCTCTTTTAAAAAAAACATGTTTATTTGTCATACCTCTGTTTGTAAAGCGCCTCATATACATTATCTCAGTTGGTCTTCATAACAGCCCTCAGAGGGAATCAGAGCAAACTTTCTTCCTCATTTGACAGATGTGGAAATTAGACTTAAGTGAGTTGCGCACAGTCCCATCAGTCAGCTGAGGGATGGACTCGGTCTGCTGATCCCCGGTCCTCTTCCACGCACTGTGAGCCACTGAGCTCGTTCAAGAAATAGAGCAGCAGCCTTCAGGGGGACGGTGTAGACGCTTGATCACTGTGCTGCACACCTGAAGCTGAAGTTAAATAATATTGCATGTCAGCTCATTTTTATACACACACACACATATATGTACCGGTGCCAAAAAATGTATACAAGTGGACACTTTGGTCAACGTTGCTCAAGCAGTAGTTCACCATCATCAGAAGTGTCTGGACGCTGATGGTAACTACTTTGAGCACCTCTTGTAATTGCAGAAGTCAAACGTGACTTGTATTCATCTTTCGTTATCGGTATATATTGAGTATTACAATATTAATAGTTTTTACCTTTCTTAAAATATGTATACTTTTTTGGCACCTTCTGTATATATAGTCATGGCATATCAAGTACAGAACAGGAAATAGTCATTGGTAGCATAACAGCTATATACGATCGTCAGAGAGGTAGCAGATTGGGGGAAGGGAGTTATCACTTTGTGAGGGGTATAAATGTCTAATTATTATGTTGCTTTGTACACCGGACACTACTAAAAATAGAGTAGCAATGAGAATAAAGCCCAGGAGGTCCTG
This sequence comes from Rhinolophus hipposideros, assembly GCF_964194185.1. Classification (NCBI taxonomy): domain Eukaryota; kingdom Metazoa; phylum Chordata; class Mammalia; order Chiroptera; family Rhinolophidae; genus Rhinolophus; species Rhinolophus hipposideros. The sequence goes on along the minus strand of NC_138062.1, from coordinate 36,323,691 downwards.
GCTAAAATCCTTGATAATGATTCTGCTAATAGCACAAAGACGTCTTCCACACAGAAAACACGATACAGGTGTGGATTGTGGTGCTGGTAGCCATGCTTTCACATTTTGTGCAGTGAGTAGTACTACACACTCGGATTGACCTGTCAGCCCCGTAACTAACTGTCCCTCATCAGACGAAAACCAACTGTTTTTCTCCCGTGCAATGTGCACGGGCAATGTGTCTGTCCTTCAGGACTGCCATCTCCATCTGCCTCAGGGAGCACTTCCGTTAGAAGACGGCAGTGCACAGGAATTGAAAGCAAGGTCTCTGACATCAAGTCTCAGTCCCAGCTCTCGCTTACTAGCTGTGTCCTTTGGCAAATACCTAACATCTCTGCAACTCTGTTTCCCCGTATGTAAAATCAGAACGTAATGCCTCAGCAAGTTTTTATTAGGATTAAATCTAGGACGCTCTGTAGCACCAGTACCCTGCGTGGCCATGCTCCAAAACGGCAGAGATTTTTCTTACTGGCGAGCTGCTACGACATTAAGCCTCATTTTATATACTGAGGTGTGTTCCCACTTCCCCCTAAACAGCCTCGGTCAGGTAACCATTTAAGTCCAAGAAAAATACAAGCTCTCCATAGTTCAAAGTCTGAGATAGTCTGGGGTATTTGAACATTTCAGGTAGAATTTCTATCCTCTTCACCTGCCTGTCGCTGGCTGCCTTGATATATTTGTCATTCCAGAGGATGAGGAGTGGTGGAGAAAGACATGCACCCTTGTATTTATTGCTGGTAGCTCAGAAGAAAATGACTAAATCTAATTCTGCCTCTGAAATTGTTTTCACTCAGATCCAAGAAAATCACTTCCCCCTGGATGGGGATATTTAGAGTATTAACTATCAGTTCTGATTTTTTCAGACTAATGAAGTTATCCTTTTTTATGGTGTCCTTCCTTCAAGGTAATCATAAATAAAGCTTTCTTTTTTTATAGCCCTCAAAGAATACAAAGTGTAATCTGTACTTAATAGGATGTACATTCCTAGTTTATAGGTAACTATTTAAAGCTGCCAAATTTGGATGAAGACGCTTCCCCTGTACTAACCCCCCTTTAAATCCCACGGTATGTTTCACTGACGCCAGGACTTACAAATCTTCAGAATTTTCATAGCACACCTTGCAGGTAGCAGGGAGGGACTCGAAGTGGATCCGATTCTTAGCAACACTTGTCCTCAGCGTCACTAGGGGGCAGTGGTTGGTAACGGCTGTGACTGCACTGTAACCATCAGTAGTGAAGCCCTCTCTGCGGCCTGTCAGTCATTCTGTGGTGCAGATGGCCAGTGGACTGTGTGGTCCTGTCAGAAGTGAACGAATCAAGGAAATAAATGAGTGGATGAAGCACAGGAAACTTTCTTTTAAAAAAAAGGATAATTTGGAGAGAGGACCAGCATTGTACCACCTGAAGTGAAAAGATCTATTTAAGCAATATTGCAAAAAGCGTGTAAATTATTTGTATTGCGCCTTTTGTCTATCACTGATAGATCATTCATCTCATGTTTTCTCAGCGAAAGAAGCGCACAAACCCCCCGTGTTTATCGAGAAGCTGCAAAACACAGGAGTTGCTGACGGGTACCCAGTGCGACTGGAATGCCGTGTTTCAGGAGTGCCACCACCTCAGATATTTTGGAAGAAAGAAAATGAATCCCTCACTCACAGTACTGACCGAGTGAGGTGAGAATACACAGTGACTTAACCTGATTCATAACTTCTTGGTTCTAACGATATAAAAACAGTTACTTTATATAGCATGTAAATCTGGGTAAGAGTCACGCCACTGATGATAGCAAAGACAAAAGACACTCTTTACCCTAATGTATGATGAAGCTTTCAGAAAGACGCTAGAATGGAATACGACGATGAAATACATTCTAACTTAATCTAATGGTTGGTTTTTTTGTGCGTTTATCTTTCTATCTAAAAGGACAGATGCATTCATTTGCTTCAGTGGTGACAGAGAAACTATTCAGTGGTTTTGTAAAGGCAGATCCTTAACCAGAAATTAAGTGCAGAGATGTGTTCAGGCTCGCGATGTCTGCTCTCGTCTCCCATTACCTTTTAATGGGGCCAGCAGCCTCTCCAGAATAAGTATGACCCTATTATTCTCTACTCGCGCAATTCTGTTTCTAATGAGCTAATTAGAAACGATGCTTCCTGTCCACAGCCACTTCTTAAGCATTTAGAGCCCTGATGACTGTATCCTTTTCCACAGCATGCACCAGGACACCCATGGCTACGTCTGCCTGCTCATTCAGGGAGCCACGAAAGAAGATGCCGGCTGGTATACGGTGTCGGCCAAGAATGAAGCAGGGATTGTGTCCTGTACTGCCAGGCTGGATGTTTACAGTGAGTGCTGCCTCATCTCATCTCCTTGCATTTAGTCATTAAACGCTGAAAAAAATAGACATCTGAACAGCAAATCATACTACTTTTATGTAATCTTACAACAGTAGAGATATTTTTGGCTAAAATTTTCATATTGCTCTCTCTCTTTCTGTTTATAGTTTCTCAACATTAATAGTGAACTACACCAGGAGAACAAATACCCAAGTATCTTTCAGGAACTTTGCATTAGCAAAATATGCATGCTGATTTCTCTTATGTGGGCTAGTCAGCTGTGGCTTCCTTACTCCAGCTTCCTTAGGCATTAACAGTCGGCAACAGCATAACCACATGTTTTTCACCTTATTCTTATTACCATGTTCTGCAAATGACTGCCTTTTTAACATTTCTTCCTGTATTATAATCCTAGCACAGTGTCTTAATGCACTCTAAACATGGGTACATCGATCCTGGAATGCATACTTTTGTGGCTTAGTGCTTTTGTCATTAATTTATCTTAAGCAGCTGAGCAATAATAGGTTTGTGAGTGTTTGTGTATGTATATTTGTCTACATGCATCCTAAATTTAACGAAAATCACTCCTACTGAATTTACAAACTAGTCCAATAGCATTATGGGATCTAGTTACACAAAACCACTAGAAAAAAATGAAGAGCTTACCTCTCCTTGAGCAAGAAAGAGCTCTGTGAGGTTCTTCAGGAAAGGAATGAACTCAGCCTTCCCTGCTGCCCAGCTGCTTTCAATGGATTAAACATCCATCCCAAACACCAAACTACTCTCACTATTGCGGCACTTATTTATTTTGATCTCTGAAGTTGTTTTTTTAAGCGGGGAGAGGTGAATTAGGAAACTTAGAGCCTATCTCAAAGGACTCCCTGTGCCGCGGCAAGTATTTCCTTTAAAATAAACTATGCTTTGTCTTTATCATCTGTTATAGCCCCACTACCCTGTACAAACAGTACATCTGCAACACGGGTAAAATGCAAAACTATCCTTAAACTTTAGGATTTCTACCATGGATGCATTCAGTTTTTCATAAAGAACGTGTACCTGGTATATATCAAAAGACATTCTGTATTTATTTGAAACATCTAAGGGCTTTCCGGTTATTCTTGATTAAAACATCCTAATTTTCTTTTTTTCTAGCCCAGTGGCATCAGCAGCCACAGAGCACCAAGCCAAAAAAAGTACGCCCCTCAGCCAGTCGCTATGCAGCACTTTCAGACCAGGGACTAGACATCAAAGCGGCGTTCCAACCCGAAGCCAGTCCATGTCACCTGACACTGAATCCCGGCTTGGTAGAGAGCGAGGACCTGTAACATTCTTGTTGAAACTGACACACTGAAACCGCCTTGCCTTGACCAGCATATTCCTTTGCCACAGTATGTAAAAGGCAAAAACATACCTTTGACTATAAGAAATAAGAAAATGTTTCTCTTAGAGTTTAAGTAAGCGATGCTAATAGAAATGTACACATTGCACAGAAAATTCACATTCATCATCCAATTTAAAACTTTTGAATTGCTGTGATTAAAGTGGTCTGAAATGCTAAAAGGAAACCAATTGTTCAAAGGTAACCACAATTTGTATTCTCAAAAGTGCCTTTAAAACACTAGCTTTAGGTGCTACGTAGCATGATAGTGTGGAATGCTTTCACCATGAGGCAATTGTACCACTACTACTACTAAAATGATTCTAAAATGGCAGTGTATTCAGACAGCTACAGTGAATCAAGTGCAATATGTGAGGGTGAAAGAGGAAATGCAAAAAAATCCAAGTAAATGCCTTGTCTTTGCAAACTGTTTTATATTAAACCATAAGGAATTACTTGCCTTAAATTTTAATAATATCCAGAGTTTTCTAACAAGGTTAATACCTTACTTCATAACCTTTATTTCTTTGTATTGTATTTTCTTTTCATGCTACCTTGGTAGAAAGCTTATTTACAAACCGTATTGAAAGGCTAATTTAAATATAAATAATATAAAGTATTCTGAATAAAGCCGAAATATATTACAGTCCATTCCAAGAAAGGCATCCAAACCACCGAAATGACCAAGGCACATAGAATTTGGAGGAAAGAGGGGTTTGGAAATAGTAGGGAGAAGAATGAAAATGCTACACGTGTACTTACTACATTGTATTCATTCAGATAAAAGAAGGGCAAGAAACAAGTTAAAGGACAGGCTTTTCTTTGGTTTTCTTGACAATTAATCTAACATGTAGGCGAAAAACACTGCCACTCACCAGTCAGGGAATCCAGGGTCAGCTGAAAGTTTGGAGCATATGTGCTATGGGAACTTTAGCGTATCTGGCATTTGTGTAGTAGAAGATTTTAGATGTTTAGAGCAAGTTGAAAATGGACTGAGACTGCAAGATTGGCATAAATGAAAAACTGCCTGTAGCATCTAGTCTACTTGAGGGAAATGGAGACTTAGTAGAGACAAAAACAGGTTTGTGCCATAGTGTTTTGGTTTTTTCCCAATGGCACCAAGATATGGTGAATGGAAAATATTAGTTCACTTCCCTGCTGTTGTGAAACCTTGCCTCAAGAAGGTGCTAAATTCTGAGTAATTTGTAAAGGCATCTCAGCAGAGACTAATTTTTAAATGCACACAATTCTGCATCAGCTAAATTGAGTTGATTCTGACCAGACTTGATCGTTTTAAGTCGGAACCAATAAACTTTAAAAAGGAGAAAAACAATTTGGCCTACTATTATAACATGAGGCTTTAATGGTACTTTGCTATGAAAAGAAAACACTGTATTCCTTATGCAAAACACGTATCTCTCATTATTTATAATAAAAATGTTGAAGTCTCTTAGCTCAGTTACTCAATTCAATACATAGTATTTTTTAAAATAATTTTATATTTGTGTACCACCCTATATATTTCATATTACTGCTTCACATGTACAGCTTTCTACTTCTTTGTAAGAACACCAACCAAGTTGTAAGTGGTTGATAGGCTTGAGCACTGGGTGGCAGATGTTCTCGGCAGTGGTACAAGTTTCTTTGATCACACTTATATGCATTACTAATATGGAATTTAAGATACCATACAAAGTCCCTCATGGACTTACCTATGTTCTAGTATTGACTTATGTCATATCTTACTTGCCAAATTTTTCTGAATGTGACTTTTTTGCTAATTTGCTGGGTTTGGGATTAAGTAGCATTATTTTGCCACCTTTTATGTTGTATTTATAAAAAAAATAGTATTATACTACTTTGGATTGTTGTGTTGGTGTAATATGGATTTAACGTCAATAAATATTTAACAAATAGTTGCAATTTTGTGAAGCAAAATATTCTATTGTTTTAGTTTCTTAGTGCTGCTGTAACAAACTCGTACAAACGTAGAGGCATAAAACAGTACTCACGTCTTAGCTGTGTAGGTCAGAAGTTCAGGCATGATATGGCTGGTTCTCTGTGCAGGGTCTCACAAGGCGAAAAATCAATGCTTCCGCTGAATTGTATTCTCACTTAGCGCTCAAGGTCCTGTTCCAAGCTTATGAGAGAATTCAGTTCTTTGCAGTTGTCGGACAGAAGTCTGGGTCTATCTGCGAGGGGCCTCCCACATTCAGGCCACCCACATTCTTTGCCATTTTCAATACCAGCAATGAGACGCTCCCTGTGACAAAACCCTCTCACGCTTTGGATCTCTCGTGGAGAGGCCTGATCCCCTTTAAGGGATCGCCTGATGAAATGAAACCCACTCAGATAATCTCTCTTAAAATCACTGGATTTGGGACCTGATTACATCTGCAAAATTGCTTCAAAGCAATTTGTGTTTGATTGCATAACTGAGAGAAGGTGCGTGAACACCAGGAGGTGGGGTAATGGGAGTCATCTTAGAATTCTCAGGTTGCTGTTGCCGTGTGCGTCTCATGGATGCAAGCTCCATCGGCTTGCGAAGTCAGATGTTTGGGGGGCGCATCTTTCATTCGCAGGTCTTAAAAGGTAAGGTGACCCATGTGGGGTTCAACCCCCTTCCATTTATTTTCTGTATGCACACAAATAATACTGGCTTGTGTGCCCAGGAAAAAGTATTCTGTGACCACACACCACATCCCCCCTCTAAGAAATTAAATATAGAGAATTCTGGTTCACAATGGCAACACAAGAGGATCCTGAACTCACTTCCTCCCATGGACACACCAAATACACAACTACCTACAGAACAATTTCCTCTGAAAGAAACCCAAAAACTAGCAGAGTGACTCATACATTGGGCAAAGGAGAAATGGGTAGGAGAGGTTGAAACACAACCTTGCCAAAAACCCTACCCCCAGCAGAGCCACCCACAATTGGGAAGGAACTCACAACCCTGAGCTTCTCGCTGAGGACTGAAGGGGGTTGAACCCCACAGGGGTCACCTTAACTTTTAAGACCTGCGAATGAAAGATGAGCCCCCAAAACATCTCACAACATCTCAGCCAATGGGGCTTGCATCCATGAGACCCACAAGGCAAAAGCAACCTGAGGACAGTTCTTAAACGCCTGGCAGACACAGACTCACCTACCCAAGGGCCCAGTCCAGAAACAGCTGACTGAAAGTGCCCAATCTTTCTGTGAAAGACCCTTATTTACTCATCTTAAAGGGTCAGCCGGAAGGGTAGGCATCTAATTTAACACACATCCAGAGGCCTAGCTATAGGTGTGGCCTGAGGGGCAGGCTTCTAATGAAACACATCTAAACGCAGACTGCAATCCTCTCCAGAGACCTGAGGGCTAGTGCTGCTATCTTCACACTCCCTCTGCCTCGCTCCAGGTTGCTGCTATCTCCTAGAAAAGAGCTGAAACATTTGCAGCTGCCCGTCCAGAAGAAAACCCTTGGTCACCTGGTTTTGGTGGCCAGTGGGGCTTACATGGGTCTCACAGGACTGTAAAAGAACCAGTTATTAACCAACTACCACCAAGGGACCAGCATACAGCTAGCAGACGGAAACACACACAGGCAATCTGTCTCTGAAAGAAGACAATGAGATTTTCTTCACAGCTGTGGCCAACGGGTAGGCTTCTAATTCCGCATACATCTAGTGGCTGACTCCCTTATGCTCCAGAGACAGGCCAGCAGGCACACTTGATGCCCAGCCCCAGGGTACCAGTGTCTCCAAGAAAGGAGCTTGTGCACATATCTGGCGCCCTCGTTTTTGTGGCTCTTGTCCAGAGGATAAATCCCTTGACAGACTGGCCTGGTGGCCAGTGGGCTTATGTTCAGGTTCAACTATACGACACCAAACAAAGAAACCACTCTTAATTGGCTATAACCCCAAGGCTCAGTACGAAGGGAGAAAACAGAAACATGCCCTTCTCCCAGTATCTCCTGAAAGAGGCATATTCCCCTACTTTAAAAGCTGCTGCTTCAGAGTCTGGCTTCCAATTAGCCTGAATCCAGGTGCTGACTGAGATCTTATCCTTTGGGACATTAACAGGTCGTGAAACACCCTCAACTACTGGGAGCCACTAAGAATAAAGTAGGTAACTTGGACAATCACAAAGGTTTGAAAAACAATCAACAGCTTGAGCAGTAAGATTCATCTCCTACCGTGTTTCCCCCAAAATAAGACCCAGCTGGACCATCAGCTCTAATGTGTCTTTTGGAGCTAAAATTAACATAAAACCTGGTCTTATTTTACTAATGTATAAGACTGGGACCTATATAAGACCCAGTCTTAAATTAATTTTTGCATCAAAAGACTCATTAGAGCTGATGGTCCAGCTAGGTCTCATTTTCAGGGAAACATGGTCACAAGGCCAGTCTTTCAAGACTGGGAGAGGTGACTGTTTTACCTAACGCATAGAAACCAATACAGAGTGTCACGGGAAATGAGAAACAAAGGCATCAATTCCAAATGACAGAAAATAAAAACTAAGAAATAGACCTTTATCAAATGGAGGTAAGTGATTTACCCAATAAAGAGTTCAAAATAATCATCATAAAGATGCTCATGGAGCTCGGGGGAAAACGCATGAGCAATGTGAGAATTCCAACAAACAGACAGTACCAAATAGAAGTCACAGAGCTGAAGAATACAGTAAGTGAATTGAAAAATACAACAGAAGGCTTCAGTGGCGTGATGAAGCAGAATAAACAGCACCCACACAGAACCCTAAAGATTCCACCAAAAAGTTATCAGAAATGATCAAAGTCAGTGAAGTAGCAGGATACAAAATCAAAGTTCAGAAATCAGCTGCATTTTTATACACCAATAACAAATTATCAGAAAGAGATATTAAGAAAACAATCCCATTTACAATTGCACCAAAAAGAATAAAATACACAGATGCAAAAATCCTAAACAAAATTCTAGCAAATCGAATGCAACAATGCATTAAAAAGATTATTCATCACGACCAAGTGGAGTTCATCCCAGGGGTACAAGGATGGTTCAACATTCACAAATCCATCAATGTGATACATCACATAAAATAAAGGACAAAAATCATATATCAATTGATGCAGCAAAGCGTTTGACAAGATACATCCATTTATCATTAAAACACTTAATAAAATAGGTACAGAAAGAAAATTCCTGAACACAATAAAGCCCATATATGACAAACCCTCAGCTAAAATCATAATTAATGGTGAAAAACTGAACCCTTTGCTCTATGTTCAGGAACACGACAGGGCTGTCCCCTATCACCTCTGCTTTTCAACATAGTGTTGGAAGTCCTTGCCAGAGCTATCAGGCCACAGAAAGAAATAAAAGGCATCCAAATTTGGAACGAAGAAGTTAAATTGTCACTCTTTACAGATGCCATGATGCTATATAGAGAAAACCCTAAAGACTCCACCAAAAAGCTGTTAGAAACAACGAATACAGTAAAGTTGCCAGGTACAAAAACAACGTACAAAAGTCCATTGCATTCCTATATACTAACAATGAAATCTCAGAAAAAGAAATACAAAAGAATTCCTTTTGCAATTGCAGCAAAAAGAATAAAATACCTAGGAATAAACATAACCAAGGATGTGAAGGACCTATATGCTGAAAACTATAAGACATTTTTGAAAGAAACTGAAGAAGACACAAAGAAATGGAAAGACATTCTGTGCTCATGGATTGGCAAAATCAACATAGTTAAAATGGCCATATTACCCAAAGCCATATACAGATTTAATGCAATCCCCATCAAAATCCCAATGGCATTTTTTAAAGAAATAGAATAAAAAAATCATCAGATTTTTATGGAACTACAAAAGACCCCAAATAGCCAAAGCAATCCTAAGAAAAAAGAAAATGCTGAAGGTATCACACTCCATGTCTTTAGCTTGTACTACAGGGCAACAATAATCAAAACAGCATGGTATTGGCAGAAAAACAGACATACAGGCCGATGGAATAGAACTGAGAACCCAGAAATAAACCCACATAAATATGGATAATTTTTGTCAATGATGCAAAAAACATACAATGGAGAAAAGACGGCCTCTTCAATAAATGGTGCTGGCAGAATTGGATAGCCATGTGCAAAAGAATGAAACTGGACTGCTATCTGTCACCATGTACCAAAATTAATTCAAAATGAATCAAAGACCTAAGCATAAGACCTGAAACAATAAACTGCATAGAAGAAAACATAGGTACTAAACTTATGGACCTTGGGTTCAAAGAGCATTTTATGAATTTGACTCCAAAGGCAAGGGAAGTAAAAGCTAAAAAAAAATGAATGGGACTATGTCAAACTTAAAGGCTTCTGCAAAGTAAAAGAAACCATCAACAAAATAAAGAGGCAACCGACTGAATGGGAGAAAATTTTTGCAAACAGCACCTCCGATATATGCAAATATCCAAAATATACAAGGAACTCATACAACTCAACAAAAAAAACAACAAACAACCCAATTGAAAAATGGGCAGAGGACCTGAAGAGACATTTTTCCAAAGAGGACATACAAATGGCAAATAGACATACAAAAAAATGCTCAACATCACTAATCATCAGAGAAATGCAAATAAAAACCACAATATCACCTCACCCAGTTAAAATGGCTATCATCAACAAGACAAATAGTAACAAGTGTTGGAGAGGCAGTGGAGAAAAAGGAACCCTCATACACTGTTGGTGGGAATGCAGATTGGTGCAGCCACTAATAGAAGGCAGTGTGGAGGTTCCTCAAAAAATTAAGAATAGAATTACTACATGATCCAGCAATCCCTCTCCTGGGTGTCTACCCAAAAAATCTGAAAACGTTTATCCATAAAGACACATGTGCTCCAATGTTCACTGCAGCTTTATTTACAGTAGCCAAGATATGGAAATAATCAAAATGTCCCTCGATGGATGAATGGATAAAGAAGTTGTGGTATATATACACAATGGAATACTATTTGGTGGTAAGAAAAGATGAAATAATACCATTTGTGATAACATGGATGGATCTTGAGATTATAATGCTCAGCGAAATGTCAGAAAAAGTAGAGAACCATATGATTTCACTGATATGTGGTATATAAAACTGAAAACAACAAAAGAACAAGACAAACAAATGAGGGGACAAAAACTCATAGACAGACAATAGTTTAGAGGTTACCAGAGGGTAAAGGGGGAGGAGGGTTCTAGAAGAGGGTAAACGGGGTCTAATATATGGTGATGGAAAGAGCATTGACTCTGGGTGGTGAACACACAATGTGAGATATAGATAATGTATTACAGAATTGTACATCTGAAATCTATGTAACTTTACTAACAATTGTCACCCCAATAAACTATAATTTAAAAACAAACAAAAAAGAATAAAATACTAGGAATAAATTTAACCAAGGAGGTGAAAGACCTCATAAAACTGTAAGACACTGAAGAAAGAAACTGAAGAAGACAAAAGTAATGAAAGGATACCCCATGCTCATGGATAGGAAGAATTAATATCATTAAAATGCCCATACCTTCCAAAGCAATCTAGAGATTCAATGCAATCCCGATCAAAATACCAACGGCATGTCCACAAAATTAGAACAAATAATCCTAAAATTTATATGAAAAAAATAAAATTTACATGGAATCACAAAGCCATCTTGACAGAAAACAGTTGGAGGTACCATACTACCTGATATGAAACTACAATGCAAGGCTACAGTAATCAAAACAGCATGGTATTGGCATAACAAAAGACAAATAGATCAGTGGGACAAAACAGAGCTCAGAAATAAACCCACACCTATATGGTCATTCAACCTATGACAAAGGGGGCAAGAATACACAATGGGGTAAAGACAGTCTCTTCAATAAATTGTGTTCGGACAACTGGATAGATACATGCAAAACAATGAAACTGAACCACCTTCTTAAACCATATACAAGAATAAACTCAAAATGTATTAAAACTTAAATGTGAGACACGAAACCATGAAACTCCCAGAAATAAACGTAAGAAGTAAACTGACATTGCTCTTAGTAATATTTTTTCTGGGCAAGAAACACAACTAAGAAAAAATAAACCATTGGGACTACATCAAACTAAAAAAGGTTTTTGCACAACAAAGGAAACCACCAACAAAACGAAAAGGCAGCCTACTGAATGGGAGAAAACATTTGCCAATGATATATCTGATAAGGAGTTGACTTCCAAAATTTAGGAAGAACTCATAAACTCAACACCAAAAAACAAACAATCCAATTTAAAAAATGGACGGAGTACCTGAACAGACTTCTCAAAAAAAACATACAGATACTTCTCCAAAATAGACATATGAAAAGATGCTCGATGTCACTAATCATCAGAAAAATGCACATTAAAACCACAATGAGATACCACCTCACACCTGTCAGAATGGCTATCATCAATAAATCAACAAACAAGTGTTGGTGAGGATGCAGAGAAAAAGAGACCCATCATACACTGTTGGTGGGATTGCAAACTGGTGTGGCCACTACAAAAAATAGTATAGAAGGTTCCTCAAGAAATTAAAAATAGATCTACATATGACCCACTAATTGCACTTCTTGAAATTTATCCAAAGAAATGTAAAACACTAATTCAAAAAGATATAGGCACCCCTATGTTCATTGCATAACTATTTACAATAGCCAAGATATGGAAGCAACGTAAGGGCCATCAGTGGATGACTAAATAAAGAAGATGTGGTGCAAATATACAATGGAATACTACTCAACCATAAAAAATGAAATCTTACCATTTGCGATAACGTGGATGGGCCTAGAGGATATTACACTAAGTGAAATAAGTCAGATAAACAAACACCACATGATCTCACTTATATGTGGAATCTAAAGAACAAAATAAATGAACAAAACAGAAATAAGACTCATAGGTACAGAGAATAAACTGATGGTTGCCAGATAAGAGGAGTTTTGGGGAGCTGGGTGAAAAAGGTGAAGGGATTAAGAAATATAAATTGTTAGTTATAAAATAGTAATGAAGATGTAAAAGTACAGCATAGAGAATATAGTTAATATTGCAGTAACTATGTATAATGCCAGGTGGGTGCTAGACTAATCAGGGGAAATCACTGCATAAAGTATATAATTGTTTAACCGTGATGCTGTACACTGGACACTAATATAAAATAACACTGAATAACTATAACTGAAAAGAATTAAAAAAACAAAAACCTATAGTAGATACACAAAAGATAAAAAAGAAAGAAATCTAAGCATACCACACCACCACAACAGAAAACCATCAAATCACAAAGGAAGAGAGCAAGAGACAAACAAAGGAATTACAAAACAGACAGAAAACAATTAACAAAATAGCAGTAAGCACATATCTATCAATAATTACTTTAAAGGTAAATGGACTAAATTCCCCAAATAAAAGACACAAAAAGGCTGAATGGAATTTAAGAAAAAAAATTAAAAAGACCATCTGTGTGCTGTCTACAAGTGACTCACTTCAGATGTAAGGACACACAAAGACAAAACAAAGACAAAGTGAAGGGTTGGGAAAAATATTCCATGCAAATGGAAACCAAATGAAGGTTAGGAAAGCTATACTTACGTCAGACAAAATAAACTTTAAGACAAAGACTGTAATAAGAGAAAAAGAAGGTCATTATAAGCCAATAAAGGGGTCAATCCAACAAGAAAATACAACATTTATAAATATTTATGCTTATAAATACTGGAGGTGCCAAAAAATGTACACATTTTAAGAGATGTTATCTATGTCTTACTTTTTGAAGTTGAATTACGGTAGCAATGTGTAGTATGACGTTCACTAAAAAGATGGCGTTACATGAATGCTAGCGTCATTCATTGTATTACAATTTTAATAGTTTTTTTCCTTTCTTAAAATGTGTATGCATTGTTTTGGCACGTTCTGTACATAAAGCAAACAGTGACAGACCTAAAGGCAGAAATACACAGCAAATATAATAATAGGGAACTATAATACTCCACATTCAGCAATAGATCGCCCTGACAGAAAACCGATAAGAAAATATTGTCCTCAAACTACACGTTAGACTAGATGGACTAAACAAAAATATAAAGAATTTCCATCTCAAAACAACAGAACATATATTCTTCTCAAGCACACATAGAACATTCTTCTGCATAGATCATATGTAAAACAAGTCTTCATAAATTTAAAAAGTTGGAAACCTTATCAAGCATCTTTTCTGACAATAATGAAAGTAGAAATCAATTATAAGAAAACTGGAAAATTCACAATATGTAGAGATTAAACAACATGCTACTGAACGACCAATGTGTCAAAGAAGAAATCAAAAAATAAATTAAAAATAAAAATACCTTGAAACAAATGAAAATGGAAATACAACACACCAAAATGAATGGGATGCAGCAAAAGCAGTTCTAAGAGGGATGGTGATAGTGATAAATGACTATATGGAGAAACAAGACAAATCTCAACCAACCTCACCTTACACTCAAAAACCTCTCAACAAAGGCCAGGATCAGATGGCTTCACAGGTGAATTCTACCAAACGTTTAAAAAATAATTAATAGCTATTTTTCTCAAACACTTTCAAAAAATAGGACAGGAGGGAACACTTGCTAACTCATTTCACAAGCCAGCATTATCCTAATACACAGAGCAGACAAGGACAGCACAAGAAAAAAAAGTCACAAGCCAATATCCCTGATGAACACAGATGCAAAAATCCTCAACAAAATATTAGCAAACAAAATTCAACAATACATTTAAAGGACCATACACTATAATCAAGGGGGATTTATTCCAGAAATTCAAAGGATGGTTCAACATCTGCAAATCAATCAATGGGATATACTATGTTAACAAAATGAAGGATAAAAATCATACGATCATCTCAACAGATACAGAAAAGGCTTTGGACAAAATTCAACATCTATTTATGATAAGAAAACTCTCAACAAAGGGGGCATAGAGGGAACATACTACTTCAACATAATAAAGACCATATATGACAAGCCACAGCTAACATCCTACTCAACAGTATAAAGCTGAAATTTTTCCTCTACAACCAAGAACAAGACAAAGATGCCTACTCCCAACGCTTTTATTCTGACTACAGTACTGGAAGTCTTGGTCAGAGCAATCAGACAAGAAATAAAACTCATCCACATTAGAAAGAAGTAAAACTCACTATTTGCAGATAATGTGATACCGTACATACAAAATCATGAAGACTCCACCACAGCACTATTAGAACTAGTAAATTCAGTGAAGTTTCAAGATACAAAATAAATATACAAAAAGCAGTTGTGTTTCTATACACTAATAACAATCAGAAAGAGAAATTAAGAAAACAATCCCATTTACAATTGCATCAAAAAGAATAAAATACCTAAAAATAAATTTAACCAAAGAGGTGCAAGACCTGAAAACTGGAAGACACTGATGAAAGAAACTGAAGACACAAATCAATGGAAAGACATTCTATGCTCATGGATTGGAAGAATTAACATTGTTAAAATGTACACACTACTCAAAGGAATCTACAGATTCAGTGCAATCCATTCCAAAATTTGGATGGCACTCTCACCAGAAATAGAATAATCATAAAATTTGAATAGAATTACAAGACTCTTAATAGTCAAAGCAATCTTGAGAAAGAAGAACAAAGCAGAAAGTATGCTTCCTGGTTTCAAACTAAGTACAAAACGACAGTAATCAGAACAGTATGGTACTGGCATTAAAAACAGACACATAGGTCAATGGAACAGAATAGAGAACCCAGGAAAAAACCCACACATATGTGGGTAATTAATTTATAAAAAAGTGCTAAGAATATACGTTGGAGGAATGACAGTTTCTTTAATGGTACTGGGAAAACTGGACAGCTAAATGCCAAAGAATGAAACTAAACCACTAGTTTACACCATACAGAAACATTAACTCAAACTGGATTAAAGACATAAACATAAGACCTGAAACCATAAAAGGGACAAGAATATATATCAGTAAGCTCTTTGACATAGTTGTTGGCAATGACTTTTTTGAATCTGAAACTAAAAGCAAAAGCAACAAAAACAAAAATAAGTGTGACTCCATAAAACTGAAAAGCTTTGGCACAAATGAAACCATCCACAAAATGAAAAAGCAATAAGAGGTTAATATCCAAACTATATAAAGATCTCATTTACTTCACTAGCAAAAAAAAACAAAAAATCTCATTAAAACATGGGCAGAAGACCTGAATAGACTTTTTTCCAAAGAAGACATACAGATGAGCAATGAGTACCTGAAAGTGTATTCAGCATCACTAATCATCAGAGAAATGCAAATCAAACCACCATGAGATGTCTCAAACCTGTTAAAATGACCATTACAAAAAAAGAAATAACCAGTGTAGGCCGGGATATGGAGAAAAGAAACCCCTGCATACTGTTAGTAGGAATGTAAACTGGTGCAGTTACTACAGAAAATAGTATAGTTCCTCAAACGATTAAAAATAGAACTACCATATGATCCAGCAATTGCAATTCTGGTTATTTATCCAAAGAAAATGAAAACACTAACTTGATATATGTATGCCCATATTCATTGCCGCATTATTTACAATAGCCAAGACATGGAAGCAACTTAAGTGTTCACCGATGGATGAATGGATAAAGAAAGTGTGTGTGTACGTGTGTACAGACACAATGGAATATTTATTTAGCTATCAAAAGAAGGAAATCCTGCCATTTGTGATAACATGGATGGACCGTGAAGTCACTATACGAAATAAGTCAGATAAAGAAAGGTAAATACCATATGATCTCACTTAGGTGCAGAATCTAAAAAAAAGAAAAAAAAGGGCAAAACTCATATTAGATGCGGAAAACAGATTGGTGTTTGCCAGTCGTGGAATGGCACAGTAGGAAAAATGGGTGAAGGTGGTCAAAAGTTACAAACTGCCGGTTATAAAACAAGTAAGTCCTGGGATTTAATTAACAGTTATTGCCTATTTGAATATTGCCAAGAGAGTAGATCTTAAAAGTACTTGTCACAAGGAAAAAGTTTTAACTATGTGTGGTGATGTGTGTTAGCTAGACTTATGGTGATTATTTTACAAAATATACACATATCAAATCATTATGTTGTACACCTTAACCTAACATGTCAATTATATCTCAATAAATAAGATTTTAAAAAAAACAAATATACAGATCAATACAGTAAACAGTGTTATAAATCTTGCAAGAAAGAAACTGGTTGATCAAAAAACAACAAACAAGAAAGAAATTGATCTAGTGTGTCCTACGTTTTTGGCCAGCCACAGGATATGTTTTTCAAGAAGGCATTTAGCCTTCTTTTTTCAGTCCCCGTAATACCAGTAACACCCTGGACAACAAGCCTGTGGAAGAGCTATCACACAGAACAATTTTCCTTAAAAAACTTCTAATTTTCAGGCTAGGAATGATCATTTTTCTCAGATTTCTTCATTCCATCACAAGTACCATCAACTGACGTTTCACAAGAGTGTTTCTATAACTTCAAGAAAGATACTATATACATGACAGGAATAAAAAAGCGGTAGTGCATAAGGGCAATGGCTGGGTTGCTAGTATCACAATTATTTAAGGGGCTACCACACCTGCCTTGAACATTTAATGATTCAAATTAGTGCTTTGCAGACAGCGCAATTCACCGAATGTGAGGAACCTTCCAGGTATCTTTACAATTGTTTCCTCAAGGGTGTAAAAGCCATAATATTAGGATATCATATACTAAATGGGACAAACCAAACTGTAAAAGTAAGCTCTTTTGAGACTGAAAGTACTTAAGAAATAGAGATCTGGGGCCTAAAGCGTGGGGAATGCTTCTTTGTTACAGGAATGTCAAGGCTTAAGGTTGTCCTAGGTGACAGGGAGTATTACAGCTATTGATCAATGAGCCAGTGAGAAGGCCTATGGATAATTTCTTGATCTCTCCACCTTAATCAAAAGCAGGCTAACTATTTTTACAAGAAGGTATAATCATGGCCAAAGCTTTTTGAGATCTTCAGATAAAAATTTAAGTGAGATAATGCTTTGATTACCGACTATAGCAGTAAAAGTGGCTCGCTAAATATGTAAGTCAATTAGGAAAACATAAATCCACACAGGTTGTATATAATAAGAAAACAGAATTTGCGGGGAAAGAAAAATAGCATATATAAAAACACTAAAGCAGTCACACAAGTAAATTAACTATAGTCTAATTCAGAACAAACTCTCCTCCTTGATGGAATAGGAACAATTCTGCTAAGTCAATAAATTAGTTACTAAGTATTTGGCTGACTATATATTCTTGCCTTTGATGAGTAAATAAGAAAAATAGACAGGAGGAAAATGTTCTATATATGTAGTAAGACCTCCCCACCCATGGGTTTTTGTTGCATGAAAATGTTATACTCAGTTAACATCCATCATCCTTTCCTAAACCATGAGAATTTGACCTTTGGTATGTGAGATGCTAAATCACTCCTGTAAAGGATAATTAGAAAAAGGGGTGTAAAATGAAAGCCTGCATAGAAATAGACACTTAGGCAAAGCAACCTTGTGAAAAATAAAGGAAACGTGAGAGAAGTGGGGTTAAACCTTGGATCCACAGGAGGGAAGAAGATGGGAAGTGGTTGCTAGGTGTCAGTACGCTTTCTGATGGCTCTTCTTGCATGCAGCCCCTGAGGTGGAGCTTAAACTGCACACAATCCTGTACACTGCCGGGGGAGGGGGTGTACTTGAGAAAACATAGCTTGGCCATTGGTAAGTTGAACAGAGCCTTAAAAGATCACTCACCACTTTTTTTAAAATTTTTATCATAAGTGTCAAAGTCTGCTTAGAGTCAACATCAAGCCCTAACATCAGAGAGAAGCTGAATATGCAGAGAGGACTAAACAACTATAAAAGCCTCTGAATGCAACACTAAATTACAATTTTGATATTCCCCTCTGAAAAATATTTTAATGTTTAGTAAATATAAAAATATTTTAGGACTTTCAAAGGTTCACCCTCAGTCTTCCTCTCTCAACTTTATTTTTCCTGCACAATTTTTAAGTTCCTCAACCGTAAGAGAGGATTTATGAATCTTGACTATATATACGTTTTCACAAGTTGTAATTATTTTTAAAAAAGGACACTGAAGAATTTAATAGGAAAAAAAGTGTCAGGTAGAGATAATTGTTTTGATGTTTACAAAATAAAAAAACTAGACAAGATGACGTTTAATGCCACTGTATCTCTAAAGGATATTCATTTATATTCCTACCGTGTTTCCCCGAAAATAAGACCTAGCTGGACAATCAGCTCTAATGTGTCTTTTAGAGCGAAAATTAATATAAGACCCGGTCTTATATTATATTATATATTATATATATATTGTTCGTAAATACAAAGTATATGTCAGTAAATACAAAGCATTTGTTAGTAAGGTTAGTAAATACATACTCTTTCACCGGAAAACAGTGGTATTTGCACATGGTTCTTTATAGAACCTAATGAGAACAGCAGCCTGCTATAGTCTGTTCTCTACAAGTAAGTCTGTCTTCAAGAGGCCTCAGGGATTCTGTCTTAATTTACTGAATTGGTGGTTACTGCTTGAGCAGAGACAACCTCACATAATCTGTTCAGGCTCTCTAGAATGCTGGACAATCTCACCAGAACATAAGAAAGTGGATTATCTGATCAGGGAGGTAAGCCCTCTCTAAGAAAGTGCATTCACCGCATTAAAAAAAAAAATGTACTATCACAAAATGTAAATAAGTGATAGAGAAACATCCATGTAAATGGCACTGCTGAGATATCCAATAAAAGATGGTATCTTGAACACACACACATTTTTAGTTAGCTCCACGATGTCCCCAAACGCCAATAAAAAAATAAAACCTTCAAGGTTTTTTCTTCTTTTAGGCATAAATTTAAAAGGACAAAGAGAAAGAAGAGGAGACAGATGCAAGAAGATTTTGATAGCTAGAAAACAGATGGAAGTTGGGCACTAACTTACAGCAGATCCAAAAAAGCTGAATTTGGCCCTAATGGAGAAAACTGAAAAACAACCAATTTCCACAGCAGACCCCCTGAAAGACTCTAGAATTAAGAATATTTGGAACTTTTGGAAGTCGAGGTGACAGCAGAACTTTCAAAGCAGCAGGACTGGTTGAAAATATGTTTTAAAACTCCTACATTTTGCACAAGAGTGGATGGAAAACTACAAGGTTCATGGATTGGTCTCAGAGCTATCAGGCACTGGTGATGACAGAATACCATACTAATTAACGAGCAATAAAATGAAAGTTTATGGCTTTCTTCCTCACTCTGGGTTCCACGATGCTGACAGCCAGTGTCCTAGAAAAGAGGGTCTTCTCTGGAGAATCTGACCAGCTCAGGAGAAAACCAGCTAAAACATGGGTTCTCAAAATGGGGTAGAGGAACCTCTCAGATGCCCTAGAACCTCTCTGAGGGTAAGGTCTAATTTGTTTTTAAAATAATACAAACAAATAGTATTTGCTGTTTTCACTCTCATTCTCTCAGACGTGTCCAGTGAAGTTTACATATTGTAAGATTTTGAAAGCAGAAACAAATGTGGGTCCAGTTGTATTCTGTTAAGCTGGATATTTAAAAGATTCATAAAAATGTAAAAATAATGTCACGTCCCATTTTTTGGTTTTGAAAAACTACACTTTTCATAAAAATATTTTATATTAAAATGCAAAGTGTTTCCTTTGTTATTTTTGTAATAAATTAGTATTTTTTAAATTCAGTTTTAAACTCTATCACAGTATCACAGACAGCTGTAACCCACATAAACAAAAGTTCTTCGGGGTCCTTAATCACTTTTATCATATAAAGGGGTCCTCAGATCAAAACATTTGAGAACCAATGAGCTGAAAAACAAACTGACACTGGGGGTTCTGCAGTGAAAACATCTGTCCACATCATCCCACAGTGCAGACCACAGCCAACAATCCCCACTTATGTACACAGAGTTTTCAATTTGCTTAGAATTTTTACTTTAAAATAAAGATACAAAATACCCCCACATAAAACAAACGCACAGCTTGGTGAATTGAGGCCATCACTTCTGACACCGCCATCTAGGTCAAGAAAATAGAACTTTGCCACTTACTATGAACTGGAAGCCCCTCCACGTGTCCCATGGATCCTGTAGTTTTAGTGCTGCTCCCATTTTTTTTTTTTTAATTATTGTGGTAAAATATATGCAACATAAAATTTACTGTTTTAGCCATTTTTTAAGTGATAGCTAAAATACCAGTTCGCCCGTTTTTAATCTTAGTATGCTTTTAAAATTTCTTTTAATCTACAGGTCCCCCTCCATCCCTTTCTTTTCCTTACAATTTATTTGTCGAGGAAACCGGGCAGCTGAGCCTGTAGAGTGTCTTACAGTCTGGAGTTTGCTAATTCCTGCTCATAGTTCAATTCAACATGTTCCTCTGGCCTCAGTGTTTCTTGTAAATTAGCAACTGGATCTAGAGGGGAATCCAGAGACTTGCTGAGGCTTGAATTCGATCCAGTCTGGTTTTTAACGCCCCATTGTTAAGTATAAAAAGACAGCCAAGGATCACGAAAGATTTAAGGACAGCATCCCTATGATAAGGAGCCACAATAAAGCACCTGGAGAAATAGAGTAGATAGAGAAGGAAACTTCTATCATTAATAAGCTCAGAGAAACAGAAGAAAACACTGTATCCAGGGAACAAGTGCAGGATGCTATGAGTAAGGACTACTCAGAACATGAAAAGGTACTCTTGGAAATTAAAAACAAGTAGGTAAAATTAAAAACTCAAATGTAGTTTGAAGATAAAATTGGGGAACTCGCCCAGAAAGGAAGACTGGGAGGGGCGGTGAGGGGAAAGGAGGAGAGGGGAGGGGAAGAGAGAAGCGGGAGGGACGGGAAAGGGATTGAGAGAGAAACAGAGACATTGAGATCTAATAGGTCCACCAATGGATGAAAAAAGACCCCCAGAAAAGTATTGCATAATAAAATTCTGTAACACTGAGGGCAAAGAGAAGGTCCTGAGCATTTCCAGAGGGAAATACACACACAGCAAAACAGGTTTTATTAACTTCTTAAGAGCAACACGGCAAGACTTAAGACAATGGAGCAATTCCTTCAAATTTCTGATGGAAAATGATTTCTAACCTAGTATTCTATACTCAGTCAATTTAGGAAGTAAGAAGAATTAAAGACATTTTCAAACAATGAAGGTCTCAAAAATTTTACCTCATGTGTACATTTTCTCAGTAAGTGACTGGAAGATGTGCTTTACCAATTGAGGTCATAAATAAAGAAAAGGAAGACATGAGATCCATGGAGGAGGGGAGCCAACTGACAGGAGAGACAAAATGAATCTACAAGATGATGTTGAGGGAAGAGTCCGATACCAGCTATGTAGTGGGTCTCCAGCACAACCAGTCAAGATTGCAACAGATCAGGAAACCGGAAAGATTTACTGAAGACATGAAACTGATGAATTACCAAGCATTTCTGCGTATACTAACAGGAAATTTACACAACTGGGAAGGGTTTGGGATTAGGGATGTTGAGAACACAGAAAACTAAAAAAATGAACAAATAATGCGATTATCAATTCCAGGGAAAACAAAATATTGTGCAGAAGAAGAAAAGTAACCATCAAATACTACACCGCTCAACTATGACTACTGCTTATAATTATAATAATGCAATTGCTGATCATGATATAGCTATACTGGGGAATGATGGAATGAGAAGTGAGCTTGCAAGTAGCAATGGTCGAGGTGCTGGGCAAGAAAAATAAAACCTTCATTTTCCGTAGTGGTAAGAAGTTGATATGTAATGACTAATTCTGAAAAATGATAAAATATTTTAATTAAAATTAAGGAGATTAATACCAAATGAATCAGAGGTTA
Organism: Rhinolophus hipposideros; assembly: GCF_964194185.1. Lineage (NCBI taxonomy): Eukaryota > Metazoa > Chordata > Mammalia > Chiroptera > Rhinolophidae > Rhinolophus > Rhinolophus hipposideros. The sequence continues at coordinate 36,301,017 of NC_138062.1, read as the reverse complement.
AAGTGATTCCTTCGGGGACAGGAAATGACTGTCCAAATTATGTTAATGTGTAAGTGATACACAAACTAAATTTAAATACTGAACTATAAAAATGATACGGCTGGAGCTGTGAATGGTAGATACTCTTTCAAAGATGGCAGAATATATTTTATGCTATTATGGTTTTCTCTTCAATTGCTTTCCCGCTACAGCTTAGGTCACATTTCTCCCTCACAAGACTGATATGCTCTTTCCCAGTTGTGGAAAATTAAAAAGTACAGCAGAGCCACTGTGGAAGGTAGCATTCCAAAGTATTCTGTGGGAATATATCCCCATGTCCTGCCCACCCTCACTATGGATCAAAGGTTAGGGGCTGGGCCAACCAGCTTTAGAAATGACATGTATATATGTCAAGATAATGGTCAAGGCAGGCCACGGAGCCTGGTCCAAGAGCGTAAAAGCTGCCAGCTATGGAACAGCAATGGCGACAAGAATTAAACTGAGCTCAGTGCAACAGAACACAGGGAAAGGGACGATTAAAATTAGTCAGATCGCGAAGCCATGGGAAAGTAGCATGGTGGCTTGCCAGTTCCATAATCGCCTTAGGGCACAAATATTTACTTCTAACTGACCCCTCTACTAAGGGGAATAAAGTGTCTGATGTAAATAATGCAATCTACACAGTAGTGCTGCTTTTAGAACAAGCTTTCATTCTCCCAAATATGCTCAGAGACAGATGACGGTTAACATTTTGTGAATAATTCTGAAATCATACCAGAAAGCATACTACTCGTAACTCATGTTTTAGATCAAGATGAATAAATTTGAAAATAGGACTTGAAAAATAAGGCTCAGAAAGTACATCAATAAAAGTGGGAAATACTAGAGTACAACCCATAATGCTTCCAACACTAGGACGACTCCAGATACAATGTACCAGAAGCATTTCTATCAGGAACAGAAGAAATAACGTTTCTGTTCTAAGCCCCTACTATGTGCCAGGCATTACAGTAGTACACTAAACCTATTTTATTTATTCCTTACAATGCTAGGAATTACGTATTAGTCTCTTTAACAGGTGAGAAAACAGGCTCCAAGGAGGGATGTAATAGGCCAAAATCACAGTCAATTAGTTACAGAGTTGGAACTTGAAACCAGGATTTTTCTGGCTCCAAAAGTCATATCTTTCCACTAATCTCACTGTAAAAAACGGTGTGATGAAACCGTTTATTGGGACCTGGGCTTGAAAGTTTGTGAAAGGGCACTAAAAATTAATGACATAATCATCGTTCAGTAGATGAGAAGTTAGTATAAGAGGTCAGTCAAAATTTCAGTAAGATACACATATTCCTGGCAAGTGCAATAGGTATTAGTTTCAAATACACTCACATATACTTAGATAAATAAGTTAGTCAGCTAAAATAATTAAAAGATCAGGCACATATTAATTACCATCACTTTCAGGAAGAAATTGCCCCTTTAGAATATATTCTGAACAGTACATCAGCACCATTCACTCGAGACCTTTTTCATACAATTCTGTTTTTTCAAAATCAATCAATTTCCTATGTCTTGATGTCAGACAAAGGTCCAGGCAATGGAAACAAAAAAGAAGACACTTAATGTAAACACTATTCAATGGAGATAGGTAAAAACTAAACTAACACAAGGTATTTTTCTTGCTGCAAACCAGAGGACCTTCTTTTTTAATGTCAGCTCACTGTTGTAAGCAGTGCTAAAAATGTCATAGAAAAGTACCCAATACTCTTCATATAACCCAGCCACCATAGCAATCACATTGAGATCCTATTATCAAGAAAGTAGATATCAGCTATAGCTCCTTAACCTGAGGTATAAACATTAATATAAGAAATAATTCTAAAGGGGGGTGGGGACAAGGAAAATTTATTGTAGAATATGAGGAGTAACCTTGAAGAGTAAGATTTCAAGAAGCAGGAAAAACTTTCTTGTCAAGAGATGGTGGAGCTCCAAAGCTGAGTAAACATATTGGTTTAGTAAGTCAATATTTATTGTGCATCTGGGCCAATCACTGTGTTAAGCACTAGAGTGACAGTGAACCAGACACTTAAACTTATATTTCATTGGTCAGAACTTAGCCACATGACCACACGTAGCTTCAGGGCAGTTTGGGAAATGTAGTTTTTATTATATAAGTCCATGTGTCACACTAAAAACAGAGGTTTCTATTATTATGAAAGAAGGAACTACACTTTGGAAAACAACCATCAATCTCTGCTACCTCAGAAATAACTTTACACTTCAAGGAACTAGAAAAAGGACAAAGAAAACACAAAGTTAGTTGAAAGAAGGAAGTAACAAAGATCAGAGGAAATAAATGAAATAGCTAGACTGACGAGAGAGAGAGAGAGAGAGAGAGAGAGACTCAAATAAAATCAGAAATAAAAAAAGAAGTTACAATAACTGATATAACAGAAATACAAAGGATCATAAAAGAATACTATGAAAGACTTTACACCATCAAATTGGACAACCTAGAAGAAACAAATACACAGATAAATTCTTAGAATCATACACCTTTCCTAGACTGAAACATGAAATAGAAAATCTGAATAGACAGATCACTAGTAAGGAAACTGAAACAGTAACCACGCAGAAAACAAAAGTCCAGCACCAGATGGTTTCAAGGGTGAATTCTACCAAATATCCAAAGATTAAACACCAATCCTTCATAAACTCCTCGAAAAAAGTACAGAGAAAGGTATGCTTCCTAACTAATATTACAAAGAGAAAATTACCCAGATACCAAAACCAGGCAAAGACAACACATACAAAAGAAAAATTACAGGCCAATATCTCGGAAGAACATGCATGAAAAATCCTCAACAAAATATTAGTGATTTAAATACAATAATACATTAAAAGGATTCCACACCATGATCAAGTGGGATTAATTCCAGGGATACAAGGATAGTCCAACATCTGCAAATCAATGTAATATGCTACATTAACAAAATGAAGGATAATCATAATTATCTCAACAGATGCAGAAAAGGCATTGACAAGACACAATATGAATGAATGATAAAAACTATTGATAAAATGGGTATAAAAGTACCTAAACATAATAAAGGCCATGCATGAGAAAACCAAAGTTAACATCATATTTAACAGGTAAAAATTAAAAGCTTTTCCTCTAAGATCAGGAACAAGACAAAGACGCACACTCTCACCATTTTTATTCAACATAGTACAGGAAGACCTGGCCAAAACAATTAGGCGAGAAAAAGAAATAAAAAACATCCTTATTGAAAAGAAAGAAGTAAAACTGTCACTATTTGCCAACAATAAAATTTTATATATAGAAAACCCTAATGGCCCCCATCAAAACACTTTTAGAAATAAAAACAAATCCAGTCAAGTTGCAGGATAGAAAAACCAATATATACATAATTGTTGTTTCCATATACTGACAACAAAGAAATGAAGAAAGCAATCCCATCTATAAGTAAAAAAAAAACTACCTTGGAATGAATAAACTTTACAAAGGAGGTGAAACACCTGTACAATGAAAACTATAAGATCAATGAAAGAAACTGAGGAAGACACAAAAAAATGGAAATATATTTCATACTCGTAAATTGGAAGAATTAACACTTTTAAAATGTCTGTATCACCTAAAGCAATCTACAGATTCAATGCAATCCCTATCAAAATCCCAACAGTTTTTATTTTCACAGAAATAAAACAAAAACTCCTACAACTTGTACGGAATCAAAAAAAGACCCCCAAAAGCCAAACTGTATTTGAGAAAGAACACCAAAGCTGGAGGCATCACACTCCCTGATTTCAAACTATAGAACAGAGCTACAGTAATCAAAACAGTATGGTATTGGTAGAAAAACAGATCAATGAAATAGATCTGTGAAAACAGATCAATGAAATAGAATAAAGAGCCCAGAAATAAACCCATGTATATATAGTCAATTAATTTTAGAACAAAGGAGCCAAAAACATACACCAGGCAAAGGACAGTCTCTTCAATAAATGGTGCTGGGAAAACTGGACAGTCACAGCCAAAAGAATGAAACTAGACTACTATCTTACGCAATACACAAAAATTAACTCAAAATGAGTAAAAGACTTGAATGTAAGACCTAACACCATACAATTCCTAGAAGAAAAGACACAGTAAGCTCCTTTAGTCAGTCTTGGTGATGATTTTTTTGAATTTGACACCAAAGGAAAAGCAGCAAAAGCAAAAATAAACAAGTGGGACTACATCAAAGTAAAAAGTTTCTGCACAGCAAAGGAAAAAATCAACAAAATGAAAAGCCAATCTAACAAATAGAAGAAAACATCTGTAAATCATGTATCTGATAAGGGGTCAATATCCAAAATAAAGAACTCATATAAGTCAACAGCAAATATATACATATATATATATATATATATATATATATATTATACATACACACACACACACACATACACACACACATTGGGGGTGCCAAAAAATGTATGCACATGACTTATATTCATCTTTTGTTATTGGTATGTGTTACAATTTTAAGAGTTTTTTTCTTTTTGAAAACGTGTATACATGTTTTTTGGCACCGTGTGTGTGTGTGTGTGTGTGTGTGTGTGTGTGTGTGTATACAAATTAAAATGAGCAAAGGATCTGAATAGACATTTTTCCAAAGAAAATATACATATGGCCAACAGGTACATGAAAAGGTGCTCAACATTACTAACCATCAGGGAAATGCAAATTAAAAACTACAATGAGATATCATCTCACACCCACCAAAATGACTATTATCAAAAAGACAAGAAATAACGAGTGTTGATAAGAATGTCAAGAAGAAAAAAATTCATCTTTAAGGAGAATTGAATCACTAGCCCTAGTATAGTTTTGAGGCCAATAAATGCCTCCTTGGTCCCTTGGACAACAGTGTCACCAGGGGTGTATGTGCTGAGTTTATTAATTCAAGTGTCATAGATGCAGTGATCCCAGATTTAATATTAAGTTCCCCAAAAGATGTAATTTTAGATTTTTGGGGGATATTCTAATTTTGTTTCCCTCCAGATTTCTACTTGCTGTACTAAAAACAAAATAATTTCAAAAATAAGTCATTTATACTCTTGCCTTGCTCACAGGGCCAAAAAAAAAATAATATATATATATATATATACATATATATGTACATATACATACATATACATATATATGTGTATATATGCATATGTGTATATATGTATATATATACATATATACACATGTGTGTGTGTATATATGTGTGTGTGTGTGTATATATATATATGTAGATATATATTCTCCTTTGTGTATTGTTAGGGGAAATGTAAATTGGTACAGCCACTATGGAAAACAGTGTGTGTGTGTATATATGTGTGTATATATGTGTGTGTATATATGTGTGTGTGTATATATGTGTGTGTGTGTGTATATATATATATGTAGATATATATTCTCCTTTGTGTATTGTTAGGGGAAATGTAAATTGGTACAGCCACTATGGAAAACAGTATCGATGGTTCTCAAAAAATTAAAAGTAGAACTACCACATAATTCAGAAATTCCACTTCTGGGAATTTAAAAGAAAACGAAAACGGTAACTCAAAAAGATATATACATCTCCACAATCACTGAAGCATATTTACAATAGACAAGACATGGAAACAACTTAAGTGTCTACTGACAAATGAAAGGATAAAGAAAATGTGGTGTGTATACACAAACACACAGGATTATTATTAAGCCATAAAAAAATGACATGCTGCCATTTGAGACAACATGGATGGACCTTGAGGGCATTATCCCAAGTGAAGTAAGTCAGATATAGAATGACAAATACTGTAAGATCTCACTCATAGGTGAAATCTGTAAAGAACAAAAAAACAAAAAACCTGAGCTTACAGATACAAAGAACAGATTAGAATTTGCCAGAGGCAGGGAGTGGGAGGTAGGAGAAATGGGTAACGGGGTCCAATGGTACAAACTTTCCAGTTAGAAAATAAATAATTCCTAGGGATGCAATGTACAGCCCAGTAACTATAGTTAACAACAATATATTCTATATCTAAAAATTGCCTAAAGAGTTGCTCTTAACTGTTCTCATCACAAGAAAAAAAATTTTTTGTAACTACGTGTGGTGATGGATGTTAACTAGACGTACTGTGATCATTTTCCCCATATATACAAATCCCGTATTATGTTGAACACCTGAAACCAATATGTTACATATGTCACTATATCTCTATAAAAAACACAAAATAATTAGGGATAGAATTAACAAATATGTGAAAGATGTGCAGGTTGAAAACTATAAAAACTTGCTTAAAAATCACCTTAATAAATGCAGAGGTATTTATAGTCTTATAAGACTATAAGAGCTTATAATGTAGTTAAAAGATGATATTAATATAAAAGAAACTTAAAAATTATTAAATACTTTTATTATTTTTCAAGTTAAGGTAGTAGTATGATTTCTCAACTTGCACATATTTCCATTTTGAAAGCTTGGAAAATGTTTTAGCAAAATGTACGCAAAACTCTTGAATATCCAGAATAGTCCTCTCCCTTTATTGTACATAACAAAAGCACATAAATTACATAATCTCTGCACAAATAATTGCCCCCCCAAAGTAATTTATAACATAATTTTATCTCTAGAAAGTTTAAAATCCTACCATAAACTGAATATGAATAAAAGTATGAAAAGGAGCACACATTTTAAAATACTTCATGCAAAAATTTTAATACACTGGCTTTAACAAACCTTTTTTTTTACGTGCTAACCACAGGCTGGATTACAGGCTCATAAGAGTTCTGTAACAGCTACAGATGAGTCTGCTGTTAAGAATTCATTAAAGTTCTTGAACCTCTGAACGTAAGCGACAGCAGGCAAGTTATTTCAGCAATAGGATGCAAGTATTGTTACAAAATCTACCAGTTTAGAAGTGGGTGGAATATTCACCAGGAGAGGAACGGTGAAGATTTTACCGATTTCAAGATCTCTCCCCATATACTACCAGCAGTTTGATATGGGCCGGGGGAGAGAATGGAATAGTTAAAAGGTTCTATTTCTTAATGTGTAAATAGATGTACTTAAAGGTTACACCTATCTGTAATCTACATCTTAAATTCCATGAAATACATTGCTTTCTTCCTAATCACCAGTCAAATCAGCCTCACTGATGATTTCAGAGCAGAGAAGGGACCTCCAGCCTGAGAGGATGTCATGATGAAGCGCATGCAGCCAGAGGCCTGCAGGATTAGAAAAATGGCCTGTTCTGTCTGCATAAACTCTCCTAGCTGAGAAGCATCAGCTACCACATTCGACACCATCTTGAAAGCTGCTACATTTCCTATGTGTGTGTCTGGAATTGTTAATGCCTGATAAATTCTGTAAACTACCATGCTTGCATTTAGTAAACAATTTGATTAATACTAATTTTATTCACTCTTAACTGATTTTCTCACATTGTAAATAGATTCCTGTAAGCAAAGAAGACTTTCAAAGTTCTAAAGTAATTTTTAAGGAATCATCTATCTCAATTTAAAACATATATTTGACTTTATTACTTTTTCTTTTTTTATTATTTCACTTTTATTTAGCATATCCTATTCATATTTTTGCACTGACTTCCAAAATTAAATCTGTTTATATAAAACAATGTTCAGCTCCAATAAAACTGTAAAAAGATTACTTTTTTAAATGCAGTGAATATTTAAAACATTTTTAAATAAAAATCAACATGAATCTAGTGTGATATGTAAAATACCACACTATTCCTCACAAAGGAGTTCAGTGCAAAAGAGATGTTTACTGATATTTTACATTCAGTTTGTATCTTTATTCTCAGGCAAATATTTTAAGACTAAAGCTTTTGTTCCCCGTAAAAACATTTAATCTGCTGTTACTGCATATTTAAGTTAGATTGTTCAAAAGTAATTAAGTATTTACTGTCTTTTTAAAATTTTAGCATAAGAATCGTTATATTCATCAACGCAAAAATACTCTTAATTTTTAAAATGTTATTATTTCTTATAGTATTTTTAAGTAGCTTGCTATACTGAATGTTTTGGGGGGGGGGGTGGAAATACTTGCCCTTTCTAAATTGATGACATCAACTTAACAGATAGGAAAACCTTAAGGTTTGGTCCTCCCCATCTGAGAATTTCTATAGAATGGATCAACTGTACCAGACTTATGTTTGTAGACTATTTTGCCCCACTGCTTAATCACCAGTAATGCCACTCAAAGAAACCAGATTCTAAATTCATGTCTGTATCAAACTGATACTGTTGTTTTTCAACCTGTATAAAAACTGATCATCCAAGGAACATGAAAAAATAATACAATGTTTATCATTAGCAGGATTATTGAAGTACTTACTGACAACTAACCAATACCCTATAAATATTCTTATTTGGGCAATGGCCCACAAGGTTAACTTCTAGACAATTCAGCCTGATACAATGAAACAACTCACAAAAATTAAACTCTATAATTTTTTCTACTTTTGAGACAAAAATATATAAATTAAGATACTACCTGCTGATATCACTTGAAAAATGTCTATATACTAAATAAAATTGCTACAGTCTATAAGGTACATACCACAAATTGGTCACATTGTTCATTTCAGATATATAAAGATGAAAATCCACATTTGTCGCATGAATAGGTTTGATTAGCAAATGTCACCGATGTAGGCATGATTGTTTAATCAACAGCCAAAGTGCGCCCTTGATTCTAACTAAATAATCTGTAAATTATATTGTGAGTTGTAATCCCCCATCGACTACTAGAACATGTCCCGTAATATACGGTGATTCTAAAAGAAACACAACTGCATGTGCCACATCAATAGGTTCTCCAAATCTCCCAAGAGGGATATTTTTCTTTAAATGTTCTTCTTTCAAGTCTTTCGTCATATCTGTATGAACAAATCCTAAAAGAGAAATGTTTGTTTATTTAGTAGAAAGGGTAGACACTAAGACATTGGCTGAATTTCAAATAAAAATAAATTTGCTCCTGAAACTTTGAGATTATTAATAAACCCTCTTTAGGAAATACAGAGTTTTGCTAGCAATCAAGTAACCAAGTCTATACTTTTATTCAATTTAACTCAATGAATACTTACTGAACGATAAAATATCTGATCCCCAAATATTTGGCCCAACTCGTTGCACAATTAAGTTGGGCAAATACAAACATGAACAAAACTTCTATTCCTTGGAGAGCTGATACTTCATGGCGGAAATAGTCACTTGCACCACAACTTATAACACAAAGAAGCACAGTGAATATCCTTATAGAAGTGCACACAAAGGACAGCAGAACTGATCCATTTTCACTTGAGTCAGGTAGAGGGGTGGGAGGTAGGGTAGAGGGAAGACATCACAAAGATGGTCACATGAACTGATTTGGCAGTTCTGACAAAAATTCTATTTGCTATAACTAAGACAGCTGATGATTAGAAAGATGAGTATTTCCAATATTCAGGTAAGAAACAAATCTTATAGTCATATCCAATTCTGACACAAGTGTACACAGAAAATGAAAAATGTAACATGACCTTGGTATATGCAATAAAGCTTGCAGAGAACATGTTCTAAAGTATAAAGTTCTATAATATAAAGTACTACATAATATACTAAGCAACTAATCCTAAATGATTTATAATCTTGTGATTAGCTGGAGACATACAAACACATATTACCAATAAAATACTTATATAATAATCAATATTCTGTACATGAGTCAATCATTTAAGCTTTAAAAAAGAAAGCAAATAATTACCCCTCATGAAATGAACAATAATTTAAAAAATTTTTAAGTTTTCATCCATCATGAAAAATGGATGGATTAAAAGTTAGACATGACATGTGAAATGAAAGTTTAATGTGCAAAATTCTCTCAAAAATAATTTCCAAATTGGCTTGTTAAAATTAAATCATTTATAACTCAAACTATAAACCAAGCTAAATATACTTTCATTTACAATATCAGGTTAAATGTGAACTAAGGACCGGATTAAGAATTAGCATTAATCCACAAGTTTATTATGCACTACTATGCAATTATTTGTCTTTGCCTCAGGTTTTCACTTAGAAATATCTAAATATTTTCTTAACAGTCTTGTGAGAAATAATCATAGATTTCAATCATAAAGACTATGATAATGGCACCTTCATTAGAGAAAAATGGGAAACAAGTTCAATGTCAATAAAGGAACTAGTTAAATAAATTATGATACATCCACACAACAGAACAACATTCAGGCATCAAAATGATGCTATGAAAAGATATTTAAAATAAGAGAAAATACTGTTTGTATATTTAAAAAGTAGGTTACAAAAGCAGTTATCCTACTATCAAAAGGTACAAACCTCTAGTTATAAAATAGTCGTGGGATGTTATGTACAGCATGGTGATTACAGTTAATATTTTACAGTATATTTGAAAGTAGCTATAGAGTAGATATTAAAAGTTCTAATCACAAGAAAAAAATTGTGTATGGGGACGAATGTTAACTAGACTTATTGTGGTGATCATTTCGTAATATTTACAAATCTGGAATCATTATGTTGTACACCTGAAACTAATATAATGTTATATGTCAATAATACCTCAACACTTAAAGAAATTTTTTAAAAGAAAAGAAATATATACTAATGACTGAAAAATATATACCAAAGATTAACAGTGATTATCACTGGATACTAAAATTAAAGTTGATTATTATTCTCTTCTTTGTATTTGTACTTTCCTAACTTCACAACAGATCTATATTATTTTTGTATTTAGATTAAAAGTTTTTGAAAGAAGATGCAAAGTACTAACTTCAGATTGTCTGCAATGAGGGCCTAGAATAACAAAACAATTTTGTATTCTTTGTGTGTTTCATTGTGAGATTACATTATGAAATACAATCTACTCTACTATAAAATTTTACATTTATTTTAAGAGTCAGCAACATTTCCTTCATTTCCTCTTATCTTTAAAAACAATGAGATGGCCAGAAGGAATGCAAGAATAAAAGCATTAGCTGATCATATAATGATAAAACTGGATAACCAGCCTCTGCAGAATTTCCAGTGACCTGTAAATGACACTTCATCTACAGTGATGAGTTAGAATCAATAGGCAACCCAATCATCTTAAGCAGTTTTATGTCTTTGGACACACTTATTTTCTAAGATGCCTCAGAGTGTGTATTAGGAAGAAAATCCACTTCAGATGTTAAAAAAAAGTTGAATGAATTAAAATTATGAATGTAACACTAAAAGCTTGTTTCTTCTCAAACAGTTCATGATACAATTATCCTTTATTCTGAGGTCACTTTGAATTCTACCAAAACTGGTATAACTTGTTCCCCACTAACTCTCAAACTCTCAGGAAAAAGAAAATCAGTTGTCTGTTTTAATCTTAAGGGGAAAAAAAACTCAATAAACTACAGTAAAAATGTTTTTGCAAAGATACTTTGTAACTATGATTAGCAAATTCTAAGTTCAACTTCTAACTGGCTCTGGTGATAAAAATTGCTAGATCAGAACACATTAAACTAAATTCTGTCCCCTAGTCTACTAATACTATCAAAGTTATGACCAGGGCAAAGTCATGTACTATCTAAAACTGTGTATTTCTGTATCATAAAATGAGTGACATAGATTGAAAATGATAACAGGTCTCTAAGATTTCTTTCAGCTCTACAAAATTATGATTCAAAGATGAAAAATGTGCCTCGTTAAGCCATCTTCGTGACTTCTGTACTTGAAGTTCAGGAAAGTGAGCTCCCCTAAAAGGACTCTCAGTTCTTACATGGTAGCTGTGTGGCGGTTAGAATGTTCCAATTGGAGATGCTAATCTGGGTTTTTATCCATGTTGTGTTGAAAGAAACGGATTTGCTCTGCTTCTGAGATGTTAGTTCTAATGTGTTGGTTCTTTTGGAGACAAAGGGTAAGCAAGGCCATGGTGACCTGTGAGAGGTCACTGGAAGGTGTGTTCACCTTGACCAAAAGGCAGCTCTCGAACAGGGTATGAGGTACTGGAAAGCAAACCTTACACAGGGAGGGAGATAAGGCTCTGAGACAAGTTCAAGGACGATCTCAGTGAGACGGAAAGGCCTCTACCACATAGATATAGGCTGTTAGGACAGACGGTGGTCCTCCAAAAACCACCAAGAAAGCCAGATACATGGACCAGAAAAAGGCTAACATCTCACAGCTTTTAACAAGGTCTTGTTCAGCAGTACAGCCTGGATTCAGCTCGGCTATGGTCTGGGATTTGCAGAGGGAGAGAGGTACCCTCTGAGTCCAGCAATGATTACAGGAAGTCCAGAACTAGGGTTACGATGTTCAGGCACCGGCCTCACATGGAGATCCTCCCTCCACTGCTCAAACTTGGAAGATGGCGTTATCTCACTAGGGCAAGTTTGCCACAACCTCACCCCAGACCTGTAGTTGAAATGACAAACCTCATGGGACAAGCAGCGAGCCGTCACTGAACTCTACACTAAAAGCGTAGGCGTTAGAGGCCACGCTGAAAGGAAACGGACAAATTCAATACTGGTTTTTGCTCTTTGATACGACGTTTGATATGGAGAACAAGCATGTGTCCAAAGACCCAAGACCTTTCTCTCTCTCATCATTAACTGCAACTTTTTAAAAAACAGACCTACGTTTTCTGAAGCTACTTCCGTTTTATACTAAAATTGGGCAGAAAGTAGAAAGAATTCCCATATACCCCCTTATCACACTGTCGCGAGGTACCCGTTTTCCCCAACATATGGTACATCTGATGAACCAATACTGGTACATTATTATCAAGTCAGCTCCATAGTTTACATTAGAATTCAGTCTTTGGGTTGTACAAGTTTGGCAAATACATAATGTTATGCATCCGCCATTACAGTATTATACAGAATAGTGTTACGGCCCTAAAAATCTATCTGCAGCTTTTTAAAACTCATATATATTTTCCTCCGATTTATCAGAAATCAAAAACTGTGAAGCGAGTCTCTAATGATAATTACTTCAGCTCTACCAAATTTCAATGTCATTTTATGCTATAGTTCATGAGCTACATAATCTTCATCCATAAATAGATTCACAACCCAGGGCACTGTATAGAAACAGTCTGGATTCTCTATCATATATTGTAAGACCTGAGCAGAGGTATCAGTCGCTCTTAAACATTCCACACACCCATTTTTGTGCTTGTATTGCTTGTATTGTGCTCTCTCTCTTTAGTTCCATAGGACTCTCTTCTATATCCTTCTCTCGCTTTATAGTAACATTCTAAAAACTGACTGTACTCCTCATTTTACTACACATATACTTATAATGCCTTCCAAGCTGGGATATAAAAATTACAAACTTCCAGTAGGTGCCACTATCCAACAAATGACATTACTGATCACTTGTTGCACAATTAGAGGTTTCCAGCTGACTACAAAGCTCTCATTCCTTAAACCAATAAATAGATAAGTAAAACGACATGCACTTGACTTAGATAAAGGATATTTCTACTTTAGCTCGGTGTATGTGACGACACACACAGTATCACTATTTTTAAAATATGAACTCTTTCGGAAGAGCAGGGTTATTCCTGCTCATATTACTTGGTCACTAGTTTTGAACACTTTTGTATACAGCAGAGACTTTAAGTTTAAATAAGACACAAGGATATTAGCCTATCACCAGTATTAACAATTGTGGGATATGTACTACTTGATGTATCTACTAGCTCAGATTTCCATCCTCTGGTATAAATCTTTAGGACCTAGAAAGAATTAAAATAATCCCCAAAACTTTTTTTTAAGGCAGAATAAACAAGGCTATTGACAAAAACTAGACCAAAATTTTAAACAGAACAAATCTGTATGTCTTAAACGTTATGTTTGTAAAAATGTATAGGGAAGCAGTGTGCAAAAATCAACTCCATACCAAACAACCCATAAGAACACCTAGAATAATATCTGTTTTGAGTAGCTGCCAAGGTTATGCAATATGATTTGTCAACATGATTTTCTCCAAGTAGTAAACATAAAAGCTCTTCAAAAAAGGGGGGGAGTAGCAATATGATTTGTCAACATGATTTTCTCCAAGTAGTAAACATAAAAGCTTTTCAAAAAAGGGGGGGAGGAGCAAAACACGTAAGGTACCCCACAGGAATAAATGCAATATTATTTGTCAAAATTTAAAATGTGTATACCTTTGTGAGCGTTGGCAGTTTCATTCCCAGACTTAAGCTCATATACTCACATATGTACAAAATAAATGACATACAAGTATTGTCACTGCATTATTATTTGTAACAGCAGAAGATCAGAAACAACCTAAATGTCCATCAAGAGACAACAGATTAAACAAATCATGGTACACCCATAGAGGGAAGGAAGTGGATGAGCAGGGAAGACTCACTGTCCCCTCTATGCCTTTTCGTACTTTTCAATTTTGTATTCTCTATTGAAACATTTTTCAAAGCAGTGTACCCATTGTAGTTTCAATTTATCAAATATTCTGTTTCTTATATTCAAAATTTTCCAATCAGTAAGATTTATCCATGAGGAGTAATGTATTTTATATTTAAAGTAATACCAAAGCAGCAACTGATCTTTTAAAAAAATCAATATTAGACAGCAAATGACAGCCTAATTTGTCATTTTCCTTGTTCCTTGCTTTCCCTGTTATGATTTGCTTTTAAACTATTTTCATTAACTGGAAACTCCATTTGAAGGTGACCAGGAAAACTGACATAAAAAGAAACATATTTGTTGATTCTGACGTTTGTCAGGCTTATTAAAAGATCTGGTGAAGAATCTGATTATAATTACTGTCTAAAATAAAGATAATAAATAATTCATAGAATCCATTTAATTCTACTGTATCAACTTGTACTTTGCTTCTGACCAATGAAACATATTGAAACCTGCTAAATACAATAGTCAATAAAATATAATAAAGGTTTCCCTATTGAATGGCCACGTTTTCAGCACCAGGTTTATTTCTGTAGTATAAATTGCACTGGAAAGACCTTAGGAAAGGTTATACATAGAAACACACTTCCAAAACACTCATAAAACTTCCCTTCGTATACAAACTGGATTCCCACTATTTAGCCTGTTGCCTTGACAACTAATTCACTCTGATAAAATTAAGAATTCATTCTTCAGTGCTTCCATAGATCATATATACATCTCTACATTCAGCACATGGCATTGTACTTATCTGTTTATATGTCTGTCTTTCCCACTGTACATAGTGACTTGTAGCAGAAGTATCTTACTCTTTTTTGTAATTTTGGAACCTAGCACACCCCTTGCAGGTAGGGTGCACTCCAGCAAGTCTGCTGAATGATTTATTATGAGTTAAGAACACCTGCGTTACCCTTAAACCATCCAGCTTTTATATAAAAATGAACTAGAATTAACTCTTCATTACTCACCATTGGAATCCCTAAAAGAGAAGGAAGCAAATACATGCAGTCCCAAACCACAAATCATCTATTTTCCATATAAACTAGTCTTAACACTAAAATCAATCAGGTTGCATAAAGCCTACACAAACAGAAGGCATTGCCAAGGTGATAGTGAAGCTTTTGGATTACCTTTCTTTTAAAATGGATGTGCTAAGCCATCTAAACCACAGTCATTTATTAAATGCCCATGGCTTCTTAGGCTAGAATTTAGCTACTCTCAGTGACTGAACAATGAATGGGGATGAAGGCACATTACAGAGCAAAATGGCTATCAGAACAGTTTGACAATTCCCGGATCCCTGCTGGATCAACATCAGTGCCAAATAAAATTCCAACTCTAGGGTCCAACCTGGAGCCATTAGTGACTTGAAATGAAAAGATGGCAAACAAAGGTCTACTTCAGCCTACACTTTCTTACAAACAACCAATGAACCAAAATAAAAGGTCTTTTCTTATATAAGCAATCAATTCTTAAATACCTATAGTAAGCTAGGACAAAGATGCCAGGCCTAATTGGCAGAGGTATATTAAAACACTCCTTTTGTTCATAAGTAAAGTAAATACCTAACCAAAACTTCTATCACGCCAACTAATGATAATGGTAGATTTAAGTTTTAGCATCTTTTTATTACCCTCTTAACTACTCCAGGCAATTTTATCACGTGGGAACTTGGCAAAAGGCAAATAATATAAAGGTAAAAAGTTATAAAACTGAAAGATTCCAGATAGTTTAGACAGACCATATTAGCAAAAGGGCAAAAAGACCTAAAAACTTGTAATGATATAAAAGAAATCTAAGGGGCCATTATTTTTAAGATTACCTTAGCCGGAAATCAAAAGATAAATCTTTTAGTAACAGTCCTGCCATAATTAGCTGTTTAACCTTCGTCAATTCACTGTCTCCTAGGCCCCCGTCTTCTAAACTGTAAAAATCACTGGAATAAATTATCTAAGATCCTTTCCACCTCACATTATTCCATAATTAGTGCAAAATTTAAGGATTTCATAACAAGGAATTTTTTTCTAGACACCAGTTCATTACTTGATTCTTTTCACAATCATTTTAGAACTATTCTATCCAGGTGTCAAGCTATGTGTACCAATTAATAAGCCAATTAATGGTTCCCTTCTCTCTAAATCAAAAAAAGAACTGAAGAATTTCTTTAGTCTTCAGCAACCTAGACTATAATTCTGATCATAAATTATGTTTTAATATTTTCCAATTACCGGTTACTAACAGACCAAGTTAATTGGGTTTGTGTCCCATTCAATCCATCAATATTTTCAAGTAACGTAGAATATCCAAAGTCAGCATAATAAAAGGAATAGGTGCACAAAAATGTCCCTTTGCCTTCTAGAAAATGCTCTGATTTCTATGTAGTTAGCCCAAATCACACTGGTTTTGTCTTACAGGTGAACTGCATCTCTGCTGGTTCAGTTTTTCCTACATGTTTAACAAGAACACACGTGTCCTTGATGGGTTCCCTACAGGAGGGCAGCTCTATTGTAAACTGCCCACTGAGACGTCCACTATTTTGAAAATTCATTAAACAGTCACCTCTCTAACCATCTTCATTGCTGGCCACTCCCAAGTACATATGGTGTTAGAAGCCTTAATTCCTCTACCTGCATATGCATAGGATTGCTGGTTCCAGAATACTGGTGTTCTCATTTGTTACCACTTTCCTCCTTTGATACAATTACATAGAGATCCCTCAGAGACCCCGCCTGTTCATTAAAGAGGAACTACCCTTAAAACCACTATTAAATTCTTATTAACTTCATAGAGTGACTTTTAAAAAGATGTTACTTCCTCCTGAGTCTCCGTCAATTTTTTTCCTTCCAATTTCTCTTTGTGTTGAAATTCTAACATGAACCCAGGGTCGCTCTCTGGGGTACAGTGCAGTCCAGTGAACGGCATCTTGTTTAGATTGAAAAGACGCATTATGTGACCTCTGGCCATCCTTTTTCCATACAAATACAGACTTTCTGGAGTAATTAGTGTATCAGTGATCAGACATGATCGCTTTGTGAGATGTACAAAGGATATCACCTATGCAGACGTGTTTATTTCCTATGGTTTGTACTATTAAAAGCATATCGTATTATAAAGCTATTCAGATATTTTAAATACAAAGATGTATGGCTTCCCTGATAAGGACATATGGAATATATTTAGGTAATAGACACATTATTTGGAAAGTTCTGCTTTGACAAACATAAAATCTACATTAATTAGCAAATATTATGAGCAGTACATCTATGGAACAGCCAAGAGAAGAACAGTTAAAACGGAAACAGCTCTCCAAAGGTATACAACTTGGTCTTGTTCAACTACTGGGTATGTGTTACCAATATCCCACACACGCATACATACACACCCATTTGAAATTCTTATGTTTTTAATTTATAACTGATTTTTAAGTAAGATGTTTTCTTGTGATTTTGGTTTGGAAGTAATCCTTCTGTAAAAAAATGCCCTGTGGTTTATGCCAACCAAACAGCCTGGGCCTTACTCTTGCCCTCCTCTTTGAAGGTGGCGCACAGCCTGGCAGTGTGGCCAGGTGTGGCCACATAAGTGCTGACAGGACACAGTCACGCCCTCCCGCAATTCACTACTCACTAGTTTGGTAACGGTGCAGATGCCATGTTCTTGTTCCTATCCTCTCTGGGAAATGCCTGATGGTGCCGAGGTACTTACAGATACAAGAACAACTTTTGCTATTATTCTATGAAGCCAGAAATATACATAAATTATGTTTAAAGAGAAAAAAGTTTTCACTGACCTGGTGCAACCACATTCACTCTAATTTTCTTCCTTGCTACCTCTTTAGCGAGAGCACGTGAAAATCCAACTAATCCGCCTTTACCAGCACTATACACAGATTGGCCAGCATTGCCTTTTAAACCAATAATACTTCCTAGGGGGGAAAAAATGAAAGCAAATTCAAACCAATTAATGGAGTTATTTAACTATTCAGATAATTTATAGTAAACAAACAAACAAGGTACAAACCATTTTACACTGTCCTCTGCTAAAATTAGGAGTTCTAAAGACCATTGTCATTTGAAAACAGGATCTGAAAGCTGATGTAAAACCTCGAATGCCAGGTGGGGCTTGAGAATTGATCCATTAAGTGAAAGGAACCCACTCTCATTTCTACGTAGGTCAGATATGATGACAATTCTATAGGTTCCAGTAGGAACCTATAAAGGTTTCTAATAGGAAAAGATTAAAACCAAAAAATGGCTGATTTATTCTATGATTCTACAACAGACATAAAGATGATTTCATTTGCACCTAAAAAAAATACTTCATTTGAGATAAATCTCACTAAATTTTAACTACTGTGAATATAAATGAGCAAAGCTTCAATTACAAACTTTTTTGTAAAACTGAAATTTTAGTGATGTATTGTAACTTTACAACCTACTAAAGATTCTTGAGTGGCCTCATGTATATGACTATGAACGAATATAACTCAAATATCAACCGTATGCAAATAAATTCATGCAAAACAGAAATGGGGAAGTAATTTTCTGCACCAGTGACCTGTAGTTATAAAAATTAATCAAGAACCTCACAAAATTTTTGAAAAAGTAATTTTATTTGAGAAAACATTCTAAACACCTTTTATGTTACAATAAAGTCCAATATTAAACCATTTATCCACATTATAATGTATGATATGCAATTAATGACAAAGGAAGAGAACTGTGAAGCACAGTGAGAGAGAAGAGATACAGGCAATGCAGAAGGGCAGAGAAAAATACAGGCACAGAAGAAAGGCCAAAACGGAAGCTTTAGAAGCTTTGGTTCATGTTACACCCTGGGTTTCACATACATCAGAGTGTCCAATTTCTCTTAAAAAATCAAAATAGCTGGCAAAACTGGGACTACATTTGTGTGTAGGAACAATATGTTAGATCTGAACAGTGCTTGCACCTGCCATTCCAAATGGCCTCTGGACAACAAAGCTGCGCATCTTTTATCATTTATCACGTGGCTTATGCTGTCATTTTTCAATACCTGGCGGTGTCAACTCATTTAACACCTATTTGACTACTCGAACGATATGAATTTTATTCCCGTTTTACCCATTAATCAGTTAATCAAATCCTTTTTCCACATTTAATAAAATAATACATTTCACCCAAGTTTCAAACATGAATAAATTCCAACTTAGTCAATTACATATTTTTATGGTACTATCAGATAATTATAAATTCACAAAAGTGAAGACTTACCTACATTAACAATAGACCCTCTCTGTTGTTGAATCATAGTTTTCATGGCCGCTTTACAGGTCAGCATGGAACCCAAAAGGTTAGTATGAAGCTGAGATATCATATCCTCAGGTTTTGTTCTTACTAAAAGGCTATCCCTAAAAAAAATCATCAAGAAATATATAACATTTTTACTGAAAGGTGAGTATAAGAAGTTCTTCATACTTGAGCTAGAAATACCTGGAAAGTCCCATTTTAAACTTGATTTGAGGCACTAAAATAATAAATGACAAGCCAGAAAGGATCTACTTGGAAGCCACATTCCCATCCCCTCTCAGGTAGAGTGACAAATATTCCTAAATGCAAAAAGTAGTGCCCTTATAGTCATAATAGCTTGAATTAAATGAGCAACTGCCATATTCAGCCTTGTTTAGCAAGAAAGTTAATGATTATTCTAAATATTCTGTCCCAAATTCATCATCAAAAAAAAAAAGAATACCCATTCTTATTCCATTATTAAGTTCATGAACTGACAAAATTTATATATGGTGACAGAAGTCAGAATAGTGGTTACCTATAAGAAACTGTTAATTGGGAAGAAACTGAAAGAGCCTTCTAGAGTGCTGGAAAAGTTCTACAACTCAATATGGGTGTTGATTACAATGCTAAAATTTATCAAACTGCACCGTTATTGTATATCTCAATATACAAGAATGTATGGATTGATAAAATTTTAAAATAGAATTTTTATTCCAATTAGAAATAAAATAAGTTAATTAACATATTAACTCATACTAATCAAAGACATATTAGAGAAACAAATGACATATTAGAAATGTACTTAGGGCCAGCCTGGTGGCTCAGGCGGTGAGAGCTCCATGCTCCTAACTCCGAAGGCTGCCGTTTCGATTCCCACATGGGCCAGTGGGCTCTCAACCACAAGGTTGCCAGTTCGATTCCTCGAGTCCCACACAGGATGGTGGACAGCGCTCCCTGCAACTAAGATTGAACACGGCACCTTGAGCTGAGCTGCCTCCCAGATGGCTCAGTTGGTTGTAGCACAGGCTCTCAACCACAAGGTTGCCGGTTCAACTCTCGCAAGGGATGGTGGGCTGTGCCCCCTGCTAGTAGAAACAGCAACTGGACCTGGAACTGAGCTGCGCCCTCCACAACTAAGATTGAAAGGACAACTTGACTTGGAAAAAAGGCCTGGAAGTACACACTGTTCCCCAATAAAGTCCTGTTCCCCTTCCCCAATAAAAAATCTTTTTTTAAAAAAATGTACTTAAATTTGTGACCAACCTGTTAATTCCAGCTGCGTTTACCAAGAAATTAACGGGACCTAAATTTTTCTCCATCTCTTCAAATGTATTTTGAACATCACGTTCTTTGGCAACATCACAACTAAATGCCAAATGACCACCTACACAACAAAGATTAGAATTACTTAAATTGTACCTTAATTTTAAAAATTATTCAATACACATTTGTTAAGCATTTACTATGAGCGAGGCCTGTTCTAATCTTGAACCTAGAGAGAAAAGGTGATTATGTCGTGGGTTCCTGCTCTCATGCAGTTCTAACAAAAATGGGATGAGGGCAGGTGGAGAACAAGGAGAAATAAATATGACAGAACGTAAAACTTGTTTTTAATCAACAAAAAGGGGGGGGGCCTTTTTGTGTTCATAATGCTTTGTAAAACTCATCTAATAATATTTATAGCTTTGTCACTGATTCCATCTCAAGTTTTCTGGGTTTTATATTCCTGTTTTGAAATTTATGTCTAATATTGTTAGGTTTTTGTCAGATTGGTTTCCTGGCCCTGCCCTGGGCATAAACTCTACAGCTCCTTTTTATTTTTCACTATGACACATATATTATTATGATGATGATGGTGACTATTATTCAAGCCTGACTATTAGGAGAGATGAGACAAAGCAGGAAGCTGTAAAAAATGCTAGAGCTATAAACCACGAAAAAAAACCCAACTTTTTCCTAAAACAACTGTTATCTTTTTTACTGTTCATTTTTTTCAAATATTTAAGCACCAAAATATTACACTTCAAAGAAAGCATTATTTAATAACATGCCATTTTAACACTCTAAAATGCAGATTTTTTTACAAAAATTGCTTATTTTCCAGCTGACCTTGACTAATACTTAACACTAAAATTACTCCCTCAAGCCTTTGTTCTTTGGAAACAATAAGTCATTGGGAAGTCACACTTTCTGAGTGAAAACCCATCACTCATGGGACACAATTCAAGGAAATCAAAGGCCCAAAAACATCCTGTGTCTCCCACTTGGCTTTCATCTCTAGAGTTGTTGGGTCAACTCTCAAAAGCTCAAACAACAGTTTTAATCTAGTCTAGCAAACACTGATAGCTTTGGGGTAACCCCGTAAGGACCACCACTGTTTTCGACCCTTTGTCAAAGTAACACAATGGCAGTGGATAGGAGCAGCAAGAAGCATTCACTGAAATTCTCCCTGGTCTATAAATTTTGTGTTGTTTTACTTTAAGGAAGTCTAATATTCTCTTGGTCCACGTAACCAATTACGGTGAACCAATAAGTAATGTTATTCTAAAGGTTACAGCCACCCGATGCATCCCGAGGCCTCTATTTTCCCCCAATGACTCCTTGATAGTGAGATGCGTCTGTCCATTCCAGTGATGATACAAATAGCAGTACCTTAATAGCTTTCAAACATCCTATTTCTCCCTATTATCAAGAGACTTAAATTCGCAACACAATGCAAAAGTTAGTAATCTATTACTAAACAAACAAAAAAAAAAAGGGTGAGGTGTATATGCCATAAAAATAATTTGGCAGCACAAATCTCAACTGCCCATTTGTAAAAGTCACCAATGTAGTAACTTATTAAGTGCTTATGGTGGCATTAAAGCAAACCAGGTACATCTTAAAACCGGCTGGTACTCAAAAGTTTCTCGGTGAAACAGAACAGCCCTCGGCAAAACTGAAGCGAGACACGCCCACCTTTCCTGCCTGAACGCCTCTGCCCAGCCCTGCCTCCTAGGGGCCGCCATCTGCGGCAAGGGTGAGCCCTTTGCCCTACATCAAACGTGAACTGTGGTGTGGGTCTCTCCTTCCAGACACCAAAACAAAGCAGCTCCTCGCCGCTAGCACGAGCCTCAGGGGAGCTGGGGGCTAGTTAATGGATCCTCACAAGGCTGCGGAGTCTCAAAGAAAACCCCCACGTGCTCGGAGGTGGGCAGCGCGGCAGGAGGCACCCTGGGGGAGACCCGGCGGGAGAAGTCTGCCCAAGCTGCAGTCTGCAGTCGAGACCCAGTGCTCCTGCCTGCAGGCGGCCGAGCTGCCAGGTCGCAGAGTCGTAAAGGTCAAGCCCGCTGATTTTGCAAATGAGGAGGCTCAAGTCTCTCGGACTGCAACCACACAACTGGCCTCCAGTTCGGTACCTACCGCCGAGGTCACTGGCGGCGGCTCTGGCCACTTCCAGATTTCTGGCGATGATGGCCAGCCGGTAGCCTTTCTGGGCCATTAACTGGGCCACTGCCCTGCCAATGCCCCGGGAGCCTCCAAACACAGCACAGACTTTGTCCATCTTGGACCGGGGAGTCGCAAACGTGGAGGAAAGAGGGCTAGGAGTGGCAGCCCCTTTCCAGATTCAGGGTTTTATACCACCGTGGCTCCAAAACAAAACAAAACAAAAAAAGCCAAACAGCCAAGAACAAACATAGAGCCCTACGCCTCCGGCCACCGGACTCTGGAGGAGGGGGAGGCACTCAAGTACAGTGTTAGCGTGTTGACGTCAGCGCGCACGGGCTCCCAGGAGTCGCTCCCTGATAGGACGCTGCTGTGAAAGAGCCAGATTGTTCAGGGACTGGCCAAGAAGGGGCTGCGCTGCACTCTGGGACTTGTAGTCTTGACGCAGGAGGGGCGGAAGCGGGAGCGCGTAGCTCGATGGTCAAGGTGCTCACGGCAATGAGGGGCATCTTCGTAGCCCCTGGGACGTGGGAGTCAGAATTACAGCTCTAGTGACCAACCACTGCAGTGTGCCTGGGAGTAAGGGGGTTGTTAAGACGCTGGACTTTCCGTGTTAAAATCAGGACGGTCCCCATCAAACCCAGACAAGTTGATCACCGTAGTTAGAATATACGCAGAATATACACGGTTATACGCCGATTTTCAACTGGCAGCGGTGGGCTTGGTTCCTGCAACTCTAAAGATGTGCTGAGTGCTCTGATAGTGAAACTAAAAATTGAGCATTTGTTACAATTATACTGTAAAAAGGAAGCATTTCTTGATACAATATCATTGCATTAGATGATTCAGAAAAGTATAAACCATAGCCCTGACTACTAAAAAATACACAACGTGGGACAACAGGACTAACTACACATGAAACACTAAATCATAAAGTACAAAATTATATTAACACAAGAAATGCGAGAAAAGAGAAGAATGAAGGAATGTGTGGAAAAGCTAGATTTGAGGGCTTGATATAGAATAGGAGGAGGGGAAGAACAAAAAGCTAAGCAAATTAAGCATTCTTTTTTAAACACTATTTTTATTCCACCTAGATCCAAAAGAGATTTGAAATGACTTGCAAAAATACATGAGAAAAATCTCATGCCCATTAGGACAGCTACTATTAAAAACAAAATAAGTGTTGGTGAGGATGTGGAGCAATTGGAACTCTTGTGTACTGTTGGTGAAAATGTCACATGGTGCAGTCACTTTGGAAAACAGTATGGTAGTGCCTCAAACAATTAAAAATAGAGCTACCACATAATCCAGCCATACCATTTCTGGATATATAGTCAAAACAATTGAAAGCAAGGTCTTGAAGTGATATTTGTACACCCATGTTCATAGTGTACACCCTTATTGTGTACACCCTTATTCACAATAGCTAAATCATGGAAGCAACCCAAGTAACCACCAAGGGATGATGGGTAAAAGCAAAATGTCACACACACACACACACACACACACACACACACACACACAGGAATATTACTCAGCCTTAAAAAGTAAGGAAATTCTGCAATATGATACAATATGGATGAACCTTGAGGACACTAGGCTAAACGAAATCAGCCAGTCACAAAAAAGATGAATACTATATGATTCCAGGTATATGAGGTGCTTAGAGTAGTCAAAATAATAGAGAGGAGAATGGTGATTACCAGAGGTGGGAGGGAGGGGGGGAGAGGAATGGAGAGTTATTGTTTAAAGGGTATAATATTTCAGTTTTGCAAGATAAAAATAGTTCTGGGCAGAGATGGTGGCGATGATTGCACACCAACATGGATGTATTTGATACTACTAAACTGTACACTTAAAACCGTCTAAGGTAATAAATTTACTGTTATGTATATTTTACCACAATTTTACAAATTGGAGGGAGAACCCTCAACAACACACTGAATACAATTTGTTACCTAATGGGATAGGTTTTTGTCCCTAAAGTATATATGAGTATATAGCAATACTGTCAAAGCACTGTTATTTAAAAGCACTTTCAATATTTATTCTCTGAGCAGTTATGCCACAAAATTGATACCAGGTTGTTTTCAATCTTGAGAAATTGCCTTCTTTTTATTTAATTTTGTCTTTTGATTACATAAAATATTTACATGGTTCTTAAGTGTAAACCGCAAACCAGGTACATTTAGAAAATACAGCTTTCACTCTTGTCCTCATTTCCTGTTTTCTTCCTACCCCTATAAATTGCCAATTTTGTTAAATTTATTTACCCTCCCATTATTTCTTTTTGAAAATATTAGAAAATGTTTGTCTTACCTGTTTCACCCTGTTTCACATAGAAAAGGTTGTATGCTGTAAATATTATTCTACACCTGGCTTTTTTTTAGAATAATAATTCTTGGAGGCTGCCCCATAGCGATTTCAGCGTACTGAGCTCCTCCTGTTCCTTTTCACAGCTGTACAGTTCTACGTTATGGAGATTGTGATTGGCAGAATCCTAAAGGTGACCCTCCCCAAGGTCCTCCCTCTCACACCCCAGCTATTCAAACATTAATCTAGCAACAACTGTGAAAGGAATTTAAAGATTGAATTAAATCCCAATTTAATTAACCTTGAAATATGTAAATTACCTTGGTGGGCCTAGTCTAATCAGGTGAAACCCTTAAAAGCAGAGCATTTTCTCTGGCTGCTGGCAGAAGGAGGAAGCCAAAGACATTTGAAGCCTAAGGGGGACTTAGGACATAGGAAGTGTTCCTGTTGGCCTCCAGTAAGAAAGCAAATGACTATGCTGTGAACTGTGAACTGACGGGGACAGCGCTGTGTCTTAGAGGCTGAGAGCAAGCCCTAGCTAAAAACTAGAAAACCAGCAAGGAAATAAAGATCTTAGTCCTACAGGTGCCACAGAATGAATTCTGCCAATAATCAATGAGCTGGGAAGAGGACCCCAAACATCAGGTGAGAATTGCAGCTTCAGCAACACCTTGACTTCAAGTCTATGAGATATGAGCAGAGGAGTTAGCTACATACGTACGGTGCCCAGATTCCTGACCCATGGAAAGTGTTAAGATTAATAAGTGTGTCGCCTTCAAAAATTAAAAAAACATGATGACTGTAATAGGCTTCTGCCCTCACTTCCAAAGGCCAGAGCAATAACATGAGGTCAGTGGAAAAGTTACACAAATAAAGTCATGCTATAGGAATCTATTCACTCTTAAAGAAGAGAGGTATATGTGTGTGATTCCAAGTCTCCTAGTGGCCAAGGCAACTAAGGAAGCGTGATTTCTATAAGAAATACATACACTGTGCAGCAGAGCGGTCTGAGTGAAATTTCCTCCTCAAAGATCCTCATAAGAGGCACTAAGCTCTATAGTGGAATTTGAGGATCATGAAAAACAATATAAGGCTATTTTTGTTGTAAGCCAAGGACAACACACCCAAGCAGACTTCACTAAAAGTGAACACAATAGGAAGTTAAACAATATAAGCAAACATTCAGACACAAGAATGAGTCTTTGTGTATCTGAAACAATGAGGAAATAACTGATTACAGGAAAATTGGGATAGTGCAGTTACAGCAGGCTTTAAAGCCAGACACAGGCATTAAATAGGGGAGCACTTTAATCCCCGAAGTCATAAGACAAAAGCTACCTTAAAGAAGAAATCATCCAGCAGTGATAGCAGGATGGGTTGGACCAACTTTGTCTCAGCCCCTCTCCTACTATACACTCATATGTAAACTTGGAAAGAAAAATCTGTTTTTGACAAATTACCAATACGTGGGTCGGCCTAAATGCCAGGATCACATCCTGACATCCAGTACCACAGGACAAACCAGAGAGGTTCAATCTTTGTACACAGTTCTGTTGATTTCAATAGGAAAAGCGTTATATTTTTTCTACAATTGTTACCTCAGCAAAAAGCATGGTTTTTAGATGTAGTCCATCGACCGCAAAGCTCATTACCACACAATGTGAGGAGACATTCAAAATTCTCAAAATCAACAAAACACTACTCTTTATAAAAAAAAAAAAAAAAAATTCTCAAAATCTTCCCGTTTTTCTGTGTATCCACAGTAATGGTTAGGTTGAGCTTTTTTTTCAACCCATACTTCAGTTTAAACCCCAAAGCTATTTTATTTTCCCTGTTAATACGATACCACTGCTATCCTGCTTGCAAATGCACTCATCACAACATATCCACCCCTAGACAGGAGGGTTACCAGCAGGAGATGTTTCTTTCTCCGTAACCCCTGGATAGTGAACTGAGAGGCTGTAAATTAAACTGGGTCTCCTCTCCCCAGCAAGGCCCCGAGGAGAGCTCTTGGGACAGTCCACTTTCAGTCTTTTCTTCTCACTGAATGTCACTTCTGTGATAATATTTTGACCACATTTTGCACTTTAAACCCACAGGAGAATGTATTCTCTTGGTTCCAATAATCAGAGACATCTGAGAAAATTCCTTATATATAATGACTGTTTAGCCAAATTTTTAAACATACATACTTTGTATTATTTTTTTCCTGTTAAAAAGGAATACCATTTAATTGCAAAAAGAATTTTAGAGAAAACAATGTTTTTAAATATAAATAAAAATTAATTCAAAGCATTGTACATTGTACAATGTTTTTAAATATAAATAAAAATTAATTCAAGGCATTGTCCACTCATTGTAAATGAGTGGATTACATGGAATGTGTATTATATCTCAACAAAGCTGCTATTAAAAAATTAAGTGAGGGGCAGCCGGTTTGCTCAGTTGGTTAGAGCGCAGTTGCCGGTTCGATCCCCGCATGGGCCACTGTGAGCTGCGCCCTCCACAACTAGATTGAAACAACTGCTTGACTTGGAGCTGATGGGTCCTAGAAAAACATACTTAAAATAAATAAAAGTTAAAAAAAAAATTAAAGGAAAGCTCACTGTTCTAGTATATAAAGTTTGAAACTACAGTTAATTGTAAGTGGGTTGTACCTTTCACGGATATTTTTTATCATAAATTCAGATTTATACTATCCAAGAATCCTAATCTATAGGAAAATTTATGTACAAGGAATTCAAATTTGTGATTTAGTATTTACTGGAAATCCTCTTTACACAACAAATCATGCTAAGTGCCTCCAACTTAACAGGCCACGATAGGACTGTCACTGCTCCTCCCAGGATTCCTTTGGCAGTGACGAGTACCCCCCAGTACCCAGACGGTGTGTGGCCGACCTCAGGACAGCCCACGCTCTCATTTCAATAAAAAAAAGATTAGAATGCCGCCTCAGTGTGACTACACAGATACAACTTCTGAGATTAAAAAACAGTGTTGGTTTTCACCACATTCTTTATTCCAATCTACTGGGTAATCTAACTTGTAAGGAATGTACTTTTTTACCATTTACAAAAGCTTATTTCATTTTGAATGAATAAAAAGTATCCCATGGGCACTTTTCTTTTGTTGAGTTGACATGCATGCTAAAGAGGCTGCCCAAGGAGACCTACCACCCTCCTGCACTCAATCACGTAAGGCAAAATCGTGGCAGGTATTCCGACCTTCTCTCTCACACTCCACATCCACTCCACAAAGATCTGCTGATTCTCTATCCTAAATATCACTCCAGCCTATTCCTGTCCTTAGACGCCATTGCCCATCCTTTGTTCAGGCCCTGGGGCCTGCATGACTCGTGCAGCTGGTCAGCCATCCTGCAGGATGGGGAACTCCAATCGGCTTTCCACACCACCACCAGAGGGCTCCTTCTAATCTGATCTTTTCTCTCCATGAATGAAACCCTGCAGTAATTCCCCATCAGGCCCAGGATAGAGCAAAGTCCTCCCTGATCTAGCGACCTTTCCAGTATCCTTTCCTGACAACCTCTCCCAACCCTTCCCCCACCCAACTTCTTCCCAGTCACACATGCTCATCTGTACGAGGCAGCTGCAATTCCCTGAAGAACCACGTTGTATTGCACCTCCCTGTTTTCCCAACACAATCACATTATCTTCTCAACCTCTAATGCTCTCACTTTCTCTCCTGGTGAAATCACATTTCTTCCAATGGAAGCCTTTCCTGACCCATAGCATGACCTGCAGATGCCCTCCTGTATCCCTCCCCTTACCATGGACGTGTTTTTAAGTCTCTCTCTCATGGAGGGATCCTGGCTTCAGAATTCATGGCATTTTAGGAAGACAGTGAATAGACTTCCAGGGATCTGTGAACATAGCAAGTTAAATACAAAATCCTGCATCCATTTTAAATGAGTCGTTTCTGGGGAGAGGAACCACTTCTTTCATAGGGTTCTCATGGGGAACTTTCACCCACAATGGTTGAGAACTTTCTGTACTAAATTGTGAACTCTTCAAATGCAGACACATTAATTTTTGCTTCCCTGTCTGTAGCACAGTTCCCAGGACTGGTGAACCCTAAATATGTTAGCTAATGGATGAATACATGAGTGAATGAAATAACTCATTTAAAAAGAATTTATTGCTATGGGCAAGAACCAGTGTTGGATATAGCTATTATTAAAATAGACCTGGTTCCTGTTTTCACTCGGGAAATAATCTGGCAAGGAAGACAGACATTAAACAATTAATCATGCAATTACTATTTAATTGCGATAGTGAGAAGGCCTATAAAAGAGAAGTACAGGCTGCTAGGAAGGGTATAACTGGGGACTTTGATCTAATGTGGTCTGAAGTCAGAGAAGCCTTCTTTGAGGCTGTAACATTCATAAAGAAAATGAAGAATAACTATGAAATATTACAAAGAATAACTAAAGTTACTACCCATGCATAGACTACAAGGTTAACTAGGAGATAGCATAATTTAGACATAAAGAAAAATGCTAATTTAAAAATTCACCTTTAATGATGAAGGAGATCGTTAGTCAAAGTAGGGTTAGTATTACTCCTAGAGGAGATCGCATAGCTTGGACGTTTCATCAGAAAGTACTGTGGAAAAACATAATGCCTGAAATTTGATGAAACTCCTTTTTGTGACCTGCCAAAATTTCCCTAATGGTGTAAGTCCAGCTCTGGATACTTACCATGAAGCCTCCAGTGCACTGTGTCTGCCAAGCCACACGTAAGAGAACTCCATGTTCCCAAAATTAGTTCTGAAGCTGGCCTCTCACCCCACCCTCCTATCATTCCATCTCCACCTCTTGGTTTCTTCAGCACCTTCCTTGTTCTGCCCTTCTGGCTGGAGAGTCTAACTTGGATCTCAACTCACCACCCAGACTTGAGCTTTTCTCATCCTAGACCCACCACTCCGCCCACTGACAACTGTATCACAGGCCCTAGAACGGCTCTGGGGCATCCCACCTCCTCCACAGACTCCGGCTGCAGCCCTGACTGCACCGGGACTCTGTACATTCTGGCTCTTCCAAGTTTACCTGGGAAAGCCAGGTGAGACTGACCTAAAATGTAAGGGCTTCTGCATTTCTAGATCACACCTACACGACCATGAGGGTCTCATCCTCATGGTGGCTGCTTTTTGTTCCTTATCTTTAGGCTCCAGAGACCTATCCTTCATCCTGCATCTTGGTTACAAAGTTATGCAGAGTAGAAAACTTGGGCCTATCAGGCACACACACAAACTTTTCATTAAGCTAGGTCTCCAGTTGGGCTTAACGTGTATTATGGACTGAATTGTGTCCCCTCGAGATTCACATGTTGAAGCTGTAACCCCTAAAGTGACTGTATTTGGAAGAGGGCCTTTAAGAAAGTAATTAAGTTACATGAGGTCATAAGAGCTGTTGTAGTCCATTTGGGCTTCTATGACAAAATACCATAGACTGAATGGTGTATTAACAAATAAATTTATTTCTCACAGTTCTGAAAGCTGGGAAGTTCAAGATCAAGTTATTGGCAGATTCAGTGTCTGGTGAGCACGCTCTTCCTGGTTCATAAAGAGCCATCTTCTCACTGTAACCTCTCACAGCAGAAGGGGCAAAGGAGCTCTCTGAGGTGTCTTTGATAAGAGCACAAATCCCATTCATAAGGGCTCTACCATCATGCCCTAATCACCTCCTAAAGTTCTCACCTTCTAATAGCGTCACATTAAGACAGAATTTCAACATGTGAATGGTGGGGAGACACATTCAGTTTATAGTAACGGTGAGGTCCTGATCCCATAGGACTGGTGTGCTTATAAGAAGAGGAAGAGACGCCAGAGCGCGCGCCCGCTCTCTCTCTGTCTCTCTGTCTCTCTGTCTCTCTCGCTCTCTCTCCCTCCCTTCCTCCCTCCCTCCTCGCTCCCTCCCTCCTCTCTCCCTCTATGTGCACACAGAGGAAAAGGCCATGTGAGGACACAGTGAGAAAGCAGCCATCTGCAAGCCAGAAGGAGAGAACTCCCCAGAAACAAACCATGATGGCATCCTGATCTTGGACTTTCCAGCCTCTGGAACTATGAGAAGATAAATGTCTGTTATTTAAGCCACCCAGTCTGTGGGGTTTTGTTGTGGCAGCCCCAACAGACTAACACAATGTGACCCTCTGCTTTCTTCTCTACTACAACCAAGCTGCAAAGCACTGCTAGACAATGTCATGTGCCACTGCTGATCATGTGACCTGAGTTGGGAAGAGAAACGTTACATGAGAACTGTTCCAGAACAGAAGTATGAAGATCATGACTCTCCCCCCCTTCACTTGGCCGTCACTCCCAGACATCCAGACTCCTAAGGTCTCTCTTCCATCCTCTTGCAAAAGCAGCCAAGTATTAAGTGAAGGGGACGCCAATCTGATAGTGAAGTATCACCTAGCATCTACCGATCCAAAAACATAAATCTATTGTGAGCTCGGGAAGATCGCCGGTACCAGACACAAAGCTCTGGGGATCAGAGAACAAAGAAAACAATTACCTGAATTCCGGGGCTCACATGTAGTGAGAGAAGCAACACATAAGTAGCTTATAATGCAGTGTGATGAAGACTATAAGATAAATGTGAACAAAGTGCTATAGGAGCACAGAGCTTGAGACTCGGGTCAGGTAATGACTGCGTGGGAGTGTGTGAGTGTGTGAATGTGTGTGTATGCGCATCCATATATGTGAATACACACACAGAAAATATGTAATCTTGTACTACAGGTATGTTTATTATATTATAGGCATGTGTGTATTATAAGTATGTATACTGGGGATGCCAAAACAATGTATACACATGACTTGTAGTCATCTTTTGCTATTGGTATATATTGAGTATTACAATTTTAATACAATTTTTTCCTTTCTTAAAATGTGCATACATTTTTTGGGGCACCCTCTGCATACATATATATATATATATATATATATATATATATATATATCTGCGCGTGTGTGTGTGTAAAAGCAAGGCTTTACGGAGACAACAGCTAATGCTCATTGGATACTTACATACTACATGCCAAGTCCACTACTTACATGCGTTTAATTCTCACAACAAACTATGATGTAGAAAAATATTATTACCCTCGCATTTGCAAACAAGGAAACCAAAGCACAGAAAAATTAAACTATCCAAGATCATGCAACCACTAAGCAATCTAACTACAGAGCCTGCCCTCCTAGCCACTACATTAGAGTCTCTCTCTAATACTGCAGGTGTCCTGCAAGTGTACCCCATGCACATGAAGCCAGGTCTGGAGACAGTCCTTAAGGAGTTGTAATGGTAGGTGAGATCTTTCTGGTTGCTAGGAAAAGAAGCCCACTAAAGCAATTCCAATATCCAGGGATTACTGAATAGGATGGCACACCAACAGGAAGCAAGCTGGGCCCCATGGGAACTGGAAGAGGTCATTGGGAAGCCTCAGGGTCCACAGTAGCACATCTCTCTGCCTCCTCCTTGCTCTGAGGCTACAAGACCCCCCTTCTCTGCTCTCCTCTGTTCTAAATTCCTCCTTCTTCCTGCCAAGCCACTTTCTCTATTTACTCATCAACATGCACATAGTTGAAAATGGCCACTCTGGCCCCATAGGACTTTTAAGTTCAAGTGGCTCAACTCTGTCTCTCGGTACAAAACAGAGAATTTGATGGATTAACAGTGGTGCTAGGGGAAGGACGCTGTGTGAGTTGGGAGCTCAAAGGCTAAGGTGCAACCACCTCAGCAGCGAAACACCCCTGCTGCAGGGGCTCAAAAAGGGAGGCCACTATTAATGAGAGAGACGTGGGCTGGGCAGGTACTCCACAACAGGTCACATCAACCCGTATAATCATCCTCCTCCTAGGTGATCATTGCTAAAAATAAGCATTTGTTTTAAGTGCAAAATGTACATCATGTAGTCTCTGTAATAGACGACTGTACTGCATTATTTTCTTTTAAAAGTAGCTGAGGTCATGGCCCCTACATAACCGGTAAATGTTTTGTTCCAAGTAAGAAGTAATGGGTCCCAGTAGAGTGTGTAACATATAACATGTAGAGAAATGGAAAAGGAGGTGATGATACCTGAGAGGTATATGATTTTTTAAAAAAGTGAAACAGGAGCCAATACTATGAGGAGTAAGAATTGGTCCCTTCTGGGAAATAGTATCATAATTAGCTAAAGTTAGGGAGTTAAGGAGCAAATATTTATGGGTCCCTACATAAGCTATGAGTAGAAAAACATGGGGAATTCATCTTCTTATTTTTAAAACAAATGACATATTAGTTTATTCGGCTAATTTATTAGGCTAACCTCCAGAGCATAGTAATTTAAAATAAATTAGTATAAAGTGGATGATCCTTAACCAAAATTATGGAAAGTATCCTTTTTCCCCTCTGCTGAATAGAGAGAGAATAAATCAGTTGAAAACAATTTGCTTAGAAGGTGACAAAATAAAACATGAATACTTTTCAGTCAAAACAAAGATTTAGTCTGCTATTTTAGGCAAGATTCTATAAATAAATATGAGATTGGCAATAGAGTATGGTGTTT
Organism: Rhinolophus hipposideros; assembly: GCF_964194185.1. NCBI lineage: Eukaryota > Metazoa > Chordata > Mammalia > Chiroptera > Rhinolophidae > Rhinolophus > Rhinolophus hipposideros. Next base: position 36,266,975 of record NC_138062.1, on the reverse strand, counting down.
AACTAGAGTTAGACTGAGTTTGATCCTGGCTGTATGATAAACTATGAGATCTTGAATAAGTTATTAAACTTTCTGGGTTAAAATTTCTTCATCAGAAAAATGGGAAAAATAACATTCCTATCAGGTTATTCAGAAGCATGAGTTGATCCTACATAAAGCACTTACCACAATGTTCTCACTTCAGAATTATTAATAATTAGTAGCTCAGTTTTTTAATGGGAACTGTGGGAATATGCTCTGAGAAGTACGGTTTAGTAATCACTATTGAGAATTTAGTCTTACATCATTCTTCTGGTTTCTTATTTAAAAAGCATTCTTTTCCTCAGTTTGTGTGTGTGTGTTTTTTCGTTTTTTTTCCCTTTTCCTGTCTGCTAGTTCTTGTATTTCAGACAAAATACATTAGTAAAATTTCTGGTTTCCAACTTGTACCCCTTTCATTCCTTTGAAATCAATGAATTTAAAAATACGTATTTGTTACCTGAGGGCTCAACTCAGACAAATTTCTTAATCTGGAAAGAATTAGCCACAAATATGTTTCTCAAGTTCCAGTCCTCAGAATGATACTGAAATACTTCAAAAACTGTATTTCTCTATTAGCATCTATCACATCCTCCTTTTCCTTTTTAACATTAAGTCCGGACTTATGTGAAACTCTGGGAGCTGTTTCAAAGCTATTGATAAAGTGGTGAACCGAACAGAACTCGATATGCACTTAAAGCAGTGTGCACGGGACACCGAATCACTGCAGGAATGTTTCATCCTCATCTTGACTGTAAAGAAATGTTCACACAAACCAGCTTCACAGCAATAGCATAAATATTACTAGCACCTGAAAGACATGGATTGTGTATGTGTGTGTGTGTGTAATACCACAAAATAGTGATCTATTTAATTTCATTATATGATCTAAGAATAACCTTGGTAGCAGAAAACATTCATGTTAGACCTATTTAATATTTTAAAATATATATCGCAAACATAAGTCTACATCAAGGAGGGGAAGGCTAACTCTAAATCTATATGATTGGCAATTTTCAAGTTTTCTATTAATATTTGATTGATACTTCTTTGTTAATTTAGGGAATCATCTAGGTATTTGTGAGGACCCGTACCAGAATTTCAAAATAATAATTGGATAAAAAAAATTTTAATTGAGAAAAATGTATTGAGTTACATACTATGTTCTGAGCACTAGGAAAAGATCTCCATTTTTCTGGGACAGCAGTGGAATTCCTTAGTGGGGTTCATTAGAGGCCCACAGACACGCAGTAAGAAGATATTCATTTATATGTTCCCTTCACTATATGAGGACCAGGGGAAATAGTAGTGAACAACAGCTACCCCTCTCATGAACAAGTATTTCTATTGTGACAAATGTTTTGAAAGAAAAGTTCAGGTGGAGGAATGTGTAAATTGGGGTAAGTAACCTAGCCTGGGCAATCAAGAAAGAATCCCTAAGGAAGTAACATTTCAATTGCATTTTGATGAGTGAGAAAGAGTTAATCAGGTGAAGAAGGCAGTGGGCTGGGAATTAAGTGTGGAGAATAGAGTCGTAGGCGTCTGGCTCTGTAATGATCTGAGATAAAAACTGTTCTAGAAACTGAACAGTGGGCCAATGTCCCTGAAGCTTGAGAGAGACGGGGATGGCAAAACAAGACGAGAAAAAAGGATAAACATGGGCCAGCGTATGCTTGCTCTCATAGGATCCAATGCAGGTTTCAACATTCGTCTTAAAGAGGCAAAAAGCCATAGAGGAGGTTTAAATGATGATCTTGGATACACTAAGGAAAATGAATTGGGAGGGAATACGGCATGATGTATGGAAACCAGATAGAGGCTATTGTAGCAACCCTGAAATTATGATGGTAGATTAGACTGGGGAGGCCACAGTGAGGATGGAGAAAAGTCAATGGATTTAAGAGATATTGCACAGCAAAATCAACAGAACATAGAATTTAAAAAATTTATTTTAATGAAACATGTCAATACAGAAAGTAGGAGTATGCGCTGATCAGAGAAACATGTGGGATTGCTAGACAATATTGAAGGTCCCTTGGAGACTAATGAGTGTCATTTTCCCCAAAAGTACTCTGCAGTCCAGGTATTACTGGGGTCACCCAGAGATATGGATTTTTCCAGGCCAAGTGTGGAAAATGGACAACTTAGGAAATTCAGTGATGGGCAAGAGAGTGACTGAAATGACGGATCATGGAATCCAAACGGTATAAATCAGGGAATAAAGTGGGAAGAGATAATAGGAGGTAAAATGTGTACTGGAAGTAGTTGAGAAAGCAAGCTTGAAAGTTTGGAAGTCAGTCGTCATCAGAGAAATGAGGTATGTATTGGTGATTTTCTAGATAATTGTGGCAATGGATGGCTTACGTATAGACGGAGGATAAGGTCATTAGCAGTGAAGAGTTAAAGGAGTGAGAGGCTAGTATTGGAGAAGTGGGGCGACCACAGGGCTATTGAATCAACCAAGCTGATGACAGGGTTTAGAGTGGAAAGAGACACAATGAGCAAGATACTAAAGTCACCACTGAATGATAGAAAGTATCAAAGACACAGAAGACAATCATGGGGAGGGAAAAAGGGGGATAAGAGCCTTAGTTTACCAAATGTTAAAAATTGCATAGAAACCTAGTTTTAAACACACACACACTGCAAGTTTTACACTAAGGTATAAAGCAAACAGAGTTAAAATGGGTGACCAAAAGGAAATTAACATTTACCAAGCACTTACTATGTACTAGTGTAGTGAATATCTATGTTTTGTCAGTGAAGCATACCTTCTCTTTCTTCTTTTGATAACAATATCTCCCATTTCCTACAGACGATGTCATTCCCACTTTCCTATGGTTCTGGTGAAGCCACCAATGACTTAACCCAATTTCCCAGCCTTTGTAAAATCAGGCGACATCATCTAGAGTAACAAGCATCTGGCTCCTAAGAATTTAAATCTTGAGAAGAACTAGCAGTGGTTGGGGATGAATCCACGCATCCATGGAAATCCAGAATCCCCCAGTTCCAAACCTTGTTCATTTACCTCTTCCTTAATTCAGTAAGGTGTCCAGTACCACGCTAATATATGTGCTTTTCTCACTTAAGTTTGGCAGTGTTGGTTTCAGCAGCTTGTGATCCAAGAACACAGACACTGCCAGACAGAATGGTAGGTGCTTTGTATGTGAATTCTTTTAATTTTATACTCCCAACTGCCTTGAAAGGAAGGTATCATAATCCCTGTTTTATGCTCAAGGAGACTCGTGGAAGTTAATGTAACTTGCCCATAGACACGCAGCTAGTTTGAACTGTGGAAGCGTGACAAAGGGCTCAGGTCTTTGTTTCTGTCTTGGATGCCAAAGGCTATGCTCCTTCCCGCTGGCAAATGAACAAGGGATATTAAAAGGTTTTCCTTTGTTGCCACATAAGCTTAACATTTCAGATGCATTCTGCTTTCAATGGTCTTTACTGATACCAGCAGATACAACAAAATAGAGTATATTATTTTAATGTACATACAGAGGGTGTCAAAAAAATGTATACACATTTTAAGAAAGGAAAAAACTGTATGAAAATTGTAATACTCAACATATACCAATAACAAAAGATGAATACAAGTCACCTGTATACATTTTTTTTATTGGCACCCCCGGGATGTGTATTTATTTCCCTATTTAAAATATCTCATAATCACATAAAATCCAGATATTGTATTTTCTGTTCTGTTATGTTCCAAACTCTTTTGTATTCCATAATTAAGAACAATTTCATTTCATCCTGTTTCATAATGGCGATAAGTATAAGTGTGACTCCAAGAGGATGCTTACTGGCCATGGCATTAGGCAAAGCTAAAACACAAAACTCAACAAAGATGTGTTGTGGCTGTAAGGATCTGTCCTAGACGTCATGGGGACAACAAGACACAAGAAGTGAAGTTTTTCCTTAAGATATTTACCGTCTAATTGGAAAAAACCAAAAATAAAGATACGAAAAGTAAAATAAGAGAAATGGAAGCAACATGCACAATCCGTATGTGATTCACTGTGAAATGGATGGTTTAAGAGAGGTGACTCTAAAGTTTTACGAAGGACCTGGAAGGTCTCTCAGATCCAAGGAAATAGGAAATGAGGAAAACTACGCTTGTGTCTGTCCACAAGAAAAAGGTATGATACCTCAATAACAATCCAAAATATTAAAGGATTTTTGTAATGCATGGCTGGCACACAGTATATCTTTATCCCAGGGGGGAATTTCCAAAAGTGGATTTTCCGGATTTATAAAACACAACTTCTGAGTGGTCACTGTAGCAACGGTGACATTTTCCTGGTCCCGCTTGCTAAACCAGTGACAAGTCACGTCACTGATCCTGCGTTTAGTAAGAGGTGTCACCATCTCAGGTTAGCGATCTCTCTCTCTCTGGAGGGTTTGGTGCTGTTCACTCAGGTTGATTATGTGAGATTTATGTTCTGAAATGCCAAACTGCATCTTTAATCTGTCATCAAAGCCGATTATCAGAACCAGAAACGACAAGATTTAACACCTAGGTTTTCGTGATGAAGACTAACCGTAAAAACTGCAGTCTATGTCACCACATTCAAAGTACACATGATATATTAATGAGTGGGTTTTCCTCTCTCACGAATAATGATACGTTCCTTCTTACTAAAAACAAATTAGTTTTATTTCCTTTAAGAAGATTATGATCAATTGTAGAAAATTACACTTGTCTTTAATTAAATAGATTTCCTTCTTTCCTTTGGATTAGTGGTGTATTATATGTTATTAAACACTGGGGAAAACCCAAAAAAGGCAATCTTCCTCTTGGATGAAAACTGACCTTGTAAATGGCTACTATGCAACTATAGACGAGAGCCAACACGTTTCTCTCCTGCATTAAAATGACCGATGGCAAGCTGTCTCACAGTTTTGTGTATAAGATACCCAGTCTGTTCAGGCTGGGTGTCTTATAAACAAAAGAAATTTATTTTTCACAGTTCTGGAGGCTAGAAGTTCAAGATCAAGGTGTCAGCAAGGTTGGGTGAGGGCCCTCTTACAAATTCACAGCCAGCAACTTTTCACTGGGTCCTCACAGGGAAAGAGGGGCAAGGGAGCTCTGCGGGGGGGGGGGGTGGTCTCTTGTATAAGAGTATTAATCCTATTCATGCGGGCTCCATCCCCAGCACCTAAGCAGCGCCCAAAGGCACCACCTCCTCACACCATCACATCAGGCGTTAGGATTGCAATGCGTATAAGAATTGGGGAAAGGGGAAACAAACGTTCAGATCGTACCAAATTCCAATTCTAATTTGTTGGAAGTGTACTAACATCACCCATAGTTCACCTAAGAGGACAGTGCTCTTAGAAATTTTCTTAGAAAAGTATAAAATGAAAACTTGGGGGATTGACATGTGGTAGGCTGAGGCTTTGTAAAGCTACATCCCTAAGGTAGGTTTTCTCAACCTAGGGACTACTGACATTTTAGGCTGGATAACTTTTTGTTGTTGCTGTGAGGTGCTGTCCTGTACATTGTAGCATGTTTAGCAGCATTTATTCTAGATGTCTGCAGCACACACACGCCCAGTTAAGACAATCAATGACATCTCCGGACATTGCCAAATGTCTCCTGGAGGGGCAAAACTGTCCCTGGTTGAGAACCAGTACCCTAAATTATAGCACTCTTTCCTGGCCCCAAATCTAGAGGGCATTATATCTGACTCCGTTAGTCACTCCCCAATATCTGTAGCCCTGTTCTAATAATAGAAGCACTAGCTAATCTCATGGAGGTCTAGAATAAAGACCATACTCTCCCACCTCCCTAGCAGCTAAATCGGGCAATTACACAAAGGTTACGTTAATAGGCTTTAAGCAAAAATTATGTGGGTAACTTTCTGGTCATGCCCACAAAAGGAGAGGAGTATTTCCCCCCTTTCGACTTTCCCCCTTCTTGTCAGGTAAGTGTGAGCATGATGGTGACAGCTAGCCAGGTAAGACCCAGGGATCGAAGCTGCCTGTTGAGGGTGGCAGAGCAATAGGATAAAAGACGACTGGATGTTTGATACAGCACAGGTGCCATGTCAGCTCTGAGCCCAGAGACAAAAATAAACGTCTTTCTTGCTTAAGCCACTGTTACTCTGGAGTCTTTGTTACAGTGCTAAGCATTTGCATCTTAACTAATGCCAACCCCAATTACTGTTGTATGTGTTAAGTTAAGAAGGCAGCAGTTCAGAGAGCAGGCGCTTTCTTTGCCCCACTGGAATCTGAGGCAGGCTCTAACTGGGTCTCCACTCTTGATTAGAAAATAGTTCCCTTTGGCTCCGACACGACTACCAGAGAAACAAACCTGGAGCAGCAAGGGAAGATGGAGCGAGTGACCCAGCCAGTTAGACCAGATGAATTAACACAAGTGATTCAACCAGAAGATGGCCCATATGGGTGGTCCTTTCAGGCTCAAACTGAGATTCGTGTCTGGGCAGGTGAGGCTGGCAGAATCCCCTAGAAAAAGTTGTCTATCTGCATGAGACGTTCTGCTATTGAAAGAGCGTGCTAAGATGTCCTGTGAGATCTGTGAGCGTCAAGAATGACAGACGTCTCCGTGGACAGGACAGCCAGTGTCTGGTCACCTGCCCAGACTCATGGACCAGGCCAGAACCAATGGAGAGTGAAAGGTGGTGGCAGGCCCACCTGAAGCCCTGGGTTCAGGAGGGGCTTCATGAAACACAAGGCACCGAGCATGGCAAAGGGGTGCACAGAGCAGGAGGAGCAGCTCTCTCCCCTCTTGGGCAGGAAATGCAGCCGCAACTGCTATGAGAGTCCTAGTTCAATAGTGACAGCAAGAGGACCCCAGCGGAGGCTCAGAGGAGGGCAGGGCCTCGGGGAATATCGTGGTAGCTCACGGACCTGCCAGAGTGCTGGGAGGATCACATTTTGCTTATAAGCACAAATGAGGTACCCCCACAGTGACACTCAGAAATGCGTGAGGATGAGGGAAACAATGACAAGATGAGGCCGAGGTGACCATTAACAGTGACTGTCCCCACAAGGGTGAATGCCTGACCCAACCAGCATCAGCTCCCCAGGCCCTGCTCCCTACAATATTCCAGCCGCACGGGACTCAGGACAGTGTAATGTGACAAAAACAGAAGACCACAGTGATGTTCCTGGGAAAACATTTTCCTTCCTGGTACAAACACTGCCCTTTCTCCTACTCTCTTTTCCCCAAAGGAATGTCGCCATGATTCCTGCAGTAGCAGCTGCCATCATCTTTGAGCCTCTGCAACTTGTGACTTCTAGACTTCTTGTTATGTGAGGAAAACAGCCCTGTGTGCTTAACCAATTACAGATGGACTTCCTCTCACTTTGCAGCCATTGCTACTTGGTATCTGGCTCCCGGCTGATAAGGCCTGGGGAATTTTACATCACAACAAACGTTGTTGGCAGCCCCCCTGAAAAAGTTGCCTAAGGCTCATGTACAAGCCAAGCACCTCTTTCCATACACCATGCTCCATTTGTATACAGTCTTCGTGTGACTTCTAAAAATGTTCTGATGTGCATTTACAGTGATTTTACCTAGAATATCCATACAACGGAAACCTACTCAGCCATAAAAAAGCATGAACTATTGATACAGGCAACAATCTGGACACACCTCAAGGGCATTAGTGAGAAAAGTCAATCTCAAAAAGTTACATACTATGTGATTCCCATTATAGAACATCCAGGAAATGACAAAGATATAGAGATAGAAAACAAATGAGTCATTGTCAGGGATAAGGGACAGGGGAAGGAGAAAGAGAGGGAGGGACGATGGGAATACAAATGAGTAAAATTAGTGAGTTCCTTTGTGGTGACAGAATAATTCTCTATCTTAATTGTGGTGGTGATTATATGGCTCTATACCTAAGATTAAATTGCATAGAACTATAAACACACACACACACACACACACACACACACACAAATTGGCAGCAAACTGAGTAAGGTTTAGAGTCTAGCTAACAGTTTGCTGGTTTTGATATTGTACTACAGTTAAATAAGATGCCACCATCGGGAGAAGATGATGAAGAGTCCATGGAACTCTATGTTTTCATTTTTCAACTTTCTGTGAGTCTGTAACTATTTCAAAATAAAAAGGTTTTCTAAGTCAGTCTTAATAATCATACAAGAGATCACTGCTAGCCAGAGTAGCTTTTCTGAATGGAATCTATAATTATTTTCTTTAAAATTTATCATCTAGTTTTAAGCTTGACAGATATTTTGCCTCACTAAAGTTAATATGACATAATTATAGGAAGAGAGAAAAAAAAGTTTGGGGTAGGGAGGAATAAAGCAGGGAATAATACTTGTCCTTCGGACTTAGAGATGAAGGGGAATGAAACAGTGAGAATATTTTCAAATTCTTAGAGAACTGAAATTAAGAATCTTATTCAAACACGAGCAATGGGTCAAAAAAGAGGGTAAATATCAATACAATGCAGATGTGAATTTTTAAGTCAATGACATTGTTTTGGGATACTCTTGATTCAATTACTGTTTATGGGCCAAAGAAAGACTGTCACCCACCACACAATTCATCATTTTTCCCCCATCTTTCTTAAAAAAGATGAATAAATTGTGACTATTAAATAGGTTACACAAAAGCTGGATGCACGTTTTCCCCAGAAAGAGAAATTGCACATATTCACCACAAGCAGAACAGAAATGCTTACAAAGTTCTTACATAAACTCTCTTTGAGAAAAATAAAGAGAAGCATCCATAGAGCCGACCCTGCCTGCCTCAAGTGAGGTCGTGAGTTATGATGGAATGTGCCAGTTACCCTTAAATGTTACCACGCCTCTCATTTCTGTTTAGAGGGGATAATAAAGGTGTCAGACAGACCTCCCTTTTGGAAGTGGTCGTCTGGTCATTCATAGATACAGCTGTGGATTAGGGACAAAAATTCCCAAATCAAACAAAAGGGGGAGTCCATATTGCTGTAACTTTTGGAAAAATTACTCTCCCAGGCATGCCAAGAAGGTGTGGGTATTACATGAACGTTGTGTAGCACTATCTAGGGTAGAACATAGAAGATCTACTAGAATCACTCGTTTCAGTTGCCTGAGGTCCTGAGTTTCAGACCCCTTGCTTATTAAGAAGAACTGACGTTAACCTTACAGAGAAGGAGGCCATCCCTGATTAGGGCAAGACTTCATGTCTTTATGAACCCTTGCTGTTTTCCTAGTTTTACCTGTGACCTCTGGTTGTTTGCAAACTTGTATAGATTTGGAAAATTTTCTGAAAGCAAATTACACCAACTGAAAAAATCATATATTCTTCTCTCTGAACAGAGCCCAGCAATGTCAGACATCCATTAAAATCGTGACAAATATTGGCTGCTGAATGAATACCCGAGTAAATGAAATTTAAAATAAACTTCTAATTCCACTCTCATTTTCAAATATCAGCTGCGGATTGCTATATCATCAAATTTACATTTCACTGGCAATTTTCAGAAAATTTAAGAAATTAAATGTGAAATGCTAGACGAACCATCATAATTATTTGAAATTATTTATTAGGATTAAACCTTTTGGGGAAGGGGGAGAGCCATTTGTGGGTTTTGTTTATTTGGCATGCCATCTGCAGAAGAGCAGCATTTTAAAAAAGCAAAACGCTGAATTATGGCACCAATTTAAGAACCTAAGGTATCCAACTGTTAGGACAGACTGGATCAGGGAAAGACTGTAATTGTGGCCATAATTCATATTGTACAAACTGGTCAATTCCTTTATCTGGAACAGTGGCTGCAGAAAATGTCAAAGCTCAATTTTTTGCCCCCCCCCCCCTTCCGACTCACATTTTGCTGTGACTCACATCCTGTAGTAACTGCTGGCTGACTTGAAAGGCTTTCTGGGACATCAATTCCCCAGGACTCAATTTTCTCTATCAGATTGTTGCAAATAAATCTCATTTTATATCTCGGCTCCCAACAGCAGTGAAAATGCTTTACTGTGTCTCTGCTTTCTATTGCTGTGTTTAATGCTGCAGCTGAGGACTTGATCATCCCTCCATGAGACACAGAAGATGGGAACGTTATTTCCCTTCCCCCACCCCCTTCAGCTCCCAGCAGCAACTGAGCAGTAAGGTAGTAAATCACTTCCATAATTGTCTAGATATATCCAGTCAACTGGCTTAATGAGACGGGAAGTGGGTTGCTGGGGAAGAGGAATGTCATTTCAACAAGACAACTCGAATCAAACTGTAATTTATCCTTCACAACCCATTTAATTTTTCTGGAAAGCTATCAGAAGCAAAATCGCCATTTTGAAGATACCAAACCCTGCCTAACCCTTTCGAACCACTTCACGAGATCAACAGAAGCGGACAAAACATTCTTTAACATTTTGTAAGTGCATGCTAGGAAAATGCTGTCTATGTACTTCATTTCTGTAGCATTTGAGATTAGTTCTGTAGCATTTAAGATTTAAATATTCTCTTTGAAAAGACAGTAGCTCGAAGCTGCTTTTTTCATTCTGCAAGACTTGGCAAATCCCATGCTTGCATTTCCACAGTCTTCTGCTAAGAAAATTGACTCAATCTGAGTTTTCTGTTTGCTATCTCCAAACATCATTAATATTATATTCCTAAGCCCTTGATGGTCCAGCATCCCAGAATCTGTGTGGGGCTGTATTCAGATTCAGAAACAAAGTTAAAGGCTTCTCAGGGGATTGTCAGTACAGAGGTTTCTGTAGGCTCTGGGGCATGGGGTGATCGTATTCACCCTGGAGCGGAAACATAGAAAGAACCATATAATGCGAAAGTCTGGTGGTGATGCTTAGCAGCTTTGTATTTCTGTTTTGTTGACTGCAATGTGGGATAGGACTTTTTTCTTTTTAATGAAAACCACAAATGCTTCTCTTAGTTCTCTCTCTGTTTTTAAGTTTTCAGTGAAGTGCTTTACATGTGCTCTGTTTTAAATTGAACCATTTATAGTTGAGGCTGCAATCACCCCAGGGCCAGGTAGGTCTCTCATGCATGCCTGTTTCTCTGCACTTTCTCACCATTTCCTTTTCTTCTTTTCTTTCATCCTAACCTATTCTTGTCCTCTCTTTTTCTTTTCTTATTTCCACCCTTCCTCCCTTTTTTCTTCCTTCCTTCCTTATTTTTTCCCTCCCTTCCTCCCTTGCTTCTTCCCTTCCTTCTTCTTTCCCCTTTCTTCTCTCCCTTCCTCCTTCCCTTGTTCTCCTTCCTTCCCTTTAGGTATCTCAGCTTCATCTAGACCCTTCCCCTTCCTCTCCAAATTGCTTGCTGGCCCTTGATTTAGAGATATTCAAAAATAGGGACTTCACATGGAGTTATGAGTGAGAATTATATTGAATATTTAAAGTCCGCTGTGCTGTTAACAGTTTAAAGGACTGGCGGCTCTGTTGCCTGCACTAATATGTACATGTTTCTGCAGCCTTTGCTTCAAGCGAAAGGCATTCACGGTGGTGAAGCTGCCCTCTGCAGAAAGGGATTTACTCTGGGGATGTGTGCTCTGCACTCCTGCTCCCCAAGCTGAAAATAGGTTTGTCTGCTCATGATTGGGCTAAAAAAAAAAAAAAAAAAAAAAAAAAAAAAAAATGCGAACATAGGAGTAGACAGACGAAGCAGTGACTGTGTCAGACTTGTCCTCACTAATTTACTCTTCCACGACGCTCTATAGGTACTATTATTATCCCCAACTTACACCTGTGGACATGGAGGCGCCGAGAGGCTAGGCTGGTCTCTGTTAGAGCCAGGATTCAAAACAGGCCGGCTCCCAAGTATAACCACACCTGTACACTGCCTCTAAAGGTAGGTGGGTAGTCGGGACAGAGTGCAGAGATTTTTGAAAACATAAATGGGACACTACTGTACACGCTATTCTGACATTTAAAAATCATTTCTCGGGGCGAATGGGGAGTGACTGCTTGATGGGTATGGGGTTTCCTTTTGGAGTGATGAAAATGTCCTAGAGCTAAAGAGAGGTGATGGCTGCACGACACCACACTGTCCTAAATGCCACTGAATTGTACACTTTAAAATGATTTATGGTTAATTTTATGTTGTGTGAACTTTATGTCAATTAAAATAAATCAATTCTCAGTATCTTAGACGTCTTCCTATATAATTATGTATTAACCAATGTAACCATTCCCTTATGTATGGACAATCGGTTGTTCCCAAGTTTTTGCCATTACCACTCATACTTCAATAACACCTCCTTGAGCTTACATATTTGTACACATGTTTTTCTATAGGGAAGATTCCTGTTAGTGTAATTATTGAATTGGAAGGTGTGCTCGTTTTAAGTTTTGCTAGATACTGCCAAACTTCCCCCTGCAAAAAAAATATGTGTCAATGTACCTACTGAAATAAGATCACCACTGGAAGTGGACTTCTATATTGCAAAGTAGGTCTCTCTTCTTTGGGTGGAAGCCAGATGTGGTGTGCGTTGATCTCCACAGCCACATATTAAAATACAACACCCCCTCTCAAATTCCGACTGCTTCATTCTGCAACTCAGAGGTCAGGTAGGGCCTGCTGTGGTTCCTGTGTCCCTACAACGAACGGACGTACAGTTTCAAAGGCCCCTCTGCTTCCAGATGCTACATCCACACGCTCTATCTTTGTTCTACTCCTAGGTGATCATGTTCATTGCTTTCCAAACAAACAAACACAATCCATTCCCACTAAACATTTCGTCATTTTTAGTCTGTTCTGAAGCCCGTCTCAGGACCTTCTCTATCTCTTCCTCTGGCTCTCAGGCCCCATCCTCTATTAGACAAAAGCTACCTGACTCTGGCTGTTGAAAGCTGGGCCTTTGCCTAGTCAAACCCGGGAGCCACAGCTCCTCCCAGGGCTGATAGAGGCAATTTCCCCTAAGATGTGTCTCTCCTAGGAGGCAGTTTCACATAAGCTGCTGAAAAGAGACAGAATGCTCAACTCAAGAAAGAATGTGCTGACTCCTCCTTGCAGGAAAAGTATTCACCCTCCTATTCTGATTCACCTTTCCCACACTTCCCTCCTCCACACGGGAGAGAAGATGTCCATTTCTCTGGCTCCTTACATGCAAGATCCTTCACGAATTCCCTGTCAGATTGTCCTTCCTCAGCTTAATCTCACCCACCCTGGCATAAATACAGCTAAACATTCTCAGCAGGTAAAATGAGAAACTTGCTCTCTTTTCCCACGTCCTTTGTGCTTCCCCTGCTTTCCCTAAGTACCTAATGACACTGCCTCCACTCACTCTGAATCCACATTTTCACCCTTCTCAGGCATCAAGAAGAAAAAGGCCGAGTCACCTTCTCCCACTGCTCACTTTGTCCAAAACATAAAGTTAATAAAGGAACAGAAAAAAAAACAGTCTCTTCCCCATCGCCTACTTCAGGAAATACAGCATCTTCGTTCTTGCCCTTTCTCAGTAGGAGAGGGACTTTTTTTTTGGACAGAAAACACCCCAGGAAGTACATCTGTGGCAGAATCTTGCGAAAGCAATGTTTTTCAAGAATCCAATTATTCAGACTTTCTCTGATTCTAAATCTAACTCTCAAGGGTTTGGGTTTACCCTGCAGGGGCAAGTGTCTAAAAAATGAGAGGCTGGGAAGAGTGAACAGTTTCCTCAGGGGCAGGGGACACCTGTTACATTTGAATCCCCAGAAGTACAAGGGCTGTCCTCTAATTCTCGGAGAGCTAATTGTTCCAAGGTCCACAGGGACCCTCCGTATAATCAATTTCTGCAGAGACCTCATTCCCTGGCAAGAATAGCCTTTTCCTTTAATTTTCTTTTTCTGGTGAGCTTAACTCCCTTAATGCCATCTAATTCTTTAACGAGGCTTTGTTTTCCATATGAACTCTCATATTTATAAACATCTTGTCCACATCTACTTCATAAGCATTGACAAGACTGGTTTGCTTCACTTGAGCTGTGCCTACACTATAGCAAAAACAAACAAATAAACAAAAACAAAAACTCAAACAAAAGCAATTAATTGATTTGATTGTTAACCAGTGAGTTAAGCTGATTGAATTACTGAACTATCTAGTGATTTGGTCAAGTGATGAGTCGATTCCCTTAAAACTATCAAACCATAGCTATAGCCAAATTCCACAAACAATTCTAATTTCTGTGTTCTCCTCCTTTAAAAGTTAGCAGAAATAAGGCTCCTTTGAATCTGGTGGTTGGGGGAGCGATTCTGCCAACTCCTGATGAAGGTCAGATGGCTAGAAGTTGTGCAGAAATGCAAAGCAGTGGCACGTACATATCATCCAGAACCAAGAAACTCACGGGAGAAGTACTGATAACTTAATACTGCAGGAAAGACTCTCTGGAAACACAAATATCTGGGATTCTGAGGAATCAAGTTTTAGTTTCTCTTGTTGAGAATTCTATAGACTTACATCTATGAATTTCAAATGGATTAAATTTTCATATTTTAGAAACGGCGAAGGGTACCGAGTTGGTTTCTCAATATGGCCTCTGAGAGCTTTCTTGGTGGTCTGCAGATGACCCCTGAAGGAAAATTTATTTATAAAGTGCCATTTTGGGCAGCAGTTGGACTCAGGTGGGGGTCCTGTACCAACGAGCAACAAGGTTTCTTCTTTATATTCTAAAATATTTTATTCCAAGGGTATTATTCTTCATTCCCAAAGAACTGTAATTTAGGTGCTTTTTCATCAAGCCCCCTCTAACTCCAATCTCTGGCTGTCGCACACCCTTTACCTAACAGGTTACAACTTTCAGGGAACGGCAGTTGCTCCAGTGTCAATGGCTGAAATTGAAGGTCCTCACCTCCTCCCATCTTTCTCTCCTACTATTTCCTGACCCCAAAACCAAGCTGCATTCATACATGTGTGTACACACACACACACACACACACCTCTCATTTTAAATTACTTTTAAGAAGTTGGAACCTTCCTCTTCCTTGCCTTCTGTTAACTTCTCCCCTTTTTGGTGAATTTTCAAAAACATACAATTATCAGAGCAGCTGAGTAGGGGAGAGACCTCAAAATCTGTTGGATATGAATTTTTCAAGATCCTCCTAAGAACAGAAACACTTATCTATCTGGACCTCAGCTTCCCCCTTCCAAAATGAGGGCAATTCTATCTGCCAGTGGTTTGAGAAGGATGAAAAGAATCGTATTTTCAAAGTCTTTTTAAGCGTCAATGTGCAATGGTGCCAGCAAAGAACTAAGTATCATTTTCCTTTGGGCAGAATAATTAAAACAAAACCTCCTGAGTCCCATTTCTATGTATGTCTCTCACATCGATCATGCAGTGATTTTTAAGAACAGAGCAGCTCTCTGCCATTTATTTATAATTGCTTTTCATTGTTGCAGTGGGGCATTCATACACACCACCTTTGGACTCTGGGGATCTGTTCACATTCATTAGGGAAAGCGAACAGTCTTTCTTGCAAATAAGCAATTTGATTGCTTCAGGAATAGGTCTGTAATTATTGGAGCGCCGGGATATGTTATTGTTAATAAGACGAACACACCAGTGTTGCTACAAATCAGAGGGGGTCTGGCCTTTTCTTCCAGAGACTGTAATTAAAATGGGTGGCACTGGTTCCCTGGGCCCCATGACAGGGCTGGCATCAGACTGGAGACGCCAGGTCAGAGGCACTTCCTCCCATGCTTGTCCTTTGTGGAGTTGGTGGTCCAAACAGAGCAGACATTAGAATATCGAGGTGGTCACGCAGGGAGGATTTACTGAAGGCACACCGTGAACCCCCAGCTTACAGTGGGGAGTTCAGGGTTCTGACTGATACCTACATTTAAAAGAGCACTAATTGTGGGAGCCTGACAAGCTTTTGGAATTTCACTTTCTATAGCCAGAGTCTACATCAGATTCTAATTGGAGTGGACAGATTCAGGAAGATTTAATACTTGAAATTCGAACAGAAACAAATTCGTGTCCTCTTAGCAGTGGGAAATCTAGTTTTCTGGCCTTCATTTTATCAATCCTTTCAATCATTTGTTCATTTAATCAGTTAACCCCACAAACATGGATTCATTTCCTGTTCTATTCCAGGAGAAGTGCTTGGCTCTGGGACAAAGTGGTTCCCTTAAGGACCTCACTCACTGACCTACTCCCCACCCACTGCTTCTTTATGCTATTTTGGTTGTTAGCCTTTCTCTTCCCTTCATTCTTGCCGTTCACATTCACATTTAGTTTTTTGTCACTTTCCCCTTAGGTTTTGCCCAGCCTTATAAAGTTACCAACTCTAAACAAGAAGGGACATTATACTGAAATAAGAAGCCTCGTTTTTGCCTCTTTTTGCTAACTATTAAAAGCACCAGAAACAACACCAAATTAAGTGAACTGTGGGGGCATTGTACATAGAACCAAGCCTGGGAAAGCAGTTCTGCTTGGTGACACCCTCTGGAGATAGTATTAGTGAAGGACAGTGCAAATGACTCATGAGGACTCTTCAGCCGTGGCTGTCTGAGGACAAGTTTTCATTTTACTGACGACCTGCTGAAGTGTGAGGATTTGGAATTGCTTTGCAAAGAGCAGATTCTCTGTTATTACCTCAGGGACACTCTCTTGTATGAGGAAAAAAAGAAAAAGAAATCAATTTGGAAATAGAAAGAGGCGCTTTCCATGCTCTGCAAGACGGGTGCAGCCGTCCCTTGTGTTGAAAGAGATGCTGTTCATGCCAGTCTACAAGAGGATGCGCTTAAATTGTTTCCACTTTGGTGACAATGGATTCATACTTATCTACACATTCCTTCCTGACCCTCCTGGCCAATGTGATTCCCTGGGGAGATAGTGCGCAAAGTTTTGAAGGGTAGAAGAATAAGCCACCCCAAATATGCCACGTTAGTGATTATTTTGGGCTTGCAGGCATTTGAAGACGCAGGGAAAGGTTGCCTTTGAACTCGCCTTACCTACTTAAAGACAGATCCTCCAAAAGAAACTCTTGTCATAAATCCTCTCCCGGGAGTTTCGTTAGCCAGGGTAGACTTCACGCTTGTCACAGGAGAGAGAGTAAACGTTGACACTACATCCAGACAAACTTGGTCACAAACTATCAGATCTCCCATCTACTCTTCGAAGATCACACGCATCTTTCCTAAAAATGATTTCCTCTCCCTTAAGAGGCTTCCCTTCCTCCCTCCTCCCCTTTCCCTCATCAGATGGCATTTAAACCTGAATTCTAAGTCATCTCTGGGAGTGACTCATCTTTCCCTGGGCATCGTCCATGTATACATGTTCATGAACTTCTGTTTGTTTTTCTCTTGTTAATCTGTCTTTTATTCCAAGAGTCTCAGCCAAGAACTCAGAAGAAGAGAGGGAAAATTACCTTTCCTCTCCTACAGTCTGAAATTATATTAGCTAGACTGGTGGCAAGTCACAAAAACCACGTGAACTTGCCTTAGGCCCAAAGGGTGACTTTGGCATAAGGATGCAGAAGTGTGCCAAGGAACTCAGGGCATGAGTGCAGCCAGACCCTAGGAAGGGCTGGCATTAAGAAATGAGAAGCAGCCACATTCTCAGAAGATACTCCATTGATCCTGTTTTTCCCTGCACCTCTGCTTTGGTCTCTAACACTACAGTCCAGCTTTTTCTGCTTCCCTTTCTATAAAGCCAAACATGGCTGAACCATAGCTAATGAATTCATCTGCGACTGTTCCAGTCATTAGCAGGGCCTGACTGGCTGGCTCTCCAGTCCTACTCCTGGGAGAGAATTTGATTGGCCTGGCTTGAATCAAATGTTCACCTCTTGTCCAATCATCTGAGGCCAGCAAGGTGAGTCATATAACATAGGCAGAGTCCCTAGGAGCCCACTTGTGTGGACCAGGGGCATTTCTTAGAGAAGGTGGAATGGGTTGAGAGCTGGAATGTAATGATACCTCCCCACCAAGTGTCTCCAGGGTAGCCACGAAAATATTAATATTACATGATACTGGTAAAATAATATTATTTCTGTATTCAGACTCAGTGGCTACCTTGTACTACAAGGGATGGAGGAGCCTACCACCCTAGAATAGAAGGAAGCTACAGGGCATGAATCCATGATGTTGTCATTTGCCTGGTCGTCCATTTATCTGAGCTAACCAGTCATAAATGCCCATGTGGATTACGTAAATAGATTCATACATAATAAAGAGATAATTACCTCAGCTTTCTAGCTGCAACCAAATATCCTCTAGTTACAGAGAATACTTACATGCTAATTAGTAGCATTAATTACTCTCCCTTGGTCCCCCAAGAATGATTCTTGCTAAATCCTAAGTAATCCAAATCCCAGTGCTCAACATTCCAGTTAACTATCCCTGGATTGTATGTTTATTTATCACCCTCTCTGTTAGACTTTCAGCAGCTGCAAGTTCATACTCAAGTAAAAAATTAAAATAAAATGTGGTTGCTCTAGCATGGCAGCTTGAGTAGAGCTGGACATATTGTCTGTCAACTAAAGGCTCCCAAGGCATGTGTTGAGAGAGAGAGAAAAAGAGAAAGAGAATGAACAAAGCCACGTCACCTTTTATGAGCTGGCCTCATCATCCTGTTTGCTGTTTCTGTTTGTTAGAAGCAATGAGCTAAAACTGACCCATAACTGAGGAAAGGGGAAGGGAATTAAACTTTTCCTTTTGATGGGAAGAGGGTTAAAGAATTTGTGGATATAGTTCACAATTACTATGAGAAGTTTATATTTCCTGCACAAGAAGAAGCACAAAGATATATAACCCAAGGTTACTGCAATGGCTCAACAGTGTTATCAAGAACCCGAGCTCTTTCAACCTTTCTTTCAATCTGTAAGAACTTGGCTTATGTGGCCACTGCATCTCCAGGCACCAAATGTGTGTTGTAGACAGGATGAAGGCAAAATGCCATTTGTTTCCCAACCTCCACTCCCTTACTTGCCTGAGCAGGAAAGTAAAAGCTTTCTTATAAACCATCCAGCTGACTTCCTCTTTGATTTATTGCCCAAAGTTGTGTCACATAGCTCTGTTTGGAGCTCAGGTGAGCTGGGAGAGAGAACTGAGCTGTCAGGTGTTAGAGCAGCCAATTAAAACAAAAACGGGCCAAAATGAAAGCAACAGTGGAGTCTTAAATCGCTTAGTGCATCAGTATAAGCAAGAGGCTAAATTGAGACAGCACCTACTCCCCTGCTTCACTTTCCCCCATGGACAGGCACAGCCACACCACTGGAGGGTAGGGATGGAACAGGACAGACCTGGGTTGTCTGGCACTTGAGGAAGCCCCAAGCAAAAGATAACTATAGTTTTATGGATGGGGGGGGAGGGAGGAGAGTGAAGAAGAGGGGCTAGGAGTGGAAAAGTACTGAGCCAGAGTGGGGGAAAAAATGTCTTCACAGTTTCCCCAATGAGGAGATCTCCAAACAGAGGCACCTGGGCTAGGAACGCAACTACACATAAGAGCATGGCAGGTCAGGGGTCCCTGAGTCTTTAACTGCAACACCCCTTAAAGACTTCAATACAAGTCTTTGTGCACAAGTCTGGTGTCAGGCAGGCAGCTTTCTCCCTGGAGTTGTGCCCGTAACGCATTTGGAATTGCCTGTGGTCAGGCCTGAAAAATCCAGCATAGGTTTCTAACCAGGAACCAGATGACTCAGGCACCACCTAGCTGCAAGAGAAGCTGGAAAGTTGAGAATTTTTCTTTCTAGCTTCTACAATAAGGTGGCCAGGAATGCATGTTGAATGAACAGATTGACATTATCTGTCAAGCAGCGTAAGCTCCAGGAAAGGCTGATCAATTTCATTACAGATACTAGGATGTTTGATGATTCAACTGTGAATTTTTAAAACATTGTAGTAAATATGGGGGTGCCAAAAAAAATATATATATATATATACAAGTGGACACTTTTGTCAACGTTGCTCAAGCAGTCGTTCACCATAATCAGAAGTGTCTGGACGCTGATGGTAACCACTTTGAGTACCTCTTGTAACTGCAGAAGTCAAACGTGACTTGTATTCACCTTTTGTTATTGGTATATATTGAGTATTACAATTTTAATAATTTTTTCCTTTCTTAAACTGTGCATACTTTTTTTTTGGCAACCTTCATATATGTAACAGATATCAAGTATGAGAAAGAAAAAGGGAGGAGAGAAAGGTCAGGAAACAAATGGGGAAGGAAGAACTGAGAGGAATGGGTGGGGTCAAAGATGGAGCCTCTGAAGACTACAAGGACAGGAAGGGATGTCAGAGACCTGGGAATTCAGTTTCTGAAACCAAGGTTAAGTTGGTGTTGGTTTCATTTAACATGTACAGTGTAACAAGTCCTCATATGCCCTGTCCCTGAGTCTTGTCTCACAGCATCACAAAACTGATTTGGCCTGCTTTGGGCAGTAGCAGAACTCTCTTGTCAGAATAAAAGATTTATAATCCAAAAGAAATCCTCCAGTTTTCCAGACTCCTCTTCAAGCAGAAAGTTCTGAAAGTGAATGCACCCTCACTCCATATGTTAATTTACCATTCCCTCTGTTAGACTTTCAGCTGCTGTAGGATCATGCTCGTGTTTAAAAAAAAAAAAAAAATCTTCCCGCTAGATTCCTTTCTGTAACACTTAATTTTTTTCTGCCGAAGTCAGAGATGAATTAGCAATGACTTGGCAGCCAGTTAAAATTCATAGTGAGCTATTCTGTGACCCTTGGGTCAGAAACAAATTTCCTATAAGCCTTAGGAGAGTCTCTCTCCTGGGTTTCTTTGGGGTGAGAAAAATTCATATCCTGCTCTCTGGTTCTTGTCCCTTGTACCGGGGAATGATCAGCCATGTTCCGGAGGCATTGTTTGTGAAACCTCGAGACAACTCTTAATTCCCTACTCAGTTATTTCTCCGAGATGGAGAGAAGATCTGTGGCCACAGCTGCCAGTAAGTGATTCTCAGCTGCAATTCTATGTAAGTGTGGGTCAAGAAGAGACATGAAGAGAGGGTTAGAACAAAGCTTGTCTGTTTTCCACAGTTCTGAGACTTGATCATTTTACTGAGAAGAAAAAGGAATAGAAGGATACTATCCCAGGTGTTTCACAGTTGTGAAAAACATCCTAAAGTTGAAATGAGTCTTCTTTTCCACGAGTCAGTGACACAATTGTATGGTTTAGGGTCTGTAAATGAACCTATATGGATGGGAAAGTCTAGTTTGCAAACGTTTAGAACTTCCTGTTCCAGCAGGATTAGAAAACTTTCAAATTCCTACTAGTTGACATATCTTTTTTGTTGATGGTCATTCCACTGAGGAAAAAAACAATCTTTGACCTTAAGTCATTAAAAAGATTGAATACATACATGCACTGTGTCTCTTTATGTCTCTATGTTTATTATAAAAGCAAACACTTACTAACATGGAACATCTGTGAAGATAATATGCCATTTCTGACACTATGCTGTCAAAGGGACAGAAGAAAAAAAGATTTATATACAAAGAAATGCAAACATAGCTAACTAGTTAGCCAAGAGGGCAAAGGTAGGGGAGACTTATATTAACCTGATCTTCACAGCTGCTAAAAAGCTGACAAGGAAATATGAATTTTAACTAGCTGCCAAGCAACTGGTTATTTATGTATGACACACACACAAAAAACAAGGGAAACCTTAATTTTCTCCTTGTCAGTTTTAAACACAGAGGTCGTTAATTCACCAAGTGCAATTACTAAATATATTACAGAAGGCACCATCCTACCAACATTCAGTTTCAATATGCCATCAAGTGCCACAACACGGCACTGTTACCCTTCCATCACGTTTCAACCAGCCCTGGCCCAGTTATGGGTTACTTGGGGTGGGGGTGGGGGGTAGTGTCATGCTCTCTGGGCTCTGTCATAGGCCTGCATTTCCAGTAAAGGAAATGCAACATGACGTCAGTTTTTAACAAGTAACAATTATGCATTCATCTTCCTGGGCTACTGAGTCACTAAAGTAATGAGATTCTTGGGTCACGTGATATTTCCAGTCACTGGTCTGGTGCTAATTTAGTTCAAGCCAATTTAACAGAAAATATTAAGCATTAGGTTAATAACATCAAGTGCTAGGGCTGTGTCATGTACCAAGTTTTCAAATATGATTTCTAAGGTGCTATCAAACCACTGGCAATCTGGTTTCAGTCGCAGACATCCCCAGAAAACCTTTGCGTGTTTAGGAAATGCGAGAGACAATAATTCACTTAACAAATATTTATTGAGTGCCACCTACTCTCCTGCTCTCAAAGAACTTACATTCTAGTACAGGGAGATGGGTAATGACATGCAGTCAGACAAATAAATAAGATGAACCTCTTGCGGTTCCCGCTACAAAGAATAGGAAATAGGCTAATGGATAAAGAAATGGTAGAGAAAAGTATGGAGCTATTTAAGATGGGTGGTTAGGAAGAACCTCTCTGAGAAGGTATTTGAACTGAGCCCTGAACAATGAGGAGCACAGCAAGCAAAAATAAGGTGGGGAAGAGTTTCAGAACCAGAATAAGCTTCTAGAGAAGTCAGCGAGGTAAGCAGGAGCCAGATCTTAAGGCTCTGTAGATCCTGGTAAGGAGATGGGATTTTATTCTAATTGCAACAAGGAGCCACTGGAGGGTTTTCAGCCAAATCCTGATAAAATACGTTGGCCACTGGGTGGAAAATAGACTGCACAGCAAGGGTGAAAGCAAGGATACCCACTTAGGAGGCTTTGCAGCAGTCGAGGCACGCTATAATATCCTTGTTCACAAATGAACAGTCTGTCTTTTCAGGCTCACACTGGAATTCTGGTTGAGCCTTACATGAATTGAATGTCTAGTGTATGTCCGACTGGATTATTTTCAAATCATTACATTATGTCCTTCGAACATGGGGTTCCCCTGACCCGCAGTTGAGAATTCCTGAAGAATTTACTCTGATCTACCTCCTTTGCATATATCCCTCTGGAAACAACAGACATGTGAGAAACATCTGACTAGAGCCAGCAAATATTCCTCATCTCCTTATCTGTGGCTGTATCCCTAGCACACGGCACAGAGGCTGACACACAAATATTTGCTGGAGTTTGTACATTCACCTTGTAAAAACTCAAGAAATACTAGAGTCAAACCTTAGTTATATACTACTCCTACCAAGTGAGCTAAGAAGCCTTGGGCACTAGATTTGGCATTCAGACTATTGCTGTGGAAGGGTGCAAAGGACCCACACCTACTCCAAACTTGGCGAGCCAGCAGCCAAGGCTTATACTGCTCAAAGCTTCCTGAACTGCCTGACCATGCAGACGATTCTACCACTAACCCATCCCCTCTGCCTCCCAAGTTCTATATCCTCCAGAGAGACACTGCAGACCAGAATGTCAGAGTACCCTCCCAGCTGCCTTCTCCTCTGCCCCACTTCCCACTCTGCACCAAAAACAGGGGAGCCTTTTGTGGGAGCAATCAAGTCCTAAATCACTATTTATATTTCTTGGAGTAAACTTAAGACTGAGAAAAAGTTCTGGAATGACTGCCCAGGGGACTAAAGCCCATCTGGAAACATGAATAATGTGAAATTTATCCCTCCATGGATCCCCCACAAGACCAATTACAATCTCATCCTTTCCGAGAATTTCTGCCAATTTTTTATGGGGTCACCAGAAAGTTATATCTTAAGTGAAAACTGCAGAGATTTATATAGGGGGTAGTTAACCAGTGGGGTGAGGTATGTGGAAGTAAACTACAAGAAACGGTGCTATTCCACAGATGGACACGTGTGTCAGTTTGGTTCTTCACTTCAGGAAGTGAATTGGATTTATCCATCCATCCACAGATATTTATTGAGTGACTACTGTGTGCCAGGCACTGGGTAGAGAGCAATGCAAACACTCACATTGCCCTGGAGAGGGCATGCACTCACATCATGTGACCTGCTCTGGACTTGGTGCTGTCATCAGGCGGACAGAATCCGTATGGGCTCCGAGCTCCTGGCTGGTAAAGCTGCATTGCTGGGCGATTCGTGTTTCTTATGCAACTTCTCTTAGCCACTTCCTCCTTGTCTTTAGTATTTTTTTTTCTGAGCTGCCTAGTGATTCTGTACTTTCAGTCTTCTTTCCTTTATCCCAAAGTGCTGCTCTTTTTCCATTTTTTCTTCATTTCTTTTAAAAGCCTTCTCTTTCTCAGGGCACACCTTCTGCTTCCAGCATACTTCCTGCAGCTGCCGTCTCTGTCCTTCCTGAAGGGCTGTCGATCTTGTTCACAATCCCATCCCCTCTCCCTGTCATCCTTGCCACTGTCATCTTCAGGGCTCTGAGGCTTTTCATCTGTACGTTCGCCTTCAGAATTCTGGGGCCACGTACAACTTTGCCCGTGGTGCTTTCAACATGCACAGTCTCTTTGTCCAATGGGCCTTGTCTCTTTCGTCCAACTCTTTTTCACCTCCTTTTAGCTGCTCCTTGAGCAGCTTAAACTTTGGTTCATTCTTTAATTTGTCCCTTTCTACACATGGTGCCAAAGGTCACCATGGACGTTTCAGTTCTGCCTGTGGCACGGACTCACTGACAATGGGAAGAAACTGACTTTGTTGCTTCCTTATATTATAGTTAAGAGTGAATGAAATAGGTGTGCTGCCTTATTTCTTGAGAACCATATCGATTCTTTGAAAACTCCTAGAATAATAAGAGATTTGGCATTTATGTGTTCCCTCATACTTCGCCCCTCAAGCTGCAAAGTTCAACTGAGAAGTATTTGGCAGAAGGCCTCTTTTGCTAAAGCAATCACCTGACAACGTAAGTGGGGATCTGAGCCAGCCAGGTTTTAACTCAACTGGAGTGGTGTGATTAGGTGATGAGCACACATTATCATAAAATTGCAGAGCAGCTGTAATTTACCACATCACAGCTAGAAAATATCTCCCTCCGAGGAAAAATGTCAGTGAGCGGTCATCTTCTTTAGTGTCAGTAGTTCTTAAATTTTAGTTTCTGAAAAAAATCACTTGATGAGTCTGTAACAGGGATCTCACCTTTTCCCCCTAGCAATTCAGATGGAGAAGGTCTGGGAAAAAGTCCAGGAATTTGTATTTGAGCCCAGTCCCAGCTGATTCTGCGGTAGGTGGTGCCATACTTGGAGAACCCCCCACACTGTGTTACCCAGAAGATAGAGGATACAGGCACCCCCCTCCCCCCATTCCCCTCTCCGAAATGCAAAGCATCTTGGCCAGAATCTTGTCCTTGGAAGGAAGGCGGTGGGGACAGTCTCCTTTACTGATACTAGCTTATCCCTTTCTCTCATGCATTCAGACAATATTGCGTAGCAACTGCAGAGGACAAGGTAGGGTCTACTCACTACAGAGCGGATGTGATGGTGAGCAAGCATCACGTGCTGACCCCAGAGCATAAGCAGATCTTTATGGATGAACGGCATGGAATTCACTGGGCCTGAGCTTGTCTGGTACTGCACAGTGGTAGGTGCTCTCTCGTATATCCTCTTCTTTAGTCTTCCCAAGTTTTGCCTCCTCATTCCCTTCAAGTTTTTATTGAGCTGTCTCCTTTTCAGTGAAACCTTACTAGATCACTGTAAATCAAACTCAACATGTCAAAAGCTGAACTCCTAATATTTGCCCCAACCTGCTCCTTCCAGCGTCTCCCCCATTTCAGGAAAGAGTAATTCCATTCTTCCAGTTGCTCAAGCCAAACCTGGAGTCTCATTATTTCTACTGTACCCCATACTTGTTCCATCACAAGTCCTGTTGGTCCTGCCTTTAAAATGTATTCAGAATCCCACCCAATTCTCCTCATCTGCGTTGCTCCGTCCCACCCTGCTCCAAGGCACCATTATACCTTGCCTCAGTTATTGCGGTAACTTCCCAACTGCTCTCCCAGGTCTGCCCCATCCCCCTTCACACTATTGTGGACACAGCTGCCAGAGTGAGCCTGTTAAAATGTGAGTCTCATCAAATCCCTTGTCTGCTACAAAACTGGCTATCCACGTCACTCCAAATGAAGGCCAGAGTCCTCACGATCACCCCTGAGGCCCTGACCTGTCTCACGCTCCTTACCTCTCTCTCCACTTCAATCATTTCTCCCACCCACACCAGCACGGTCCTACTTTGGCGCCTTCCCACTTGCTGCTCTTGGTATCCTCTCCGTTCATTTGCTCCCATGGTTTTCCTCATCACTTTCTCCATGTCCTCAATTAACTATCTCAGTAGGCTTAGCGGACCTCCCCATCTAATATTTGAATACTGCTATTCATTCCCCCCTCCATCTAGTCTTCCTGTTTTAGATACACCTCCATATTTTCCAATTTTTTTATCTTGTTTCTTGTCTCCCCCACTAGCACATAAGCTCCATCAAGGCAGGGACTTTCGTCTGTCATTTCCTGCTGTCTTCCCAGGGCCCAGAACAGTGCCTGGCATGTTAAATACTGTTTGTTTGTTTTTAAATAAATGAGTTAAAGAATAAATGCATAGATAAAACTGCAACTCCTTTGTACCCTCTAACTCCTCTCTCGATTTAGTTTCTCCATAGAACTTATCACCCTCTAATACACTGTGTGATTTATATTATGTATTTTATTTAATGCCTTTTTCCTACTAGAATATAATTGCCATACGAGCCAGGATTTCTATCGTGTTCACAGTTGTATCTTTATCACCAAGAACTGTATCTGGCTCTTACACATTTACTATTTAGTGCAAATACAAACTCGATATAAGCATTTGTATTTTTACAGATTAAGAGATTGACTTTTAATAAAATGTGCAAATTAATCATGGTCATTTCTACTACTAGCGTGTAGCAAAGTCAGGGTTATAATTTGGGTCGGTGCAACTTTCAACCTGTGCTCTCACAGCATACCACTGGTCTGGTCAAGACGGCATTTGAGCTGGGTATTAAAGCTGTGTAGGAGTTGAGCAGGATGATTCCCTCTGTCGCAGTTCTTTCCTTTCTCCTAGCTAACCATCATAAAGAATGAATCCTAATTTAGGTATTCCTTCCTCTGGAAAGTTGGCTCTGAATCTCCACTCCTAGGTCTGGGGTTCTTGTCTTTCCTTGTCACAGTACTTCCTGCACAGCCCAGAATTCCAGTTGCCTATTTATTCTTCTGTTTTCTCCACTAGGTTGTAAGGTCAATATAAGCAGGGGTTGTTTCTATCGTGTTCACTGTTGTACTTTGAACCTACCACATGATCTGATTCATATTTGGTTCCCAATGAAGTTTGGTTAGTTTAGTGAAGGAGGGGAAGGAAGATTCAGGCAGAGGAAATCATTGAACAGGACTCAGAGCATCACAAAAGGCAAGTAGTGCTGGGTGCCTAGGGCAGAGGCTTCAGTGGGCTAATAATGTGGGAACATGTAGAAAAGTAGGGGATAGAAAAGATTATGAAAAACAATAAAGGTTCTGGGGGAAATAAGTCTTTGGTAAGCTATAGGAACCACTGAATTACTTTGAGCAGAATGGCATAAAATGTTTTCAGATATTGATACGATATCAGATTGATATAGATATCAGCCTGATATTGATAACAGATTGAAAGGAGACAGGGGAAAGGCAGAATCAGCTGCAATAGCCAAACAAAGGTGAGAAATAACAACCTGAATGGCAGCAGTGGGATAGAAACAGAGCAAACAGATGTGAGAAACATTTTGAGGAAAGATTCAACAGGACTTAGTCAGTCACTGGGTGTTGAAGACAAAGGAGACAAGAGAATCGAAGCTGACTCCAAGGCTTTGAATCAGTATGGAAGACTAGCGGTACCTTTAATGGAAAAATAAAGAAATTGGAAAGAGGACATAATCAGATAGAAAGAGAATGAGTTTAGCTTCAGGCATTTCAAGTTTGAACCATTCGCAGGGCATTCTGGTAGAAATAAATTGAATTGGAAATTTAGGACTAAAATTCAAGAGAGGTGTTTCTTTCTAAAGCCTTAAATACTCTAGCCTCTACCACAGTAGGTGAATTAACACTTAGCTCTCCAAGAGTTTTGCTGATGTGGACATTGAAAAGTTTTGAACATCATTTACAGGGTTAATTTTCCAAACCTAGTAATTCTAGAGTATTCAATGAGGCAAGACTCTGAGTAGGTAGAGTGTACTTTTTCATACCTATAACTTTTAGAGTCGGGGGGGGGTTGGCATTTCGTTGGGATGGGTATTAACCCTGTAGACATTTGGAAAAGTGGTGGAGACAGATACACAATACATATCTTAAGAAAATTTGTTCCAGTATTGAGACAAACACTATTGGCCATCTTTCTGGTTGTGACAAATTCCTGGATCATCAGAGCTGTGCACAAATCCACAAAGTTTCCGTTATTTGAAGACTCAAAGGAAGCTGCTGTGTATAGCCAACAACTTACTAGGAATTCGACTTGTTTGTGCGTTTCTAGCTACTAAAAACAGATATGCATGGGTTTTAAGTCTATCTGCATTTTTAAAAAATATCTGATACACAGGGGTGTAATATGTTAGTATTGTTAAATCTGGATGGTCGACACTTAGATATCCATTATATTATTTTCTGCACTCCGTATGGTTGAAATGAAGTAGTTCATAATTTTAAAAAAACTTTCAAAAAAACATATATGCAAAACAGAGCTGAAGACAGATTCTGAGGCTTAGGCAAGTCTGGGAAGATGACCCACAGAAGCAAGGGAGTGACTGCATTTTCCAGAGTCCCTCTCCTCTCCAAGAACAAAAGGCCATCGTGGTGACCAGACCGTCAGGGATCATGGGATAGAAAAGGAGGTAGTGATTCTTTTCTCAGGCTATGGGTCCCACGACTACAATAGTTCTCTTGAGGTCAGCCCCCAGCTTGGAAGGTCAGAGATCTACCATTGACGGTCAGAGGTCCACATGCTCCCATGGGGACAAGTACTTGTCATCCAAGCACAGCGACAGAAGAACACTGTGCCCCTGAGCTCAGGCTTGGTTCCAAGGACAGGGTCACTATGTCACCTTAATGCCGTGGTACCTTGCTGAGCAAACACCCCCAAGCATGCTGTGAGTCTTAGGGACCATCATTCTCCATCCAGGGCTGTGTGTGGGCCTATGTGACCTGGGGAAGGTCGGAAAAGAGCTCCCCAGTGACAATTCCTCCAAGACCTCCAAAGGATTACCTTCCTTTGGACAAGTCAGCGAAAGCATCGTTCGGTAGGCTAAGGTTTAGGCTTTGGAAAATTCAGCATTTCCCAAAGCTGACAAATATTTCCTTTGACCTTCGTGTCTCTCTCCTTTCATTCCGGCCTATGAGAAACACCACTGTCTGATAAACATCAGTCACACCGACCACATGGTAGGCCCAATGTGGTGACAGCAATGTTCTAGTAAATCAGCTTTTCAGGCCAAACACACCGGTAATCCCACTCAAGAGAAATATGTCCCAAGGAACAACCTGGGAACTTTAGGCTTCGCTACGAAGAAGGAATCTTGATAGCAGAGAAAGGGCGGATATTTCTGTCAAGCCAGAACCTAAGTGGAAATTCTACCAATAAAGTGTCTTTCAATAAACTGAAGCAAACCTGCCTCTGACTTTTGAGTCTTTGAAAACAGCATCTCGTTTACAGCTCATCTCTCTGGAACAGAGGAGCCCTTTCCATAGTTCCCATGAAAGGCTCCTGTGGGCCTCCCACCCAGCTTCCTGGTGGGGAGCAATGAAATCCCAGTCTCCCCGGGTTTTGTGATCTGAGGCTCCTCCAGCTTGCTGCCTCTTGTGTCAGCTCGCACAACAAGTCTACGCTCTTCCTGCCAGCCGGGCTGATCACTCCCCTCTTCCAGCCAACATGCCCTTCTGCCAGCAGCACCCCCCTCTTTCTCACTGCACAATTAGTAACGGTTTCAGTGTTCCCAGCCTCTCCTTCCTGTGCCTGTCACTTCCCCCACCAACACATGCTGCTTTGCAGTCCTCATTCACACGCACAGCGCCGTTACTGAGTCAGGTTGGGCGTATGGCGCTTATCAAATTTGCTGTACCTAGTGGCCAGGACTTTCTGGAACAAATAAAATTTAACATTCAGCTCTTGGAGCACCCCGAAACCAGACCTTCTGAAGTCTGCTTCCTTTCCAGCAAAATATGATGCGTCCCAAATTTCACAGCGGGAGATGAGTTGATGAGAGATTTTAAAGTCATACTGTCTCCCTCATTTCCAGCTCACGATGCCTCCTGGGGTCTCAATGCCTCCTGGGGTCTCAGGCTTCGAAGGTCAACACCACTGAGTTCTGTGTCCAACTGAGGAGCCCTAGTCACCAACACACCTCCATTCTTCTAGGGGCACACATACCATATTTCCCTGTATTTTTCTTCATGTGAGGTCTGACAATAACGTTCATGAACTCACCTTAGATAAAGTGCTACATACCTCATTGCTGAATATCACTACAGTCACCTGTGAAGTACTCCCCCTGGGAAGCTATGCACTGACACCAGTGCCTAGTCCACCCTTCAAACCAATTTTGAAACTTTTTCTGTAATGGCCATCAGAGCTGTCGTTGTATTACCCTTGATGTCCTGAATGTCATCAAAATGCCTTCCTTTCAATATTTCCTTTATCTTCAATTAAAGAAAGAAGTCACTGGGGGCCAGATCAGCTGAGTAGTGAGGGTGTTCCAATACAGTTGTTTGTTTACTGGCTAAAAACTCCCTCACAGACAGTGCCATGTGAGCTGGTGCACTGTCGTGATGCAGGAGCTATGGATTGTTGGTGAAAAGTTCAGATCATCTAACTTTTTCATACATTTTCCACACTTTTAAATAGTAAACTTCGTTAACTGTGTGTCAAGTTGGTATAAAATAATAATGAATAATCCCTCTGACATCAAAAAAGATTAGCAACATCGTTGCAACAAGTTCGCGAACTTAATTGTCACACTTCGTAGACAACTTCAGGAAAGCATGGCTTCTCTTCTTCCCTGTAGCCAACTTTGTGCACAACGTAGAAAGCACAGTAGCCTGCATGCTCATCATTGTTGTGATTGGAGCATGCTGGAACACATAATCAACTCTACACATCTATACTGATTGTTATAATAACAGAAATCATCTTCTCAGAGGGGTTGTTGTTTCGTATTTTGGAGGTCAGTGTTTAGGAACAGAGCCCAAGTCAGGCATGGCTATACACTTAAGCAGAAGAGGAAATGAGTTCCCTCTGAGAAACTCCAAATAGTCTTCCCGGGTAAAGGGAGCGTGAATATACCTCCCACAGCACCCAGCTTGCAGAGCACAGAGATAATTCGAGAGATGCATTCTACTTGCTAAACCAAAGCATTTGAAATCCTGGGCCTTCGTTTGAAAAATACTGAATTCATCAAGTACATTCATTACTTGTATTGGATGAGGTTTATAAATCCATATATACAAATGTTAGAGATAAAAGCAAAAAGTGACAGATTGGGGAATAACATAATTTAGCTTGACCATCCAATTTGCCTCTTGTTCCAAAAATACAGAGGGTGCCAAAAAAATGTGCACACATTTTAAGGAAGGAAAACTATTAACTCTACTACTCAATATATACCTATAACAAAAGATGATTACAAGTCACGTTTGACTTCTACAATTACAAGAGGTGCTCAAAGTGGTTACCATCAGCTTCCAGACACTTCTGATGATGGCGAACTACTGTTTGAGCAACGTTGATCAAAGTGTCCATTTGTATACATTTTTTTGAACCTCCCCCCCCCCCCCCGTATGTTTTGGCAAATAGCATTGAAGGGCCAGAAAGGATGCCAGAGCAAAATTAATATTAGAACAAAATAATACAAAGAAAAGAAGCAACCACAGGTGACATACCCAAAGGTTATTATTTACAGATGTTTCATGTTTTCAAAGTTCCCCTTCTTGGCGTCTGTCTTTCATTGACCCTCTACAGCATATTAAAAAATGCTGGTTAAATCTTTGAGTGTCACAGGACTTGTAAACTGCATGATTTGTTTAGTATCAAATAAAAACCAGAACCTTTCTAAATTAAACCAATACTCCTTTCCCCGAGTTTTAGCTTGCTTATGTGAGGCACAGAAAGTCCCAGTCTTTCCAATATAAACCTCTGCCAACACCAGCTAATATTAAGTAAATGTGGAAGATCAACAACTGAGGGCTGTTTTTTCAAGTTTTTTCAAGTCTCTCTTGTGCTTGGCTCATCAAGATCCAAACCTCTTCCCCCTGAGCTCCCAGCTCTAAAATTATATGGCTCTAGTTGCTTTGGCAGTGATTCAGAGGAAAGAGAAAACAGGGAGAAAAAAAGATAATTACTGAAGCATCACTACTAAAATTCTGACGGCACTGAATAGGAAGAGAGTTTAAGAAACAACTCTGATCACACCAGATAGCCAGGCGGTGCTAGGACAAGCATTGGTTAAGAACCACACGTATTCACGGTTCCATACTGACTTTTTTTTTTTTTTGTCATCATTCAAGTCCTAATGATTAAACACAGACATTTCTTAAGCAAGAGGTCTCCAGAGGCATGTGGCTTTATCTTTTCCCATCTGAATTGAAGGGAGAAAGGGCAGCCCCACAACCAATTCTGGGTATTTCTTATTATGTTCCTTAGTGGCTCCTAAGGTGCTCATAAAGCAAATGACTGTTACATAAGACAGTTATTGTTGAGCCAAGATCTCCCAGGGCCCGTGTCCTTCCCTGGTAGCAACCGTGAAACACATTAACTTTTCTAGGCAGAAGAAAATATATCCTAATGAGTAACAACTGTAATTCCTCAGCTAAATGCTGCCTTTGTGGCGTTTAACTCAAAGCACTCCCCCACCAAACTCCAGCTCACTAGCATGGCAGAGCCACCGCAGACTCCAGGCATCAAGGTGCACGCCCTTTGTTAGCAGGTATGTCACCGAACAAACACCAATATTACCAGCCATTCGCAGGAGTGACACAGCACAGAAGAAAAACAGTGATAACAAAAATCACATCATTGGAACATCCTAAACGTTAAGGTAGCAGAGACCTTGCTTAAATCTCTCCTGAAACTCATCATGAGGAGGCTGTGCCAGGTCAGGAGGTTGGTTTGACTGAGCTGGTGGGCACTGGGGTAAGCAAATGCTCAAGAGCCTGCAGAAAACCCCCCATCTCTCTGAGTGGCCACTTGATGCCTTATGGGCCCTCACATTTCACCTCTCCTTCAATAGGACATAGTCAGCAAGTCACTAAACTGGACCTTCGATATCGTGGTCCTCATGCTGGTCTTATCGGCAAGAACCTGATTTCTGCCCTTGCTCAGTATTCTCTACCCCAATCAGATATATGGCTACACAGTGAAGCCAATGGAATTGAACCTTCAGAACCCCTCATCTGCATAGGCTCCTCTCAAAGCCCTGGGACGACCCCTAGCAATGCATCCGTCTGTGTTTTTTTTTTAATTAAATATACATACAGAAGATATTTTAACGTGAGATGGTTAAGACCGTTTGAATTCCACTCTATGCCCCCTTGAATAGGATGGCATAAAAGTACGTGGTCAGGAGCATTTTGGGGACCCGGCTAAGGGAAAGTTGAGTTAAGGACACGTGTAGTTGGACTTGGGGGAATATATTCATCTGGTTCACAGACACAGCTGTGTATCGTTTCAGTTACTGCTAGTCATCCGATGTCAAAATGGATTCCAGGAAACCTGCCACCCATTCTGCCAACTCACCCGGCATCCTGACAAGGGGTGCAGGGCCAGAGTTTGCATCACAGTATCGATTGTACTGTAGCTTCTGGCACCCACAAGTGTGTGGACTGTCAACTTAAAACATAGTTTGAAACACATGGAGCCAGAAGCCAGACTGGGGAAAACATTCTTCCCGATTTTACGGCTTATATACAAAGAGAACTTGATAAAGGTTATCCCAAATTTAACAACGCGAATGGTAAATGACATTGCCAACAGCAATCCTTTCAAACTCTCCATAAACACATTTCAGTCACCCATGCCAGAGGAAAGACTCATTGTATTCTCTAGAGAAAATAAAACTATAAAATTGTGTGTGTGTTTTTTAAAGGATGACCAATGTATATACAGCCAAAGAATATTAGAAGGAAAAGTAGTACAAAGTACAGCAGGCGGTTAATTAATAAAAGTATTGTTTTCTCTTTTGGGATTTTGTATTATTAGCTTTTTAAAATATGTAATTTGTTGCTGATTTCTTTCCTCATTATGTCATGACAAATTTTGTACACATAATTTTGTATTCTTGTTTTTCAAGAGCCCCCCTGTCCCCCCCCAATTATGTAAGTGTCAGGCTTCATAAAACCAAGATCTGCCTTGGCCCTCCACCCCGCCCCCAGCATGTAGAACAGTTGCTGGGTAAAATATCAAAATGGTCACCGAATTAAACGCTGCTCCCTCTTCCGCATTGAAAATCCTCTCCTCTGATTCTCTCATTCTCCCTCTCATTCTCCCTCTCCCTCTCATTCTCATTCTCCCTCTCCCTCTCCCTCTCTCCCCCTGCTCCTTTCCCCCCTCCCCCTCCCCCTAACAAGCCCAGTGTCCACCGCATCAACCTCACCCATTTCTCCGGGTCCCTTATAGTGGTCTGCCCTTGGCCACTTTTTCCACCAACCATCAGGATGAGCCACCCAAAGCTCATCAGCTGAGATGATGAGCTAAGATGCCCATCAACACTTACGTGATCCAGGAGACAGGATGGACTGAGCTCTTGGAGGAGGAGGAGGAGGAGATGGTCTCTAGGAGTGAGGGGATCTCTGGTGATGCCGGGACGGGCAGCAACACTTCAACGGAAGGTGTGGATGGGGCATAACAGCCATCCCAGTAACCAGTGGTGTTGACTGTGAACTGCACCATCATTTCTACAACAGAAATTTGCAAAAAAATGTATCAGAGACAATGTAAAACTGGTCCAAGGCTGATCTGAAGAACAAAACCTAGCTTCCCTCTAAAACATAAAACAAACTTTATGACAATAAGCTACAGAACACCTCATGACCACTGTACTCATTTGAAAATCACCCAGCTCTTTGTAGCTGAAAACAGGAATACAGGTGGTATACACATCCACTAGTTATTGGTGGAGACAGTACAGCCTACATGTGGCTTTCTTTGTGGGATAGTTTAAAATAAGAGAAATATTCACAAATGTGGTGAGTTGCTTTGAGCTATTACTAGGAACACCTGCTTTTCCTTACTCAAGCTACACCAGGACTGGCAAAAACTGGATTGATGTCATCTTGTCTTTTATTCACATAGCTTGCTCTTCATTTATTTCAAGTGGAGGCATATGGGTTATAAAAATTAAAATAATATTTAAACATTTTAAATGGAGGTTCTTTTCCTTCTCAAAGTTATTGAATCTCCACCCATTGGTTCAATGGCATTCATTATTTAAGTAGAACTAGCCAGAAGAAAGCAGTCAAATGGAGACGCTGAATGGACTCATAATTCACAACCTCTGAGGTTGAAGAGACTTGAAAGAGCTAGTCAAAAGACAGAGAGAGAGGGAGGAGGGAGGAAGGGAGGGAGGAGGGGGAGTGGAAGAGAGGAAGAGAAAGGGAGAGAGGGAGAGAGACAGAGAGAGAGAGAGAGAGAGAGAGAGAGAGAGAGAGAGAGAGAGAGAGAGATCTATTTTGAATTCCAGAAAAGCTTAGCTTTAAGATGATAATAAAAGCTTAGAGAACCACAGCATAGAGTGTATAGGTATTAACCTCTAAAGGATACAGGTCATGGTACAAGGTCATTTCTCCACAAAAAACGAAAGCAATAAAAATATTTCCTGACACAGGACACGGGTGGGGGTGGAGTCTAGACAGATAGGGAGAGGAGAGAAATGGTTACAGAGGATTGCATATTGGGCAGGGGGAGGGGAGCTGTGCCCTGCCTGTCTGCTGAACTGAAATTCTGTTGGCTGGGGGTGGAGGGTAGGGGAATGAGGGCTGAGGGACTCAGGCCTTGTTTCCCTCTAAAACTCTTACCACCTGCCCTGCAAGAACATGGGGAGGAAAGCTGAGTAGAAAGGTCAGCAGTGCAGACCTAGATTG
Organism: Rhinolophus hipposideros; assembly: GCF_964194185.1. Taxonomy (NCBI): domain Eukaryota; kingdom Metazoa; phylum Chordata; class Mammalia; order Chiroptera; family Rhinolophidae; genus Rhinolophus; species Rhinolophus hipposideros. The sequence goes on along the minus strand of NC_138062.1, from coordinate 36,231,095 downwards.
ATAGAGGGCTTCAAAATACTACTCTGCCTTGAGTCTCCCTCACTTCCTTTCTATGTGGGGAAATCAAGAAAAGAGCCCCCAGCTCCTTGGGAGGAAGCCATCAGAGAAAGAAGAGTTGATGAGAGCAGTGCCAGCTACTGTGGAGATGGGGCCTGGGGAGCAGCCAGCAGCCCTTGCATGCTACCTGAGAGATGACAAGATGGGTCAGTGATGAAGGCAAGAGGGACCCCGTCTGACACACCTATGACCAAGGTGACATCTCCAAAGAGGCCATTTGGGCCAGAGAACAGAAAGCATGCAACTCAGACCCAGGACTCATCCTGGAGGCGAAGATGGGAGAAAACAGCCCTGATGGAGTTAACATTCTGAAGCCTTAAAGTCAGAAGGGAGTCAATTATCCTAAAGTGCCGAGATTGAGTTTTCCACTACCTCATAAGCAAACTGAGTGCAGTTATACAGAAATAAAGCTCTACTTTTGCACATCTGAGATGTCACTATAAATTTGAAACCCACTATACACATTTGACAGCCCTGCCCTCCCTCTCTATGCTCCCAACATTCCCAGTCACAAAGGCAGCCTTGTATGCTGAGAATGTGCCTACATTTTCGGGGTGGGATTAACAGGACCTGGATGAGTCATACAGAAACACTTTGACCTTCAGACATCTACCACTATCAAAGTACTACTTTGAACTTCCAGAGAAATCTAATTTGGGGATGTATTCAGGCAGGGGGAACAATTAGTTTTTGATAGAGGTGACAGGAACATTGAACCCCAATATGAAACTCGATAGCCCCAATGTCATCCTAATAATCATCGTTACCATCACGATGTCCTCATCTAAGACAATATGATCCATACTACAGTGTCTACCTTTTTCCTCATTTGTTCCTGCTTTAATCTGACTGATATCTTGGAAGTAGCAAATTATAATGTAAACATTTGCTCCTGCTATCCTCTCTGAATGACATCCACAATGATTCGGAATTCCTCCCAGGCAGTAGCCCTGTCTAGCCAGGTGCAGTCTGCCAGGTGTTCAACCAGTATGACCCCCATGCTTCCCTTTGTTTGGCCTCTCAATTATTTTTCTCCTGGTATGCGGGTGAGAGAATCAGACTGTGGTTCACCAAGTGCCCTGGAGCTAAACGTCCTGGTTGGCTTTCTCTGGAGTAATTTCTTTTGTTACTTCTCCCCTCTATACAGAGAGGCTACGGCTCAGAGACCTACGTGACTGTAATGATTCATGAGTAACTGAGATAAAAGCATTACAAATCATGTAGGTAAAATGAGGATGTTCTTTAAGTTCCATTATAAATTGGGTGTAGCCCAGGTATTCAGTGGAGACTAAATTAGAGATTACTGGTTGTCTGCTTTGGTTGTTCTCCGGGGAATAGCTTGTCGGCTTGTGGGGGCGGGGGCAGAAAATATGGAGCTCCCTGGACCTGCAGCCTCATCTCAGTTCTGAGTCCTTCCTTAAGAGAGGAACTGAATTCTTGCCCATCTATTTTTCATTATTATGGGACCACATGGAACCCAAACCAAACAGGCCCAGGAAGGTCGTTGTCCTGGCCATGCACCTCACCCCACAGCATTTCTACTCTGCCTTTGGAGCTTCCGATATACAGTCCTAAGCAATCTTTGTAAGCATCGGGTCACCCACAAAATACCTTTATGTATTTTTTATAATTAAACAATCTGTTAGAATGCTCACGTTTATATTAGAGCTAGTTACATTACCTTTATAATGCTTTATATTTTCATAAAAAAGAGAATGTTCAAGTTGAAAGGTCTAAGCGAAAAGAAACAAGTGGGATTACATCAATCTAGAAAGCTTATGAAGAGCAAAGGAAACTACCAACAAAATGAAAAGGCAACCTAATGAATGGGAGAAAATACTTGCAACTCATATATCTGATAAGGGGTGCTATCCAAAATATATAAAAAAACCATACAACTCAATAGCAAAATCTAAACAATTCAATAAAAATGGGCAGATCTGAATAGACATTTTTCCAAAGAGGACATACTGACGGCCAACAGGTTCGTGACAAGATGCTCAACATCGCTAACCATTAGTGAAATTCAAATTAAAACCACAATGAGATAGCACCTCAAACCTGTTCCAATGGCTATTATCAAAAAGAGAGAAAATAACAAGTGTTGGTGAGGATGTGGAGAAAAGGGAATCCTCGTGCACTACTGGTGGGAACATCAATGACGCAGCCACTATGAAAAACAGCGTGGAGGTTCCTCACAAACTTAAACATATAATCCAGCAATTCCACCTCTGGGTATTTATCAGAAGAAAACAAAAACACTAATTCAAAAAGATATCTGCACCCCGTGTTCACTGCAGCATTATTTACAATAGCCAAGACTTGGAAACAACACAAGTGTCCTCTGATAGATGCATGGATAAACATGTAGCAAGCATACTCGTACATATAGTCAATGGAATAAAATAGGAAATCCTACCATTTGTGACAACATTGACAGACCTTGAGGGCATTATGCTAAGGGAAATAAGCCTGACAGAGAAAGACAAATACTAATGGTCTCACTTATATGTGGGGTCTTAATTTAAAAAACAAATAAACAAAAACGAGCTTATAGATACAGAGAACAGATTACTGGTTTCCAGAGGTGGGGGTGAGGTAGACAAAATGAGCAAAAGGGATCAAAAGTTATGAACTTCTAATTACAAAATAAGTCATGGGGATGTATATTACGGTGACTCTAGTTAATAATACTGTATTGTGTATTGGAAAACTGCTAAGAGTGTTGATCTTAAAAGTTTTCCTCGCAAGAAAAAAATGTTTGTAACAATGTATGGTGACCAATGGTAACTAAACTTATTGTGGTGATCATTTCCCAATATATACAAATACTACATCAATATGTTGCGCACCAGACATGACTCTTTAGATCTCAATAAAATGTTTATAATAAAAAAAATTAAAACTGAAACAAGAAGTTAAAAGTTCATTTAATCTAAGCATGGCTTGAGGACCCTCCACAGCATCTCTAAATGCTGGCTACCGATCTCTTAGCTGAACCTCTTCAGGACAGGTAACTTACCACCTCTCAGCAAGGCTCTTCCAGTTTTGCATTGCTAGATAAAGTCTTCCTTGTATTGAAGACTCCCTCTAATTTGCACCATTGGCCTCGGCTTCACCCCTTAACACCCTGTGGGATAAATCTTATCCTTCTTCTATGTGTAATTCTTTGGGTAATTGGTGACCACTACTGACATACTTTGGAGATATTGCACGTTTGGTTCCAAACCATCACAATCACGTCAGAATCTTAATAAATCAAGTTGTAATCATTTTGATGGTGGAGGGCTTGCTTTCAATTTGTAAAATACACAACATCTGTGAAGCACAATGAACTGAGATATGCCTATATCTTATCCTTCCCTATAAGGCCTCTCTTCCCAGGCCAAGCTTCTTCAGCTTCTGTCACCATTCTTCCTATACTGGGGTTCCGAGACGGCTTACCATCTTGGTGCTCCTCTCTAAACACCTTCTAACTTGTCAGGTCCCTTGTAAAATGTGGTGTTCGATGTGGTCTATTTAGTTCAGAGTGACTCAGGTCGTGTTCTAAATACCATACACCTATCTATTCCCGAATAAAACCTAAGGTTTTATTCGATTTCTTGGCAACTACATTAAACTGCGGCTTGTTTCTTAACAGCAACTACGTATTTGAGTAGCTGGATTTTTAAAACCCCCCAAACAGAGCCATTTGCTACTGATAGACTTGATCTTATAATATGGGCTGACTGGTTCAGACTTTTACAGATCTTTTGCAATTCTGATTTTGCCCTTGGATGTACTAGCATTCCACTCTAGCTGTGTTACCTGGAGGGGAAAAAAAAAGCGTATTTTCTCTGTAGCCAAGCCCTGATTATTATCTTTTTTTTTTTTAAAGTGTGTAGCGCAAAAATGCAGAGTCCTGTGCTATGCTAATAAAAATCTTTTAGGTTAGAAAGGTTTGATTAATAAACAGCCTTAGCTATAAACCTAGCCAATTACCTTATTCTTCAACCCCTATGAGGAGAACATTAGCCATTCCTTATGGCAACCATCATTTGAACTCCTTTTCTATCTGGGGCAATTACATATGAGTCTTTTAGAAGGCAGAGATCACTTTCTAGTATGAAAAGTGAAAAATGTCAGCTACTGGCTTTCCCAGCTTCCTTTGCAGCTAGGGTATTCCTATGTGATCTTGGCTCCACCAATGAGAGGCATCATGCTGGACTGACGCAGAGATGCAAAGAAGTTGGAACTTTAAGGATTCCATGCTGGCCGAGGGAGGGGACAGCTTTGTATCTTTTCCAGGACACATGTTTTAGTGGTGTCGGCAGTGCAAACAGGGGTGTTCATGCCAGTGTTGAAAAGCTGTCATGTTCTTACAAGAACAGTTCTGTGATTTGGGGACATGGTCCTGATTTGACTCTCCAGCCTTCTGGAGAGTCTGTAACCTGCCCTATATCCTTGAATAAAATCACTTTTCTGCTTCAACTACCTATCATGTATTTCTATTGTTTGTGACCTGAAAGGAGTAATACCTTGCTTCTCCACCTTATCCCCATGGGACTAGAGTGACTATGTCAGATTTCTTCCTGGGATGTAGACACATCCTATCAATCTCATTTATAGGTTTGTCAGTCCAACAATCCTGTCAGGAAAGATGACAACAGTCTGACACAATTTATTTTTAGTGACTTTGTGCTGACTCTTCATAATCACGGCTTCCCTTTCTAAGAGCTCAGAAACCACCTTCTGGTATTCTCTTCAAGACTCCTCCTGAAGATCAATACTAAGCTCCCTCATCTATAGTTTATAGAATCAACCTTCTTTCTCATTTTGAAAATTACAATGAAAATGTCCTCATTTCTTGTGGCTCCATTATTTTTCATGATTCCTCAAAGAATCCAAAAGATTTCTCAATCACTTCTGCAAATTCTCTCAATATCCTGAGATCCAATTTTCCTTACTAGGAAAATACTCATCCAATCCTCTCATATGTTTGATTTGTAGTGTTTAGCTTGAGGAGCATTCTTCTTTGAGAAGACAGACGTAAAGAAAGAATTGAGGAATTCCGTGCCCTCTGCTATTTTTGAACACCACACCATCAGTTTACATTACACAAGCTCCTCAAAGTCTGTCCACAGCCCCGAAGACCAAGGCAAGGCATAGCCCATCTGTCTTTAATGTCAAATGTCTGAACAAAACCTCATGCCCTCAAGCCTAAACACACCACTCTTTTACATAGTAAGTGCCTTATAAATGTGGGTGGAATAAAGCTAACAATTACAACCTACCCCATGCATACCTCCTGACTATTTGAACTTCATTGTATACTTAGATTCTACCATGGAAAAACATGAAAAACCTTGCAAAGGGTAGTTTATATCATTCAGGCCTTATTTAACTTCATTAAACATCACCTTTCAGTCTCACTTAATATAGCTGACATATCTTTGGCCAACAAAAGCAAAGATTTCAAATTGTTTCTTAGAGTCATCGATCTTAAAGTGATTATATTAAGTTCAATTAATTTGTACACAAATATCCACTATTCAGTTAATAAAATATTCAGACCATTAAAATGGGGCTGGAGGTGAGAAAGAAAATGTCCAAGAAAGGAAGAGGAGAATGAGGAAGGTGAGAAAACAAAAGGAGAGAGAGGGGTAATTTTCAAGGGAGAGTGATTATATTCAGAGTAATGATTAAATACTCCATATGCCTCTGATTTTTTTATGCCCTCCATAATTCCTGCAAAACTGTTTACAATGCAAACTAGCAATTTGAACTCAAAATTTCCCGACTTTTATTTAATTCCTAAACAACAAAGTGTACAGAGGGAAGGAAGAAAGGAAGTTGAGAGAGTATTAGCAGAGGGTTGGGGGGAGGGAAAAAGAGGAAGAGAAGAAAGAGAACAGAGAGGAAACAGAAGCACGCCATATCCTACTCATCTGCTGACATCCCACTGACACCGTTATTTTTTATGATTCTTCAGAGATTATACAAAATCACCCTAAAGAAGACATTGTTCTATTTTAGTTTTAAAACATGTAAACATTCATAACTCACTCAATTGCTTTAACTGAATGCTTCATTTTTCTATTTACTCAAACTGGCCTCTCTGAATCTTTTCTTCTTTTTCTGAATCTGCCTTCTTTTCAGTTCAAACTAGCAGAACCCTCACTTAAGAGGTTTCTGTGAGTTAAATCATTAAACTGTGCCTAGTGTTGTAGAAGTGGTAAGTGATTCAGAGATGTGGGCAATTAGGCTATTTTAAGGAATTCAAGACACTAGGAAGGGACCAGGGCTCCTTGACAGAACTGAGATGTTTCTTCTACAGTTGAAGTAGGTTGCATAAAGCACTCCAAAAGAACTTTCAATACGTCATGCCCAGAATGCCCCTTTTTCTTCTCAAGTCTTATTGAAATGACCTGAAGCAAACAATGCCTTTAACATCTATTCAACTCCTAGTAGGTAGGGGATAGCGCCATCCCCATAGCCAAAAACATACAGGAAGTTCTTTAACATGGATTGTTGTCAAGACCAGAGGAAAAGGAGTATGAACTAGGCCATGATCCATTGCATCAGAGGGTAAGTCCTGTCTGAGAGAAGAGAAGCTACTGCCAGTGGGAACCCGCCAACCTTCTGGTTTGGGTGGGGGCAGGCTGAGGCTTGAGATGAGGCCACTGGGCAGTTGGAACATGGCCACCTTGACCCATTGATGCTTCTTAGAAGTTACCCGATGCTGGATCTCACATTGGGAACACCTGGCTGTGGTGCTTGGAGCTTATTATTTAGCACAGATGGGGTGATGAGGGAGGTCCCTTTCCACTCTGGCTCCTATAAGGACAGCTGTGTAGTTAGAGCAAGGCCACCACCCTGGATAACTTCAGATGGCTGTGAGACGTCTGTGGGGTGGGGTATGCTTTTAAGGTGGTGCCCTGCGAGAAATTAGCTGGGCTATTTCTCCAATTCGGTGAGAGTGAAAGAGAAGACCCTCTGTGAGAGGAGGGATTGTTGGGTCCGAACCCATATTGCCTGAAGAAAGGGTAAACTCACATGACACTATGTGCCTTGAGGGTTTCAAAGGACACCTGCCCAGGCCCTTGGTAAGGAGGTCCCCAAAGAGCAGGAGGGTAGGTGGTGGTCTCGGTCCACACAGTGGTAAGCTCCTGGCAGCACTGCTATGCGAGTCGTCACTCACACAAAGGGATGGCGCTCTCTGCGACTGTGCAAAGCCGTGGTCCATCTCCTGGGGCAGGTTTATGGCGCTGGGGCTAATGGGCTTATGATGAAAGAGTTGGTCGCTAAGAGCTGCAACACTGTTTGGGCCTAATAGGGAGGGAGGTCCCCAAAACCAAGCCTGGTTCCAGGGAGTCACTGCTTCCAGAGCTCCCAGAAAAGGGCTTTGCTCTAACCTAGATGGAGCAGCAGGAGCAGAGACACAAAATGCAGGGACATCTTCAATCCCAACATCATCCTCTTCTACTGAGAAGACCCAGCCTCTCCCAACTCCTTAGCTGCCCCTGCTCACCACTACCCTCTGCCACCCTATACCTGAGAGGTGACAAGGAATTGAAGGGGTTCGACTTAAAGTCCCTGGGCCAGTTTGGCTTGGAGCCTCCTTCACTGAGATGGAGGTAAAGTGCAACATCTTTAACCTGACGGTCCCTGGCCAGTAAGACTGGTGTCATGCAGGTTTTCAGGCGGGGTCTCAGCTCCCGCTCCCCACATAAGAACACAGGATATGGTGAGGCCAAAAAGGAACACCCACGGAGCCATAGGTAGGGGAGTCATACCACTATAGTCTGGCTGGCGGCTGGGTTGGAGACACAGGAAGCAGGAGCCACACAATCCGCAACCTGGCATCCACTTCTCTGTCAACCAAGCTCACTTTCTAATTGCAATCCCTGCCTCTCTGCAATCCGAGCTTGCTAGCGCACGGCAGTTACATCAGCGGCTAATAGCTAACTGGTTACAGCTGATGTCCATCTACTACCCGAGCCAGCATCCCTCCATGTGAGGCTGAGAGCCTGGAAACTGCTCTCCTGGCTCTGTCCCCACAACTGAAATAGATGGAGGACAAACTCTGAGATCTGCAGGAGATGGTGCCTCTGTCCTAAATACCTGTGGCCACCAGGTGAGTGCAGGGCTTTGTCCGGCTCTGGGCTCTGGATGTAACTTGCCAACACGAGGCCCTGTTCAGTCAGCAGCTCCTCTCCACCTTAATCACTTACTGACATGGTATCAAGGACCCCACCTGGACACACCTCCAAATGCAATCTACTAGGAAACTCATGGACAGATACGAAGGGAGGGATTGGAGCATTTCAGGAAGACTGACGTCTGGATTCCCCACCATTATGGGAAAGGGCTCTCAAGCACTTGCTCTCTGGGGATGGATTGAGTCATGTTATTCTCCAAGAAGTCATTAGGCCTAAAAGATATGGCCTTTGGTACCAGCCACCCTCCATCTACTCTCATCCTTATCTGTAAGATGTCAAAAAAAGCTGCAGCAAATCTAAACATTTCCTACTCTGCAAGGTTTGCAGCAGAATATACACTATTCTAAAAGAACACAGGTGTCATGCAGTCTCAGCTCCTGTTCCCTACACAAGAACGTAAGATATGGAGAGGCCAAAAAGGAATACCAATGGAGCCATGAATTGGGGGTTCATACCACTAGTCTCGCTGGCGGCTGGGTTGGAGATACAGGGAGCAGGAGCCACACGATCCACAATCCACCATCTGCTTCTCTGCCAACCAACCCACCCCACTTGCTAGCTGCAATCCGCACTCCGCCAAACAACCCCCTACCGTAGCCACGGCAGTTATATTAGTGGCTAATGGCTCAGCGGTTACAGCTGATGGCCAACTAATAACTGAGCCAGCACCTTTCCACGTGAGGCCGGGAGCCTGGAAACTGCTCTCTGGGACTGTTCCCACAACATCTCAATTCCCGTTACAGGATACACAGATTCCCCTCTTTTTCATAAGCAAAATCACAACAGACAAAAATTATCGTACCTATGAAAAGATTGAACAGTGCAGAGGAGACCACCCCGAGATAGCAGAGTAACTGGCCCCTTGCAAAGAACACTGCAAGAAACAGGAGAAAAGCTTAGAGAATGTTTAAGTCTATTTTTAATCAGTAATTACAAATAGAATTTCCAGGTGGGCCTCTAAACTAGGTTCCCGGACGCAATTCCAATGTGTGTGTTGGGGGTGAGGGGAGGTAATTCCCACACAACACCAAGCAATTCTGAGAGCAACAGGGTATCCAAGAATTCAACTCAATTCTGACACTATCTGCGGGGGGGGCCGTGTCAGAGTGCACAGGTTAAGGGTTCTGTCCTACAAGACTGTCTCCTCCCCACCTCAGGCCCCAGAGCAAGCCCAGGGGTGCTTCCTGACCCACCTGCTATAAACTGGAGGTTCCCAAACCCTCCTCCTTGGGTTCCATTCATTTGCAAAAGTGGCTCACGGAGGTCAGAGAAACATTTTACTTACTAGATCACTGGTTTCTTATAAAAGGAACAGCCAAGTGGAAGACATTCATAGGGCGAGATATGGGGAAAGGGCACGAGCTTCCACGTTCTCTCCAGGTACGTCACCCTCCCCGCAGGCCCACCTGACAGCTAACCCAGAGCTCTACAAACCCTCTCCTTTAGGGTTTCTATGGAGGCCTCATTATCTAGGCACGGTTGATTAAATCATTGGCCACCGGTGATTGAGTCTGGCTCTAGCCCCTCTCCTCTCTGGGAAATGCAAATTCCAACCCTCTAATCACAGGTATGGGCAACCAGACCCATCCTTAAATGCCTTCAAAAGTCACCTCGTTAGCATAACAAGAGACATCTTTGTTGCTCGTATCAGGAAATTTCACAAGTTTTAGGAGCTCTGTGCCAGATATGAGGACGAAGACCCAATTAGTATTCCTTATTATAAATCATAACACCATAGCTTCCCTCAGTAGCTTTCTGCAGACGTCTGGCAGTTACCTACAGCAAACAGAGGTGCAGAGCTGAGCCTGGGAGGGCTTGAGTTTGCAACAAGACCCTCCATACTACCTAGCACTGTGTAGATTGGTAACCTGGGACACCTGATAGCCCTTTATATTTCACAGTTGTGTGTGATACCCTATCAACCTAGGACAGGATCATCCTGAGTCACATCAGATGACACCTCCCCCAGGTCTCCCAGCCTGTGCTAAGCCAGCTCCGAGAGGACAGCTTTGGTCCCCCAGCCTGTGCAAAGGGAACAGGCTTGGCAATCGGGGACTCTGTCTTTTGAGGACTGGCAAAGAATTGTCTGGCTCCCAGGATGTTTCCTTTCTGCATGGGAGAAACGCAAACAATTCTGGGTACTTCTCATTTTGTCCTGTCAGGAAGGAAACATTTTTTTAAAGTCATCTTATGTTCTTGATCTTGAGAAATCACCAGCAGAGTTAATAGACATCACAAGCCCTGCAGAATCAACACCAATGTGTGTTTCCTCCCTTTCTGTGGCCACATGCCCAGAGTGAGCGATGTAATATGAGAAGCAGAGAAAATGATTAGAGATGGGGGGCGGGGGGAATCGTATAAAGGGAATGACTGGCCAAGATATGAATCCACATAGCAAAGGGGAATGCTTGTAAGTTTCCACAGAAGCTTCCCACTAGGGACGTGGGTTCTCTGCACACAGCAGTATGAATGACACAGGAGGCGAGGAGGATATGTGACTGTTCTCATAAACGATCTGTTCTTGTTTCGCACAAGAAAAAAATCAATGCAAGAACATTGTCATACTTATGTAGCAAATACTGTGCTGTGTGCAATGAAATTTTTGTATGATTTTAAAGACATCCTTTTTATATGTCAGTCTCCATATAATATGCCAACAGGATTTACATGTCATCGCACAATTACATTACAGCAAGAACACAGAAATTTTATTTCAACTCTGATTGGGTCTACAAGATCTTTTTATTCTTTTCCAGAAGAGGAATAGCTTTATTTTTCTTTTCTTTTCCTTTTCTTTTCTTCTCTCTTCTCTCCTCTCCTCTCCCCTCTCTCTCTCTCTCTCTCTCACTCTCCCCTCCGCTCCCCACCCCCACCCCTTCTTTCTTCAACAGAGGGAAAAGGGAGGGTTAGGATGGCCGCCAAGAACTTCTTGGTTTGGTTCCAAACCATTCTGAGTAGAATCTCTCAGAATGTCAAATGTAATATCCCATTTGGGGATTCAGTTGGATTGCAGGCGATGTGAAAAGAGACTGGGAAATATCACCTTCTTTCTTGGTTCCTCTCTCTTCTTCGATAGAGCCTGTTGACCTCTACTTCTGGAACGGCTCTCATGGCTTTTCGGTTGTGTGACTTGTCCCAACCCTCTTGTCCTGCCCTTCTTATCAAAAGGAAATGCTGTACGACGTTCCTCTTCATGCAGCCCCCTGCCTGGGAAGCTGTACCAACCGCAGCCTCTGGCTCTGGGCTCGTCCATCTCCACATGCCCCTTTTCCTAGAAGGAGTGTAAAGTCATCCCACTGAGGTTTTTCTCACTGCCACCCACTTGACGTTAAATTTCCTATTTTCAGCTACCTATAGACATGTACAGTTTTAAACTCCTGCCATCATTTCAAACTCCACATTTCCAAAATAAAACTTATTTTTATCTGGAAATACACTTGCCATCCAACTTCTGCATCCCTTTCAGTTTCCACCATTTTCAGTCGTCTGGATATAGATCTCAGGTGTATATTTGTTTGATCTCCTCCATTTCCTATATTCATGCAGCCATCAGTCCCTATTGGCTGTTTTTTCAAAGATGTCTCTTCTAGCTTTATTTTTCTCATCATTTCCTCTGCACTCCAAACCCCTCTGCCACCACATAGGATAGCTCATCATGCTGTTCCTGACTCTGCTACCCATATTTCTCCATAACCCTAATCTTATACACCAGTCTACCCTTTCCTCCACTTCACTTCTGTATTAGGAAACCTCCAGCAGCATCAAGGTAAATACCAGTGTGGCTTTCATGACTTGCTAGTATCTGGCCCTAAGCCAGCTACAAAATAATAATAATAATAATAAACACATTTTCTGCATGAGCTATGGGTTTTCCATGTCCCCACAAATGTGCCTGATGTCTGCTGCTAAGCCATTGTGCTTGTGGTTCTGTCCCCAGCATGTCCTTCGCTTTCTCTGATACCCACTCCAAATTTCTCCATTCTTCCTTTTCCAGTTCTTACCACTTTTATCTAAAACTTACTCCTGTCTTTCCCTCTCCTCTGAGATCGTATTGTATTTGTAAGCTCTACCTCAAAGTTATTATAATGATGTATAATAACTTTAATTATTTAAAGTTATAATTTTAAAGCCCTCTAAGATTTCTTTAAATTTTCAGTTGGTATTTTCTCCCCAACCAGGCTGTAATCTCCCTGAGGACAGAGCAATGTCTTTTATTCCTTTCTTCTAATTATCCTCTCCTCTTGGTATCCTATTTGTTTTCTATGACCAACATTTTATCTATGTTTAATTTTACCATTTTTACTGTATATGTTCTTGTAAGCTATCTCCAAACATTTGCAGGATAAAAAAAACATTTCTTCTGTATCTTTCACAATACCAATCATTGTGCTAGCTAAACACACAGTGGTTTGTGAAAGACCCCCAATAAATATATACTTGGTTTTGAAATATAGTATGTATATGTGTATTAATTTCAGACAACTACAAAATATATATAGTTCAGCTCCTTAAGAATCTGAATCTAAAGGGAATCATTGAAGTCATTTTCTCCTCTGACTCAGCTGTGCTATCTTTTTTTATATCCCAGTACCCTGATAATGACTTGATACAATTAAGATTAGAGAAAAAGGATAAAAACAAATAAACAATAACAAAACACCCCAATGGCTCTTCAGATGGGAGTTAAAGGGAAGTTGGTAGATCGTTTCTAGATGAGGAAACTTGTTCATGAACTATTCCACTGGACACCAAGCTCCATTACCCAACACCTGCACTGTAGGGGCTGGAAGCCGGGGGAAGGGTAGAGCAGGCAGAGATGGAGACAGAGAGACAGTGAGAGAAGAGAGGAATAGTCCAAAACACAGGTTTTTGTATTTTTTTAAGCAAAGGAGAAAAACGCATTCTCCAGCATAAGGAATAGTTCAGAATCAAGGCTAACATTCTGATTTTACAACTTCGGAGTCTGCTTTCTTCATGCCTAAGCCACTGGGTGAATTTAGATGGTGGGAGAGATTATTACAGCTTTCCTTTTGTGGAGCATTTCTTTTGTGATACCCTCTTCTTGAAAGTTTCAGTCACTTCAATTTTATTATAGGGGCTGACTGATAATATGCCAATCCCACACGTCTGTCTCAGTGGATAAATAAATCACAGGAAAGAACAGTTCAGCTTAAAGGGAAGAAATCCCAGCCCAGCTTTGATTTCTGCAACCATCACCACATCATAGGAATCCACAATTGCTACCCCAGACAAGCCATGTGGGCTATATATATATACGCGGGGACTGTCCTACTGCCATAGTGGCTGGAGGAAGAGGGAGCAGGCAGCGTACCATATGTCCTCACATCTGGGAGAGTCCAGATTCCCTTCTTTCCAGACAGGGATGGAGGAACAATTCTTCACTCCTTACCTGAAACTTGTGTCCTCGCAGGTGGTTATTTTGCATGGGCTTGGCTGCTTGAGCCTCATGGGGCAATATAATCTATAAGCCACTTTGAAGCACTATGCCTCTTAAATCATTGCCTGTGTCCATCTTTATTTATCTGCACGCAGAGGATTTCAACAACCAAGGCGGTCTCATTTGATACGGAGCGGTTCAAAGCCATCAGTTGTTTCACACAAAGGACCAAGATTTGGTAGTGCTGTAATCCGGTATCTTCTAAAACATAAAAAGGATTTTTACCCACAGAATCCTCCCTCCTGCAAAATCAGGATTCTCAGTCAGAATCTGTTCTTAACAGACCTTCTTACTAAACCTCAGTCAAAAAGGAAAAACGAAAGGGGTGGGGGGCTACAAATTGAGAGCTTAAGCAATGATTGAATTAGCTTGTATTAAAGAGTACGCTGGCAGCCAGGCATCAGTCTTTACTTTGTTTCTGCCTTTAGGGAGTTTATTGAATGTGCTCTTGTGATATAATTTATAAGGAAATTGGTTTTACTCAAAAGGACTTTTTTGCTTTATGTCTTGTAGCACCCTTAAGTGCTTTATAAGGGGGGAAAGGTAATTCCATTAAGCTTTCCATTTTCGCTGGCAAAAGAAATGAACTAGATGTGAGTAGAAAGATAAGGTGCCGGCCTTCCCTTGAACTGACCTTGCTCCCGGGGGTGGCGAATAAGAAGCATGGCCTTTGTGCTGGAGGTGTCATTTCATGTTTAATTAGAGGGCTAGGATTCCTTTTTTCTTTCCTCTATAAACCCCAACCTCAATCTGCTCAGAAAATGTTCCTTCAGTTCGCAGTAGGCCGACCATTATCTTAACAGCTTTGGGAGTCATGTGTTTCGTCTGGTGATCTTTAGTGGATTAAAGATCATGGCGACTGTTACAACCAAGACACACGTAGAAGAGATAAGACCTGACCTTTGAGGGATTACAGGGTCTCCGCTTGCACAGGAGGCACTGGTCCACTCAGCCACACCAAAAGCCTTCGGAAGAATCCCCCAACTCTCTGCTTGAATCTAATCGCTTGCTTCACCTAGTTTTTCAGAGACCTGCCTTAAAGGAAGAAACTGTTCAAAATCAAATACTCTCTAACTGCTCACAGTTAAGATGTTTCCACCTATCTTGGGAGGGTTTCTAACACAATCGAGTTCTGTGATCGGGAACGTATAAGTTGTTGCCTCCAAAGGAGAGGCTGGATACAGTAGAGCGATTCCACCTTGTTGTTTCTCCCTTTTTTGGATGATCATTGAAAACATATTTTTATTCTTTAAAACTGCAGTAATACTGTAGCCACTAGCCGCACAGAGCTATTTATAGTTCAAGGTTAATTAATTAAATCAAATTAGAGATTCAGTTCCTCAGTCACAGTAGCCACATTCCAAGAGGTCAGAAGCTACCTGTGGCCGGTGGCTACCGTAATGGACAGCACATATAAACATTTCCGTCACTTTCTAGAGCAGAAGTTCTATTGGACAGCACTGCTCTAGAAAACAGATATCGATGAAGCTGATGTCTCTCCTTTGCTCACACATATACAGAAGGTGCCACAAAAATGTATACACATTTTAAGGAAAAAACTGTATTAAATGTAATACTCAATATATACCAATACCAAAAGATGAATACAAGTCACGTTTGACTTCTGCAATTACAAGAGGTACTCAAAGTGGTTACCATCAGTGTCCAGACACTTCTTTTTTCTCTCTCACATTATAACAACTATATATAATTATAATCAGTATAAAGCAAATGGCAACTTGAGATAGATCCAATGGCATCTTAAATATCCCAAATCGTGCATTCATAAATTGTAACATTGTTTTTTAAACTCCTGAAAATTCACAATAATAAATGAGGAGGTTTCATATAATAAATTAGTGCAATGTAAATATATACATTTTTATATCTACATGGATATTATACATCTATGGATAGACACTTCTGATTACAGCAAACTATTGCTTGAGCAACGTCGACCAAAGTATTAACATTTCTCAAAATGTGTATACATTTTTTGGCACCCCCAGTATATATTCAGAATGCCCAAACATTTAAATAGCAAATCAAATGTAATTTCACACCTGTTAGACTATATGAACTATCAATTAGGTCTTCTGATTTAATGGCTAGCTAAGTATAGCAGACTGATTTCCAACAGTGGGACTTTCAGAGACTCCACCTTCAAAATAACTGAATTCCTTGAAAGGTAAACTCGAGAATCTGCAGAAAGAACTGGAGAAAGCCTGCAGCCATGGTGCCAGCAAGACTGAATTTTACGTCTCACTTGCTCACACGCTTTCTACTCTAGGAAGGATTAATAATAGTATTGAATGGTGGCTCCAAGATTGATGCCAACTGCAGGTCCCTTCAGCCTGGCTCCTGGGAATCTGGGTCATTGCAGTCCAATAAGAATTTGCACAGAGTGAGATCAAGGTGATGTTTCTGAAATGGAAATAGCCAAGTCAGAAAATTATCAATAGGAAACACAAAAGAAGCATTCATTTGTAAGCCAGAGAGAGGGGGTTTTAAAACTGTCATGGTTTGCATTGGCTGGTGACCACTCCAATAACTGTCCTGTCTCTGGTGATGGTTACAACCAGGATCAGTCTCCCAGCACACCCCATTCCAGCTTGGAGGTCACAGTGGTTAGGGAGGGGCAAGCGCTTGCTAAGCCTGGTCACTGGCTGATCTTTTCTGTAAATATCTTCTCAGTTCCTGTGGTAACTTGGCAAAGTCTTTTTCCAGTAAAGGAGTAATTTCAATAGGATGTTCCTTCATAAGGACTCAGCTTAATTGGTTCGTAACACACTTCTAAAAATTTCACATGGACACATACACACACAAGGAGCTGTACCACTTCGTCTAATGTCTATTCAAAGCATGTTCCAAACTTGAATTCTCATGATTAGAGTTCTGGATTGAAATATTCATCTGAACTTCTGGAGGGATGAAAAACATGGCCTTATTATCATTATGACTAGAAAACTGAATGCATTGCCATTGGAAACATCACCTTAATTTGTTCCTTCTAAATCCAATTAAAACCAATAAAGGCATCCTATGTATATATTCCAAAGGAGTGAGATGACATATTTGAAGCCAGAGATGAAAATAATACCACGTATCAAAAGAACACTTTTCAAAACAGTGACATTGTCTCCCTTTGCTCCTCACCCTCACCAGGGAGACAACAGAGCAGCAACAGGAGGAAACTAAGTAATAATGGACTCGTCCAGGTGGTTACAAAGAGAGTTTTTGGGCAAAGCTATGATACAACCTAGAATTCCTGAATTTTCATTCTGATAAGTAATTTCATAGTAACTAAACGTTAATAGGAAAAAAAGTTTAACGACATACATAGTCCTTTTAAACTTAAAACTTTTTGGCATTCCATGGGTGATTAAAATCCTAGTGAGTCTAAAGATTATGTTCCCAAGCCTTGCTGAAACCCACAGGTCAGCATATAGTTGCTTGTAGGTCTGGTAGTCGGCCCTATGGCTCAAACAAAACTTCCAGCAGTCACCAGACTATTGTTGTCACCATAAAAGAGAAAGAGGGAAGCAGAAGTGTCATACAATCCCTGCAGACACGTCACGAGCTCTTTTAAGAAGACTTTAAATTTCTTGGGGGAACTAACCAAATCAAGTTTGCTAGTTGGAAAGATACAATGTACCATAACCACCACACTGATTATTGTAGACATCTTCTGTTGAAGATATTATGCAAAGGATTTTTATGAAGTAGAAATTAAGTCAAATGTGTCCTAAAAACAAAAGGTTAAAAAAAAAAAGAAAACAATTGTAAGGACTGACACAAAGGGCATACAAAGGATGAACATCAAATTTTAATCTTGAACCTTTTCTCCAGTCTTCAAATTATTAACATGAAAAGGAATGATAAATTGCAATTTTATCATTATCCTATCGCTGCGTAACAAGCCCTTGTTACAAAATCTCCATCTACTGTCTCAAAAAAAAACAAAACAAAAACAATAGAAAACCCATACGTTGTATTATCTAAGTGATCTATTAACAGATGAAATTTTAACCGACTTCATACCAGGAAACTATTAACAGAGGTACTTCAATCACATAGCTTAAAATATGGAGAAAAGACAGGTAAAAAAATTATCTTAACCTGTAGTAGTCTTTTTACTTTTTAAAATTTTTATAAAATACACTAATTTCCCAAAATAAAGAATATCATGACACATTGGTGTCAACCTACACAGATGAAAGCTGATGGCAGCTTTTTCTAACTAAAATTCATTTCACCAAAACTTTATATATTACATGAATATCCAAGTAAAGTATTTTTTTTAAAAAAATTCAACACACAGGAACATAATGTACAGTGTCTTATAAAAAAATGGTTAATTTAGGAATGATTTCATTTCAATCACATATATCGTTTTAAGACCATGAAACCTCTTGCTATTGCAAGAAAACTTTTCAGTTCACGTTTCTATTTCCCAGTTGTAGTTCTTAACAGTTAAGATATGAAAAGTGTTTTTTTTTTTTCATGAGAAAACTGTGGCAATGGTTTCATTCACTACCAGGCTGCCTTCCCTCCTTTTGTTTTTAGGATGCCCCAGACACACGACTGCGTGGCAGGGGAATGAAATGGGCAGAAGAGGCCAATGACATCAAAGAGTGGATATAAAAAGACGGGCTCAGCTGGATCCTGCCACAATTGTAAGGTGTGGGCGCTCGCCCGCGCGCCAAGTCTCCCAGAGCTGCCAGAGAACAGTCACAGCTGTGAGCAGCCTCCTGGCTCAGCCTTTCCATCCATCAGCTGGGGGGACATAAAGGAGCATTTCCACTAATGACCTGTGTCGTGGCTGATGGATGGCTTAGCCAAGGAGGGGGCGAGTGCACTCAGAGACCTTGGTCAGTAGTGGCTTTGGGGGCAGAGAAAAAGAGTACTGTTTATTCTCCAGCTCCTGCAGTGGTCAATTCTGAGGGCAAACTCACCTCGATGGGAAATTGCAATGAAATATACACACCATGCACAGCCTCGATTACGGTGGAAATCCAGTAACACATGCAAGACGGTGGGATGAGACCCACAATGGATGAAGGTAAACTTTTCACAGTGTTTCTTATCGCCTTTGACGTTAGCACGAGTGCATTACTTACCACCACTATCTCACAAACGCTTTATTGTGTCCTGGACATGCAGATCACTTGGGGTTAAAATGGGCAATTACATTTCATAGCCATTCTCCGACAGGAGTACAACTTCAATTTTTCCAATTTCCAACCAATGGATTGAGCTGCTTCTCTTTATAAAACTAAATATATCTCTGAAAACATTTTTGTTCAAGGCTTGTGCTTTACTCTTCCTTATCGCTTCATGGATTTCATTCTAGGAAAATTAAAAACCCACAAAATTAAATTGAGGACTAGGTCTTAAGGATGATTCCTGACCAAACCAGAAAGACAGGCAATTGTTCACTTCTCTTTTCTCAAGTTTCTGTCTCCCTACCCCAGGCCCTTATTGATACTGATTCAGTTGTGTGTTTTGGTTTCCCAAAGAGGAAAACTGTATCGGAGAACTGGCATCTCTGTCTTAAAAAAAAGCAAAAATTAACACCGGCAGGGGAAAGAGAGGGGGTTCATTCTAGGTTGAAAAGAATCTCTTGCTCTCAACAGGAGATAATCCAGCTTCTCCTTAGCTATCATTTCATAAATAATTTCTTAAAATCATCATCCAAAGAATTTATCGAGTACAAGAAAAATTCAAGTTTAAAAAAGCAAATAAATTAGTTAAGCCTCGTAAACAATTGTCCATTTTAGCTACATACCTTTTTTCTTTTTTTCAAAAAAAAAAAGGTTTTTCTGTATAGTAAATCAGACAGTACAAGGCACACCTTACACATCAGAATCCAGAGTGACAAAACCCACACACACATCTTTGTCACGCTATTTGCTGGTCTAAATGTGCTGGGGGCTCTGGGGGCCCATGCCCATCCTTTGCTCGTCTC
Organism: Rhinolophus hipposideros; assembly: GCF_964194185.1. Taxonomy (NCBI): domain Eukaryota; kingdom Metazoa; phylum Chordata; class Mammalia; order Chiroptera; family Rhinolophidae; genus Rhinolophus; species Rhinolophus hipposideros. Next base: position 36,211,411 of record NC_138062.1, on the reverse strand, counting down.
CTGACCATCTGGAAGTCCACAAATGTGCTCTTTCCATCACATCGTGTTGTGCTATTTTGTTGTGTGATACGATTGTAAGCCTTCTCAGTGTTAAGTCTCCTCAGATGTTTTCCACAAAACTTCCTGGGAAAAGACCAGTTTTCCCATTTCGTTGTAATGTGCCTTTGAACCAGCCATCCTCGCGTTTTTTATGAACAAACACAATATCGCCTTCCTTAAGTTCGAGCTCGGCCTCACTCTGAGGAGGATAGGAAACCACCACCCTGTGCCTAGAAAAGAGAGAGAGAGAGACTTTAGTTAAGGCCATTCAAAGTAGTGATAAAAATGGTGTACTATTAGCTTGCACAGCCTTACACGTAAACAGAATACGAACAAAACACACACAGCACGATTGATTCCTACTGTTCATAAAACCACTCAACATACAATTATTCTGTTTAGTAGAATCTTGGTGTTAACAGAGTTTGGATATGTGTACAACCTGTGATCGATGATCCAGATTGGTCTATTTGAACGGCCTTTACAGGGAGAGCTAATGGTGTCGCTTCCCAGTGTTTGTATCTTGGCCATACAGAAGGAAAGTTTTATTCCATTTCCCAGGAGGAAATGTCCTATCCCTCTTCTCCTAGAAGGAAGGAGTGGATTTCTTGGATGGGTGAGATTGGGAGAAGCAGCTGAGCAGGTGGGTTGCCCTCTATGAGCCGCCTGCCTTCAGGCTCTGCTCTGCCTCTGTGTCCCTGCTACAAGCATGAAGTGGTCAGGGAGCAGGCCTGCCTTCAGGAAGTCCGTCTGTCTGTGTCCCTTCCATGGGTGAGGGAGCAAATCTAAGGACGTTCACCTTCCTGACATACTCTCCCTTGGCAGGTTGTTCTATGGTCCAGACAGGGAGGAGAAGATTGTGGCCACAAACCCAATCCCACACCACCAGTACTGAGGTTGACACTGGGATTTCCATTTCTGTGTGCACTGTGTCTGTTTCTCCATTGGCTCTTGACTCAGACATCAGTGGGAAAAGGTGCAATGAACATTTACAAACCCCAGAAACCTTGTTCATTTACTATTACCTACTCCTACAAAATTATGGTTAGCAGCCATGGAACCAGAGGGAGGTCACTTTCTTTATGTTCCATATCCTTTTATCCATCTCTATTTTTCCAGCATTATTGCCTTCCTTTATGCCTCTCTTGCTTTTCCCAGCCAAAGGGAGAAAAAGGTACTGAGTGTATGGTAGGTAACCAACCTCCCAGATGGCCCCCAGTGAGGCTTGCCTCCTACTATTCCTAATCTTGTGTAGTCTCCTCCCACAATGCATAGGGATGAACTGTGTGGCCAATAATATATTGGGAAAATGAATATAAACGCGTGATTTTTGAGGCTAGGTCCTAAAAGGCATGTGACCATGTGGCTTCATCCAACTTCCTCTTGGATCACGTGCTCTGGGAAAAGTCAGTTGCCATGTTGTAAGAACATTTAACATCCTTATAGAGGACCACAAGGGTGGTGACTGAAGTCTCCTTCCAAAGGCCAAAACTAACGAGCCAACGGTGACGTGAGTGAGCCACCTTGGAAGGAAAGTCTTCCAGCCCGTCAAGCCCTCAGATGACTGCAGCTCAGACTAACATATGGAATGCAACCTCAAGAAACTTCCTAAGCCAAAACCACCCAGATAAGCTGCTCCCAATTTCCCAACACACAGAAGCTGTGAGATAACATATGTTTATTGTTTTAAGTCACTCAATTTGAGGGGGGGGGTAATTTGTTACAAAGCAAAGATAACTAAAAGATGTGAATATACATCTTTCTCTGATGCTTGCAGTATTCAGTCATAAAGGTATTTTGAGTTTCTACTTTCATTTAGTTCTCAAAGTCAGAAAGTAAGTGTATAGCCTCACAGGACCCACTTTTGACTATAAGTAAAGAATGCTCTGGCTTAAAAAACAATAATCAGAACAAATTCAATAGAACTACTCCCAAACTCGTGAAACCCATTAGAGCCTAATCCTTTCAGAAGATTGCTAGCTTCACAATCTCCATCCCATAAAACCCAGAATCCACTCTCATTAAGAAGAACCATAGCAAGAGTCCCAGGCTACTACTCTGCAAAAAAAAAACAAAACAACAACAACAAAAAAAACAAGGCATCTCTGCAAAGGTCAAGTGGTTTCTCAAACAATTCCAGAGGTACTTTGGAAATTATCCATACAAAATTGCATACAAAAAATATGCATACAAAATTATCCTCCAAGATCTGAAGCAAAAGCACAGCGTGGGGGCTGGCTTATCATTTCTAAGAAGGGTTTAGTTCATTCACACATGAAGATTTATAGACAACACGGCTCAGGGTTCAATCAAACATGGAAGAAAGGCGGAGGCCTGGCATTATGGGGCAAGCCCTGGTCTGGGGGGTTGACACAGTCTTAAAAGGGTACTTTGGGCCAATTGTCTAAGCTCTCTTGGTTTCAGTTTCCTCTTCTGTAGAATGGGATTGTAGTGAGTAAGGTAGTGAAATTGTAAGCGTGATGCTCTTTGTAAGGTGTCTGTCAAATGGTTCACACCCCCAAATGCTAGCACCCATTATGATCACCTGGCTTAGGCAAAGGCTTTAACAGGTGACGAATGGGCCAGTCAGTAGGAAACACCCAGACTACACCCTGCAGAGACTTGACAGACTTTAGGATGGCAATATTCAAGTTTTGGAATCCCTTCTCTGACATCTATAACAGCAACAAATAATTTCGTCTTGGACTTTTCCGAAGGAAGGGATCTAGACGAGATTTCTCAAGTCTGTTGCCAACATGCTACAATAAATCCATGTAAAACGCAACGTAAAAGTTGCCACTTGGGGAAAAGTTAAAATTTGAGCAAAGCTTTATAATTCTGGGGAAAAAGTGTACAAGTGACTCAAAATCACATTCAGAGTGTATCTCTGATGAAATCTGTTCCCCACCAGTTCTCTGTGAGATGCCTTAAAGGTAAAATGGAACAAAAATAGTTCTTGGAACATTTGAAGTGAACTAGATTAATATCTGCACTTTATAAAATGCACTAAACCAATTTTGTCAAATTTTTTCTTTTTCTTTTTGAACTACAACTGCTGCTGGGCTAAGAACATAATCTTCCTGCTAAGTTCCCAGTGGGAGCACATTTTCATCGCTAAGTTATAAATCTCTGGGGGGGGAGTGGCGGTGGAATGAGAAACCATGTGCATAATGGAAACTGTGACACAGGCCGGATTGTAAGAAGACTACCAGGTGCAGCAGTAACAGCCTCTCCTCAGAAATCTGCCAGCTTCGGTCCCGGCCTTGAGCCTTGGGAGGTAGTTCAGATACGGACTCTTCACACCAAATACTGGGCACAACTAACCAGCCATCTCAGTCATGGGAAGGCTTTGCCAAGTAGAATCCTTACAGACCAACAAACAGATGCCAGGCGCAGCTGTGGGGCCTTCCCATCTGCTGCTCCACCCTGGGCCTCACTCGGATTACGCGTGTCTTTATCTGAATGGGGCTTTGGGGAAGTTCTGAACCTCAGGAGTCAAAGCCTCCTCTCCATGACCTCCAAGGGACCAGCGGATGCATCCACGGAATCTGCACCCCATCCATTCCTCTTCAGCATCATTGTCATTACATTCCACCGAGGGAGACAATCTACCTGTTCCAATAAACCCCCTGCCTCAAATCTCTTCCTGTCCCCATTCCATTCTACACAGAACTGACATTAATCTCTGTAATTGGCGACTGTATTGGTAGCTAGCTCGCTACTGCTCAAAAATCGTTACCAGTTCCTCAACGCCTGTAAGGTTCATCCTCAGCCTGGGAAGGAAAGCCCTCAATGACCTGGCCTCAGTCTCCCTTCATAGCTCTGGTTACTATCATCTCCATGAATGGACCAAACAATCCTGTACACCTAAATGTGTCCCCCAAAGATGACCTTCACTTCCCCCACTCCGTACCTTGGTTCATGCGGTTCCTTCCACCGGGAACTCCCTTGAATGACCTCTCTGCCCATCCACACCCCATCAGCCTCTCAAAGCCTTGCTCCAGTTCTCCCCTGGGAAATCTTCGCTGGCACCAAGGCTGGAAGGAATTTCATGCTTGACCAGCTCCCAGGGGCCTCATGACTGTTTTTTATGGCATTCAGCCCAGTCTACACTGTATTACCGTCATCTGCCTCCCTGTCTCATTTATTCTACTAGACTGTAAGCTGACTGAGGGGTGAAATGATAGTAATTCATTTATATGCCCATACCATTTAGCATGGCACACATGATAATTCGGAATAAGCATACGGGATGACAAGAAAAGGCCTGATTGTATAGTAAAACTGTTTTCAAAAATGTACCAAGCTAACAAAAGAATGAAATTCTGACAAGTATTACAACAGGAATGAACCTTGAAAAATTATGCTAAGTGAAATAAGCCACACGCAAAACGATAATATCACACAATTTTATGTATACACGCAGAACAGTCCAGCTCATAGAGACAAAAAGCAGAATGGTGATTGTCAGGGGCTGTGTGGGGCTGGGGGGAGGAGAGAAGGGGGAGTTATTGTTTAATGGGTACAGAGTTTCAGGGTGAGATCATGAGAAAATTCTCGAAATGGACAGTGGTGATGGTTATACAACAGTGTGAATGTAAAAGACACTGAATTTACACATGAAAAAATGTTCTAGTTTTATATATGTATGTATATATTTTACCACAGTTTTAAAAATAAAATAATGAATCAGTGAGTGAATACAAATAATGGAAAGATTAGAGAGAAAGAAAAAAGAAAAACATCCAAAGCTGGGTGGTAACTTGGATGGTGGAAAGTACCTCTCGGTCCCTTTGAAGAGAACACTTGCAGGGGCAGTGTGGCGTATACAGTGTGGCTCACAGACTAGGCCTTGAATGGGCCTCTGCCTCTTGGTGGCGTTTGGACCCTAACTCAGTTTTTGGTGCTAGTTATTAGGGTGGAATTTGAGACACAGAGGTTTGCTCTACAAGGGAGCTACACTAACATCCCGGGGCCCATCTTCCTGGTGTGGGCTATGGCGTTCTGGCTTCCGTTTAAATGGGCACTTGGATTCTTTGATTGGTATCCATTGTCTATCTCCTTTATTTTTCTGGCCTCTCTTGTGTTCATACATTTTTGTTTAGAATCCCCCCTAGTATGGCCCCAACTGGGCCCCCTGTGGCACTGTGGTCCTCTGCTCATCACCCCGGTCTGGGTGGCTGACGATGTACTGCTTTCTGCCAGTTGTGACAACCATCTGACACCCAATTAAGTATTTCACTGGCAAAACCACACTAGCTTGCTTTGCAGCTTGCCTGAAGTCCAAGTAAATTATGTCCATTGCCTCACTCAGTGGGTTCATTGTCACTGGCTCACATTAATCATGCTGGTTAAGCCGACGGCCTTTCTGTAAATCTATCTCTATCCAATTCGTATGTGTCTAAGTGTTCTAGCTTAATCCCTGATCAAAGGTCATAGGTCCTTTCCTAATTTACGAGATGGGTGTATAGGTATGTGGTTATCAGTTTAATTCCTAAATTTAAAAATATACAGATAGAGATGACGTTCTGTGTGTCCTTAAGCCTTTTATCTGTATACATTTTTCAGTGGAAGATAAAAAAACCCATCATACATGCTTTCGTTTATTTTCCATCCCTTCTGAAATATGTTATTTCTGCTGTCTGTTTGCAATTTCCTGATTTTTCCCTCTCAATCCCTCTAAAATAGAGCCTAAAATATTTATTCTATTTTTTTACTGCTGTCATCAATTATACATTTTCTGCCTCCAGGATATAGTGTGATTTCTTGTTTGTTTTCTTCAGTCTCTCCAACAAACACAAAAGAATCCTTTTGCTCCTCAGAGAATTGTCTCAGCTGACACCAAGACCTGTCAACATACCTCAAGGTTCCTTCCTTATCGTGAGGTTGCTTAAGTCTTTGTATCATAGGAAAGCCTCTTTCCACTGACAGCACTGGCTGTTCTAGTCACATTCTTTTACTTGAGATTTATGGAGCAGGGTCACGGTTTGAGAAGGAATTTTATGCTTGTTCTCATTATAATCTGTAGATGAATCCTATCTCATACTGTACCAATACTATACACCGAAAAATAGTTTTAGCAAATTCTATCAGTAAATATTCTACCAAAAGAACCCCAGGGCAGGAGGTGTTGATATTTAGATTGTGAATCAAGGAATCTAAGATCCTGAAATGCTTTCTGAGTCATACTGATGTGAAACTTAGCCATTACTTCATTTTTAGCATTAATTACTTTGTATTGTGTTGAAATTTTTGATATATCAAAACAGGTAATCCCTAAATGATATACTTGATAGCTTTCTAGTAATTAAAAACATTCATTCCCAGTGGATGAAGGATGTTTGCCTATATTACTTGTTGCCACACATTTTTTTCCTATTGTTTTTAAAGCCAGGCAGACCTAAGTATCCCAGTTACATAAATACTATCACCATCACTGTCCGAAGGCAAAAGGGTCTGTGAAAACTTGGTCAGGCTGGCTATTACACTGAATAGTCCACTGAACACGTGGATTATAAAAATACAAACTTGGGCAGATATCTTCTGCAAAGACCCCTTTCTCACTTGTAAAAAAATGGAAGTGGTTATAGGAAAAACCTGCCAGAGAATTTCAGAGTGCCCATGCCATCTGTCCCACCATTAAAGTCTCCATGTTCCCTGTCTGACAGGCATCCCGTGCTCCCTGAACCGCCATCACCTGTCTGTCCTCCTTTTCAGAAGCACTGAACAGCAGAAGCCTGCTGTTACAAATGAGCTCCTCTAAGAGGAAGGGGCTGGAATGCAGAAGCCACAGAGACTGAGGACATCTGGCAGCTGAAAAGGAACGCGTTGTGGGGGCGGGAGGCAGCAGTGCCCAGGCCAGTGCCTAGGGAGAGTCTGGGCAAAGTGAACGAGCACTCACAACAGTGACACAGACACCACAAATGACAGGGAAAAGAGGAGAGAGACTCAGGGCACGAAGGAAAAACTGCAGCCAATACCTGCGGGTGGGGAGAGGAGGAGCCTTTGTTACCAGAAAAAAGTAAACAAGTCATTGGACTAACTCCAGGGACAGAAGGCTCTATCCCTGGAAAGCAGAGCAGTACTGCAGGGAAAAAGGGTGACTCTCAGCACAAAGAAGTACGTGAATTCAGGACAAAATTTCAAAGCTTTACAAAGAGCACAGTAGACGAAAGAATGATTTTATTTGCGGGGAAACATTTTTTAGGGCAATGTTTCATTTCAAAACTGGTTTTGTATGGATTAGAGCTACAGAAAATTATTTCACCTCACTATAAAAGTATGTAATGAATTGTGTACTTAGTACTTAATGCACATAGGTTATTTCAAGTGTGTTCTTTTCCGGTTTATTTCTAGGTTAAAAAAAAGTATGCCCCCAAAATTAAATGAATGAAGGCCTCAGGTTTTGGAAGGTACAGATATTCATCTGAAATATTGAGTTAAGGTGAATTAAGTCATTTTAAAGGATGACACCTTATATAGGAAGATTTCAAATCAGTAACATAGAAAATGCTACCTAAAAGGTGACACCTCCACATATTAGAGATTTGCTTTCTTTATGAAATGCAGGTAACAGAGGGAATAAAGCTTATAGAAACCATAAAACATACAACACTTTTTGAAACAAATGTTTATATGTTTATGCATTATGTGACAACAGTCGAAGCGTTGGTGCACTTAATGAAGTTCTCCTGGGGAACGAACAGTGCTTCATTTTTAATTCACAGAATCCTAGCAGGTATTTGTCTTAGTAAAAGTATTTTCTTCCCCAAAGCACTCCTAGAGCCCCAATGACGGTATCAAACAGGACCGCTCACATTTGTAATCATTATTCAAGGCCCGAATCACTCAAACAGGGCTCATTGTTTTGAGTGTAACCGAACCAAGTCACTGGGTCAGGAGGGGACAGAGGTCTCTGAGAAGCCAGCAGCACTCTTCTGACTCAGGCAGAATAAAGACAGAATCCTCTCAGTTGGTAGAATTCTCCAGTTGCTTTACAAGTAGGAGGTACTAGTGAAAAAGGCAGAGGAGGCAATAAGGGAGCGACTGCTGGCAATGGAAGGGAAGCAAGAAGAAGGAGAAGATGTGACCAAGTTTCCAGGGAGTGACCAACTTCAGCTGCATATGATTCTGGAGTGGTTGGAGGCCTACTCCATGTAGGAAATGCAGGAGGGAAAAGCAGAGACTAGAGTATGTTACCGCACGTGGTAAAAGAAAGCCAGCGCATGATCGTTATTGCAAATTCAGTTAAAAAGAAACTGAGGAGGTTGTAGAGAAACATCTTCAATGTCAGAATATTCCAACGTAAAACTTGCCACACGTGTCCTAGTTTTCTCTTGGAAAACCAGTGAACTCACCTTTCACAAACAACGGGCCTAGACTCATTCATGACAGAGCCCAGGGAGGAGCAGGGCTGCCGAGGAGGTGGAGCAATGGGAGCCGCGGAGTCCAGCGAGCTAGTCTTTCGATGAAGAGGATCCTGGGCCAGAGCCACCCCTGCAGCCACGGCGGTGGGGCCGTCCCCATCCGCGGGGCAGGAGCCGGCCCTGCTGTGGGCGCCCCCTAGCGGCAGCTCAGGACCCACTGCTCCCTGCAGAGGCAACTCACTGCCACCCAGCTCCACTTCCAGGGTGGGGGAGGCGGGAGGCGACACCCGGGTCCTACGTTTTGTGGAGGCTCCAGAAAGCAACTTCAACAACCCCTTTTTCTCTTTCTAGGAAAAAAAAAAAAAAAGTGTATTAGTTGGAGACTGACCTTACAGTTGGTCTTGCAATCTACATAGGTGCTACAGTTTCAGTTTTTGATTTGATCTTTTAAAATTATTGCAGTGGATATCTGGTTATCCATGATCTGCCGACCAATCTCTGTGTGGTTGTTAACCCGACCTTTTGCTTCTCTTTCGTCTCCCTTTCTGCCTGCATGGTTTTTGCTTATTTGGGACATTCCATTCATTGTTCACCACTATCTTCTAACTGAGGTAGAGTAAGATAAAAAATATTAAACAACAAAAAAATCACCAATTCACATCCCAGACTGGATGAAGGCAGAAGTAGACATTTTAGGACAAAATGGAAATCTCAGATTACGGATATAATTTCCTGAAATTGTGCCTATCCTATCTTTAGATCTTGTGTGCTGAATTCAACATAAATCTAATAGCATTTTACTTCCCATCCACAGCTGTGAGTTCTTGTATTTATAGGTAGTGATCAGAATTAAGGACTAAACCACTTCTCGCATGTCACCTTTATGAAATTCAACAAGCCCAAAATAATAGAAGTCAAACCATTTCTATTGTGCAAGTACCTCCTTGTTTAGAAAGCCAAAAAACAAGTCTACAAAAATTTAAAGAAAGCTTCAGCATAATCAAAACCATTTTTATGTCTCTTTTTGGAAGCAAATGTACAAATAAGAATTTTTCCCAGCAACATCATGCCACGGAAACCATCTCTTGCATCTTTGTCTGTTTCAACATTTTCTTTCTTTGCTCTTCTAGGAAAACCAGATCTCGAGCTAGCTCTCCTTCATTCCCAAACCCTAAGTGTCCATGTTCTTTCTGATGACCAAACACAGATAACAATCATCATTTTAAATTGTTTTACTAAAATGTCAACTACATGATAAAGTCCTCTGAATGGAAACATGGCTTGACAATAAAACATGTCATGGAGAAACAACTCTTCAGAAAACTCTACAGGCCAATGAGGATTATTAAGGTCCACGAATAGAACTATGAAGGGCCCACGAGGAGAGATAACACTAAGGAATTTTTCAAGGGAATATGAGTTAGTTCATACTCAGTAAAAATCCCTTGGGGAAAAAGTCTCACTCCACAACAACACAGTTCCATTAGAGACAAAATGGCAGGAAAAACGGAAGAGACAGAAGTAATCATTTATCAGAGGATGAAAGAGCATCTGGGGAGACTGCACCACAGGCCCATCTCCTGGGTTAGAAACAGAGGGAGGGGCCCCACAGTGGGAAGGGCAGTCATTTCTGTACGTGCTCGGCTCAGGCTGCAGACGAGTAGAGCCAGTCCCAGTGAAGGATAGCGCACCCCTCTCCTCCCCACCCAGGTCTGAGCAAGATTCTTTTGCATTTGTCTTTTAGGCTTCCCCTCAACTCGCCTTACTAGCTTTTACTACATTTATTTAACTTCACATTTCCCAAGAGGTTACTGTCTGCGTTTCAATACACGACACTCTCCAGTTGGACTACCTGCTTGACTGAGGGCAGTGCCTGTGCCTCACACTTGACTGTCTCACTCCCAATGCCTAGGGCGGAGCCCTGCACCTCCAGAGCGGAGAGGTCAAGGATGACAGAGATTGACACAGGTGGGAGGAAGGGAACATATTCCGCTCACCCCAGGGCTAAAGAAGTAAGACAGGGTGTTTTGGATTTCCCAAATCCTTTACACAATGGCCAATGAAGTGGCCTGAGGAAACACCCGCCAAAGCCGCTGCCACATTTTTCCACGGGGGCCTGAGGTCTGGAGGGCAAAAAAATGAGCTCAGAAAGAGTCGAGTCCAATAGCTTACACATCTAAAGCAGGAGTTAGCCACAGCTTCCAGCTATGCCTGCCACGACGTAAGAAAGCACACTCTAATCCCTGGACCCCCACAGATCTACTGAGAACAGCAAATCCATTGATAAATTACAATCTCAGCAAGCCAGAGCTAAAGATGTTTCTTAAAAGCTCAGTCTGGGCGCTCAGAAAAAATATCAGTTAACGGAATAGCACTCAGGGAACACCCTCTAAAGTGATTAAGAAGAAAGATGGCTTGGTTCATCTAAAATGATTAAACACATTAAATACAGATTGCTTTAATGACTTCTATGGGATGTGTTATCATCATCAGCCGATGCTGACTACCCACAGAGCAGAAGGCAGAGGATTAGGTGTTGTCGCAGGGAGTCGGGGGTAGGGGCTGGGGGTGTGAAACAGAAAAGAGGCTGCCCTAGTTCCAAGGAGCTATGCTTTTAATATAGTCTGATGTCTTCTACATTAGCAGAACAATGTGCCACTTGAGAGAGATAATTTTGCAAACTCAGACATTTATCATCTAAGTGCACCTCTGTTTTTTTCCCCAAAATCCAACAGCAGAAATGAAAACTATAGACGAATTAATAAAGATTACACTTCAGCAAACCAATTTTTCAAATGTAAGGTTAGCATGCATAAAAAAAGGGAGCATATCTTCTTACATAAACCTTGATAGTTATTCTCCTGTGGGTTTCCCAAGAAATTATTCCTAAATGAAATAATGTTTTTATAGTCACGATTTTCGCTTGAGAAGATCTTATGATTTAAAACTGCATCTCAGATTTAAAAAAAAATAATAATAACTATTTGGGTCAGAAAATAATCACCAGATAACCAGAAAAAGTAATTTTTACATATGTAATTTCTGAACATCAATTTAATGACTTTCTATCAGTCATATTGCACAGGATGAGTACAATATCGGAAATATCCAGTCAGAGCTCCTTCCCCAAACAAAAATAAATTTCATTTGAGCAACTTACAATTAACCACATTCTACCCACTGAGTCTGCCTTTTTATACGTCTCCTTGCCCTCAGATGTACAGAGACAGTAGCTCCAGGCCCCTGGTCACCAAAAATCTACAGTCAGACTCCCAATCATCTGACTCGCTGTTCCTAGATAAGGAATCTCAAAAGCTTAATTCATATGATTGTCTAACAATAATCGCTTCTTCTTTCAACAAATATTTATTCAGTGCCGTATAGGAACCACCAACATGCTAGTCTCTGGGAATACGTGAGCAAGACAACAAGGTGCACGTTTTCTAGCAGAGACACCAACATGGCTGTAAAACAGGTGTTCTGCAGAAAAATAAGGCGGGGAAGGGGAGAGAGAATGACCAGGGGTTGGGAGGGCTTAGGAAAGGCTTTATTAAGGAAGTGTGTGGAGGGAAAAGCATGTGAAATCCTAAAGATGGTTAAACACTACTGGATTCAAGAAACTTATTAAATGCTTTTCCAAGGATGTTCACATTTATCTCTCACACCCACCTGATGAGACAGGCATCGATATTACTCTAGGCTTGCCTGAAATCATACTGCTGGTAAGGGGTGGAAGCGAGATATAACTAAGCCCCACTCTTCCCTTCTGTGAGTTCAGCAGATGCAGCATCTGGAGAAACACATCATTCGACATCTACTCTGTTGAAGGATAAGAGCAGACACCTTGACCCAAGGTCACAAAGGTCACTGAGCTGAACTCTGCAGGCCCGCACTGAGCAGACCAGGTCTGGATCCCCGCTGTCTGTCTGCAGGGCAGGAACAGTGACGCCAGCCACGTAAGAGGGACGGTGGGCTCCGCCTTAAGAAAACGAAATGGCGAAGCCCACAGAACACCTTGGTTTCGGAGCAAAACAAGAACTGGGAAGAAGGAAAACCATGTGAGCAAAGAAAGCCATCACTAGGGACTTCAGGACAAATGTTCAGAATAGAAGAAAATGGGCATTTAAAAACTAGACGGACCTTCTGCTTAAGAAAACCAAGAATAATAGCAAAGGTCCTTAAATATTAGTGGATTGATTGAAGAAAAGCTGTGGTTGGCTTCTTAAAGGAAATAGTCATTAGGAATTTGGGGTGGGTGGTTTGAGGCACTGAATGTTGACCACTCGTAGGAATGCTTCCAGGAACGTATGGAGGACAGGCACAGAGCATGAGAGCCAACACCGGCTCCTGCCGATTTGTAGAGGAATGAATAACAATGTCAGAGCGCTTAGGAAGCAGCTTCAGAGACTCTGAAGGTAGGGTTAGGAAATGAAAGCACTGGGGTAGAATGGGCAATCAGAGATGGTTTCCTCTCTTTTTCTTATGGGAGGGTTAAAACTGTTAAATTAATCAAACCATGAAAGGTTTAGTTAAAGGCCCTTAGATGGAGGTGGTTCTAATGCCTCAGCAGCCTATGTTAGCAAAGCAAAACCTAAACCCATAAAATGCCTCAAGGTTAAGAAATCAAAACCTAAGGACAACTAGACACAAACAGCTAACTAATCTTCTCCAAATAAGGCAACTACTCAAGCTATAAGCCGATCAAATAATGTCCTTGCTTTGCTTCCTGTCTTCTCTATAAAAGGCTGGCTCCCAGCTTCTGTTGGTAGAGCACTCTTAATCACTTCTGGTTTGGCATTGCCTGATTTGAATAGATATTTGATCAAATAAACTCTTAAAATTTTTAATATGCCTCAGTTTAAGTGTTAACAGAATTTAGAAAATATCTGAGCAGTGAATTATATAATTCGTGCTAAAGAAAAATATTTTATTTTCTGATGAAAGCTTACTATACCAAAATAATATTTATTATATTTTGGAATATGAGGGGAAAAAAGCACACATACACCATAATATTAATGATTTCCTTTGAAATTTTAGATAATATTTAGGTCTTGTTTGGATGTTTCGATTTTCTCTAACTTCTAAATAAATATAACTAATTTTTTACATTAAGAAAACTATATATATATATATATATATATACACACACACACACACACACACACACACACACACGCACGCACATACATGAGTATTTCATAAGGTTTGGGAAACACGTTTGCCTGGAGACTAGCTGATCAAATAATGAAGACTTTAAACTGAATATGAAGTCAGAAAAATGTCCAGATAAACCTGTTAAACCGATAACTGTCGGAGACTTCAGGGATCTTACAGAAAGAACAACAATGGCAGAAAGGCCCAAGATTTCAACCAAGACATAACTGATGGGATGTTTGGAAATACATTTCAGAGTTTCAGATGCCTATTTACCAAACCACAGAATGCAGTTACCAGGTTTCATTAGGTAGAGATTTTAAGCAGAAACAAAAAGCCTCAATTTTGTGAGGCTTTGTGAGATAGATACTTCCACATAAAGTATTGTTCAAAAGGAAGAGCCCAGTTAGATGAGAACCTGCAAAAGGCCTGTGTACATGTCCAGAAGTTACATGTCTCTGGCACACCACTGGTAGCTCACGGCAGAGCATTTGTGTAAAGAGAAGAGAGCAATCAAGAAGCTGGCATTTGCGGGACACATCCCACACTGCCTGGAAAGTTTAAGTACATGAATGATGCTGATCATAAAATGAAGAAAGAAGATAGAGATAACAAGGGAACGGTCAAATACCTAGAGATTTGCTGGAAGTCTCAAAAGTGGAATGTCTGATACACTTTTTCCTTGACTTGCTAATAGTTTAATCTCACAGAAAGTTGAGCCAACGGTAACTCTGGATCTAACTGTGCTCACCGGTGAAGACCAGGTGGGGGCCGGGGGGTGAAGAGGTTCAGCTGGTGAAGCAGACATATTGAGAACTTAGAAGTAAGCACTCAAAGAGAGATTGGCTATATAGTTAGGTTTGAACGCTCAAGTTTAAAAGAACTGACTTTAAAAGTTCAAAGAAAATATATGCATGACCTGAAACTCAAAAGGAAAGATACTTCAAGAGGAATGGGAGGGCTCTCCAGAATGAAATTCTAACCATACAATTGCAAATGTATCCCAGCAGATGAAAATATAGAGGCATCTAAAAGAACGGATGTGGTCCCCTGGGGAGCAGCCTAATGGGCTCAAATTTTTTAAAGGACTCCTACAAAAAGATCAAGAGAAGTGCCCCTTAAGAAAGAACATTATCATGATCCACATGAGCTTAAAGTTGCAAAAATGCTAAAGACCAAAAAACAAAAGGAAAAAGGAGGTGTGCATGTGCATGCTGCTTTAAAGTTATGTTTGAAGCCAGAACAAGAAAGACAGACCTGCTGTTTGGCACAGATGATGGTTCTCAGATGGTGTAAGAAAGGGAAGGATAATATTCAGATTGGAAGGGAAGAACAAGCCTCAATAAGAGAGAGATGGGTGAAGAGACTGGGATTTCGAGATCAAATGACTGTTCTCGACAGGATGAATTCACCCCAGTATGCAAAGAAAATTAACAGACAAAATGAAACCCACGATCTTTGACACATCCTGGTGAACCTGGGATCAGGTCAACTAAACAGGCTAAAGAAGGGATGTGTGGTCCTAATTTTCAAAAAGAAGGCAACAATGCACTTGGAAGACTGTCTGGAAAATTATATTACAGTATTAATGAAAGGCTTACTTAGGAAAGGAAATGAGACTCTGCTCTTCAGAGACTCCTCCAGGAGACACTTGCTAACAATAACTAACAGGTGAAATAATGGGGCCACTGGGGAATTGTTTGGACAGGAGAATGCAAAAAACATTTAGCCCTTCTCTTGACCTTTTTAGATCTCAATGGGCATTTGATAAGTTCTGCCATGATATCCTTGTAGACAGAATGGAGGGATGTGGGCTAAATGACACTCCAGTCATGTCAATCATGGAATTACTGAATTTATATCAACCAGGAAAAGTCTCTTTAGTGGACTTGCAACAGTAAATGAGAGAGTAGTTAGGAAGAGAAAATTTGTTCCTTATGTGACATAAGCAACAGTAAAAAAAATTCAAGGGTGTAGCCTTAAAAAAAAAAAAGAAAGAAAATAACCTTGAAATACCTCAAGGCATCATATAGAAAGGAAATCAGCATTTTCTACATAGCACCTCAAAACAAAGAAAATGGCATACTTAGGACACCACGGAGGTGGTCACCAGGGCACTCGTGGTCAATATGGTTTACAAATAAAGGTCATGGCCATTTATCGAGGATGGATACTCAACAGGATAACCCCTGAGGTCCTATATTAGTTACTGCTGTAACAAATCACCATAAACTTTGTGAGAAAAATCAGGTCCTAAAATCAAGGTGTTGGCAGGGCTGCATTCCATCTGGAGTCCCCAGGGAAGAATCTGTTTCCTTGTCTTTTCCAGATTCTAGATGCTGCTTGCACTTCTTGGCTTGTGGCTCCTTCCTTGAATCACTCTGATCTCTGCTTCTGAAGTCATATCTTTCTCGTCCAGATCCTCCTGCCTCCCTTTCATGAAGATCTTTGTGATTATAGATCATCCAGGATAATCCCCTCACTTCAAAATCACACCTGTGAAATCCCTTTTTGCTATGTAAGGAAATAGATTCTCAAATTTCAGGGAGTAGGACATGGACATGTTTGGAGAGCCATTATTCTGTCCAGCACAGGTCCCTTTCAAGCCCCAAGAGTCAATGGAGTTCTTTCCAGGAAGGGCAGGGGCTGAACAGTGACAAGGGCCCTGAGACACGTTGTTCCAAAACCTTAAAATCTAAACCATAAAATTATTCTTTGAAAGATATTGACATAGTTGAACATGTCAGCTTGAGTACAAGTTTAATGTAGTTAATTATAAACGCTGAACAGATACCAATCTTTTTTCAAAAATGCTCATGTTAACCCAACAATTAAATATTAACTTTTTAGTAGGCTGTAAAGTTTATTTCCTTATAAACCTCTATTTACAGGCTTACCTAACCATTTAAAGAGAGCGACACCCATTACCAGGTGGCTAAGAGTTTATGATAACCCTAGAGCTTCCCAGAACAGGGCTCTTTTTGTTGTTTGTTTAGGAGAAATGCATGAAATACTGAAGAAAAAACCATGACTATAATACAGTCATCCAGACTTTGTTATACCTCTTCTCTTCCTGTTCACATTTAATCACCATCAATTTCCCTTGCCTCCAACCACCTGTCTCCAAACCCAACAATAGGTTAGTCTTTCAAACACAGCTTTCCATTTATATTTTTTCTGAAATTCAGCCCCAAAGGAGAGATTTTTAAAAGATCGATTTAGAAAATAATTTCCCCCTATATTTCAAGTCAAAAGTAAAACTATCCATGCTGATTATAATAAAATACACTGCAGAAAAAAAATAAATCCACAAATAACACTTCTCATCAACAGTTTTAACCTCTGTGCATGTTAAACATTCCCCCCCACCCCCCACAACGGTTAACCGAGAAGCAAAACTGACTGAACAGGAAGAGTTAAGGACAGCAAAATGAGAGAGTGAGTAACTACGGTTTTGGAAAGGAAATTCCTTCAGGAGATGCAGTTGAAGGAGGCGTGACAGTCCTATTCAGTGTGGTCTCCCCAACATCTAACACAGGGCCTGCCAGCTAGTGGGTGTTTAAATGCAGAGAAACAGGAATGCAGCACCTGGCACCGTGACTCGCACAGGGTAACCTTTGAAGGATTGCTGAATGAGTCCTTTCATCAGCACAAATGATGGGGCACCACGTAAGCAGAGAAACAGGTCGTTGGTCTTACTTTGCTATCCTTGTCTGGCTTGGCTGTTGAACTGCTCCCACAAGCGGATACAGCGCCGCTGTCAGGCGAGGTGGGAAGTCCAGAGAGAATGGTCATTGTCCGGCCACTGGGCTCGGTCTCCAGAGAGGCGGTGGCGACACCCGGGGAGGCCAGGGACGCCGCTGCAGCACAGGCCAGGGGGGCATTGGCTCGGCCCAGACTGACGGCAGCGGCGTGGGCAGCTGGGCCTGCCATTGAAGGCGGAGGTTGTGAGGTGGCCAAGGCATGATGGGGCAGGCCCCCTGGCGCAGGGCCCAGGCCAGCGGCGCTCTGTACCTGGATGGGCGTCACTGCTGCTGTAGGCCGTTCCTGGTTGTGTGCCGCAACTAGTAGATGACAGGAGGGAACATGGTAAGATTCAACTTTCCAGTAAATGCTACTCACCAAGATATGAGTCATTTTACTGCACCAGACCACAATGAAAGGTTATGACTGCATTTATCACAATAAATAATGGTGGTTTTAAAAGCACTTGATCTTAGTGGGATCGCTAGACATCATTCTCCTTCCGGATCAGCCCTTGAAGCCGTTGAGTGCCTGGAAGCTTAGCTGTAACCCTGAGGCCCTTCAGTCAGAGAAGGTCTTTCCTTGGAGTTAAGAGACACGGAGCCAGTTCCGGATGGCACGCTACAGTGTCAAACTCTACTGGCCGCCACTGCTTTTTTAAAAAAGGATTCTCCCTTTTCTTGTTAACCATTTTCTTTCTTTTGGTTTTTCTGATAGAAGTCACCAGTTTACTTCCATTGTTACCCAAGGCCCTTGGTAGGTTTCAATGCCATAGAAAGAAGCAAAGCTATTTAAGACCCCACTGGGTTTAAAACAGACTAGTGACTAAGTTCATAGGATATCAGCAAGCCCACCGGCGAGCAGACCAGCTTTCAGTGGACACACAGCTGGCAGCAGTGAGATTTGAGCTCACCTGATCATGACTACAGAAGTCCTATTTTCAAGCACTACTGACCTTTTTAGGATCAGCCTAATTTCTTTCGATCTGTAGAGCAGGCTTGAATTAATGTGCAGGGCAGACTTAGCCAATATGTGCCACAGACATAATGTGCCACTGATGAGACTGTGCCTACTTCTATTTCCTGTTATTCGTTACTTTAATAATAGTACGTCTGCTTTTCTCAACATCTGTCATAGAAGATGAAACGCTAGGCAGGCAAGCCCTTTTGCCGACGCTTTGCAGGCTGGTTTCCGCCTTACCTGTCCTCACAGCATTGCGGGCTTGGTTGACTGTCATCTGTCCAGTCATGTGCAACAAGACCTTCGCCTGAGGACTGGTCTGGATGTGAGCTGCTGACACCACTGCTGTGGGGACAACACCGGGACTCCCGGCCATGCCATTGCCCTGGAGCTTCGGGGCAGGCCCTCCTGCCGTGGAAGGACTGACCATGGTCACCCCTCGACTTGTCTGACCAGCTGTAGACATAGGGACTTTAGCTTGGGAAGCATTTGTCACCGCCCTGCCAAGACAGAAACATAGAAATCCCAATCCATCAGCGAAGTGGGAGACAGGACAATTAAATGCAAGAAAAATGACTCAGAGGTTTAAGACAGGACATTTAAAAAAAAAAATGAATGGAATCATTGTTATGAAGTGTAAGAATAGCAACTTCAGTGTAATGATGGCCCTGAGGCAGAGAAAGGTCTTCAAATGGATTCTGAAAAAACATGCATCATGAAAATCATGCATCATGAAAATCATGCATCATCCTCTGCTCACGAATACACAGTTACTGGGGTCAGCTTTCTACACCAAGGCCAAACCTCTCCACTGCTGCACGGCCCTGGCTTCTCCTGCTCTATCTATCCAGGAAGACAGGTTTGTCACCTTACAGTCACAGCCTTGCTCTCTCCTTGCCCCCAGAGTTCCACAGCCCACAAGTGCCTGTACACACTCACGTGTGTGCACATACACATACAGACACACTCTTGGAATGTCCTCTCTGGTGTCTCTTGACCTACTGTAATCTCACTTATGTTTCAAGATCCCCCAGAAATCCCACCATTTCAAGAAGGCTTGCCTAAGGCTCAGTCTTAAGACTTTAGGACTCTATTTCATGTGGATTTCTTCCTTCCATGACCCTTGATTATAAAACGTGGTTTGATATTTTTTAGTAAAGTCCTTGTTAAGTACTTCTGACTCGGTAAAAGTTCCTTGAAGACACGGTCAGTGTGAAATGGTTCTTTTCCATTTCTCCAGGATGTGCAGTGGTACAGCTAGCTCTAAATAAATACTGGTTGAATGAAATTAAATTAGATTTGGTATAGCTTTATGTAATGTATTTTTTTTTAATATTCTAAATTCATTTAAGCAACAATTTCATTTATGGTAACTTTCTACTAGGTAGAATACTTCATTAACTCGAATATACTTACTGTGTTTCCCCGAAAATAAGACCTAACCCAAAATAAACCCTAGCATGATTTTTTAGGATGACATACCCTGAACATAGCCCTAATGCATCATTTGGAGCAAAAATTAATATAAGACCCAGTCTTATTCTCGTGGAAACACGGTAGTATTTGCCATGATGAATAACAACAAATTTAAGTAAGCATCTCTCCAGAGACAATTAATAATTTGTTTTTGAATCTTACGAAAATGTTTTCCTTTGTTAACTTAATATTTTTGTTGTTGTTTGGTTTATTTTACTTCCCTTAATTATTTTTGTGGCTTGTTTTTTATTTTCCCCACCAGGGAGGTTCTATCTGCCATCTTCTGGATACCGAATTAAATTTTAACATATACAGAAAAGAAGGTTTATATTGATTGAAAATCTGCAAGTCAAATGACAGCTAGCATCCTGTCACCATCTGCAACAATAGTGATTTTCATTTGATTAGGCTGCCGGCCAACCTATAAATCAAGGCCAACAGCTGACAAACATGTCCGTTCATTAAGCCATTTATTTAAAATCAGGGGGTTTGAGGAATGATTTAACACAGTTAAACCTGGACCATTTATTAAGAGCCTGGTGGCCAACACCCAAGGCTAACTCAATGCCGATGCCATTAGGGTCATTTCATTCCATTTCCAAGGCTACTTTCCTCAGTGACCAGAAGGTGGACTATCTCTGAATAAAATAAAGAAAATTTTGTATATTTAAGAGCGCTTACTTTCCATTTCTCTATCATAGGATTTCTCAACCTCAGTGCCATTTGGGGCCAGATAATTCCTTTCTGTGGGAGGCTGTCCTGTGCATGTAGGATGTTTAACAGCATCCTGGGCTTCTCTGCAAGAGATGCTCACGGCAACCTCCCCCTGCCCCCATAATTATAATCATGTCATTATGTCCAGACATTGACAAATTCCCCTAGGTTGCAAGATGACCTTCCGTTGAGAAGGATAAAGGATCTATGTCATATAAAGGAATTTTATTTCTGACTGTTTTATAGAAATTAATTGGCAGGATTCAGAGGTAATCAAGCTATTGGAATATAGAGCCAGACCACCTGGGTTTGAGAATTACTTCACTATATGATCTCAGACAAGTTACTGAATCTCTTTATGTCTCCATTCCCTCATCTATTAAGGGGGTCGGGGGTAGTAACAGACACTACAACAATGAGTCGTTTAAGCACTTAAAGTCAATATGTGCAACACATTTAGAAATTTGCCTACCTGGCACAATAGTATGCATTATAGAAACATACAAGTATTAATACGGCTTTTGTTTATATTAAATATTATACTTTTTATTCTCAAGCAGAAAAATACTGAAAATTGTCTAGTTGAGTCTCCTACATATAACTTAAAGCAAACAACTTAAAACCCAGTAGATTTATTGGTAGAAACCTAGAATTTCATATATGTCCATGTGAAAGGTAAGCTAAGAATTTTAGAGTTAGAAGGGATTTCAGCAAACATAGATATGGATTTTTCAAATGTTGGCTATGTAACAGGCAATTATAATGTGAGAAGGAATCTGGATAGGCAGAGAGCCATGGAAAAGAACAAAGCCTCTCTGTTTAGCACTTAGTAAACCATTTCTTTTTCTTTCTTTTTTTTCTATTCAAAACCATACCTTGTGACTGGTGCCACATAATTGCCAGGGAAAACCCCTATCTTGCTGGTATGCATTGACGTCCCCTTGAACCAGCCATCTTGGCAACGTTCAAACACTAAAAACATCTCCCCTTTTCTCAGCTCCAGCTCATCCTCTTTCCGGGGAGTGTATGGATAGATAGCAACATACCTGGAATTGAAAAGAATGTTTGATTTCAGGCTGAGTAACACACAAACCCCATGATGCTTAGAAGTCTTCCTCGGTATATAGTCTTAATTATTTTGTACAAATGTAAACAGCAAGTACACTCCTTTTACCTGTGAGTAGCACTGGTAATTGTCCATTAAAAGAGGCTTTGCCATCTACATTTAGAAGGCTGAGGCCTTCCTGATTAAGAACTGCCACCCTGGTCCTCCCAGGGTGACGGTGAATATCCTACCAAATGGTATCCGTGGGGTGTGAAAGAATTAACGGAGCTTCCCAGAGTGCCTAACTTGCTGTTGGGGATTAGGTACCCACTGGGAAAATTGAGCTCTTCAAAGGGCACGTCTTAGACTTGGGAAGGAGTGCCAAAGGAGGACATATGGTACTAAATCACACTGGGAAGCACAACATGCTGCCTTCTACACACAAGCTGAATGGAGAGGCTTGGGCTGCACCTGCTTTTGTATGCTCGGCCATGAAAAATACTGCATTTGAACAAGTCAAAGGGAGAGAAAGTCCCTATCATAGAGAGGGCAAAACAACCCCACGATGCACAGTGATTGTGCCATCAACATGTGGAAACCAGGCAGGCAGTGCTAACCAGTACTTTGTACAGGGCTCTAAACTGCTCCATTCATAAACTCACACAACATAGGGTCCACAAAAATCTACCTGTATTCTATCATCTGTAAATCCTGAACAAGATAGTTAGACTTTTGTAGATACTTATTGCTGATGATTTACAGCTTTTTACACGCATACTACAACTAGATCTGATGTGTGTGGAATACCTTCTCATTCCTTCGCATCCTAAGGCAAGGAAGGACAATGAAGACAAAAGGCTCAAAAGGCAGTTCCATATACGTATGGTCTTAGGAAGAAGCAACAGCTATGTTTCCCTAAACTCTGAAAGGCCTTCACTCAGCAGGATGGCTGCCTCGCCAGAGCATGTGTTAGACCCATTTTGTTTCAGCAGTCTCCTAATTATATGCATGACTGGGCAGAAGTTTGCAGAACACAAACCACTTGGGTAAGCCGTAAGCCTGTCACCAGCTCCTATCAGAAAGGTGTTTCTCTACCTCTGCTGCTGGGGCTTAGTATGAAACGAACGTTTGAGCAGTTATAATAGACACCCTCACTTACACACTGGGGCGAGTCTGAGGCCGTAAATGTGCAATCTGGTCAGCGGGTCCCGCTGTGGGCCTGGGTCCCATTCCAGCAGCAGCAGTAGCGCCTGCAGGTGTAGAGGCCAGCAGAGGGGGTGGGGGAAGAGGAGGATTCATAGTCTGGTATGAAAAAGAAAGAGAGGGGGGAAAAAGGAACAAAATATTTATTTGTGTCTTTTATGGAAGGTAGGAAGGAAAAGGAATCAGAAACCGATGGAAAAAGACTCTAATGGAATCCACACAGAGTAGAACCAGCAGGCTACGTAAGCATGAAAGCCTCCTTTATAAGAAAACTCCTATCCTTGTTCTCCTTTAAGATCTTAAAGCCACAGCAACCTTTTTCAGCAAACAGGTAAGTAATCATGCTTGGGATGAGGGAAAGAAAAAAACGAAACAATTGCATGTTATTTTAAGATTAATAGCACTTTTAAGTGTAGACTTGGACAAGAATCCAAATGCCTTCCAAGGGGGCAACTATAATGTCACACTGCTTGCTAGGAATTAATGCGTGATTGTTTCTGGAACCTGAAACTTAAACACAACACAAAACAATTGAGCTGCACAGTATTTCAAACTATGCCTTCAGAAGAAAATTTCCTTTGATGCCTGGTCTCCCAAAAGCCCAAACAATAGCAATCCACAATCACTGGGCTGTTTGTTGCTGCTTTGCTTATTCTTTTCTCAATGATGCCAGCTTTTGAAATTTAGTACTATCAAGGCTGGTAATCTTTAACAAGTACACCAGTGAAAAGCTGCAGGTTCCTTTATGGGCACAGACTAGTGTGGTTCTGCCTACAGGATTCCATGCCTTTTGAAAATCAATGGAGCAATTGTTACCTTCTGATCTATAAACCCCAGATAATTCTTTAGAGTCTGTATACTGAAACTCCTGGGAAAACAGGCACACAAAGACCCACCTGAACCCCCACCTTGTTCTCTCCAAATCTTTGAACCACTAGATGTAAAACCGAATCAAAGGAGGAATGAGGAGAGTAAAGAATGTACCACCTAGGAAAGCATAAATGGCTTCTACACATCAGCATATTAAGAAAAATCCAATGACCTCTAAACGTAGTTCATAACAGTCATTTTATTTCTATTTTTTTGGAATAAAAATTTGAATCTCATAAATATTGACTTCATCTGCCTGTTAATGTACATAATTCCAGAAACACAATAAACTGAGTAGAAACAAATTTCAAATTTCTAGACATATGTCACAACGGTTGCATGCGTTTCATTTAAGTTTTTGCTCAAGTGCCTTTCAAGCAGGATTTGCCCCCATACTGCAGCTGAAGCTGTGGCAGAACAGTCAGGGCAGAAATAAATGAGGTGGAGAGCTACTTACAAAGTGCTAAGCTGGACAAGGCAGGGGTCAGTTCAGAAAGTCAGAACTTCGTGAATGTTACTCAGGGTCCCCATACAAAACATGGCAGCATTGAGATTTGTTACAGCTCTGGAGTTAGCATGTACTTGGGCTTAGAGCCTTCAAACCCTTTAACCAGGAGAAGGTCAACAAGCATTCATTCCTTCAGTCTCCTCCTAGTGACACAGTGGAGGGAAGTCAAGCTAATCCTTGGTAAAACAGTCAGCAAATGTGACCCGGGCAGTGCGTGAGTAATGATACATCAGTGGCTTGACAGGTGAGATAACAAGTCTAGACTGTACATAGAATAATATACGGAGACGGTAAAATTACCACTTAACTGATTTCCATTTAAATCTTCCTAAGCCCAATCTCAAAACAGCATGGCTGTGGAAAGGCAGAAGACAAATGGCACACACTCAACAGGGGCCCAACAATAACCACTCCTAGAAATTACTTAAAAGAGTTCCTAAGGCACAGAACTAAAAAGCTCCATTTTACACTCTAAGTAGAATTCCATTTTTCAAGAGGAAAAGAAATTAAAATTGTCTGTTATATTTTAACTTATTAAACCAGAGGGTGTGCTACATTGGTCCTAGAAAGAAGGCAAGAACATCTATCGACCTAATAAAAACCTATGTCACACTTTAACAAAATGTAAAAAAAGGTCACCTCTCCTAGTTAAAAAAATACAGTAGGAAAATGTTTCATGCACATTACTACTACAAAGAGTAAATTAGTAGGCATTTGAAATGTGCCGTAAGAGAGGATATTCTGAAAGATTCCAAAAGTTATGCTTGAGAGAAAATACAGTTACATCTCTCTTTTTGTGGTCGAAACATAGATGGTCTTAATAAAATTGGGCAGATTTGTCCCCCCCACAAGGCTGGGTTACCCATCTTGGGGGAAATGTGCATATGTGTGCTCATGTGTATTCGTGAGTATATAAGCACACAGACAAAGACCAAAAGACAAAGTATGATTAAAAGCACATTCCTAGATGTTGCCTGGCCCTGTGGGGTTGGTAAAATGATAGGGCGCTGGTGAGTCCAGAGCTGTGACAGGCTGGGAAGTTCTGTGGGCTGCTTTATAAACAATCTAAACTGAAATAATCTGGTGATGTGGAAGTTCAAAAGGTAATCCACTATGTGTTGTGCTGCAGGCAGTTTGCCACCCTTCAAGACCTGAAATTTCTACAGATCAAACCACAGCCTTTCATTTACCCAGAGCTGACCTGGAGACCTGCTTATTATTTCATAGCTGGGGCCAGACCAGGCACCAGAGGCCAAGAGGCACTCTCCACTAGCAGCAGAAAAACATCTATGGGCCTGCTAGGAGCTTTGGTGACATTTTGTTAACAATATTTTGTTGATGTCGTTCAGAACCGAATACCACACTTAAATGCCATTTTCGCTAGATACAGCATGCTAAATTAAGAGGAGCTTGCAAAGTCCTCATCACTGGTCGTTTCAGCTTCCTGGAAATGCAGCAGGTCTATATTATCAAAGTAAAGTTGTCCATAGCTAAGGCCCAGGCTACAGAAATACTGATGGAGAAAACTGGATGCCAGTCTGATAATCATTAAAAATGAGCTTCCCGCTGGTGCTGCTATACATTCAGACCTGCTGTGTACCAGTATGCGGTAATGGTCTGAGACAAGAAGGGCTATTTCTGAAAAATACTGAGCTGAATAACAAGACTTACTAGTCTATTACTATGAAATGGTCCTTGTTTGGCCATGTGCAGATTCTGTTCCCCTGACCCACTGATCTTGAAAGAAGACGCAGCTTTACATTATAGAAGAAGCATGGGCTTTGGGGTCAGAAAAATGCAGATGCCAATTTTGGCTTAGCCTTTGAAGGCAGTCCTCGATTTCCCTCCTGTGTTAGAATGAACGCCAGGAAAGAACTGCCCTCTCTCTGAGGGGACTGGATTCCAGACCACTGACAGGCCACATGTGCTAGTGGACACTGTGAATGAAAAGTCCAAATGTGTGGGTGTGAAACGCCTCCTCTCTGGTACTCTCTCCTTTTGTCTTTGTCCTTGCATGTAACCAGTCCAGACAGTGGTTAGATCTGGATTTGGCTAAGGGTAGGGGAATAGGTCTGTAGGCCAGCTTATCAGTAAAGTACTTTGCATTGGAGGCTTAGGTACAAGTTCAATGGATAATATAAGATTCATTTACTTTCCACCTGTTCCTTATGTCTGGATCCCCCTCATACACTTCCCAAAATAGAAAAGTGACCGGTGGGATAGATTTTGGGCCTTTCTGGGCCCCTTGGGTAAATACTACTTAATGTCCTTCCATTCCATCATCGTTTCTTTCTAAACATCTGATTTCCTATCAACCTATTTTCAAACCCACACAGCAATCTCTCAACAGTCTTTCTTTGTACTGCGCACTGAACTCAGACACACGTACCCTGGCCAACAAGGGAAGAGTTCAAGGTGGTGCGTGCTCACATTCGCCCAACTCCACAGTGTTACCCACTTCATTACCATCTGCATCCAGAAGTGTTTGTGCAATTATCTGAGAATTCTGCCTTATTTTTTAGGACAATGAGTAGGACGTAGTAAAATGACGGTGCTGATATTAGTGATTGGAAAAAAAAACAACTTAGGTGTTACAATTCAATAAAATTAAGATAAAGATGGAACGTGGTGGCGTCTTTCATCTCAAGTGGATGCTCATTGCAATGAAACCAGTCAACTGTGGGCATGGCTAGGAAGAAAAAGAAAAAAATTAAAGAGTATACAAAAAAAAAGGGTTAGAAATAAATGCTTAGGAGATGACGTCTGAAGAGGAAGATGCAATTAAGAATGTGGTCATTTTAAAAAATCTCTTCAGGAACAGTACCTCCCTCACAAATTGTAGATTTATTGTCCTACAGCTGATAGGTAAGAAGAGATACCAATCCTAGGTAAGTGACTCTGTAGAAATTATATAAGGTCGTTATGTCTTACTATGCTGATCTGTGAGATGGAGTTATAATTAGAAATAGTTTAGGTAAGCTGCCTATCCCAGTGCCCTGGAGCACAACAGAAGCTCAATAAATGGAGGCTACAATTATGATTTATGATGGTGGGAAGTCACAGACCGTGTTACTCATCTCTGTCTTGCTGGCATCTAGCCTTGCAAACAGAAGATAACTGATCCTCAATGAGTGTTTCACAAATGAGAAAACATGCTGTGTTTCTACCTCTTAGAACAACAGGATCTGGATCAAGAGGCCGTGGCTCCTGAGATGCTAGAGCCCTTCTCTGTTGTTGTTGGTATGATGGTTTTGGCCATATTCTACCCCTCGCCCTGATTTTCAGAACTCCTGCCAAATCCAAAGGCTCTACTTCTTCTTCTCAAACTACCACGGTTGGCAGTCCCATTCTTCTCCTTCCAGAGCCCTTTCCTGATCCTGTTGAGAGCAGTAAATTCTGCTTAGCCTCCACCAAGGGCTACAATGGACTAATTACATATTGGCTATTCTGAGAACTTGACATCATTTAATTCTGGGTGTGTGTGTGTGTGTGTGTGTGTGTGTGTGTGTGTAAATGTAAATTTTTTTTTTTTTAGTCAGGGTTACACATTTTGGGAATGCAATCTGTTTATAAATTGGCTATGGGCTATATATCTGACCTTTATTGACCCGACTACCCTGTGACATTACAGCTACACACCTCTCAGCCCGGACAGAGGGTCAGGATTATTAATCACTTGTTTAAAAAGTCCTGCTGCCATTGAGCAGAAGATATGAAACTAAGATCTTTATCCTCCTCCCCTTACAAAATTAGTCAGAAAAAACTCTCACTACTGTTAATAGTCTGATGTATGAATTACGTAGATGGAATAACAGTCTTGCTCCTAATATTAGATATTTAACATTTTAACTGTACATAGGAGATATATGAGACAATATGCTCAGAACTTCATGCTGCATAAAAGAGTAAAAAGTTTCAATTCATAAAAAGCTACTAGAAATAACTTTCATTTTCGATGCTAATGGTGGCATTGATTACCAATAAATCCACACCGTGAAAGGCATGGTGTCCTTCTTACCAAGCAGCATACTATTGCTGTGATAGAGCTCAAAGCCTTGGGAAATATTTCAAATTTTAAATAGGATGCTTGCTACGATTAATGTAAGACCCAGAGGGCACGTGCTACTGAGATTTTTTTCCACTTCAACCTAATATATTAAATCCAGAACATGTCTTCCAACTGACCAGAGACTTTTCAGATCTAGACAACTTCTGGGGTGACAGATATGTCTGTTTATAATTAATTTTCCATTAATGGAATCGGTACAGTAGACATACCTTTTAATAAACCTTCCTCTTGCTTAACACACAGATTTTCTTATGTAATCCTAGGACAAAATCGTTGAATGTAAATTAATTGTTGTATAGTCATGCTCCCTTGGGACCTGACCCATTGATTTGCCCTAGAGTGCACCACCAGCTAAAAGCAACTGGCCATTTACTATATTATAAAATTTCTAGCCCATAAGAGGTGAAACTCAGCCAGCTCTATGTCTTTTCCACTAATTAATTTTTCTAAGGTCAGAAAAATCAATCTTTTTTTTCCCTTAAGAAATCAAGTTAGAGTTTTTCCACGTGAAGTAGTGGGAAATGGGAATACCAACTAGCTGTGAATGTATTTAAGGTGGGAAGGGAAGAAAGGAAAAAAGAGTTGTCTCTGGAGGTGAGAGGGCAGGATGATTATGGAACTTGACTCTGGTCAAAATACCCAGGGCTAAGAGAATTTCAGAGAAACCACATTTCAATAAGTTAACTGAATTTCATCTTCTCTCCAGATGAATCCACACAATTTCTCCTCCTGCACCAAACACATAATATCAAGGAAGCTATAATCATGCCGGGAACTTAAAAAAACAACAACAAAAAAACCTTAAACCTCTAACCAGAACATTACTAACTTCCATTTAAATACAAGAACATGCTTAACTCTATCAAAAGTTTTCAAAAGTGTAAGTCGAGCCAGCTAATAACTTTGCATTTATTTATATCCCACCTTGTTTCAAAGTCAGTTTTCAATTATTTCTCTTACAAAAGTATATCAAGACAAAATAAACATAAAAGAAGAAAAATGAGGCAAAAAGAAAATGAGGACAATAAAACTAGATGGGGCCAACATTTTGACTAATATATTGTGAGGTCCCTGCTAGAAGAGGGTGGGCACCAATTTGGCTCTAAGCATTCTAGCAGAGAGAAATGTAATCTTTACAACGTATATGAAATCCACAACCTAAAAACAAACCAGCTGCTCAGAAGCCTCACTATTCCTGATACAGAGAACATCAGGACAAAATCACCCAGGCCCTCCACGGCGTTCTCAGAGGAAACCAACCAATGGCACATGTTACAGGCCCACCTTACAGCAGTCCTCAGCCGATGCCCATAGTGAGATCAACAAGAGTCTTAAAGAGGCTGAGTGACTTTTCACGGTCAGGTCTGTGCCCCCATCACCGGGCCACAAGGTTTCCCTGAGAGCATCACGGCCAGAAAAGCAACTTTAGAGGGGTGGGGGTCCACTGGGGTGATCTGATTTAGTGATCTTTTCTATCCTTATTCCACTCAGCATTGGATGAAATCGTCTCAAAGTACAAGCTAAGGCACTGGCCTGGATGAGAGAGATCTCAAATAGCTGGTTCCTTACAGTTGAATCACCTGCAATTTTAGGAAACGGGGATTTAAACTACTGTGTTTTTGCTGTCAGATTTGCTTGTTTCTTCCCTTTTAATTTTCTCCCCAGAGTGTTTTTCTTTTTATCTATTTCCCTTTGTTGCCCTCATTCTTCCCCTTAATTTCCCCTATTTGGAAGTTTTGAAGCAATTCGTGTGTAGACTCTGTCTGCAGAATGCTATGCTCTCAGAAAGAGAATGAAAATAATCTGAGGGGCCTTCCAAGGCAGCAGGGATCTTTGGGTGGCCATGGCTATGGTTATACCAATAGAAGACAAGAAACTAAAAGGTGACTTCGTACATGGAGAGATTTGAAATTGACTTAGCGTGTGACTCACAGAAAACCATTTGGCCTTAAGGATCCCAGTTTCCTCAGTATTTCTATTAATCTGTCCTCGTAAGAAATAAGCAAGGTCTGGAAACTCAAAAGGAAAAAAAGTTAAGCCTTCAGGAAATCAGTATGAAATATAATGAAAATTTAAAGTAGTTTACAGAGCTCTTCTAATAGCTTCGGGCCACTGATCGCACTGTTAAAATTTTTGCAGACTGTAGCCAAGAGACTTTCTAATTTCTTTGTAAGACTGACGGAGAAAATAGATGAAAGCTAGAGATGCACCCCACCTGGCAAGTGTCATGTAAACTGCAGGTGTTAGGAGGTGGATGTGCCAGACTAACGTGACTAACACCTAAGAGAAAAACAGAGATGACAAAGCTATACTCACGGCAAGGGCAGCTGGGTAGGGAACATCTGATGAGAAAGTGAATGAAGGGCCAGTCGTCACTGGGCTGCTTGGGGGTGGGGTCACAATTAACCCGGTGGTACTTATATGAACCTGTCAAGACAAAAAAAGGTTAATAAAAAGACTATATTTAATATAACAGCTTATACCAGCTAAACCTTGGAAAGACAAATCACCATGTAAAAAAATATCAGTGGTTTCTATTAGTTTTGGAAGGCAGAATCCTTTTCAGTTTATTCAACCCAAACGTACTGCTTATCTAATTTGTATTAAGACACTGGGGAGTCACATGATAAATACTGGTCACTACAACGTTTGACATACAGAATGTAATGGCTGTTGCCTTTCACAATAACACACGGCCTCACTTGGGATGCTATGGGGAACCACACTGGTCTTTCAGATGGTTAGCCTGGTTTGACTAGCCTCCTACCATGTTTTCCGGAAGATAAGACCTAGCCGGACAATCAGCTTTCATTTGTCTTTTGGAGCAAAAATTAATGTAAGACCCAGTCTATTTTATATTATATTATATTATATTATATTATATTATATTATATTATATTATATTATATTATATCATATCATATCATATATTATATTTATTACATTTATTATATATTATATTATATTTTATTAACCCAGTCTTATAGTAAAATAAGACCAGGTCTTATGTTAATTTTTGCTCCAAAAGACACATTAGAGCTGATTGTTTGCCTAGGTCTTATTTTGGGGAAACAGGGTATCAATTCCCCTGAAGATCCTGTTTGATATTCACCTATCTATCACAATGTGAAGTGTATGTGAAATGCTTAAGGTATTTTGCTATTTTCACAACCATTTGCATGATTTCTACATTTCACTGGGGTCACATAATTAAAATGCAGCCACCCAGATGTGCCTATAGCAGGCAATTATTCATACAACCTTTAAAGGAACGATGTCAAGCCAAATCAGCTGTTTTCAAAGGTGTCTTAGCCATGATACTACCCAAGATTAATTTACTAGGAAGAAATTGAGTTATTCAGGTTATTTCTTCACCTGTGTTCGGTTACGCAACCAATTTCAGTGAAGTTGCATATCAGGCCTAACTGAGAATGTCATGGTGTTGCTTGATGCTGCAGAAGTTGGGGTGTGGGTTCCTGTGCAAATGGATTACTATTAAAGGAATATGATGGGCTGCTACCTTGTTTCCCCAAGGAAACAATGCTATACCTAAAAATGCCTTTGTAATAGAAACTTAATCCCAAACATACTTTCCTCAATTCCCATAAATTAAGAAAATAGATCAAGACAAAGAAAAGCTCAGAGATCAGTGTCCCAGGGGGGCCTGAGGAACTTTCAGTTTCCCACTGGGTTAGGCCCTGCCAAGGCCTGGGGAGAATCAGTATCACAGCACACGATTTACTTTCACAAATAAATCTGTGTTATACATGGAATCTGCATCCTTTTAAAATTACCTCTGTACCTATGAGCTCATATATTGATTGAAGCTAAGCAGCTCCAACGGGTGCCACTAACAAGAGTTTCTCCCTGAACTCATTTTCTGTCTGTCCTGGGAATCAAAGTCTATTTCCAATCAATTTTTAATAGGAAGCACACTGATTTTTCATTCTGGGATAATTTTATGCCGTTTATAAACCTGTTTACATAAACAGTTCAAGGGCATCTGCAGGTTGGCAACACATAAAAGTTGGAGGCTTTCTTAGAAGATACAAAGAAGCTCATTTCAAAGTGTACACCATTATCAAGGAACCTTTGGGGCAGACCACAATTCGCTGTGGTAATACAGCTGTGGTAATACAGCTTCCTGGGCCTGACCCTACAAATATTTGAAAAAGATTTCACTATTGACTGACATTTCTCTGAAAGCTCCAGATTGGGAATCAGGATAATTAGCTGCTAATACGCTCACAGTCTTGGACCAGAGGTTACCGACAGTCTCTGGCATCGCAGACATGGTACTGAAGCACTGAACATGATGAATCCTGCAAGCACCATTCAACATGGGACTGCTCCTCGCGACGGAGTAAAAGAAGAGATGGAACTCACCAAAGAATGACGAAAAGCAGAAAACTGGCTGAGGGTGGGCATGTGTAGAACAAATGCTCTGAGGAGGTACAACCTAAGTTTCTATTGTGCTCATCCTTTTCTCATGGAACTGAAAATTAGGTTGGTTTCCCCTAAAAGAGCTCTGTGGCGGGGAGGGGAAGGAGAGGGGGGGAAGGTGGGAAAAGCAAATGGGAACAAGTGGGTGGGTCTTCTTGCTTTCCCTGAAGCCACTGGCAATATAAAAATGCCACAAAAACACTTATTATGAATTACTCCTCCAGCTGGCAGAGGCCAAAAACTACCCTGGGTGTGGCCAGAGGAGCAGGAAAAACGTCTTGGTTGATTATAGTAGCATGCTGCTTTTATAGACGTCAATCACAGACCCCTGGGCACCTCTGTTCCAGTGACCACCTGGACAGTACAGCCTATAAATAATCTTCCAATTTATGTACTTCAAAGTTCAGCCTTCACTTAAGAGTCACCAAATACAATAGCAAAACAGCCCTTTGTGCCATTCTTTGGTCCATTTCCCTATCCTGTTGCCTAGAATTTGGATGTGACAGAGAGAGATCTTTAATTACCACAGAGAATCATGAGGATAAGGAATCTAACCATACCGTGGAAAGATGAGCTGGAAGGTGCCATCACACCGTCACTAAACTATATGTAGATTTCATTGGGGTGAGAGAAAAATGAACACTCACTTCTTTAGGCCCCTTACTTTGGATTTTTAAATAAATGCGACCAAACCTAATGAAGAAAAAGCAAGACAGAAATCAGGCCAATAGCAGGAGACACATTCAGCTGTAGGCTTCAGTCAAATGTACAGAGAGGTCCTTTGCTGGGCAGAAGAAAAGAAGAGCCCTATTTTATAGGTGGACACGCGCCGTTGTCCCATATCTACTCATCTCCACAGCTAGGAGAGTGTTTGCCTATCACATTGCTACACCTACTCATTGCTTTATTGTGGACTGTGGTTCCCTCCAATGTACACAGTACCCTAGACAAGTAATGTTTTCTGTAAACCTAGGCTGGAGAAACCAGGCAGCACTTCAAACACCCCCCTATCTTCTTCTAGAGGTAACTTCTCCCCGAGGCAATCGTTACCACTGAAAACAGAACGCATTAGTTGTTGGGAGGAGGGGTGGAATGGTTGAAGAGGAAACTGTTTTAATGGGAACACAGAGAGAACCTTATTTCCTAAGCTACTCAAACCCAAACAAAAATGACTCCATTTTTGCAGTCCTCATTCCCAGGTCTGATGAGGCAGCACCAGACATGCTCACACCTGACTGCTGAGTTCGCCACAAAAGATACAAATGCTGAGTTTATCTTCCTTTCTTTTTTAATTTTCTCGACTGCCAAAAGATTACTGCCTATCCTTTTAAAACTATTCCCACGCTGAGTTGCCCCTATTCTTAGCAGAAACTTATCTTTTATTTCAAGAAAACATCATTGTGCAAATGTTGCTAGGTCACAAAATAAAGAACAGTCAAATGATCCAGGTGGTTTGCTTTTAGTGACTGGCCAACTTGTCGAGCCCCCTCTATCGAACCTAATTCAAAAATCTCCAGAGGTTACCTTTCCAGAGTAACCTCACTTGGTACTTCTTGCTCTGATCTATAAACCAAGTCTACTTTTCACAAAGTATAATTAGTTACATGGAAAATAACAGGATTCTCCTCTCTACCCATTTTTCAGGCGACTCATCCATTCAACAAAAATTTATTGAGTGTGTCTATATGTCTGACTTGGAGACATGTCAGTGAACAAAACAAAGACCTCTGCCCTCATTGCCCTCGTGTTCTAGTAGGACGTGTGTTTCTGTGCCCTATGTGCCTCTGAAGATCAAAAGTTTCATGGGCCTACCACTTAAAAAACACTGACAAACCACAATGCCATTTGGAGAATGAAAGCATTTAATTCACAACCAGCAGTATGAATCTAAAAGAGCAGGGTCAAATAAATGAGAGAATGATTTTTAATACTATTAGTGCAAGGAATACCAAAAACTGTATTGTAAATGTTTATTCTGTGGTCCAAAACAGGTATCTATTAAACTGTGTAGGCTTTTTGAGGAGAAGGACTGTGTCTTCCCTCCCTCCCTCCCTTCTTCCCTCCCTCCCCGCTTCCTTTCTCTCTCTCTCTCTCTCTCTCTCTCTCTCTCTCTCTCTCTCTCTCTCTCTCTCTCTCAGTCAAATAATTGATTTTTATGTGTGTTTTTTTAAACCTACAGCTATACTATGGTTTTTGTATAGAATGTAAATGTAAATGTAATTTTGAGTAGAAATGTGAAGTCTGCATGAAATATGAGAGTTCAAGGGAATCTCTCCCGTTTGTGGCAGGCTACTGTGTTCCAGCCTCTCTGACCTTCAGGTTGAGGAAACTATAGCTGTCATCGAATTGGATAACTAAAGCAGCCCTGTGACTCAGGCAGGGCCACAGTTAGGCTCATTTTACAGTCCAGAATTAAGGTCTAACTAGGAAAGTCCTATTATCTTATTTATCTTGGTAAACACAGGGCCTAGAAGGATCTATGATAAGGCATTCAATAAATGTTTGCCAAATGAACGAATGTTCCCAATTGTATCGTGCATTTCTCTTCACACAAGAACAATATGCAGCTACTTTGTAAGACAGGCCAAAGTCTTGATGAAGAAAAAGCTTTAAAAAAAAAAAGGCTACAGCAATTTTTAATTTAAATTGTTTCTTCACATGGTTCCTCCATCACTCTGACAGGGAAGCCTAACTATCGAGGGAAGTTACCTGAGTTTTGACCGTAACATCTTCAGTGGGATGGAGATCAAGTTTTAGTTGGCGAGAGCTCCCAAAGCAGCTTTTTGAGAAGGTTCTGTAAAACTGAGGGATTGCTTAGGGAAACTTTCAATCATCTTGTAATCTCTGACCTTTCTTTTGAAAATGACCAAGCAGTTTGGGGTGAATGTACTCAAGTTAATTTCCCATACTCCATTTCTCCACGTAGAAAGTGAGAAAGGCTTTTGCTTCCCTCCTACCTTCTGAAAGCTCCAATAAGCAGTACGTTTCAGCCAGTGAACAAACACACTGGCGCACAGATCCCTGTTGTGGCGGAGCTCTTGCCCTGCCTTCTGGATAACTTACCTGAGAAGGGGCACTGCAAGAGAGCCCCGAGAGCTCACTGATGCGTGCGGCGGCGGTGGGGTTGCTGGAGCTGATGAGAACAGGAGGGCTGATCTCCATGGAGTGGCGGTTCTGGGACGCCTGGGAGGATTTGCTGGCCATGGTGAGGGAAGTGAAGGAGTGCCTCTTTTTGGTGTTCTTCTTGGTGTCAGAGTGCTTTGGGGCAGCGCTGCTCTGAGCTGCCGCCGAGGTGCCTTCTCCAGCATCACCTCCGGGCACCGGAGGCTTATCCCACTCTATCAGCTGCTTAGCAGCCGAGTTGAACTGCAAACCAACCAATTAACAGAAGAAGGTTAGAAAATTCTCAGGGACTCAGGGAGACTGATTTTCAATGACGCTTTTATCAAAAATTTAATGTCACCACTTGAAAGTTTGCCTGTGCCAGTACGTATAGATTTTTTTTCCATGGGAGACATATTTTCTCTCAAATCTGGGATTTCACCGTAGTGTCTATGTCACCGATAAAAATAGTAAATCAACCATAAACAATTTCAATGCAAGACTGATATGGTTAAGAACATTTTTTCCCCAGGAATCTTCAGAATATCTAATTTTAAAATTTGCCCATTATTAAATGAAGAGTTATTCAGTTCACTGATAAAATTTAGAGAAAAGCAATCAAAAGGGTACAGCTGTCTGACGACTCCACTGCCCAACAATGCCGGGAATGTGCTCAGAGCAGAACTGAACACTGAAAGGCAACTTCTGAGTTTGGTAAAAATGAGCAAGATGACAAAGAATGAAACCATTAAATGTTAACTCATGCACTTCCTTATAAATGAACTTCCTGCCTCTATGTATTTGGGGGAGCCTCCCAAAAAAGTTGGTAGAAAGTCTTGATATGTTTTTTTGTCATGTCATTGTGTTATGTTCCCAGGTGCTTAAATTTTAAATCATAACAGGGTAAAACATGAAATTCAAGTCCTGTTTGCAAAGCTAACTTAGTCTATTTGAAAACTTGTCTGAGTGTGAAGTGAGGGCACCGGGGGTCATAAGCTGAGCCTGGGCTGATAACACCAGCAAGAAAGGAAAGAATACTTTGTTTGTTTTCCTGGAGGTAAAATATAACATTTCCGGTAAACTACAATGAAAATAAGCTGCATAAAACCTATAATAATGAGAAACCTTGAGTATAGTTTAACCTGTCATAAAAAAAAATAAGACAAAAATAAACTTTTAAAAGGTAATTTAGATAATATTAAGGATAATAGAGATTTTCCTATCTCAGCATTTCACAAATGCATTTAGATAAAATAACATCATCAATTTTTTTTTTAACCCTCCTAAATATTTGGGACCATGTCTTTTCACCCTGTTGATGAGAACGTCCTACTAGAAGAATGGAAAACCTGTTGGTCAATATTTAACAAAGTGAACTTGCTTTGGCACAAGTGGCTGTTCACAAAGCTGTATTAATTGCAGCTCAGAAGCTGGTGCTTCTATAGACAATTGCAAATGGATTAGCAATTTGTTCCTGTGGTTCCCCCAAGGACTCAAATCCATCTGGCCTGTCTGATCTATGATCAGTAGGGCACATCTTTTTCAAACATGAACATACCTCTCCTTCAGACTTCCGGTATTTTTTCCATGTGATAACTTGGAATAATAGGCAGTCATGCCCCAGTAACAACCATCAATGCCTGACATACCAGTGGATCATGGTATGATCCACTTTCCTCAGAGAAAGAGGATCATGACTCTGTGCTGTGTGCTTCCAGATGAAGAAATGAGGTACTGTTAAAGGGTGGCCGCACAATAGCATCAGAAGGGCATTTGACCAAGGGATCCAGAGTTTACAAACCCTACCTTGGGTTAGCCATCTCACCTTCTTGGTGGTCCCCAAGAGAATCAAACACCCAAAGGAAGCAATGCATGTTGTATTCCTATGGTGAGAGTGGCCCAAACCTCAGTGTAGAGCTCTAATAAATGGCAGTGAACCATGTGGTGGTCGGGTCCTCATTACCACACAGGCTGGGTGTAAGGAGTCTGACATCGAAGCAGACAGAAAAGCTACCCCATCCCCCTCATCCCACACTTGTCACTCCAATAAAATGAAAGGCCAGTGTACCCAGCAATGCCAAGGGACAAGGGGAGAGAGAAAGTCTTCTTTCAGTATAAGCTCATTGGGATACAAATCCTCAAAAGTATGACCTGATCGGTGTGCTAATATCTGACCAATTAACTCAGCACCACTCCTGTTACATTGAGTGAGAAATAGGGGTAGGAGTTGAGAAGACTTTCTCTGCATTGAGGCCAAAAATATGAATAGAGAAAACTATGATATCTGCTTGATATCATGGATGAATTAATTCTGGGGTCAAACCATAGGCTCCCTTAGCAGTGTCTGTTCTGAAATACTCTGAAATATTACTATAGTCTAGTTATGGTCATAACTAGCCAAGTGTAATATTTTGTTAATATTTCAGGTTTCCAAATGCTGTGCTCTGGTATAAATACCTGAGAAGTGAAGTATCATTTGCTATATTTCCTGCTGTTTTTCTCCATAGAAATATACTTCGATTGTGTCTTTCTCTATATCGGATAATTTCCATTAAAATAGACATTGAGCACCTGTTACGTGTGCCAGATAACATGCAAGGTCCTGGAGATCTGAGGATGCAGAGAAATGGTCCCTGACTTTAAGGAGTTTGTAAACAGACATATAAATAACACAAGTGCACTCCATAATTTCTTATGCCAGGTTTCTTTCACTCAACAACACATAAGCTTTCTGAAGATTTATCCATAGTGCTCCATGAATCAGTCGTTTGTTTTGTTTTGCTTTTTAAAATTATGGTGTAATATTCCATTGTGTGGATATACCACAATTTATTTATCCATTCTTCTGTTGATTCATATTTGGGTGCCCCTTCTCTCCTCTCCTGTTTCCTCTTCTCCCCTCCCCTTTCTCCTACCTTCCCTTCTATAGATTTTGGCTATGAAGAACAATGCTGCCATGAATACTCTTGCACGTCTTTTGGGGGACACAACTCTCATCTGGATATTGGCAGGAGTGGAACTGCTGGACCACAGGGTTGGCGTGTTTAGAAAAATACAGCCTATATGCAGAAGCATGTGTATGCACGTAGATACATCATGGTGCGTGGAACTAGCAAACTGCGGATAGGAGACCACAGTTCTAGCCCTAGCACCACCATTAATTAACTTCGTGATCTTCAGGGAACTTGTTTACCTCTCTCAATTGCAGCTCCCACATCCACAAAATAAGGAAGTTGGAGCCAGTGATTTTTCTGTCTCTTTTAGCTCCCCACATGTATATAATGATCTTACTTTAAACAGGCATAGTTCATTTTTTCCTATTTCATTTCTTTCATGCCTCTCAATAGTCTGCTATAGTTTTCTGCATTTCATTTTTACACATGGGTGGTAATATATGTCAGCAGAATATTTCATACTGTAAAATCACTTTAGAGTTCTTCTAAAGCAGCAGAGGTTAGTATTAAGAAATGCTATTCACTGCCTTTTTAAGTTCCAAGGAAAATCATAAAGTTAGGACTATTTTGTAGAGGCATTAAGTAAATCAGGCAGAAACTTAAAGAGACCTTTGTTGTAAGTGTAACTTAACCTTGAGTAACAACAGGAAAGCAAGGATCTTACAGCTTTTAATGGAATTTTGATAAAGTTCATTTATGAATGTTTGTGCTCAGTAATGGAGGCTTTCCCTGACATTTATCTATCCATGACCTTTAAATTTAGGAGTGCACTCATCACCTGGAAAATAAATTTATTCCCTAAAATGCCTTCTTCCAAGCACCTGGTAAGGGATATTTGATAAGACTTAGGCTGGACACAAGGTAAAATTCAGCATACTGGAGCTAAAATAGCATGCTGGACTAATGGGATTTGTTGACCTTAAAACTCTAATGTCCCTTTTTGGGAAACCTTAAAGTGTATAAAGAATTAGCCTTTGAGGTTATGAGAAATATAAATGAATACAAGAAAGGAAATACTGACCTAATAATAATGGCAATAAGGCAGCTTAAGAAATATCAAAATAGTTTTGTGTGTGTGGTGGTCCTGTTTGCTAAAGAGAGAGAATATGTATGGCCTTTTAAAAAGATGGCTTCATGTTTTTTTTTTTTTAAAGAGAACAAAAAATTTAATGAGAACTAACATAAATACTTTTTTTTTTTTTTTGAGAACTTTGATGAGTTTATTTGAGCCAAACTGACGACATATGCCGGGGAGCAAGATCTCAAATGCTCCTGAATACTCACTATTTTATATGAAGCTTTGGAGATGAATCAGTCTTTAGCTTTTGAGCATTACAGAATACAAATAGTAGGTTTGAGGAATTTATAACCCATTAGTGTCCCTGAACCTAATCGGTTTCTGATAAAAGGCAAACAAAGACTTAACAATATAAGGATTATGTTCATTATTTTTTTAAGAAAAGAAATAGTATAGATTATTATGAAGTAAAAAGTGAAAGACCTCAGCCAGTTTCCCACATCTGTCTCCCCCAGCCCATTTCCCAGCTGTATCTACATTTAACAGTTTATAACATATCCTTCCATATATTTTCAACATGTAGATGTTGTTAAATATGCATCTACTTTATTAAATTCTAACACAAATGAAAACGAGCAGTACATCCTACTCTCTCCTTTACCGACAGCTCATGAACATCTTTCCAGGTGAATAGACATAGGTTCACAGCCTGCTATTCCAATGTACAGAGATAATATAAGACACCCAAGCATGCCTGTGCAGGCGTATCTGCAGGGAGAACTTCTAAATGTTAGATCAAAGTGTAAGCTTAAAACATAATTTTTGAAGGACATTGTCAAATTGTGCTCTAAAAGAGTGTTAATTTTCACCACCTCCAATAGTGTATTAAAAAGCCCGTTTCCCCACACTATTAACAGTATCAAGTATTATCAATAATTTTTAAAACCTCTATTCATTGGAGAGGTAAGAAACCTCTCTTTTGTATTTTTCCATTTATTAATGAGATTAAGCATCTATTTTCTCTTTCTAGGAGTTGCTTATTCCCGTGCTTTATCCATATTTCTATTGGGTTGTTAGTATTTTTCTTACAGATTTGTAAGTGTTCTTTTTTTTTTTTAAGTAAATGTTTTTTATATATTCTATAAATCATTCTCTAATGTGTATGTATGCATGTATATATGTGTATATATATCCATCCAAGTAGAAACAGTTTTTCAATTTAATTTTTACCTTGTGTTTGTTATACATAAATTTTTATTTTATGAGCCAAATTCATGAATCTTTTTCCATTATGGCATCTCAATTTACAATTGTGCTTTAAAAATCTTACTCCATAATTATTTTTAAAAATAAAATCACTTTTTTCCTAGTGTTTTTATGGTTCCTTCCTTCTTTCCTTCTTTTCTTTTTACATCTCAATCTTTGAACCAGGTGAACCATTGGGTTTTGTGTAAAGAATAAGGTAGGGATAGTGCTTTGTCATCATTTATATAAATGTCCATCTCTTCCTCACTGGTTTGAAATGCCACCTTCATAAAGTCATACTTAAATATTGTATTATAAAGTTGTATACTTGAAATGTATATAATATTATTAACCAATGTTATCCCCGATAAATTTAATTTTTTAGAAAATGGAGTACTTTAACATTCTGCTGCATTACTAGGTCCAGTGTGCCTTCCCCAGAGAGTTAGACACTTTGGAAAACAAACAAATAAAAAAAATAGTGAATAAATGCTATAATGCTAGGGGATGGAAATTCATGCCATTTAGCTCCTCATAGCAGAAATAAAAATATTTTGCCTCACATTATAGTCCTTTGCAAAATGATTTTTACATAATGGCAATGGGGAATTTGTATTTCCATTAGTCTTCTATCCTTCCCTGCAATTTAGGTAACAAGGTTTTTGTTTTTAGATGATCTAAATACAAAAGTAAGCTCTATCTTCATTTATAATACAAGACTCCCCCTCAGAACAGGAATAATTGGAGACACTGGAGGAATTACTCAGGAGTCTTTTTACATTGCTCCAAAAGTCTCCCTGACTGAGGTAGGTACTCCACTTAGGCCTCTGTAAGCATTTGTTGAATGAACAAAAATATTGGCCTCGTAAAATTACCAAGGGAAGGAAGGGCTGCCTCTCTACCAGCACTGTCCAATTGAAGTATAATACGAGTCACATGTATAACGCGAGTCACATAATTTTAAGTTTTCTAATAGCCACATTGTTTTAAAAGATAAAAAGAAACAAATAAAATGAATTTTAACAATATCGTTTAGTTAACCCAGAATATCCGAAGATATGGTAACTTCAACATGTAATGATGTATTGAGATAGCTACACTTTTTTATTTATGGACTGAGTCTGTGCAATCTAGTGTGCACTGTATACTTATCTCACATTTCAATCGGGACTAGCTACATTTGAAGTGCTCCATAGCTGTACGCATCGCATAGCACAGCTATAGACCTCAGGAGCTGTGCCCAAGGTGGCCAGCTCCCGAAGCTCGTTAAGCACAAGGATTTGCTGAACAGAGAAAGGACGATTGAAAACGACTCCCCTGACCTCCCAGGGCCCACATTTCTGAAGCCTTCTGAGCCCTGAAGTAGTTCACTGGTAAGGACGAGGGTTACTCCTTTTCGCAGAAGGACAGTGAGGAACGCAGATTCACAATACAACTCTCAGGACTGCCAAGGAAAACGGATTTTCAAAGTAACTGCTTCACTGCACAAGGTTGGGAAGATGAAACGGCAGTTACTCAGCTCATTGCTTATAGGTTAGGAAGATGAAACGGCAGTTACTCAGCTCATTGCTTATTTTAATTATTTTCACCTCTGTCAGCCCCAGCTGTTAAAAAATAAATAAATAAACTAAAATGTTCTTTTTTGGGTTTCTGATTTTGAAATATGAAGGGATGGAGGGAAGGTGTACTTCGCTGAAAGCCTAAAAAGAATTTTAACTTAGGGAGCTGAATAAAGAACCATCAGAGAAAAACCACAGGAAAAGCTCTGAACTTGAAGTTGAAAGGTCTAGGATAGAGTCAGGTCTCTGTCCTCCTGGTTGAATAATCTTGGGTGAACCATTTAAATTTCATGGCTTCAGTTTCTTTAGCTGTATAAAATGGGGAAGGTAATATCAATTCTGCAGACCCCACGTAGAAATGAGTATAGGTTAAAGGGCTGTGTGAACGTGAGTTATTCTCACTATTCACAGAGGGGTCCCAGCTAGCCCTTACCTTGCTCTGTTGCCTCGGGCAAATCACATTATCTTGTGTGTGTCTCCTATTTCTCATATGTAACATGAAGTGAGATTTAATGAATTGTCAAGTTTTATGCCTATGTACAGTACAAATAACTTAACCCCAAACCAAAGTATCCCATTTAAAATACTCTGAGGCAGTGACTTCTGTGTCAAGTAGAGAGCCCTCAAATCCAGAATCCAACCCAATGGAATCAAACCCAATGGAGCCTTTCACTCATCCAAAAGTTTTTTGAGTGACTTCTATTATGTAAGCCAGGCATAGCTATGGGTGGGGGAAGGGGAAACACAGTAGCATCTCCTCTGACTAGTGAGAAAAGACAACCTAGGAAATAGCACTATGGACTTCTAACGTTAATGGTAAGAGGTGCAAATTCACATGTCAGCAGAGCTCGGACAGGTGAGGCCTTATGTACAATCTTCTGATTTTTCCATCTTAACAATTAATTAAAATATAACCATTCTGCAAGCCATGCATAAAAGTCACGTGGGGTCACACTAGTTGGTGTTCTCTGACTTAAGGGAGGAAAATAATAGAGCAGGGGTAGGAGGAAAAGTAAAAGACACTTAAAATTTCAAGCTATGAAAAGACCTTGCAAAGGTTCTCAGACCAACCATTCAACCAATGCCCCAGAAATAAGAGCTAAGAAAAGGCATTTATTTAGTTGGCAGCCAGGAGCGCAATTTCAGGGACTGGAGGGGCCCAAGGCTAACCGCAAGGAGTAAGAAAGCAGAGGCAGTGAGTGGGTGTGATTCTTGTGAGGGTTTTGGCAAGGAAAGAAAGGAAAGAAGTAGAATCATATCTTGAGGGGACTATAGTCAAGGAATATCGTTTAGAGGTGAACAAAAAGCTGATAATTTCCCTACATTTAGGGGGAGCCAGAGGAAAGCGAATAACTGAAATGCAAAACAGAAAAGATACACGATATGGCCAAGTTCCTGGTGGATGAGAAATCCAGGAGGATATGGCAACTGCAAAGGAAGATGAGATAGAGACCATGAACAGTGAATAAGCAGAAATGATGACAAGAAGAAAGCCCTACCCTGAAAGTTAAAGCACACAAGGCAGTAATACCTAGTAGTACTTAGTAATAAAAGTAATGTTACTTCTGAAGCAACAGATCTATAATCTAATTATGGTGCTGAGGAGACGGACTAAATGGATAACTTAAAAACGGGGCTCACCGGGCAGAGCGCAGTGCTCTTAACAACAAGGTTGCCGGTTCGATCGCCACAGGGGCCACTGTGAGCTGCGCCCTCCACAACTAGATTGAAAACAACTACTTGACTTGGAGCTGATGGGTCCTGGAAAAACACACTTAAAAAAAAAAACACAAAAAAACCTGGACTCAGTTCAGTTCACTGTGCTTACTGGGTTTTGTGCATGATTCTTTCTATTTGGTATTTACTCACCAAATGCACACCATAAATAAGAAACGTCTATAAACCAAAAGTATACATTCCAATGATACAATTCATTTTCAAGGACCTCATTCCCAGATGTAGAAATGCTATAGAAGAAATATATATATACACACACATATATACATATATATATGTGTGTATATATATGTGTATACATATATATATATGTGTATATATATATGCGTATATATATATATATATATATATGTCAGGAGGTTAAGAATATGGAATTGTCATTAAATTCTAAGTAAAACTTTGTCAAATGACACACTGGCAGAA
Source organism: Rhinolophus hipposideros (assembly GCF_964194185.1). Taxonomy (NCBI): domain Eukaryota; kingdom Metazoa; phylum Chordata; class Mammalia; order Chiroptera; family Rhinolophidae; genus Rhinolophus; species Rhinolophus hipposideros. The sequence goes on along the minus strand of NC_138062.1, from coordinate 36,166,779 downwards.
ATTCCATAGTGATGGGTAATTACTCAATAAATCAGTGAATGGATGTTTCCTCTGCCCTGGCACCTAAAACAAGTGTGCATGTGTGCGTGATGGAAGGTGGGAAATGGTAATCACTAAGAAGGAGTCTGGCCCAGAAAGAGAATGCTGGGACTGACCACAATGACTTCATATTTTTGTTTAAAATCTTCCTTCTTTTCAGCGTACAGAGAAATGTTTGCTCCATACATAAGGGAAACCTAACAGGTACATTGCCACTAACCTCTATTATAAAAGACATTTTACAACACTTAGGAAAAATGTTCCTGAAACACATTCTATTTCATTATGGAGAAACTTGTCCCTCATTGGTTTAATAATCAAGATGCCTCATCTGTTCGTGCCATTTATGTACCATATATGCACACAAGTGCGTAGAATAGCACAAGACATTCATTCATCTTTCGTCATAGGATACCGGCAAGATTTGACACTTGGTTAGTTAAAGGGAATCACCTCTGCTTCTTACAGCCTTAGTTACTAGCCAAACTGAAGATGTCCATAACAACATAAGACAATTTTTAAATAATAACATTTAAATGCCCTTAAAATATTATGGTGTTGATCAATTTGTGATTTTTCTCTTCAAAAGGGCAACCTCAGATATTTGAAATTGCTGAGTAACAACTCATTGGTGAAAATTAACCTTTTCAGTGTTAGAACTTGAACAGCCATCATTATTCTTGATGAAAAACATCAACATGGGCTATACACTTCTTAAGGGAAGCTTGGTAAAAACTGTAATTGTGGACCCACATTCGGGGCACTAACTAGTGTCGCGTGTGGCCTGAAGCTAATGCAGGAGTCCAGGGCAGCCATGGGTGGGTGCCATGATTCACCTCTCAGCTTCGGAGCATGTATTCCTAAACAAGACACCCAACTTGTTTAAACCATGGAAAAAATAATTAGCTAAATTACAGTTTAGCTACTAGAATGTGTATTACGTAGGCATAAAAACTGATGGTTAGTAGTACTATAATCATGAAGAGAAAGGCCAAGTCATGTGTGTGTAGGATCATTAAAGCATAAGGAAAAAGAATGGAAGGATCTTTAACAAAATTATGTGATGGAACTAAGGGCTACCTCTTTCCTTTCCACCCTTTCTGGAATGCAATTATATTATAGAAATAAAATAATTAAAAATACTGTTTAGGTAAGGTGTGCCTCTCAAGGGACACGGGAAAACATGAAACCATCTACACACAGAACTATACTCTTAACATGTGGCAAATCAATAAGAATGGCACAAAATGGGCACTGCAAACATTTGAAGCAAGGAGAGGGCTGTTCTGCTCTGTTTTGTTTCTGCATAAGAGAATTAGAAAAAAAAGGCTTCATGAGACATAAGAGTACTCATTTGAACCTGGAAGAAAGTGTGAGCTTTCCACAGATAAAAAGACAAAGAAATATCCCATATGAGCTGTAAAGGCAGCAATTCCAAAGTATATTTTCCAGGAAGGATCAGTAGACCAACTTAGCTGGGGCTCTGGGTCTGTGTAGGGGAATATGGCCAGGCTAAAGAATTTGAGGTATCCTTGGGGAGTCATTGTCGACATTAGACACCATTTGGTCATTATCCTCGGCCTCTGATTAAGGCTCTACAGGAGACCTGCATTTTTATGTTCTATAAAACTACCCAGTGTACCGGAAATGGACAATTCATGCAGTGAGAACTCAATAAACATAAACTGATCTTTAGAATCTCAGCTCCCTGAAGTTTTCCTAACGGAAAACAAAAAGAAACTCTTAAATTAGTAAGAGGCTGCTGAATAATAGATGGAGCATAAACTGCCCTAAATAAGGATCCTTACCTAATTTAAAGGACTCCTTTTCAGATTGAGTCTAGTCAAATTGCCGCTACTGTGTTTCCCCGAAAATAAGATCTAGCTGGACGATCAGCTCTAATACGACTTTTGGAGCAAAAATTAATACAAGACCCGGTCTTGTTTTACTATAAGACAGGGTCGTATATTATATTATATAACACCGAGTCGTATATTATATTATATTATATCTTATATTATACCCAGTCTTATATAAGACCGGGTCGTATATAATATAATACATAATATAATATAATACAGGGTTTTATATTAATTTTTGCTCCAAAAGATGCATTAGAGCTGACTGTCTGGCTAGGTCTTATTTTCGGGGAAACACGGTATCTGTATTAAACAGTTGTTCCTCGTGTCCACTGGAGACGCACTTTTGCCCTTTGAAATTCAGAAGCCAGTGCTCATTTTTCCTTCTATCATTGTGGCAGAATGAAAAGCAACGAGTACTTGTATCGAGCTGATAACATTCAGAAGATAGGAAAACCTGCATCATGGAACAGACCCCACAATGCTAAAAAGAAATGCTTCTCCAAAGCATTTCTTCAGTCAATCAGAATTAAAGATGAATGTATGATGCTAAGCAACGGACTAATTCTCCCTTACTGATTTCTCAACAATGTCTCTAACTTTCATTTATAAAAATTGATTTACTTCAGAAGTGAAGGAGAAAGTGTGGTAAGCAACACAGTAATTCTGCCTTTCTTACCTTCCAACAATTTCTTCAAATTGCTTTTTAAAAAATTTATTCACTTCAGAATTGAAAGGGAAATTTGGCAGCTAGCAATATAGTAATTCTGTCTTTCCAACTTCCCCCAAATTTTCCTACATTTTTTCAATAAAATATTATTTCAGTCAACTGCACATTTCACTTTTTAATTTTAAAATTAAAATAATATATTCAAAAACACGAATGACAGAATATCGTTTTATATCATTCAATCAACTCTGATTATTAAATACAAGACTATTATTTTGGTCTTCTGCACTCATTATTATTCTCTAGAGCAAAGGCTGTAAGTTAAGAAATAAAGTTAACATTGCTATTTTTAACTCCTCCAAGGGTCACCTTGGCAACTTCAAACTATGTACATAAACCTCCACTTTTTATTCCTTGGAACACAGAGCATGTCTCCCAATTCCCTGTCTCCTTAGAAGAGGAAGTTAGCACTCCAACCTAGGCCATTTGTGCTCTGTGAGACCCTCACATGACTTTCCATTGCTAAGGCTGATAATATTTAATTTGATACCCTAGTCCTAGAAAGCTTTCCCAAGATTTGCCTATGGCTTGATTCTAAACGCTGAAAACAACACATACCTCACCAACTGTGCACTTTAAACATGCGCAGTGTACTGTCTGTCACTTACAACTCAATAAAGTTAGCTCTTGTTTTGTTTTTAAATGAGGCTCCTTGACAATAAGGTCACCCAATCTCTGCTTAAAATAAGCCAAAGGCATAATCTCAATCAGGTGAAAATTCACCTCAGAAAGTATCAGGGAGTCTTCTCTATTTTAGAGATAAAAAAAGAGAGGTTCCATGATCTAATCCCCAGAGTATCCAAAGTAAATCCACCATTATTTTAGTCTAGAAAAATTCTAAACTTGGCATAACCAACTACTCACCCAGCTTCATTTAAGAAAAAGATCTCACTCAGGTCACACAAGAGACCTTCTGGCTTTGAGGAATATAATTTCCTGATGTAACACAAAGATAAACCAATGATAAAATATATGCCTAGGTGATGAATGATGGGGATATTAGCTGAAAAAAAATGTGAAAGTTGGCAACATCTAAAAAAAACTAGTTCATTTTTGGTTTCGGTTTAAAAGATTCTTAGGTTGCTCATTCATTCGTTCAATCAATATTTATTGAGAGCCTACTACGGGCAGGTGCTGTACAAGGACCTCAGGTGACAAAGGTAAACCAGAAAGACAAGATGCTTGCACATGGGGGTTCACATTCTAATGGAGGCGTGGAATACTGGGAGACAGTAACCACATTACCAAATATCTTAAAATAGTTACAGAGAGTAAAAAGTGCTATGACGGAATAATATTCACGATGCTGAGAGCCATAATCATGACACAGCTCTTACCATGTGCTAGGCACTGTGTGTGAGTACAATTGGAATTAACTCACCCTATGAAGGGGTTCTCTTACTTTATAAATAGAAGACAAGGCCCAAAGTCACTCAGACAATTAGTGGCAGAGCCAAGACTTGGATCCCAGCCATGTGGGTTCAGAGTCCAAGTTTTTCCCGTGATCACACCACTTTGTGTGAAGTACAACAAATGGAAGAGGAGGAATTACTTTAGATAAGGAGGAGAGGGAAAGTCTGTCAGGATAACTGACGCTTGAGCAGAGATCTAAAGAATGAGAAATATAGCCCTTCTTTCTGGCAGTAACTGAAGAGTAAGAGTAGTTGCCTATTAGGCCAAACTTAATCCATGCCATCTGCACATAAGGAATACTTATTTTTATATTATATCTACAGCAGAGGAGCAAGTTGCTAAACATATGTGTATATATATTTTTAAACTGGGCAAGTGATATTTTAAACAAATGACTAGGAATCAAAGTACAATGGTAAACTTAATGAAAACTTATAGTTCATCAAAAGCCTACAATACACAATGTTTGAAAAACGTCCCAGATCCAATACTTAGCACTTACTTCATTCAAACGTTTTGCTTGCTAAGAATCATGTCATCCTTGCCCAAACGACTGCTAAACTTGAGTGAGTCAGCTCTGAATTAATGAGGTTGTTAATATCTTCCATTCTGTTTTGTAGAAGACTGGTTACTACTGAACAAAGAAATAAGCAAGCTACTGTTTTGGTTTTTTTTTAACTGTGTTCGGTCCTTAACATATATACTCTTTTATACATATCCTGTGATGGTATTGTCAAGAATTCCATGGGTTTCCCCCAAGAAACTCTTATTGTGCCTCACTATTTTCAACATGCTCAAATCTAGGAAGATCCTGTTTAAATAAAATAGAATCCACAATTTGTAGGACTTGACTGGAGAGGGGTCTGATGAGAGAATCTCCAAAGGGGAAAAGTGAATGAGATAAAAGCAAAAGACCCCTAATCTTAAAGGCTAAACAAAGACTCCAAAGGACAGAATTTGAAGCCATGTATACAGCCATTTTTTCCCCTACTCTCTCCTCCCAGCCCATTTTCTCGTAAAGAATTTTGTATTTAATAAGAGGTTATTTGTTTGCAAGTCACTGTACCGCCACCACCACCATTTTATCACCTTATTCTAACACAGGTAGAGATCGTAATCCACAGTTACGAGAAATTGAGGGAGAAGAGAAAGGGTAACTGAAGACAAGAAGGGAGGACCAACTATGCCAGCAGCATTTCTCACTATCTCAGTCTTCCTACTCAATTCTCTTTCTCTACCTCTAATACTCAGCTCCTTTCAAATTACCGCATCTCTTAATTCCATAGCTGAACCTCTGACCCCAGAGATTCTACTCCAGGTCCACAGTCCTATCCCCAGGCCCATCCTGTTGAGAGTTTCTGGCACAAGCAAGGTCCTTGGGCCTTTCCATTATCAAAGCCAACCAGCAGAAGTTGAGGGGGGGTTCTAGCTACTGCTGACAGGCCTGTGGCAAATGAAGCTGTTTTTCTGGAGACTTGGAATTGGATTCTGATCTCATTTTCCTCATTATACATGGTGGTGAGATTCTTTTATTTGATCATGACTACACTCTGGGCATACTCTGAGTCACGGTCTACTGTGAGCTCCAAACCACTGTGTGTAAGACACAGCAGTGCCAGACCCTTTGAGATGTATCATCACATTTGATCTCAAGACATCTGGAGGGGGGAGGACGGGGGCAGTCTTTGGCTGCACTGTGAGAAAAGCAAAAGCAGCTAACACTGATAGAAACTTAAATGCATGTTTACAAGATATAACAAACTGATTTACAAATGAATTTTTATAACACAGCCTGTTTTTACATAAGGGATGGTCTGGGTCCTAAATTTGTTTACAGAGCAAGAGAAAGACCACTATTCAGGATAAAGCCCCAATGTTTTATTCTTATAGTTGGCTTTCCTCCATCTGAGCCTCATAAGAGACTCTATACTTTATTTAAAGAGTTGAATTTTGATAGGTTGCTATTGAAATCTGCCTCCCCTTTATCCCCCTAAAGGCTAAACCAGGTGTCACTAATCCCCAGATGCTCTGCTCCCAACCAAAAATTTCAATCTGATGTCCTGACATCAAAGAAATACTTATAGTCTTCTAGAGATAGGTGATCTGTTTACTTCATCTCAACTGTCAAAATTCTGGTTGAAATGGGGAAAATACTCATTTGAAAGAAAAGAGGCAGAGGCATGAAAATACTTTCTACTTGGGCAGAAGTTTATCTTTCCAACTTAACTCCGAGTAAATAATCTAATGAGTTGAGTGATTCTAAGTGACTCTGGATATGCCGTGGGTGGATGGTTTATGCCTACCTCTGCAATTCTACACCTGCCCAATAACAAAATAACAGCGATCTTTTTCATGCATCACACCCCAAGTATTGGCATGTAATATTGATAATACCTAACAAGTAAAAACAGGCTTTCATTAACTAAGCTGGTGCTTGCCCATGCTCTTCAGTGGAACTATTCAAATACTTGGAAATGGTTATAATTTTCCATGACCCACAGTTAGAAGATTTATTTATAACGTAGAGGAAGAATTGCCTTAGAGTGAAGAATTTTTTTGTTGTTTACTTTCAAAGGAGGAAAAATATTTCAATAAACAGGAACATCTGAAGGGTATGGATAAAGTTCAAGGCTCATACATGGTTTGAGTTACTTTTCCATGGATATACAGTAGTCAAACTGATTTTTTAATGAAAACTTTGGCGATCTCACTGTCTAGGGGCGGGGGTGGGGGGATTGAGTGCTGGCTACAATGACACGATTTGTCATTTCAGTTTTCAGAATCATGCCAAAACAAATGCCTCAGATAAAAAGATGGGAAAATAAGTGATGGTGATTTTTCTTTTTTATGTGCTTAAGATACATGCTTTGATACCTTAAACAACAGAATTATTTTCAGTTCCCCAAATAATCTGTGCTGCCTCTTACCTTCTGGCTTTTGCACATGCTGGTCTTCTTGCATGAATGTTCTTTCTGCCATAAAAATGCGCCTTGTCCTTTTCTCTTGGTTAACCCCTATTTATCCATCACACAATACCCACTAAGAACTCACTTTTCCAGAACTCACTTTTTCTTCTGTGACCTCAGTTAACCTTGTGTGGTTGTTTGGGCCTGTGTTTCATTCTTTAAAATGCCTTCAATTTTATTTTCAGCAAGAAATTCTTATGACTAAAGGGCATGAAAATTTATGATATATGATGTAATGAAGTCCTATTGTAAATTCTAACTTCCTAGTTCATCTTTTTTTAAATTTATTGGGGTGACATTGGTTAGTAAAATTATGTAAGTTTCAAGTGTACAATTCTATATATATTGCATTGTGTGTTCACCATCCAAAGTCAGATCTCCTTCCATCTCTCTATATTTGCCCTCTTTACCCTCTTCTACCATCTCCTCTTCTCCCTTCCCCTCTGGTAACCACTAAACTGTTGTCTGTGTCTATGAAGTTTTGGTTTTTTGTGTCTTGTTCATTTGTTGTTCTCAGTTTTATGCCCCACATATGAGTGTAATCATGTGGTTCTTGACGTTTTTCTGTCTGACTTATTTCACTTAGCATGATAATCTCAAGATTCATCCATGTTATCGCAAATGGCAGTTTTTCATCTTTTCTTATGGCTGACTAGTACTCCACTGTATATATGTACCACATCTTCTTTATCCAATCATCTATCAAAGGACACTTTGGTTATTTCCTGGTTCATTTTTAATTTGTGTTATTCTTTAAAATAATACAACCATGTTACTTTGGACATATTCTCTTAAAAGACTTCACTGAATCAGGTTGGCCATAACCTTTCTTAGTAAAGCTGATTTAAAAAGGGGGAGGGGGGGCTAAATTGCTGCTAGGATAGGATGGAGTGAGATTCATTTATTTATTTGATGTTTATTGGAAGCCTACTCTGCAAATCACTATTCTCATTCTGATGATGGGATAGATAACAAAAGAAACACGTAAACAAATAAATACATATACTCATCTTGCACCTTACTCAGGAACTTGACCAACCTTTGGAACCCAAAGCTGGCAAATGGAATAAAAACCCTGGAAAGAGTGCAGGTGCTGATAGTAGGAACATTTAACAAGACACAGGAGCACTTTTAGCAGGATGACAAGGTGAAGAGTTTCAAACATTTCAGTCTTACAGTCTTTAGTTACAGTCAGGCAGGATAAAGGAATTCTTCCTAACCCACCAATAATCTGGAATAGGGCATTCCCAATGCTTTGTGTATACGAGGACTTTTGTGTTTTTTTAAGTAAACTAGGTTTTTGTCTTTGTTTCTTCCCCCCAGTTTTACTGAGATATAACTGACATAGAACATTGTATTTGTTCGAGGTATATAACATGATGTTATGCATGAATATACTACAAAATGATTGTCAGTGCTTCCTAATACTCAAACAACATAATCAAGATTTATTTGCTAAGCTGAACACTAACATGGTTGAAGTTTCTATAGATTAACTTACCTCAACATATGAAATTGGAAATATTCCTATTTTGTCTGCCAGCATTCCTTCAGCCCAGTTCTCATCTACTCTGCGGATCACAGTCAGAACATCATCCTGAAGAAACAACAAACGTTAGTCTATCTGGTCCCACTAAGCTTGCCACTTAATTTTCCTTTTCAATTAAGAGACCAAAGTTTTAAGAGTACATGAATAAAAATGCCATGACATATCTTTAGTACATGCACCCAGTGTTTTGATGAACTAAATGGTAACTTTCGGTTAACCTGGTGTCCCTTCAGACAGCTGTTAAACCAGGAACCCCTTCTAGACAAGGGCTGGCTGCCCGTTTTGTTTCGATCCATTTGCAACCTCAAATGCTACCCAGCCTCTTGAACTTCTGTTTTAGATTGATTCTCAGGCTCTTCTAACTTTCTCTCTGATATTACACCAAACATCCATTTCAGTGCATATCCTACTGTTTTTCTTTACAAAAGACACAGTATTCCACTTAAAGTTCCAAAGCATTTTTTATCAATTCAGTAGATATATTCCTGTGAGCTTTGCAGCAAAGGAATTTACATATAAAATAAGGAAGTAATGATGTTTCATTTTGTTAGTCATAGTTCAATGAATTAAAATCCCTGAGTGGCACACATACCCTGTAAAGTAGCTTAGAATTAAATTTAGGTTCTAAATACGAAAATGATACCACACAGAGCATCAACCAAAATTATCTTTCATATAGAACAATCCGAGCACAAAATTACTTTGTGACTTTAAGAATGCTCCTTTCAGGTATTTTAAAAAGCAGTGAGATATAGTTCACATAAAACTATTGTATCTTTTTGCACAACGAAATACAAGCCATATCCCCATGCATTTCGGTACAGATAAGTAGCTGGCAAACGGAAAACAATCTCCTTCGAACTTTACCTTTGCAAACGGAAGGCAATCTTTGTCTGCTTCCTTGTCTTTCACCTCAAAGTCATAAAGTGCTTTGCACTGAGGTGGGGGCTGAGGTAACGGTTTGATAATCTGCACAAAGTTGGTGGGAAAAAAGCCATGGATCCCATTGACTTCCCCATGGTACCAATTTTCATCCACTTGTCGCCGCAAAATGATGATGTCACCTTTGCTGAATTTCAGATCTCCAGGTTCTTTCCCTTCGTAGTTGTACAATGCTTTGGCACATGGTAACTGAGGTATACCCTTAAGGAAAGAGATGAGTTTTAATGAAAGAGTGGTCCAAAAAAATGTATGAAAAGATAACTATTGTCATTGTTTTTAAGTCAAGGTCAAATCAACACTAGAAGAAAATCTAACATAAAAAACTATATATATATATGTGTGTGTGTGTCACCAAGAAATCGCAAACATAAACCAATGTCGCAGTGAAAGAACAGTAGACCTTCCACACACCCTCTGTGATTTAGCCTTCTAGTCCTAATCTAATTTAGTGGGGTCTGTTTGGGGTTTTTACTATATGGAAGTACCACTGCTCAGTCACTCCCTGGTGTAAAATTAAAACACTCATAAAAAAACAAATGTAATTTCCCGTATTAACTACTTTATTCAGCAGGATGCATGATAAGCACTGAGAAGAAAAATTTAAACAGAAGCACAATTCATTAATTTGTTAACTTCTCTTAAGCTTCATTGATAAAAATCACCGTTTGGCTTTTGGGCAAAACTTTCCCAGCTGCTTTTAATGTGGCCAGTAGATCCTATACTCTCATGAACACAAGTATTTATTGAGGGTCTACTATGCGCCAAGGTCTGGAAAACAACAGTGAATAGGACAGTTACAGTTGCTGACCTCTCGGAGCTTAATCGTACAGACATATGGTCTTTTAGAATCTGTTTAAGATCATTGAACTTTGTTCTTTCCTGGTTAGAGTACTGTTAGGCTGATATGCTAATAGATGCGGTTTTAAATCACTGCATTGCATTATGATTTTAAATGAGTTTTTAAAATGTCTGTGTAGCCCAAGGCAATCTAATCATCAAACTGATTAAATATGATACTTCCCGGTGGCGTTGGAGATACCTATTCTTGATCATTAGTTGTCACTTTAAGATCTCTGGCCTCTTGGGACACTGCTACCTATCATTGATTCAAAGAATAAATGGCAAATCAAACATATCTATAGTAATTCGTTGAATGAGATCACTGCACTCCTGCTTTTCATGTGCTTATTCACTTATTCATTTATCCAGAAAACATTTACTGAGCTTTTCCTTTTTACCAGGCAATGTGCTGAGGATTTAAAGAGGATCAGGATTCAGTTCTTATCCTTAAAAAATAAAATATTAGCAATAATTATAGTATAGTGAATGCAATGATAGAGATATGATCGAGCAGCAGAGAGCACAGATCTCTGGAGTTTAGTAGGTGGGAAAATAAAACACTTCCTGGAGGAAGTAAAGCGCATGAGCCAAGTCTTAAAGGATACATAGGAGTTGGCCAGGCAAAGCTGGAGAGGAAGAATGAAAGAGAAAAGTGAGGGCTCTGCAGGGCAGAAGACAGTACCAGCTAACACATGGGCCCGCCGTGCAGAGCAATGGGCTTTATAAAGAATATGCTGTTCCTGGACAGGGATTATGGAATATACAGTGTCGGAAGGGTTGCCAGGGGCTAGTTTATGACGAGTCTTGAATGACATGTTAAAGAGGTTCAACTGCCGTGCCCTTTGGGCAGTGATTAGCCACTCACAGTTTGGAAGCAACCACAGCCATGGTGGGAACTGTGTGCCAGGCAGATCAGTCTGGCAGTGGTGTGGAAAATGGACAGGACATGGGCTGGCAGGCAGACAGCTCTGTGCAAAGCACAGGCCTAAACGAGTTGAAAACAGTTCTTTTACGTTTCATCTTTCTAATGAAGTAAAGCAATAGCGAAGGGAGCATTACTCATATGACTGCCCTCTCCCTAGACCCGCTCCCCCACCCCCCGCCAAAAGTGAATCGAAGTTTTATACCCTTGATGGCAATAAAACTTCATAATATAGCTTTAAAAAGTTAGTTTGGTTTCTAGTCAGAGATTTAGAGTCTGGCCTACTCATAAGCTGAGCTTTTTTGTTGTTGTTAAATATTTTTGTTTGGCTTAAGAAGAATAGCCAATTCTTGGCTCTCAAAATGCTTTTGGCAGTCGTCTTGTCTTGGCTAGGTCTGCAGGATGTTGTATTTGGTTAATTAGAAGCTGCTCTAGAGGCCAACATCCTGGGAAGACAGGAATCGAGCCTTCCAGCAGTCCTGGGACTCTCATGTGTGCGCATGTGCTCTTTTGGACTCTGCCTTAAGATCCTGCCTTAATGGCACGTCTCCTGTGATCCAGCCTTGACCTCGTCTTGTAAACAGTCCTGCTGTGCCCTTTGCTTTCCGCAGAAGGGAAATGCCCATCAGGAACTCTGGGGCTTCACAATCCTGTGAACTTGGGTCATTTTCCATCCAGTGTCCGCATGTGTGGAAGGACACTAATCTCTGTCGGCCCTCACAGACACGCCTCGCCTCATTGTCTTCTTTATTACGTATTTCTTAGAGTAATTGTCGTTATCACAATTTAACAACATTTTCCAATACGAGGAAATAACAGTAAATTAACCCAGCAATAAATATTACTATGAGAGACAGCAAGAGTGATGGAGGCTGAGACAGAACCGCCAGGGACTGTAGTAAACCAGCTCTTGGAACACAGCTGAGGGGACCGTGACCAGGCAGGACAGGGTGACCCAGCAGGACAGGGTAATGGCTGGGAGCACAGACTCCAGACCCCAAGGCCTAGGTTTGAATCCCAGCTCAGCCACTTACTAGCTGTGTGACCTTGAGCAGGTTGACCTCTCTGGGCCTCAATTTCTTCATCTGGGTTGTTGTGAGGATCTAGTCACTGAATGTGTGAAAACTACTACAAAAGGCCCAGCAGGCAGTAGGTGCCACATACACGAACTATCATCATCACCGTCACTGCCCAGAATGAAAAGCCTGTTCACCAGTGAAACACGGCGTCTGAAAATGTATTTGTCTCTATGCAGCTGGACACTTTTCTTTTTGGACGAATTCACATAGCAATTACATTTTAATACATATTCACTGTATAACAATGCGAAGAATGTTCCTCCTAGGAAGTGTTCAGGATTTTGAAATGTGCACTTCTGAAGCACACATTTGTTTTCTGAGTGGAATCCATTCATCTTCTGGTTGAACAGAAGGAATTACAAATTCACTGACATGCACCGTTTAATAGGGGATGGCATTTTAGATGTGGCTGTAGTTCATCTTGACAGGGCTAATGTAAGGCGTTGGATGCCTGCATGAATTAATTGGAAATCCTATTACAAACTCGGTGACAAATAACTCTATTCACCATTACGGCCTGTTCTCTCGATTTTTTCCCCACCTCAATTAGCTCTGTTTGGCCCACTCTGTCCAAATCCATGCCAGCCAAACCCATGCACCAAGATACTGATTTAGTACACTTAGAAACCATTCAGAACTGCTCCTTGAGGAGATCTGTAAAATTCCAAACAACCCACAGTATGGCCCTTTTGTGATCTGCTGATGTGGGAACTGAAGACATTTATTTCTTCACAGATCACGTCTACACACCAGTGGCCTAATGGACTTTCTAACTTTTCCACCAAAGCAAATCTATTAAATGTTCCTAAAATCATCATTCTTAACGCAACGAGTGGCAAGGCTAAAACTTCTAACAGTGACAGACATTATGGTTAGCCTAGTTACATCCCTGGGACTGCAACCTAACATTCACTAATTCACACTGACTTGCTAAACCTTGACTGCAAAAGTTATTTCGTGATCAATAACCACAGAGAAAGAATCATACAGCTTATGGAAATCTAACCCACGAGCAGACATTTGTTCATCTGGCTGTGTTTTTCCATGGTGTTCTTTTTCAATTCAATTCAAAGGGGCTAAGAAGCCAGTTTGTGTCAAGTTTCTCAAAAGAAGGTTTCCCACATTCAATGAAACAAATTCTACTCTGATTTCAAATCAAGCAAAGTTCAGTGATCTTTTGAAGACTTATTCTAACACAGACTGCAGATGATTAAGGATAAACAGTTAATGAGTTGGAAAAGCAATAAAAAGAATGTATTTTTCTTTTGCAGAATCTGAAGGATATAAAGCCGAAACAATTGGTTTGATAGCCTATGACTACACTTGTGGGTAAAATACATCCAGAGTTCACGGAGGCACTGCCTTCTCATTCATCTCCTCAGAAGGGTCTGGGAGTCATGTCATCACCAGGGCCCTCTGCCCTCCCTGCCTTCCAAAATGCTGCCTTTCTTCTGTACCCTCTCACCGGGCCAAGGCCCCCGAGGATCTGCAAAGCTTACATTTCACTTGGCTACACATGAAACGGAGGCTTAAAAGAAGAGAAAGACAGAGAGAAACCAACTCTGTCGTCTAAACTTGGGTTTGCAGCTGTCATTCATGCTGCCAGCTTTATTAAAAAAATGCTTGGCAATTTAGACAGGTGATGTATTATACTGATTCTTAATCTAAAATATATGGTAATAAACAGTGACTATTTTGCTCATCTACATGTGACCGTGAGCCAGTTTTACTTTTCAAATAATTTTTGGTTCTACGTTATATACTCGTATACAGGTATTTTATCTGACATTAAAATCCTCATGAGGCCTGCACACAAATATTTTTGATTAAATGCTTCACCATCCATTTCTGTAATATCAAGTGTATTTCAATGTATCTGGCAAAGTACTGCTTGATGATCCAGCTGAGATTCTAACAGGTAAATAAAACATCCACTGCCAATTTATTTTATCGCCTCTAAATGCCAAAGCTCAGATATACACACAACACAGTCTCTTGAAATTCATATTCCTTCATGCAGTTCTTACTGCTCCATAAAGTAAAAAAGATTCAATGACCTACTAAAAAGAATATCTAGAAGATATTCTCGTCATGGGAACAGCAACAAAATGTGTATAATTTAGTAATTTAGTTATAGCTAAATTGGCACAAACTCTGGCTGATTCCAACTTGACTTTCAAAAACTATCCAGAAAGAATTGAAGCACAAAGAAATCATATTATAGTAATAGGAAGAACAGCACACAGAGTAATAAGTAGCAAAATGGGTTGAGAAAAGTATTTTTTTGTTATTATTAGTTTCAGGTGTACAGAACAACACAGAATGATCAGACATTTACACCCCTCATAAAGTGACAACCCCCCCCCAAGTCTACTACCCATCTGACACTATACATAATTTTTACAATATTATTGACTATATTCCCTATTCTGTATTTCACATCCCTGTGACTATTTTGTAACTACCAATATGTACTTCCTAATCCCTTCACCTTTCTCATCCATCCCCCAACACCTCTCCCTTCTATCAACCATCAGTTTGTTCTCTGTATCCATGAGTCTATTTCTGTTTTGTTCGTTCAGTTATTCTGTTCATGAAAAAATTTTTTAAATGTCTTTTGTACAACTAAATACATTTTGGCATTTCCCTACAAAGTGACATGCCTATCAGGATAAAATAGCAGTATTTCATAAAAATACCGCTTCATTCCTTAATAGTTAATAAGTCTTAAGCATTGTTTTCAAGATGTTTAGGTTGGATTATCACTCAAATATTATTTGACCATCAGTTGAAATATTTCAACTTCAATATAACAAACATCCAAGATATTATAAGCTATTTTATCAAAGCGATATCAGAAAGAACTAAGAATTCTATCATCCCACAATACTCCATCTTTTTATTTGTTCTTTCTTTTAATGTTTATTTGTGGAGAGCACTGTGCTGGGACATTTTTATCTGATGATCACTTCCTTAAGTTTCCACCTCCCACCCACCCCAAATTTGCCACATAAAATTTTCTAATCAGACGAACTTGAAGCATATTTACCAGCACCCAGCACTTTGAGGATGACAGTTGCAAATAAATAGATATGAAGAAAACCACATTTTCTTCATTCACATTTATTCTTTTTTGTCCTCAGTCTTCTACCCCACTGTCCCCTTTTCCCGCACACTCATTTTCTTCAGCTTTCTCCTTAAGTTGTCTCTTTCCAACCTGCCAACCCTCCTCTCCTCCACCCCGCCTCAAGTGGGCTGACCAAGGCCAGGCATTGCACTGCTCTAGTGCCCTGGTGCACTCGGCCCTGCTCACACTCCCACACTATCCACTCCCCGCCGCACACTCGGCTCTGCTCACACTCCATTCACTCTATCCACTTCTCCTCACACTTAGCTGCTATAATCCACCAACCCTTATGGAGTGTCTATCCCAACTGGTGACCAAATAGGAACCCACTATTATAGTATTCAGCCTTGTTGTTTTCGTGGTAAGAATGGTACAGGGAAGGAGTGGAGGGAGGAAAAAAAAGACTAGGGGTGAAGGGCAAAAGATAAAGCAGCAATTTTCTTACCGAATTCCCTGGACTGTAATCTCACTGCTACTTAATCAAATGATAACATATGACCATTTACTTAATCAAATACTTTAACCAAATGTAAATGCATAATGAAGTGAGTTGAGATCAAAAGATTATGTTCAAACATCCAGAGAGAAAATGAAGAGTTTTCCAACTTAAGAAAAAAAATGATTCTAGACTTTGTTAAATTCTTTTCTAGGAACCACAATACAGAGAAGAGATGGCTGCACGTGTGTGGGTGGAGTGAGGCCCACCCCCTTGGTTCCCTCTCCTGCTTGTCCAGTAGAGCCGGAGAGGTCACCCAGGAGCCCAGTTTGGAGGGCAGTGTGATAGGGAGGGAAGCGGACTAAGGGGTGTTGCTTAGGAAATACTCATATTTAGGGATTTAAAAAAACCTAAGAACCAGAGGTAGGAAGAGGACACGCAAAATATAACCATAGTATCAAGAATAATTCCGATCCACGTCACCCATGTCTGTACAACCTGGAGACGATTCCCAATTACCTCTTCAATCAAATCAATGTTCTAAACTGTGAATTTTATGGCCCTCCATTTGGATTGACTGTTACGTGTCACATTTTCCACTCTCCGCAAGCAAACTAGGCTGCTGTCATCACCTCCAACTTCACACAGGCCTTGCTATGGCCTGAATGTCTGTGTCCCCACCACAAATCCACATATTGAAATCCTACCTCCCCCCAAAGGTGACAGTATTAGTAGGTGGGGCCTTTGGGAAGTACTTAGGTCATGAGGATGGAGCCCTCATAAATGGGATTAGCGCTCTTGTAAAGAGACACCCCAGAGTTCTCTAGCCCCTTTTATTTACCCTGTGAGGACACAGTGAGAAGGTGCCAGCTATGAACCAGGAAGAGGGCTTTCCTCAGAATTGGACCAAGCTGGTGCCTTCATCTTGGACTTCCCAGAACTGTGAGAAATAATTTCTGTTATTTATAAATCACCAAGTCTGGTATTTTATTACAGCAGCCCAAACGGACAACAACATGCCGGCACCAAAACTCCTGAAGGTCAGCTCGTCTCTCCTTCCACCTTCCCACCTCCAGAGTCCCCAGCACTTGTTCAGGTATCGTCATAAAGCTGTGGTTGATAATTATACTGTATTTCTTGCACTTACATCACTATGTCTTTTTAGGATGACTGCTTCTGCTGTTTGGAATCAGATGTAAAGAAGATGGTTCTGGTATGGGTCAACAAGAGAGACTCTTTCTCAGGGGGAACGGCCATTTGTTCTTTAGGAGCCAGTGTGACACTGCCTCCTTGGGGAAGATTCTCCCAACCTTCCCCACCCAAGCCTGAAGGAGGGGTGGCTCCCCTGCACACCCAGGTACCTCATGCATGCTACTGTTACGGCCTTCCTCTCATTCAGTGTACAACCTATTTGCCTCTACTAGACTGTAACTCCCGGGAGATCTGGGACCACGTGCTCGCCATTTTTATGTCATAAGTACCTACTTCAGGATCTGCACATAAATTCTTGCTAGATGAATAAATGGAAAAAACAACAACAACGAATGTTATCTCTACTGGGCTGAGTGCTAAGATGTGGATAGTTAAGTGGAAAAATACCATGTCCCAAGAGAAAACAACTTAAAATTTGACATTTCTGTGGACTGTCAGGCTCACCAGCTCTGAATATACGGTACAACCTACGCACTAACATATTTATGTGTCTCTGGTACTCTTTGTGAATGGCAGACCGTTAGCCTATCTTTTTGACACTGTCCACAGCGCTCCCTACAGTACGCAGTACTTGGTGGGCACTCGATACTGGGATGGGAGAGGGGCAGGAACGCTGAAGGAGGAATGTCACTTCCCACTCGCTAAGGATGCTGGGAAACCTAGGGTACACAAAGGTGGTACAGAAAAACCTGGGGAAATGAGAGCTAGTGCTGCTAATTGGTGTCGCCTTCAATGTGCTCTGGAAACACAACTAGAAACACAATACATTCTGGAGGTGGGCAGTTGAGTGCTTTGCACTAAACAAATTATTGGCATTTGAAAAATGTGAAACGTTTATGTATTATGCAGCAATCCATAGCAAACAAATACTTTCCTTATAGACTCATTTGGGAGCTATAAGAAAACAGTCATGAAGAAGATCTATAGCTTTTTTGGGGGTGGGGGTAGCCTTATAAAGGGAGTATTCAACAAACAGACAAATCTTTGAAGAAAAACAAATCTTATTAATTTCTCTAAGGGAAGAGAATGTTTTTGAGAATGCAGTCACTGGAATAAAATGCAGGAAATTCATGTCACTTTGTCCTGAATATTAGTTTTCTGTCCCATCACGTGTCTGATAATTACAATAATATTTTGCGAAGAGCAGGAAAATTTATTGGGAAAATTCCCTGCAGTAATTTGAGCTATCATCTTGAGGACTTAAGGCAGAATGAGGGATATTTCCTGATAAAAGGTCAAGTTTCTATCTATTTGGCAAACAGCTTTAGTCCTGGGAAGGCTCCTATCCTCCTACCCCTGCCTAAGCCTCCCACAGGCCCCTGGAGGCGTGGGACTAGAGAGGGAGGAATAATCAACCATCTGAGGAACTCTGCATGGCCCTTGTCTCATCCTTACAGAAACACAGGAAGGTCGGGAGAGTCAGAAATACAGAGCGAGAGGGAGGGGTGTATGAGAACAGGTTTTAATATTTAAATAGAAAGGTCAGGTAAGGTCTCAATCGAATTCAATTGCCTAGTGTTAGATTTTTAATTCAGGGCTTTTATTTATATGCTGGAGAAAGTATGCTCATATAATTTAAACATGACATTAGATGTGAAACATTGTGCATAATTTCAGAATTAAAACAACATCAGAATAGACCCACACCTATATGGACAATTAGATAAAAGTGCTAAGGCAATTCAAATGGGGAAAATAAAACCTTTTCAATAGCTGGTTCTGGAATAATTAGAAGCCCCAAGGGGTGTGTGTAGAGAGGGATGAGTGTTGACTCCTACCTCACACATCATATATAAAAATTAGAGATAAATTCCAGAATCAAATGTAAAAGCTAAAACTCTAAATTTTCTAGGAGGAAACAGGATGATAGCTTAGCGAGGAGCCTGACCACACACACAAAAAGCCTAACTAATCATAAACATTTATAAATTGGACTTCATCAAAATTGAAAAATTCTGCTAATCACAATTAAAAAAAATTAAAATTCAAGCCACATATGTGGGAAATGTTTACAATACATATAACTGACAAAGGACTTGAATCCAGAAATATAAAGAACTCCCACAAATCACCAACAAACAATCCAATTTTAAAAAACAGTCGAAACATTTGAGGACACCCTTCAAAAAGGAAGATATATACAAGTACATAGCTGTGAAAAAGTACTCAACATCATTAGCCACTTGGGAAATGCAAAATAAAACCACAATGAGACATTTCACACCCATTAGAATGATTAAAATGAAAGAGAGACTGACAGCAGAAAATGTTGTCAAAGATATAGTGCAAATAGAACTCATGCATTGCTAGTGGGAATCTGAAATGGTACAATCACTTTGGAAAATTATTTGGCAGTTTCTTAGAAAGTTACATACACACCTACTCTATGACTAAACAACTCCAATCATAGGTATTAACCCAAGAAATAAAGACACATGTCCATACAATATGTATAGTAATGCTCGTTGCAGGACTACTCATAATACCAAAAACGGAAAACCCAACTGTTCATCAGTAGAAGAGATAAACACTGGAATCCACAGTTATTAAAAAAATAAAAAAGAAGGAATTACTGACATGTGTGATTAAAAAAAATATTATACAATCACATTGATATGAATTCAAAAATATTTAAAACTCATCTACTGTAATAGAAATTGGAACAGTAGTTGTCTGTGCGGGGGTAGGTAATGAATGGAAGGGGTCCTGAGGAAAATTTCTGAGACGATACAATAGGCTCCCCTTACACGTGGTTTTGCTTTCCAAAGTTTCAATTACCCACGGTAAACTGCAGGCCGTAAATATTAATTGGGAAATTCCAGAAATAAACAATCTGTAAGATTTAAATTGCATGACATTCTGAGTAGCATGAGGAAATCTCATGAGTCCCACCCCGTCCTCCCGAGAATGTGAATCGTCCTTTCGTCCAGTGTCTTCACGCTGCACACAGTCCCCACCATTATTCACCGAGCAGCCATCTGGATTATCAGATCCCCTGTGGCGGTATCGCAGGGCTTGTGTTCGTCACCCTTATAGTAAGTAGCCTACCGCTATAACACGACGCCTATGTCATTCACCTCACCTCATCTCATCACGTAAGCACTGTATCATCTCACGTCAACAGAAGAAGGGAGAGTACAGTACAATAAGAGACTTTGAGAGACCACATTCACATAACTTCTACTACACTATAGTTATAATTGTTCTATTATTAGTTATTGTTGTTAATCTCTTACTGTGCCTGATTTATAAATTAAGTTTTATTATAGGTATGTATGCATAGGGAAAATAACATAGTATATTTAGGGTTGTGTACTATCCGCAGTTTCAGTCATCCACTGGTGGTCTTGAAACATATTCCCCGAGGACAAAGGGGGACTACTGTGGTTTACATCTTGACTGGGATGTTGGTTATCCAGGTGTAGAAATGTACCAAAACTTATTAGATTGTGTACTTAAGAACTGTAATTCACATATGTAAATTTGCCTCATATATTAAAATGTTTAAAAAAATAAACGAGCAGCAGCGCTTAGAAAAATAATTAGAAATGATCACATATACCAGATACGTGATTGTGTATGCACCTGAATGAAAAGATGCGGAAGTATCACAGTGATAACAAGCTACACTGGCAATCAACAGAATGGCAAAACTAAAAAAAACAAGAAATCTGAAGTCTAGATTTAGTACCTAGAAAGATGTCTCCTTTTCCAAAAGGAAATCTATCACTGATGCACAGAAATGGGTATACATAATGTAGGGTTTCTGCTATAATCTGACCTTACACTTAGCACCAGTCAGGCTCTCGCTAGATGTCCAGGATACATTCTGAATCCCATAAACAAAAGAACAGAAAACTGCAGTGTATTCAGTGCGGAGAGACACACATGATAAAAGTGTCTGGAAAAATATTATGACAAAGTACAGAAACTGTGATATATTAGAGAGTAGTATTAAAATAAGTCTTCAAATACAATAAAAAGATCTGACACAGGGAAAGTAAGTCAGCTTCATGTTCAGTGAAGAAAAATACAGGCTTAAATCGATGCATACATTATTTAAATAGGATAAAGGAAATTTCCTCATGGTAAGAGTTGTTAAATATTACAACAGATAATGATATCTCTTTCACTGGAGACTTAAAAATAGGAGTTTCACAACTTAGTTCTGCCCCAAAGCAAAGGAACAGATTATAACTTACCATCTCTAGTAATACCATAATTTCTTTGGTAATCAGACCATCTGAAAGAAAAATTTTAGTCTTGATAATTTTCTCCTTTCTTTTGTAGGGTGGAATCGTAAGAATAAGAGTAGTGATGAGGCATGGGAGAGGGTGCAGAAGGAGATGTTTGGGAGGGGAAATGAGAATATGAATTAGCCTGCAGAAATCAAATCAAAGGAAGCCAGTCTCAATACTCCAAAGTCTATCGTAACCTGTTACAATCTTGTTAGGAAAAGTAGAGGCAAGCGCAACTGCAGTCAAGCACACCGAGCTCTTCTCTCTCATTATTTTTGCTTATGTTGAAAAAGTAATACATATTATGTGTGTATTACTGTTACTGCTCTTCAAAGGAGTGTTCTGATAGTAGTCAATTAAATGTGAAGTTTACATAGTGAAGATTGAATAATTACTGCAGGATAACATTCTCTTACTTTAAAATAAATCTATTACAAGAATATAAAACCAATCCTGTGAACCCCAGAGGACATAATCAAAGTCTTGATTCGCAAAACATAATCAAGTCTTTTCGTAAAAAAAGAAAAAAGAACTATGTGCATACTACTTGAAATTTTGGCTTTCAAAACCTATTACAAGTATTAACTGAAAGTAGAGACAAACTTTGGTTAAGTTTATTGTAAAATGATACTTACATAGTTGGAAATATTCTGTGGTACTAAAGTGCGTGTTACTAGAAAACACTAGTTGTCTTTATTCTCTAATTTCTCCATTATACGACTGAGCAAGAAATGCTATGGTAAAGAAAAAAAATCCATTTGCAATGAATAATTTCACGAATAAATAGACTGTTATTACAAAACAAGCAGTTTTATTGAAGTTTCTCTCCAAAAAGAAAAGTATTCCAATGCAAGTATACCGGTCACCAAAAATAATAAAGAAATTTAAGGGAAAAAGATTTACTAACTAAGCCAGTTCGGACAAGTCCAAATGCCAACTTTTATTTTTCCCTAAATAAGTAAACTGTAGGATACAAATTACAGGTATTTTTTTTAAAAAAATAACCATTATATAAAAGTGGTATATTATTTTTTACATTTCTAGGTGACTAAATATATAGTAAATAATATGAAACTAAGCAAGAGTTCACATGTGTACATCTGAGACTACTTTTATTAAGCATTTAATATGTATTGCACAGGAAAATAACAGACCATCTAGCTGTATTCATAACAATAGAAAATTTGAGATAAGGAGACGATCTGAGCTGGTCATGGCAACAGATTAAACTCCAGTTTTAAAACATCTACTCATATAATATAATACATCTGTAGGTTTTTTGTAAAATGTTTCACGAAATGTTTCTTTGGGCCAAGCAACTCATTTTTCCTGTTCACCAGGTTGGGAGCAACTTGAGGGCAGGGAGTGGATCTCATTCATCTTTGTGTCCTGATAGCCTGACACATGGCACAGAACCAACCTGTGAGACGGCTCATTTCGGCTGCCGCTTACTTCATTCCATCCTATAGACATCAGCCAGATTCAACTTCTTAAAAAGTATAGGTTTTACCTGATCATCTGCCTGAGCAACTTTTTCTAATTCCCGTTCTAACAAACTCAAATTCAGTTCAAATCCTGCTCTTTGGCACTTACGATGCCCACATTCTGACCCCAAAGTACTTTCTCAAATACTTCACACTCCTCTCCAACAAGTATACAATATTTTAACCAAACTAGATTCCCTCTAGTTTCTGTAATGTGGTCTCTCTTCACCCATCTCTGGGAATTTTCTCTGCCACGGTCCACCCAAAGAGCCCTCTGTCCCAGACCTCATGTTCACTTGTCAGAAGTCCATTCAAGATATAATCCAAATACCACATTCTCCAAACCCCTCACTCCCCAATACAGATGTATATTCTTCATTTGAACCCCAGAAGGTTTTGTTTATAGTTCTTTGCTGGCTTTTTTATACCTGTTTATTATATACATTTGAGTACTTAACTAATAACCCTACCAGACTGAAATCCCTTCAAGGGCATTTATTTAGTCTCTTGTGCTTTCTTGAATCATCTGCCGAGTCTAGTACTATACCATATATAGAGTAAGCATAGTTACTGAAATGAATCTGATCAATCCCTCCCTCTGGACAATTCTTCTTCCCACCTATTAGACAATTCTAAGAAAGAGGAAGAAGTTTCTCCACTCCTACATTGTGCCTCTGTTCAAGATGACAGCCTATGTCTGGTGTTCCACTCTAAGGAATTCTGCTTTGAAAATTAGTAGACTGGCCCATATGCTATCCACCTATGTGTACTAATCAAGTAGAAGGTCAGGGGGCTGACATAGTGTCAACTTGTACTTCTTGTTATTTTTACCTGATTTAGGCAAAGACATCAAAGAAAGAGACTTAAATTAAGGCAGTAGTTTGCTGTGGTGGGCAAAACACATGCATTTAATTGCCTGAGTGGCCTCGATTCTAAGGTCATATTGAAATGACAAAAAGTATTTTAAAAAATAAATAAAACCATAGTAGTTCTAGAAATAGGGAAAACGTTGATCAGCATACGAGAAACATTTTAGGAACTTCTAGAAAAATGAAAAGTAAGTGGAATCAGAAAAATTTCAAAGGCCGATGGAAATATATACAGGGCAAGGCTAAAGACCACGGTGGTGACTTTCCTCATAATATATTTATCCCCAAACAGGGGATAAAATCTGAGATAAAATATGACCAAAAAAAAAAAAGTTAAGAGATATGAAACATATGAAACATAGCTCTAAAAAGATCCAATATCCACCTAAAGTGAATTTCATAAAGAGGAAATAGAAACAAGAGGGAGGAGAATCATTTAAGACATACAGTAATGCAAGAAATGTTTCATCAGCTAAAGATACACAAGATCTCAGCTAGAACAACCTCATTAAGTATCAAGCAAGATTAATAAGGGGAAAAAAAGATTCATTTGCAGATACATCTCAATACATTGAAAACTCCAAAGACAAGGAAAACATTCTAAAAGATTCAGCGCAAATGAGTTTACCATTATGGAACTAGAACCTGCTTTCTTGATAGCAATATTGGATTAAAGAGAACAGAACAAAGTCTTTAAATTTCTAAGACAACATGATTTAGAAAAACTTAGTCAACTAAATTGTTAAATAAGTGTGTGGACAAAATAACCCCACATTTTTGAACATACAAAAATCTTAGAGGGTGGCCAGATGGCCCAGTTGGTTAGAGCACGAGCTCTGAGCAACAGGGTTGCTGGTTCGATTCCCACATGGCCCAGTGAGCTGCACTCTTCACAACTAGATTGAAGGACAACGACTTGGAGCTGATGGGCCCTGGAGAAACACACTGTTCCCCAATATTCCCCAATTAAAAAAAAAAAAGATAGGCCTCATCAAGTTGTCTGTTAAAAATTAAAATTAAAAAAATCTGAGAAAATTTCCCCCCTGTGCACTTCAAAAACAATTATTCAAGGAGGTATTGCCCATTCCATCCCCAACTACCTCCACAAAAAGAAAAAAATCATGGAAAACTCCTAGAGAGATGATATGTGATACAAGAAACATGGATGGCAGAGAAAATGGAAAAGAAATTTAAAGACGATCCACAGGACTTCGGAGCTGGATTTGTCCCGCTTGCAGTGAGGCAGAATCTGGCCACACCGGTTATATTTCCTTCTTGATGGATCCAACCACACTGCAGTGAACAGTTTTTATATAATCACAATAATGCAAATCCTGGTTTTACGGGACTTCAATTTTCAGAATCAGTCTCCACACATAGCAAAGAAGAATCAATTATATCTACAGATGGAATGTTTACAGATGTAAACTGTGATGACATAAAAAAAATCATGTACTAAACAAAAGTCAAGAGTTAGGTAGAAAAAGGTCGGATATAGAAGAAGTAACAAATATTTTCACTTGGTATCTGAAATTGATATTGTTGAAGCTTAAGAAATCAAGAAATAAAAACATTGTTTGAGGTTGGAAAGGTAATCAGTAGAAGAACTAAATAACAGAAAATGGTACAAGCACTTAGTCTGGAAAGCAGGGCTGGGGTATGAGAGGAGGGGCATTTTTATTTTAGAATCTTCTGTGTGGTTATATATTTTCTATCATGAACCGGTATAACTTTAAAAATAATATGTATAAGAAAAAGAAATGCACTGTGCAAAAGTCTAATGCACTCACCACACATTTAAATAGATTATCTTGTTTATTAAATAATTCAGGCATACATAGATGAATAATATAAAAGATAACCCTGTACCCACAACCTACCTTGAGAAATAAAGCATTTTCAAATGCAAGTGAAGTCTCCTTTACCAACCACATAGTAGCTTTTAAAAGAAAATGAAAAGAAGAAAAGCTAGATATACGCCAAACACACATTCCCTACTCCCACTCCGTGACTGCTAACTATTACTAATTAGGATGTTCAGTTGCACTAAATAATTGACTCTGGCATTTTCATAGAACATCAATAGAAGAACATCACTAAGATTTTCACTATGCCCCCTTGTTATTCCGACCCTATGTCTTATAATAAATACTTTTTAGTTCGCTGTGCTCATTTTCTTTACAGATATAAAAAAGGAGCAAATGTACATAACAGGTCTATTTGTTAAAAAAAGAAAAAGGGGAAGACATACATTGTCTCCTCAAGAATGCTCTCCACTTCTACAAGACCTTGTGATTCAATTAATCAATGTGATTTCACCTTGAGAGTTTATGTCTAAATTCTTGAGAATGTAGACCATAAGACGCTGTGCTGTGCGTGGGGCCTGGAGAGGGAAGCTGTTAGCTTTGGAGAAAATAAAAGTGTAAATACATTCTCTCAATTCAAGAGAGGTTAGTTTGCTGAACGTGTGTAATATGTGCAAGGCTCTTGACATGTCACCTAAAATACCTACTTCTTATGCAAACTTAAGAAGTCAAAGTGTGATCCAAACTCCAGTTATTTAATCATTTACAAAGTGCTTTTAAAGAGGGGAGATAGCAAGTTGATAGTATATGAATTCTTAGACCCACAGTCACAAGAACTTGATTAATCAGAGACAAGATTTTAAAATCTTTAAAATAAAACTATTTCTCTCTTTCTTACAATGTCTTTTAGAAATGTAAGAGCACCCTCTCCCACCACCACCATCAGTGTGACTTCAAGGATATAGCATTATATTTTCATTTCAATTTTTCCTGAGTCATTATAGATAGATAGATAGATATAGATGATATATATTATATATACGTGTGTGTATATATATACACAAACACATATTATATATATATATATATGTGTGTGTGTGTGTGTGTGTATACAGAGCGTGCCAAAAATATGTATACACATTTTAAGAAAGGAAAAATCTGTATTAAAATTATGCTGATGGTAACCACTTTGGGCACCTCTTGTAATTGCAGAAGTTCAAATGTGATTTGTATTCACGTTTTGTTATTGGTATATAAGTATTACAATTTTAATACAGTTTTTGGCACCCTCTGTGTATGTAGTATATAATGAGAGAGAGCGAGAGAGAGAGAAAGAGAGAGAGAGAGAGAGAGAGAGAGAAATATCCTCAGTCGCTCCAGGGTTCAATCTCTCAATAGTTTCTTTTCTCTCTAAATTCACTCCCAAGGTAATCTCATCTATACCCTTCTTTTAAAACCATTTTTACTAGTATTACTAACCCTGGTTGCACTACGGAGTTTTTCTTCTTCTTTTAAGGTTATCTAAGGCTCCATCCCAAACCATTTAAATAAAAGTTTCTGGGGTTGGGTCAGAAGTACAGGCTTTTGTAAAGCTCCTGAATGAGCCTCATCTAAAGGGCTAAGACCTCTTGTCTGCACACTCACGACGCCCAGGTCCGATCTCAGCTCCGACCTCTCCCCTGTGCTCCAAGCGCCGACTCCATATCTCCCTTGAATGTCTACTAAGTGCCTCGAAGTTGACTTGTCCAGAACAAGCCACTTGATTTCCACTTAGCCTCACAAAAGCTGGTCCTCTACCAGTTTTTCCCATCTTGGTAAACGGCCCCACCATGAACCTAGCTGCTTGGGTGCACAGACTGAGCTTTAAGCATGATGCCTCTGTTCCCATTCATTCACACCTCACATCCAATTCATCAGCAAGCCTGCTGGCTCTACCTTCAAAATATATCCCAAACCGATCCACTTCTTACCACCTCCACTGCTACCGACCTAAGCCAAGACAACTCTACCTCCACAGCATGTGCTGTCCATATTCTCTTGCCTGTTAACCTCCAATGGTGTTGCCTTCCACGGACGATAAAACAAACTCCTTCCCACGGCCCCCAAGGCTTTCCACCGTCTGGCCCCTGCTTAACTTTCTGACTCTCTCTCCAACTTCTTCGACCCTTAACCTCCAGCTCCTGCTAACCTCCAACTATTGGCCTTGTTACTGCTCATGACTACGCCAGGCTCTTTTCTTTCTCAGGCTCTTTCTTTCGCTTGTTTTTCCTAAGCTTGCAATGTTCTTTACAGGCATATTCTTGCACGTTGTTCAGGTCTCTACTCCAATGTCACTCCAGACAACCCTTCACTCACGATACCAAATTAGCCTCACACAACTAGCATCCACCATAATCCCACCCTGTACTTCCAACCCTGCTCATTTTCTTCATGGCATTTATCACGACCCGAAGTTACACTAATTATTCATTGGTTCACTTGTTTGTTCTCTCTCCCCATCCACCCCAAAACACTAGGCTGTAAGATCTAAAAGACAGCGAGTTTGTCTTGATCAAGGTAGAATCACAGGCCTATTTATGTCCATATCTAGCAAGCTGTAGGCTTGCAGTGCATGTTGGTTGTCATGAACAGAATGTCTGTGTCCTCCCCCCAAATCCGTATGTTGAAGCCCTGTTCTCCAATGTGAAGGCATTTGGAGGAGGGGCCTTTGAGAGGTTACTAGGTTCAGATGAGGTCGTGAGGGTGGACCTCTCAGGATGGGATTACAAGTGCCCTTGTAAGAGGGAACACCAGAGAGCTTGCTTTCTCTTCGTCCCTCTCCATGCATGTGCTCCAAGAAAAAGGCATGTGAGCACACAGCAAGGTGGTAGCCATCTACAAGCCAGGAAGCAGGCTCTGACCACAAGCACAAAATCTGCCAGAACCTTGATCTTGAATTTGCTAGCCTCCAGAATCATCGAGAAATAAGTGTCTGCTGTTTAATCCACCCAGTCTGTCGTATTTTGTTATAGTAGCTCGAACTAAGACAGGGGTAAAATGAATGAGTCAGCATAAAGTCACCTGGATGGAGGGCTCTATAATGTGCCCCAAAGCTCTGTAACTATCCATTCTTCCCAATGCCCGTATTTTTTTCTGTAATTTGAATGAAGGTATTTAGGGCATGATTAATTTGCCACTGACACAAACCTAGAAAGGAGAGGTAGTTAATATGTTGAATGACAGAAATACGATTTTGAAAGATTATCGGCAATGATTGCTATGGACCAAGTAAAGCAAATGTCTACTGGAATGAACTGGAACTTGTGTATTTCATTGGTCAAAGCCACTGGCACAGGTACAGGAAACTACGAAAGACCTGCCTTAACAGCATATTGAATAAAAGACAAGGATTTTGGCTCTCTACAAGTTTAATATAAGGCACGAATAACATGGGTACCATGAAAATTAAGAGACGTTAACCTGCACAAATGAAATGCTGGTGTCCATCAGAGAGAGGAACAGTCTTTCCAAGTACTGACTGATCAGCGACATCTGGAGAATCTTGTTCAGTACTGTGAATCCCAATTTAAGGGGAATATTAGTAAAATTATCCTAAATATAGAAGGGTGAATAGTCTAGAAATCGTTAGAAAAAAGGTCTGAAGGACTTAGAAGTCTTGACCAAAAAAAAAAAAAAAATCAAAAAAACAAACAACAACAACAAAAAATAGAAAGTGAGAATAATGATAATAGCAGCCATTGAGCATGTTCAGTGTGCTGTACACATATTCATACACCCAATATATCTACAAGGTAGGTATCATTATGATTCCCATGTAACAGTTGCAGAAACCAAGGCCCAGAAAGGTTGCATAATCTACTCAAGATTACACACCTGGTAAGAGGTGTGGTTGGATTCGAGAGCTCATGCTCCCAATCAGGAGGAAGCCTTCGAAAACTGTAAGGGTTGACAACTGGAGCAATATTAAACCTATTCCTTATAGTGCTAGAGCCCAAAACTAGAACAGAGGGAAGTTACTACATGCCAAGCTCATTTCCAAGGTCAGAAAGAAATTTTCTAATAATGAGTTCCTAGTCAACAGCACGTATTACATGGAGGCTGACTAACTATCTGTCAGTACGCTGCCCAGAAAATGGCCAATTTGGGTGGGGGTTCATAGGTCCCTACCTCTTCTCAGCACTATTCTTCAATAATACATGTTCCCTTTTCAACCTAAACACCCACTTCAAACCCATAGCAAAGAACAGTGAATAGTGATTTTTACAATGCTTCAAAGCAGTGTTTGCTAGTTACATTTGAAAGGATGGTAAGCCATCTTTAAGTACAGCACTTCTATGTAATTCAATTATTATAAAACAAATAAGGGATATTATACTACCCTATGTCAACCCTGCACAGCTGCCGGGGAGTCCCAAATATACATCATAATTAGGGTTTTGCTTATCTCTTTGTCCTCCAATTTAAAATTCTTTCAGAAAAACGCAGATTTTTTTCATAAAGATTTCCTTACCTGTATCCTAGAGATCTTTACTTTATAAACACCCACTTGTACCAAAGGAGACATTTTTCATCCTCTAATTAAATAAGACATCAATTAAATAAAGGATAACACTTGCAAGAACAGAAACAAAGACAAGTTATAATATTAAGCACTGAAATATCCTCACACTAATTTTAATGAACACACAATAAATTTCAATGAATACACAGTAAATGTAATGAAAGCTTATTAAATACACAAAAAAAGAACATTCATAATCCACTGTGTATGTCCACATCACTAAAAGGATTAGTCTAATATAAATTTACATGTTAATAATTTTATAGTCAGGGACATTGTAACTATGTACTAACTGTGTGACCTACTATTTTTAAAGTAAACTAAATATTCACATGTTTTAAAATATCTCTATATTTTCAAATTGCTTACTTATGTGTAAACAGGTTTCCATGGAGTTAAGGGCTTAAAAGATAGAGGAAAGATTCTGTATGTAGTTTATAGATACAGTTCCCTGTATATTGAATGGAAAATATTACATATGTATGTGTATAATGTGAATACATATACAGATATTTACAAAGTTGACAGATAAAGGTATAAGGCTTTGCTCCTCACAGATGACATCCTCAAGAGTTAAAAAAAAATATTTAGAAACTATGAACCTGACCCTTTTTTGAGGTAAATAATCATAGGAGGTTGGGGCCAAAAGGGACCTTAAGGATTATTTAACCCAACTCCCACACATCAGGACAGGAAGGTGAACTGAATGCCCAAAATCACACAGCTGGTTGTGTGACAAAGCCAAGACCCTAAACCTGAGAAGATGTTACTTCAATGGCAAAAGCAACTTTGCCAATTGGACGAAGAACCTGGAGATAGGCAGGTTATCCTGGATCACCTAGGTGGGTCAAATGTGGTCACAGCATCCTTAAAATCAGAAAACATTCCCAGCTGAGGGCGGAGGCAGAGGCAGAGGCAGATGTGACTGTGGGAGAACACTGCTGGCAGTGAACGTTGCTGCAAAGAGATGCCTCATTGCTGGCCCTGAAGATGGATGAAGAACACAAGCCAAAGAACGTAGGTAGCCTCTGGACCAGGGGTGTCCAAATTGCGGGCCGCGGGCCAACTGCGGCCCGCAATCCATTGTTAATTGGCCCGCAGCAAATTCCAAAAATATATTTAGTTTACTTAAATAAACCAGGTGAGGCAACACGTACTTCACCTCAAGTGAGTGGCCCGGCTGTTTGTGTATTTTACCGCATATGGTCCTTGGTGAAAAACGTTGAAAAAAGTTTGGACACCCCTGCTCTAGACCATGGAAAAGGCAAGGAAACAGATACCAACACCGCCTTGCCTACGCCGGGATTTCAGGCCAATGAGACCCATGTTAGATTTCTGACGTACAAAAATGATCAGATAATATATTTGTGTTGCTGAAGTCACTAAGTTTATGGTAATTTGTTACAGCAGCAAAAGAAAACTAATTCATTGTGTGAATCAGTGTCCAACATATTCATCCGTTGGCCAGTCTAACGTCCAAAGCCATAGGGGACAGACTTAGCCTTCCATCACATCTCTCTTTGAGAAACTTCCCGTACTCCTCCGGTTATACGAGGATAACTTCAGGAGAATTGTGCACAGCTTGACAACAGAAAAGAAAGCTGCTGAAAGCCCTATACAAAGACAACACTGTACAAACTTTGAGTGAGTTAAATTTCACTGTTTACTTTAGCTCATTCTTTGAACTACATTTGCTTCCAAGTGAAATAAAATTGACTTTGAATAAATTTTACAGTGTTGTACTTGAAACAGCTGGTTGGACTTTTCAAAGAGCATCTTGTCAGAATTATGTATTTTTTTCCCTAAGACATGTTCCACCCACTAAGTCATACCAGCAGCCTTAGTAATCAGGGTAAATTACAGTGTGAACGCAAATCCTTTAGATTTCCATTCTGTACTAAGCTTCTTAGAGGAAGGTGGGAATACATCAAATACCTTAAATTTAATGCAGAGGAGATCTGCATAAACCTTGGCCATACCCATTGCATGGAGGAGCAGGCAGAGTCAAAGAGAACCTTGGTGTTCTCGTGCTGAACAACCAAAGCCAGACCATCTGTATCACAGCAAAAGCAAAAGAAACAAATACAGCAAAATGAGACCCAAGCCTTAGCTGATTCTTTCCTTTCTCGTTTCCAATTTACAGTGTCCCAATTTGGGAAGGGATTATCCATGAAGAATAAAGTAGTGGGGCGGGGGGTGGGGGAGTAGGGGGAAGTTAAACTTAAAACCTATAGATGAGAAAAATGTGCCCAAACTAGAGAGTCTAAAGGCTCATGTTCCAAGTCCCACTTGTATAAATACTGATCCCACACCTCACTGAGCTGTTGACATTACATAATTGGCCAGTTACAATAATAACACTCCAGCTTCACACACTGCCACAGCCAGAGGAATGGTAACTACTTTAGTGAATCGCCCGTCACCAGCTCCATTTGTGTTGGGCTTCAAAGCAAACATGGGGAAAGAAAAGAGATGAACGTTTAGTATGCAGACTAACACAGAGTAAACAAGGAGTCTGGTCCATCCAGAAGTTGGATTCCTGGGTCCCCCCACCGCTCACCCCACTTGTTTTTTGTTTTTATTTAGTCAGTCCAACCTTTGGTCGTTGCCAACTTAAGTAAATAAGATTCCATAGAAGCACCTCATATACACTGTGATATAGTAAAAAAAGTATTAATTTATATCAGACGAGTGTGTACATGAAACATACTCAGACATTTTTATATCTTTCACCTTTTATAATCTTTTAATATAATTCCCCCCCAATAAAAAACAACTTAAACCCAACACTTTCAGATACTTTTATTCCTTAACTTTTTAAATTCTATCCTACACAAACAAACAAAATACTTTTAAAAGACACTCAGCTATCCCGGACACTAATTAGCATTCCCCCTCACTAGTCACAGGACAAGCTTCACCTGCCAGTGACCCTTCTTTTTCTCTTTAATCACACATTCGCTCTA
Organism: Rhinolophus hipposideros; assembly: GCF_964194185.1. Classification (NCBI taxonomy): domain Eukaryota; kingdom Metazoa; phylum Chordata; class Mammalia; order Chiroptera; family Rhinolophidae; genus Rhinolophus; species Rhinolophus hipposideros. Next base: position 36,133,742 of record NC_138062.1, on the reverse strand, counting down.
GGGAAGAGGGTGCTATATTCTTTTCTCACAATAAAATCTGAAACCCAACCTAGGTACTCAGGAAAATCACATATGGTATTCTGAATCATCTTAGACATACTGTATAGGAATGCTCCATTCCTTCCCTTGGGATTTGTCGAATATTTCTGTATAATTGTTTGAGACCATAGGCCTAGGAACTATGAAATGTGTGAGGAAGGTTAGATATTATCTATTCCATTCCTCTTGTCTTACAGAAGAAGCAGAACTGCAATCTTTTTTGTCTCTCCTGTTGCAATGAAACCACAAAACTGCTATGCGAAGCACTCCACACGGGCCAGGCCCTCCCGCCGCTGTTTCAGGGTACCGGCAAACACAGACGGTTATGGCTCATGCCATCGAAGGAGCCATATTGAAAACAATGCCCTTTCTCTGTCATTTATCCTACTTCCTCCCTCCCTTATTTTTGGTGGTACCTCACCTTCTCCTCATTCCTCCTTACCTATGTCCCATATCCAAAAGTGTTTGAGCAAACACTCCCTTTGGAAAAACCTTTTCACAGAAGACTCCTAAAGATGAATAAGATCATTTAAGGTACCAAAGAAATGAAAATAGTGGGTAAATCTGAGGCACCCTGGTGATATTTAGTGAGTAAAAGTATCCCCAACACTCTTTCACCTATATCATGTGGAAGGATATCTATTACATTCATATAAATTTAACTCCTTACCTTATTCGATTTTTATTTTATTTTATTGTGGTTAAGAACACTTAACATGAGATCTACACTCAACAAAGTTTTACGTGTACAATACAATACTGTTAACTATAGGCACAATCTTGTACAGCAGATTACTAAAATTTATTCTTCCTGTATAACTGAAACCTTATGCCCTTCAAACCCACTACCTTGCCCACTGTGTCCTTTCAAAACTGCTCCTGTTGTCCTCTTATTCTCATTCTTCTAAGACTGTGGTACCAGATTAGAGTGGAATGGAGAAAAGCATGAGGCCGTAAGCCTCTTCAGCTCTCAGAACTGGAAATAAGGTCTAAGGTCATCACCCAACTGGCGATTTCTGCAAGTGGTCTCAGGGACTTGAGTGAGTTCACCTCTCCCTTCAGAGTTTCACCAACCATGCTGGGAAACGCTGTTGCCCAATAGCCATCTTCCTGGCTAAATGCTTCAAACTGAAAATTAAGATCCATGGTCTGACAAAAATGGATTGATATTTATGTTCCCACCTCTCTCTTTATCCCCTTTTGTTTTATTTTTTTAGAGTACTTACAGTCCATTTTTATATCTATCTACACACATTCTATTAGATGCCTATTTTTCTGGTTGTATATTATGTCTCTCCTATTAAAATGAAGAGGGGACCATGTTTACTCACTGCTGTATTGCCAGTGTCTAGAGCTTTGCCCGACATAATGTAAGTATGTAAATAATTTTTGTTGAGTGAATAAACAGTTTTGTGGCTTAGTTGGGAGAATAGAGTAGAATATTAGAAATAGAGACTATCTCAGAAAATCCAAGTGTGACTGTCACAATTACACTATATATCCTTGATTCAATGCAATCAATTTAATAATATTAAAGTTATTTGTATCTTATTCTATAAATTTAAAAAGAGACTAATTATTAAAACTGATTTGCTAGAAATAGCTGATTTTTTATATTCAAATGAGGTATAACAGACTCATTTACAAAAGAGGATGACAAAAAAAAAACAAAAAACACAAAGAATCTTTTACCGAGCAGCTGCTTGTACGGGAGGACATAATGCAGTATGATCCATGTGTTTCAACACATTTTTAATTAAGAATGCCAAAATATTCTCTCGTCTCAAAGTGTTCTTAATTTCCGAATATTACCTAGAAAATTCAGAAACTCCTCAAAAATATTATGATGGAAACTTAGAGAGTATGGAAACTAGCATAACATAAAAACCAATCTCTACAGTTTAAAATAAAAGAGACATTTTATTAGTCCCTATCATAGACTAATTTGGGGATTTTTAGATCCAATCTTGCTCTAATGTGACTTACAAAGGACTTATGGGCAATGTTTTTCCTGAACACAAATGATTAGGCTCAGTAACCTGTTAATGATCTCGCCTATCTTCATAGTAGTTTCTGTTACAAAAGGACGTAGAAGAGACAACATGGTCAAGTGTAAATAGCAATACTGACTGTCCAGCTACCAGGATGTTTACTCTGTTTCCTTAAAACGATGACACTATGAAATAGGAGAATAAAGAATTGCTTTTTTTTCTGTCATAAAAGGAGAAAGATGGCGCTTCGTAGTGTTTTTCAAGACTTTTTAATAACTGCTTAAATTTTTAAAATGTCAACAAGAAACAAATGAGTTAGAAAATGACTGCTATTGGAAGCCTTTGCTAAGATAATAGGAATGTAGGAAAGGGACTTATTATTTCTATAAAATCATGAAGTTTATAAGACTACCCAGATAAAGTAGACAGATTGTCTCCATTAGCAAGGCTCACAGGAAGGGTTGTTTGTTTTTAAAAGCAGTAATAGCTTATGTCATTCTTTCCCCCTAAACCTGTCACCTGGAATGTAGTAGTGAGGAGGCTGGAGAGCATTAACAAACAATCTTTGGTGACTAATGGAAACACACTCCCAGAAGGAACTAGACCTCAGGGTACCCCATCAGCAGGCTGACTGTGTACCTCCCCCTACCTACCCACTACAATCCTACCTCTGAATGCCATTCCGCATAGCAAGACATCTCTTGCAGGAAACCTACTCGTATATTTTCAGAGCCAATTATCTACTGAATGCTTTACGGCAACACTGTGTAACTCTAAGTTTTAAGGCAGTTTCCAGCTCCGTCAGTTAAATTAGGGCACATCACACATGTACATATCAAAACAGATCTGACCTTCCACACTTGAAGATTCTAGAAAAGCAGATGGTGAGGCCATGGACCAGTCTGTAACAGACATGGGCTGAGAAGTCAGTCAGACAGGGGCTTGAATCCAGGCTGCTTCCTTCACTTCATCACAAGTTACTTCACTTTCCTGAGCCTCACATAAGAACCATTCTTTTTCTTTTGAGTCATTTGTATTGAACAATGTAATAATATTCTGAAGAGAGTTAAGACCTTTAAATGCAATCCACAGCAACCCCTAATTAACTATGAGCCACTGAAAAAGGGTGCTTGTCTCTGGATAATGAAGGCTGGTGGAGAAAAGGTACCTACCTTCCCAAGTACCTGAGGTAAGACAGTTTTGTTAGTTTTTCACACACTGGCAAAGTGGGAATATGCCAAGACAAAGTCTGTGCCCAAGGTGTACAATCTTAAATTATGTCTTGAATACCACCATCTAAAATTAAACTGGACTGAGGGAGAAAATGGAGTGCTGTGGATAAGATTGTACCTGTGAGGGATTATCTGCAAGATAAAGCATTTTAGTTCCTGACACATTCTTTGGTCCTCATCTTCATTTTCAAATAAGTGACGCTGCAGGACCACTAAGATACAAAGCCTCCTTATTCCGAATGTTTCCCAGTGTAGTATTTGTGTTATCTGCTTCCTACAATGACATTTCAATCAAAAGGTTGACGTTTTAATAGGAATTTCAAGACTTCCTTCCCTATAGAGGAAAGAGGTTTTTCTTCTATTTTTTTCCTTCATCCCACAAATATTTATTGGGTCCCTACCACAACCCAACCACCGTGCTAGACACTAAGGATAAAAGGATGAACAAGAAAGCTACAGCCTCTGTAGTTGGGTACAGCCATGCCTGAATTCAGGGCGGACTGCCAAGAAAAAAACAATGGAAGGAGGAAATGGTAAGTAACCTTCAACTCCAGATCTTCTCAAACAGTTGAAATATCTAGATGCACTGGACAGAAAGAGTTCTACAATTTTAGAAGTTACAGTCTCAGCTGATCTCTTTAGCTGCACAGAAAAACATATTTGTTTTCCTTAGGGAGCATGATTCTTTTCTTTTAGGAAAATATGTTAGTTGAAAGGTGATAACCAACTGCTATCCGCAGCCCCCAAAGTTAGCGTGGGTAGGAACGGAGAGAGAGATGAGGAGAGTTGACTTATTCTACCAAGTTAGGTAAGAAGAATTGGAGAGCTGTCCGGGCGCCTAGGAGGGGAGGAAGGATGACAGCATGAAGGTGGGAAAACGGAAGCAATGGGTCTAGGTGGGGAGTGGGAGGGTGGGGATGAGCCCAATATCACAGTCACGGCCCCAGGCCCTAGGTTTCAAGAGTGATGGGAACCTGAAGGTGTTCAATTGTCTGGTTTGAACCACCCTATTTCCCCGAAATAAGACCTAGCCAGACAATCAACTCTAATGGGTCTTTTGGAGCAAAAGTTAATGTAAGACCCGGTGTTATATTATATATTATAATACCTATTATATTATATTACATTATATTACATTACATTATATTATATATGACCCGGTCTTATATTAGAGTAAAATAAGACCGGGTCTTATATTAATTTTTGCTCCAAAAGATGCATCAGAGCCGATTGTCCGGCTTGGTCCTATTTTCGGGGAAACAGGGTATTTTCTACTTCAGTTTCCTTTACCTCCCAAGCCTTCAGCAGAGTCTTAGACACAATAGCTTTGGGCAAAAGGGGCTTTGAGGAATGACAACAGGGGATATTTTTTCCCCCTGCTTGAAGCTGTGAGTGAGGTCTGAGAAAAAGCAGCGATCAGGGCTGAGGAGAAGCACACATGGTGATGAGAACCTAAAGGGAGCAGGATTCCAAGGTTCCAGAGACCAGAGCAATGCATGTCACGAGCTTCCTCCACACACCCCTCCACACACAGCCCCTCCATGACCACTTCCTCCCCAAGATCCTTAGAAACACTACGGAGGACACTGGACTTTCCAAAATATAGGGGATGGGGACTCATTTTATTTATAATAACTGCTAGGAAAGCGTAATGTTACAGAGTTGAAAGATTTAGGGACCCGCAGGTTATATGGAAAATTCTGTGCAAGTAAAGAAATGAATCTGTCTTCCAATGTGAGTAACGATGCCGTTTCCTGAGTACTGAACTTTAGAGTGTTCGCTGGAAAGTGCCGGAACTAACTGTTAGGAATTTCTTTAGGCAGTTTAGGTATCTGATTTTGTAAAACTGAAGTTATTTCTTCTCAAAGACTGACTAGAAAATAATTGTTTATGTCAAATCCTATTTTCATTCTGATCCCATCATAAAGTATTCTGTTCCTTTAGGTGCAAAAAATAAGGAAAATTGCACTTATTATTTTAAAAGATTCCTTTAACTTCATATATTCCAAAATATTCTTTAGAAAATACCAACATTAACAATAAAAAATACATTTTCTTGACAATTAAAATATCCTGTCCTATCAATTAAGAATTTGTCCTTTAAATTTATAACACCACCTCCATTCTAAGGTAAATTAAAATTCTCTTTAAAACCTCAAGGTCTCTGTTTCACATAAAAGGATTATTTTTGATATTTCTTAAACTATTAGGGCTACTAGCAACTATTTTTCTAGTTTCTGAGTAAAAGCTTTAAATTAGCTTATTTCATATAGTTTTATTTCCTTTATGGCAACTAACCCCCACCCCATCTCTCACCTCTGCGCTTCTGATTGATAAGCAACTTGCTAAGCTTTATTATTCCCAATTTCACATGAGCAATGCCCAGCTCTAACAACGTAGTTAAGGTTTTATTAAAATTTAATTATCTAATCAGGCATGGTTTAAGCTGGCTAATACCACATATAAATAAGGTGTCAGTAAACTGAAGTAAATGTGCTTTGGAACAAAGAACGAAGGTTATCTGTACTGGGTTACATAGTTCAAAATTCACCTCCACCTGGAAACTCAGAAGGTGACCCTCTTTGGAAATAGGGTCTTTGCAGATGCCATTTATTAAAATGAGGTCATATGAGATTCATGTGGATTTTAAATGAAGACTATGTGAAGACACAGAGACATACACAGAGGCAAGAGGGCCCTGTGACACGGTGTCATCAGAGGCAGACTTCGGAGGCTAAAGGCACAAGCCACAAAACTGCTGGCCATCAGCAGGCGCTATGAAGACAGAAGAAAGGACTGATTCTTCCCAAGAGCTTCTGAGGGAGCATGCCCCTCCAACACCTTGATTTCAGCCTTCTCCCCTGCACAACTGTGAAAGAATACATTTCTCTTCAGATACCCAATTCCTGGTAATTTGTTACAGTAGCTGTGGAAACTAATATAATATCTTTGACTGTAAGGCATGATTGGAGAAAAATAGCTTCCCCGTGACCCATTCATTTTTCAACTGAAATCCTAATGCAACAAAGACACACAGTACTAGTTCAACTTCCTACTTAATATTAACAACAACACAATCTCTGCATGTCCTCCATCAGTCTCTCTGTAAACCACGGTGTCCACACACTCAGTAGCTCTTTGTACACTTCCACTGCTGCAAGGCAAAAGCAAAACAAAACTACAAAAATCAAAGGCACTGTACAAAGATTGCTATTCAAATAGTATGACCACTGAGGAACAATACACTGTGTTTCTCTTATCATTTCTGAAAACCCTGCCCTTATTTATAGTACAAAAAGTAATGAAAATATAGTTTGCAATCATTATAATTCATTGAAAAGCTGACAGGAAAAAAAAAAGCCCACAATTAAAAACACTGACAGAGTCAAAATCTTTAAAGCTTTTCTGGCTGATTTAATAATTTCAACCTGCCTGCCACAGTTCAATAAATTCAAAATGAGAAGCTTTGCGCAGAAGTAGCCAAAATTGGTAAAATAATTTCTTCCATACCCTATATCAATTTTTTTGTGTGTGCTTCAAGCTTTCAGCAAGGAGTGTTAAACACATGCTCTTTTCTTCTCCAATATTTTGGTGGCTGCGTCACTAAGGAAATAGTTTATCAATGTATCACTTGTAACTGACTTTTTCAATGGAATTACGTAGTCACCTTGACATTTTCAACAAGTTAGGTATAGTGGAAAAGCAAAATACACACACACACACACACACAAACACACACAGAAGATGAAATTGCTGGGGATACGATTAGGCTGTTTCATTCTAGAAAGACAGCTTTGGCTTAAATACTTATTCTGAAGAGACTCTCAGAGGTTCAAGTAGAAGCTTTTCCAAATGTCTAAGATGAAACACATCGTGGTTTTCACAATTCTATTTCCATTCATGCCACATTCAAGTGCCTCCTCCCCAGAATACAGTGAACATTTATCACAATAATGAACTCAATACCCTCCCCAAACCGTTTAAATCAATTTAGAAAGGACTCTCTGGAATTAGTCAAATATGTCATAGGGCAGTAAACTTGTCAGCACCTAGTGCTGATATTTTGCTGTTATTTTCGTCCCATTAAAACACTCTCCTTTACAGACCGGGTACTCAATTGCGATGGGTGCCACATGGGGCTCAGCGGGGCGGAAGTCCTGGTGAATCAACATGAGTTTTCTTACTCCTCATCCCAGCTCTGGACAGGAAAGGCCGGAATGAGATCAGGTTGGGGCAGGGAAAGAACTGGGTGTGAAGGCAGCTAAGCGACTGCTCTCCCCTGCAGTGGCTCCTCTGCAGGTCTTACAATAGTCACAGATGTTCGGTTTTGAGAGCCATCCGTGCCATACCCTAAGTTTAAAATAAAACCAGGTTTTCCGGATGCTGTAAGAGGAAGTAGTAGGATGGACGCACAGGGAAAGAACAAGCTTTGAGACCTCTCTCTGTTCCACCATGCTTAACTGTGCTGGTGGGCAAACAGCTCGCCCTCCCTGAAGTTCAGGTTCTTCATCGGAGGGCTGGGAGGCTGCAGAGAGGACAGGTGTGCAAAGCGCCTGAGGCTGTAGAGGGCCAGGACACTGGACACATGTCAGCTCCTTTTCCTTTTCTTCCCTTCCCCCCAACTAAGTTTAGGTTTAAGTTTTAAATGTCAGCAGAAATGCTGCAGATGTGTCAGCCTCCAACAGACAAAGTACAAGGACTCCACCCCCGGGAGAGTTATTCGGGGCATATTTTTCCTGTTAAACATAAATAAATGCCTGTAGCGATTCCAAGGCTGTTATGCTCTACTTCAGTATATACAGATATTAAGTCTGCGAGTTAAAACTGTCATTCCAAAATCGTTCCCTCTGGGACAAATAAATAGTCTTTGTTACGAAGGCTGCTTGGCTGATTGTACAGCTGAGTAATTATTACAGTGTAGGCCTGTCAGGGAATACATCACCCCATCGATACAATCAGGAGGCAAGGTCTTACCACACAGCCCTGCCCGGCATGTGAAGAAAAGGTCCCTTGGCCTGGGAACTGGAACCGAGTCAGGAGGTCTCTATTTACAAGTGAACAGACGCTCTCAGTGAAGGAAGAGGATAGACTCTATGAGCACTGGGAATAAATTAGCTGTTGTGAGATTCAAACCTGAACAAAAGAGACTGCTTTTCAGGTTTATGTTCCTTTGTTGTCACTGGTATTTTTTTCAGCCTTTTCCTCCTTGGATAGTTGGTAAATCTTTTTTCAGCTCTGCTAAGGCAATTTAGGGATGGGGATGTTGTTTGTATTGGGGCCGGAGTTGTAAAGGGGACTAGACAACTAGGCTATGCCTGGCCATTCGCATGAGAGATGCCAGAAAACTGTATCAAGAGAACCGCCAAAATATTAAAAAAAAGACAGAGAGAGAGACACAATCAGATATGAAGTTAAGATAGTTCTCCATCTAAAAATTTTTCTGTATGGTTTGAAAATTATATGAACCATGTGTTTTAATCTTTTTTGTCGTGAAATAAAACATCCACAGAAACATGTACAAGATGGCAGTTCGAAGATTTATCACAAAGGGAAACACTCAGGGCAAGAAACAGGACCTGTCAGAACCTGGAAGCCTCCTTCTAACAACGAGCCCCTCCTGTTCCCAAAAGGCAACCACCAACCTGACTTTTATCTAAGTATACATCCGGAGACATTATGGTTCCGTTTCACCTTTTTAAAATGCTATTTAAATTAATCGTGCAGTCTGTAATCTTTTGTGTCTGGGTTCTTTTGCTTTCACATTACGTTTGTGAACTTCATCCAGGTGGTGACATGGAGGCGCCAGTGTCTTCCTTTTTCAGTGACATATTCCATAACACAAATTATACAGCAATTTATCCGTCTCATCTTGGTGAACACGTGACTTATTTCCAGGTTTGAAGTTATTAATCACTATTATAAATGGTGCTGTTATAAACATTCTGGAATGTGTCTTTTTTGTATGCATTTCTTTTAGTGTGTATTATCGAGTAAAATTGCTCGATCCTGGGGTATGCATATCATAAACTTCTGCAGATTACACCACTTTCCTAGAGGGGCTGGACCAATTCATGTTCCCCCTCGGTAGTTTCAGATAGCTCCTGTTGGCCCATATTCTTGTCACACTTGATGGAATCTATATCTATCTCCCATCTCCCTGTAACAAATTATGTTGGGTACCTTTTCAAAACCTGTTGGTCATATGTTTTAACTCTCTGTATATTTTAAACCCAGTAAGATACTGTTACTGTTTTATGCACTATAGTTTATTACAGTTCTCTGCATAGCATATTTGTAGTTGTATTTCTAATCATGTGGGATAATTTTTCTCCTTCCTAAATAACACTCTGTTAATATTTTCTTTGGCTGAAATCTGTTGGTGGCAGTCTTTCAAGCTGTGTTTGTCTGAAAATGTCTTTATTTCACCCTCATACTTGAAGAATATTTTTGTTGGGCAGCGAACTTCAAGTTGGCAGTTTTTCTCTTTCTATGCGTTTAAAGTATCATTCCATTGCTTTCTGGCTTCTACTGTTTTGCTAAGAAGTCATCTGTTGAGATAGCTGTGGCTCATTGGAAAGTCATTTGTCTTTCTTTCTCTCTAGCTGCTTTTACTATCTCTCTGTTTTTACTTTAATCAGTTTTACAACAATATGGCTAGGTATGAGTTTCTTTTTATTATCTTTCTTGGAGTTGATAGGATTTCTTGAGTTTGAAAATAGAGGTTATTTATCAGTTAGAAAGAGCTGAGCTATTTTATAGTCCATATTGCTGTACCCCATTTTAGGTCTAATTTCCTTCCGAGATTCCAGTTACAAGTCTGTTAGACTTGTAAGACTTGTAAGTCTGTTCTTAACTCCTCTTCTCTATTGCTCGTCCCTTTGTTCTCTGTGTTTTATTTTGAATATTCTTTCACCTATTTTTCAGGTTGCTAATTCTGTCTTAAGTTATATATAATCTGTTGTTAAACCTATCCACAGACTTGTTCATTTTGGTTATTGTTAATTTGGAGTCCTAGAATTTCCACTTGGTTCTTATTTATACTTCCCAGTTCTCTTGTCTTTTCTTGAAAATACTAGCCATAATAACTTTAAAGTGTTTCTGATAACATTTTTTTGTATTGTTATTATTGTTTTTCTGGGTGTTGCTAATGTTGTCCTTCCTCCTCAAGTATTTGTTTATTTTTGACTGTCAGACACGGTTTTTGCAAAGTTGTTAGTTAGCAGAAATTATATGATAACTAGGTGAATGTTACATTCTTCTGGAGGGGATTTAAGCGTGTTTCTGCCAGACACCTGTGGGACTGGTACTCTAGAATTACCTTAATCTAATTTCAGGGGATGAGCTGATTAGGAACTGGACCTCCAATCTCTCTGATCCTGGCCCCATAACTCTTCACATTCTTATAACCTCCCCAATGTCTCCAAGTAGTTTTTTTTTTTAAAGATTTTATTTTATTTTTTTAAGGGACGTTTTAGGCTTATAGTAAGATTGAGAGAAATATACAAAGATTTCCCATATGCTCCCTACCCCCACACAAACATAACCACCTCCATTATCAACATACTCCACCAGAGTGGTACATTTATTGATGAGTCTACATTTGCATATAATAATCACCCAAAGTCCATAGTTTATACTATGTTTCTTTGTTGGTATTATACATTCTATGGGTTTGGACAAATGCACAATGGCATATATCCACCATTACCATTCAGAGTATGTTCAAAGCCCTAAAAAATCCTCTGTGCTCTGCCTATTCATTCCTCCACCCCTCACCCTCTCACTACTAAATACAAAATGAGCCTCAAAATCAGAATGTTGTTCTTTGAAGGGAAAATTAAAATGGTTCATAACAGTGCTTTAGAAAAAGCACTTGGTCCAAAATTATTCCATCTAGTAAGATTTTTCCACTCTTTCAAGGCAATATTTTGGTGCTGGAGAAAAGGTAAATTACCTTATGGAAAGGTCCAAAACAAGGTCCTCTGTCTCGTCTTTTCATTTGCTTTCTATAGTCAGAAACTGATTGTCAGGTTATTATAGATTTAAACCACAAACGTTAGACCTAATTATTAGAATACAGGCAAATAAATAGTTTTAAAATCCCTAGTTATATTAATATTAGTGTTCTGCTTCTGTAATTCATATGGTCTTCATATAAAAGTGTTAAATCACAAGGTTCTTAACTCTTTCTATGCTGTAATTTTCCATACAAATGTGTATTTGAAATTAGACACCTTTGCAAATGTCCAAAAATATATATGCTTGGTTTTGCTCCTACATATATCATGTTCAACATAATATATATGTACATTCACATACATCCTGATTTGTATAATATTTGGAAAGAAATTTATGTTATTAAAAATAAATGCATGTACTACGGAAATAGATCAAATGATTGACCTTTTTTAGATCCTCCAATTTGTATAAATCTTTATAAATGTAAAAATAAGTACATTAAGCAAAATGAGTATCAAAGAGGATAAATTAAAAGAAACCACATCTAGACACATTATAATGAAATTGTAGAACATCAAACACAAAGACAAGGCTGTAAAAGAGAAAAAAGTTAGAACAACTAACAAAGGAATGAAATGAGGCTGAAAGCAGATTTCAACAAAAACAGAAACAATGGAGTCCAGAAATTGGTGAAAATATCTTTAAAATGTTTAAAGAAAATAGCCATCAACCTAGACTTAAAACCCAGGCTTAAAAGAACAAGAGAAAAAGACACGCTCAGACAGATAAAAACAGAAGATTTATGACCCATAGTGTTTTACTCACTCGAGCTTGTAAAGGACACACTTCAAGAAGGAAAACGGACCTAGAAAGCAAGGGTGAGTTGCAAGAAGGAAAGGTAAGAAAATAAATTGGTAAAATGGAAGCAAATTTAAACAATCAATAAAACAATGATGATGTCTATGGTTTACAAAAAAGAACAGCATGCAAGATAGAAAGAAAACAACTGGAGTTGTGTTCTAAGATCCTAGTATCATTCAGTAAGGGTTTAAAATCAGGTTTAACTTTAGACTCTGCTAGGTCATGTATGAACAATTTTATGGGTACCACTAAAAGAATAAAAACAGTGTGTAATTTCTACATTATTTAGGAAAACATTAGCTGCTGTAATAAACACCCAGATTTCAGGGGATTAACACAGTATTTTTCAGAACAGTCTTAAGTTTAGTTGGCAAGTGGTTTTCCTCCACACACAGATTCAGGAACTCAGGTTCTTTCCATCTATGGCTCTACCAATCCTCAGGGTCCCATCATCTTCTGCATCCAGAAAGTAGAAGGTGAAAGAGAATATGGATGAGATGCAGGTACTCCCTAAAAACCTAGGCCCCAAAATTGCATGCATCACTTAAGCTCAAATCCCACTGGCTGGACCTGAGTCACATGGCGATGTGTAACAGCAAGGGAGGACAGGAAATGTAGCTTAGTTGTATGCTCAATAAGAAAGAGGCTATAAGTTTAGGAGTTTAGCCAGGAGTCTTCCTCACAGCTTCCAAATCAGTAAGACAGGGCAGTGGAATAAGAAAACACACAAAATTCAACCAACTAAAAAAGAAGGACGATAAAGGAGAAAAGAGAAGGATAAAAAAACGAGACAAATCGAAAGTATAAGGTAAAATGACAACATCAAATGTATCAGTAATCATAATATATGTAAAATAACCTGTCAGTTAAATGTTAGGAGATTGTTATAATGTATTTTTAAAAAATGATAATAAAATCTAGCAATATCCTATTTATAAGAGACACACCTAAAACATAAAGACATGAAAAATGGAAAAAATACACCAGGTAAATATTAATCTAAATAAAGATTATTAAATACATTACCATTTTTTATGAACTTCATAGGGAAAAACTTAAAGGAATAAAGAGAGCATCTACATAATGACAAAAAAATCTAACTTAATAGGAAGGTATAACAATTCTATATATATATGAATACATCTATTAAAATAGCCTCAAACATGTATAGAGCAAAATTTCATAAAAACACAGAAATTAATAAAACCCATTATTTAGTATGAGATTTCCAAATATGTTTGATATATTGAACACATGCAGTGCACCAAATAATGAGTATACAATGTTTTCACACACACGTTTTCAAAAATTTTGCATGTGCTAACCCACAAAACAAATCTTAATGGATTTCCAAGAATAGGTATTATATTGACCATGTCCCCTAATCACAAAGCAAGTTAAGTTAAAAATCAGTAATATAAAGATAAATTTAAAATCCCCATGTTGGGGAAAATTTTTAAACATTTCTGAAAAACCCATAAGACAAAGTAAAGATTGGAAAGGAAATGTATACATCAGCAAGAACGAAACACATCTCGGGGCAGCCAGATGGCTCAGTTGGTTAGAGCATGAGCTTTCCACAAGGTTGCCGGTTCAATTCCCACATGGGATGGAGGGCTGCGCCCCCTGCAACTATGACTGAAAACAGCGACTGGACTTGGAGCTGAGCTGCGCCCTCCACAACTAGTTGAGGGACAACGACTTGACTTGGAGCTGATGGGCCTTAGAAAAACACACTGTTCCCCGATATTCCCCAATTATAAAAAAAAAGAGAACTACTCCTTCTTAAAAAAAGAAAAAAGAATTGAACCACATCTCACAACAACATGGGTGAATAAGAAGCATAATATTGAAGGGAAAAAAACAAACTGCTAAAACTAATGTGTTATCATTTCTTCCAAACTATTTGTACTTATGTGGTAAACTACACAACTCTATTTTTACAAGACAAGAGAAAGTTAAACACAAATTGGTAGAGGAATGGAACAATGAAAGAACATTCAAATAACCTCACTGGTATAACACATATACCGTACATAGTCTTTTACGTGTATTAAATATTACTATTATCTGATACACTGGCACATATCTCTGTAACCAATTCAACTTTCTATGTGTTCCTTTTATCATTTAAAAATTCCCTTTTATTTAATAGATATTTCTACTCCTATTCATTATTCTCTTCCTCATTACAGATTAGGAAAATACTTCAGATCAGAATAGGCTGGGGAGAAAGATACCTCGAATTCCACATTCATTTGTGGCACTAACTGAAATGAGCAAATTGACACGTTTCTAGAGCCTCCGGGGCCAAAACTACTATGAGGTTCTTGTCTAGAATCGTTAGCCTTTTCAAAATAAAATGACAGCAGTAAGTAGCAGAGGTCTTCACTGTGCCCTGGAGCTAGACAGATCTGATGTAAATATAAAGAAATTAAATAATGAACAATAGTATAGTACTGTTGCCATTTTTAATTACTGGAGATCCAAATAAACATTCTATGACAAGGTTTAAGATATAGTACGTCCAATATTTTTAAATAAACATTTTTGAAAGCACTGCATTTACTGAAGAGTAATAGGAACGATGGAATTTGGAATTAAAGTTTCTGTTGGAAAAATAACACTTTCTTACTATACTCCCTCCATCCAACTGCCAGAATCGGCTTGAATAAATAACGAATACCAGTGCTAACTTAATCTATTGGGAATTTGTTGATGGAAAAACCAGGAAAGAGTTTTATCTCCACTGGGGATATCTTGAAGAAGGGAGTAGAGAGGGCCTGGGGCAGGAAGGAGTTGAAAAAAAAATTTATATATATAAATTTATATATATATATATAAAATATATAAAAATATATATATTTATATATATAATTCCCATGTGTGCATATGTGTTTTTAGTATATGCACACATGGGAATTATTTTAATTTCAACAAGTTCTCAAAGCAGTAACAAAACCAGGGAGAGTTAAAGGAATAATTTAATACTGATGTTTGGGAATACTGAAAGAGACAACGAGGCATTTAGACCTCCGGTTGCTGTTTGTTCATCTAAAATTTAAAAGGCACTTTTAAACAACTTTGCTGTTCCTCAGAGTTTTGTCTCTTCAGGCAGCTTATTTCCCACTCAAGTTTATAATTCTGTATTCATAATACCATAATCATTTCCATGGTAACTTCCTGTGATGTCACAGAGAAAACACTGCTGACTTCCTTGGAGCTCCAATTTCCTAGTCAAAATCATACGTTGGTTTTAGTCTTTCCAATGTAAATAAAAAGTTTACCATTAAAAAGTTCTGGGGAGAAGGTCTTAAAACTGAAACCCTATCTATCATCTACAGAGATGAACAGAGAAATCCAGCAGCACAGGATACTGGTTAAAACTGCAAATACCACACTCTGTCCACTTGGGATTCCTAACCAGGCTCCACGAGTTATAAGGTACACGTACGCGTCTTTGGGCGTAGTATCTCATGGTCTCCAGCTTCAATTTGCCCATCTGTAAAATGGAAAAGGACCTCATTCTATTGTTGCGAGAATTAAATGAGATGATGCGTACATAACACTTAACACGGCACTTGGCAAATGTCAACTTCAGAAAAGAAACCACCTTGAGTTCCCCAACAATCATCTCTGATCTCAGGATACAGAATTGAAGAGGAAGTTGCTATTTTAGTCATCCAGCAAATATTTACTGAGTGCCTGCTCTGTGCCACACAGCGTCTGGGTGCAGGGAAGATAAAGAACAGTGTTTGTTCTGTGTTTCTGGAACTTGCTTCTTCAGGTCAATGCTCACCTCCCTCTGTAGGAGGCTGGTTCCCGGTATGAGGTCAACCTTGATGCTCAGCCCTCTGTATTTTCTCTGTGCCCACACATCCAGGCAAATAGAGCACACATTGAACAGCCTCAAACAGTGAGCCTCTGTGTGGATGAGAAATGAAGTCCAGGGTGGGCAGTACTATTTCAATTTACCATCTCATCTGAAGGAGGGGATGTGGTTCTTTTTAAAGGGTAATTTAAAATGAATAAAAGTCTGCAGCTTGCAGCCAGCTTATAATTATTATTTGGGTTTAAAGTATAGTGACAATTGTCTGAACCTCTGAAAACATAATGGCAGTAAATATCTACCTTCAGAAACCAAAGTATCAGTTAATTCCAGGCCTGCGTAAGTGCCTATTTCTACAGAAACAACATAATAATTTTACCTACCGTGTTTCCCCCGAAAATAAGACCTAGCTGGACAATCAGCTCTAATGCATCTTTTGAAGCAAAAATTAATATAAGACCCGGGATTATATTATATTATTATATAAAACCCAGTCTTATATTAATTTTTGTTCCAAAAAATGCATTAGAGCTGATTGTCCGGCTAGGTCTTATTTTCGAGGAAACACAGTAGCAACTTCATGACAAGCGGAGAAGCAGTTTATGACAGAAGGAAAGCCTAACCCCTTGATGTTTTTTAGATACTTTATTGTCGTCAGATATTTAATCTTTGCACCTAAAATAAAGCTTAAATTTACCATTAGAAATGCTGAGGTGGTCTTCAATGAAAGGAACTTTGAAAGACTATCATGTTTTCTGAGCAGAAAAGAAAAAAAAAAGTAAAGGATGAAGACATAGCTTTCTGCATTTAAGAGTGATGTAAGTTCTCCTGAAACACTTTTTGGGCTATCTGGCTAGCTCTTAGAAAGAAAGGCCTATGATCAAATAACCTTGGGAAATACTGTACAAGACTGACAATGCACATTAGCATATTAAGGGCTCCACAAAGTTCTGTATAAAGAAACCTGTTCATTTGTGTTTAACCAAGCATTTCCAAAAATTATTTAACCAATACCCCATAGAACACACATAAATAAATGCTGTTCTTTACTACTTCCCCATTATGCTGCATATTAACATAGTTACTAGATACATAAAGTGCATTACAGAGTATTAACTCACAACGCAAAACATTTTGCTGTTTATAATTCCCTCAAAATAAAAATAACCTGGGGTTGTTCTTTAACAACCCCTATCAAAAATAGGAATTATCTTTCATAAATGTGCAAATCATAGCTAAATGATATGAATGAATGAAAGCTGTTTTGCTTGTTTGGTTGAAGACACACCTAAAACAGTATGTGGCATGTAAAAATATTTGAATGAATGATTGAATAATCTTTTCTTCCCTTATTCTAATGAAGAGATAACTCTTCTGAACTGCTCTTCCAGACTCCCTAAGAGGTACCAGCAATCTGTGATACTATGAAAATACCTATTTAGGAGCACACAAGAAAGAACACAGACTCGGTGCTAAACAGGCAAGAGTTTAAAGTCTGGTTGCACCAGTAACTAGTTGTGTGATCTTCAGCAGTTAGTTATTTGCAAAATGGAAATTAAAAACTGTATTGATCCCCCAAGACCACTATGCAGGAAACGCCTGGCATAATCCTGGCACACAGAAAAAATTCCAAAATTACAGCGCTCGCTCTCTCTCTCTCTCTCTCTCTCTCTCTCTCTCTCTCTCCCTCCCTCCCTCCCTCCCTCATTCTAACTTACTTTTCCCTAATTTAAACCCTGTGGAAAAAGAAACTCAGTAAAACTTCATGGTAGACTATTCAATGAGATAAAGTAACCCAAAACAAATCTCACACTGAACATGAGAAAAAACAAAACCGAAAAACATACTAGTTTCTAAAGACTGCAATACTATTCCCAGTCCGTTGTCCTAAAGGTGTTGAGTACTGTAGCTTCTTTTAATTTTGAGATGCACATCTTTTTCTCAAACTAATTCAGTGAAACTTGGCGCACGTAATCTTGTTAAATTACCCTATTACCTGTCAAAGGCTGCATCATCCTCAAACTCAAAACAGCATATTTTTACAGTAATATATTGTCTCCCTCCTCCAACAACCCTCAAACAAAAATTTTCCAAAGTAAACCAAGTTTAATGATACACATATGCTAAAAAAGATTAGAGCACGAATTTGGGTATTAAATATAAACCTAATTTACACAAAGAAGAATGGAACTTGTTTGGTTATGGCAAATACCAGCTTCTCCCTTTTGAAGAAACTGGGCTCAAATTTATTTTATTTCCAGAATTTGAAAAAAATGACAATACTGAGAAGTTGATTTGCTGATAAAAAGAACTTCATAAGAGGGTGGAATTTCCTTTCGCTATGTCAATCAGTCATTAGTGAATAAAGGAAAGATGGGAATCATATATAAAAATGGAAACTCACTAGCACTGTGGAGTTACCTGAAGTGCTGACAGAATAACAAGGGAGTCAAGAGAAATACTTTCATTAAATGCACTCTTTACGTTTCCAGTAAACCCAGTGTTTTAAACTTTTGACATTTGTTTTGAAACCGGATTCAGATTTAGTACATAGTGTTCCTTTGTTGGCAAGAGCTGCATGGAAGTTAATGCCGGTAAGTCTAGCTATTCTACACACACTTTTTGTGTGTTAGGGTATCAGAGGATCTATGAATTGGGTCAAAATTAATACCATGTGTATAGCTTTGGAGAAACTTGTCAGATTTCTATTATAAAAACTTGTCAGAAGTGACTTGTCAGATTTCTCTTATAAAAACGAATTTATATTTCTGTAACCTCACTGATAAGGCAGTAATAAGCATGGCAAACTTTCACAAGTGCTATCTCCTAGATTAGTAACGGTGATTTTACACAAGTAAGGTCAAATCACCTGAAAACGCAGGCCAATTTCCAGGCATGTCAAGTACACTGCCCTCAACAGAGGGGCGAGTGCAGCACAAAACATCCTTCTTGGGCTGCTTTTAAGCCATTTGATCTCATTAAATTGTTGACAAATACTTACCTGTCAGAAAAATCTTCCAGCATATTTCTTCATGCAGTAATATAGCCAGTAACTCTGAGATGAGCCCAATGGCATCTGTAACTGGGCTGATAAATTTCTATCTTTCCCTTTCTTGAAATTTGCCAACACACCACACTGACACTGAGTGAAATTTTTTCTGCCTCAAGGAAAATAAAGAAAACCAGGGATATTTGAAGAATTTCTTAACAACACATACACACAGGAAAAACCCAAATCCTGACTTGAGAAAACAAGCACACCACATCCAAAGAAGTTTTCAAATCCCCTTTAGCAAAAAGACCTCTGTAAAAGCAATTCCAGCTCACTGAGGATGTTTACATTTTAGCTATGCTTAAAATTGGGGGCCTTTTACAGTAGGTTTTTCCCCTCACCACCAATACAAGAACAATAAATAATTTTTGTTAATTCATATTTTAAATGGAATAACGACAAAATTCTGGAATGCACCAAATGCAGCAACCTGACAAACACAGCCCCCAAAGTCTCTCTCAAGATCGATAATTTCAAGGAATTTAGTTAGAACAGTGGTTCTCAAGAGCATGCTTGAATATCAGAACACTTCAAGACGAACACGACAAAACCTATGAAATATTTACTGCTCTAAATGACATAGTCCCTCCAAATACTTGGAAAATGACACCGCTATGGGCCATACATACAATTCTGGTTACAGAGGATGATTGAAGTTCCACTGGATTCATGTCCCCTGCCATCATTTAGCTGCCCCCTGGAGCTGCCCCCTGGAGGGCAGTGTCTGCCAACACTGCCCTAGAGTCTCACGTCCAAGAAAGACTGCGCATAGGATTCAATAATATTAAATAAATGACATCGAAAAACATTTGGGTCGAGTCCTCCACAAAGGTACTTGCTATATAGGTAAGTTCCACAGAGACTCCCTGATGCAGGCTCTCAGTATATCCCGACCGTATCGAAGGTCTAACCTTTATAAGGTGTGCAGCAAAAGATACACCGAGCCATGAGAGGAGTAAGAAAATGACGTTGAGCACTGTTGTCCTGTTACCTATGGGACACGAAGAAAAGGGTCAAGGACAAAGTGAATGGGGCAGTAATCTAAAAAGAAATGAGATCTGCTAATTTCTGGATCTTACACCACCTGCTACAGCAAAAGTCTTACATGTTAAAACAAGTCACCACAATATACTAAACCCTTTTAGATTACATTCTGGCCTCTGCATCAATGCTACCTCAGGAAGAACTGAGAAGTGTGGAGCTCTGTCCTTCTGTGGCCATCTCTGCAGTGCTGTTCAAAAGCTCAGCTCTCCAAGTTCCTGCCGCTGCGAGCTCCGCTGGGGAGAATGTGATGGCCAGGCCAGATCCAGCCAGTCTACACTGTTTAGAAAGCTCCCTTTTCCATAAAGACTTGTCTACTGGGTCAAAACCCACCACCACACAACGGGGGACAACAGGAGACGGGGTTGTTTATACAGGTGCCACTTTCTACAGGAGCCACCCTCCAGGCGGGGCTGGACTCAGATCACAGGGCTAAGGACAACAGCATGGTGGGGGTGGAGGTGGACATGGGGGGAGGGGAGTCCTCCTGCACCACACTGAGGAGCAGGGACTGGGAGAAAAAAACCCAAACAAACCTGGGTGAGGAGAGCCTGTACTCTGATTTGCCAAGTTTTCACATCTGCGGTACACAGCCGATAAAATGAAATATACTAAAGTAAAAGCAGTTTATTTAGAAATGTAAAGATTTAGCTCAGACTTGCTTATTTAATGCCTCCGGCATTTTTTTTTCTCCCTAAAAGGAAACGACATTCCTTCACTAAACCTCCTTCATCCATGCCCCCACTGGCCAGCTCCAAGTATTAACAGTTTCTGTCCAGAGTTTAAATGACCTATGCCCTTCCACCCACTTTATCTTCTATAGGAATTCCATTCATCCTTTTGTTACCCACTGAAACCCATTGTGCCCTCCTTTCCCCTCTCACTTTTACTTAAATTCCTAAAGAAACTCTGACTAGAGAAAGGACATAGTTATCCCTGGCTAGAGGGAAAAAGATGAAAAATAAATTTTAATACCATAAAGCCATACTTATTTTTAGTAAGACAGACACAACAGTTTCTAAAAAAACATATGTGTGTAAACACATACATGCACACACACACACACACACACACACACACACACACACACACACACACAGAGTCTTATTTAATGTTCGTCTCCATACACTTGAAAAATGGTAATCAAGTCAAATGTTACTTTCCTAATGCTTTCAGAAATAATTTTCATTCCTAACTATTAAATCAAATACACACAACCTGAAAGACCTTGAAATGACAATTAGTCATCTTTAGTTATACCGATGCTATTCTGCCCTAACACCCCAAAGACACAATGAGGTGATACTGAGTTTTGAATCAAGCATCAAACATCTGGCCTGAAGCGGCCGACAGACTTGCCTTATCTATCTCCTCCACTCAGGTCCAGCTCCTAGAAAGCTGCCCAACATTCACTGCAAATAATTTGTCACTCAAGGGACAAAGCTAAGAAGTAGGCTGTGAGTCCCAACCATAGACAAAAACCCCCAGGCATGAATGAAATATAAGAATTTTTGTCAAGACTCTATAGCTTCTATGGTCGAAAAATAAGCAAGGGATGGAAAACAAAAAACAGCTATGAGGAAAAAGATGTAAAACATACCAAACAAAATTAAGAAACGAGGAGTTAGTTGCATGAGAGGGGTCTTTATCTCAGTCAGCCTGTCCTTTGGTTCTCAAACAAGGGTCCACCTTATCCAGGAAGCGTTCCTTGAGTCGTCTGTTTGAGATGCTGTCGCCCCAAATTCTCCAACTGCATTCCCCTACCAACAGCAATGACAACAATACACTGTAACTGTGTAATTGTTTGTCTGCCTTCCCTGCCGGAATGTAAGCTGCATGAGGACAGGGACCATTGCTAGCTTGAAACTGTACTATCCTCAACATCAAGCATGGAGGAGGAGAGTCAGTACGCATTACTAGAAAAATTAAATAATATGAATTCAAACCCTGGTTCTTTCTACCATTAACTCACACTGTGATGTAAAATACTCAAGTTTCCTGGCCTACAAAATGGAGACAGCAAGATATATAATAACATACCAGAAAGTGCTGGCACAATCCATGGCACTCAGTGTTAAATGTTTTCCTTTCTTCATGCCTTTTCATTAGTCTTCAAATCTCTCCATTCCAATATGTCCCTTTCTGCCTTCCTCCGTCACTAATACCTCTCCTTCTCACCACCACTTTACCCTTTTCCATTCCCTTGCTTTTCCCTCCTGCTCCTCTTTTGTATTTGCCTTGCTATTTATTTCCATCCTTTTATCACAAAGGATTATTTGCATCTCAAAACTATGAACTTTACTTTCCAACTCACTCTAAGACAAAACAATTTATGTGACTACTTGGCTTCTATCCTACATATGTTTTAACCTAGGATTATTTATAGTATGATGCAAAAATGGAAGCAAATGCTAGTTTCATAAATTATAATGAAACATTAAGCAGACTTTAGTTCATTATGTCCAAAAGAGGTCTAAGCCTAATGGGGCATTTAAAATGAAAGGAATAAAACCTACTGAAATAAAACTGCATTTACCTAGTTCGTGGGGGGGAAAAATTCTTTTCATAATAATATGCACAACTTTGCATAATTATTACTTTATTTTTTGGTGCAGCTTCAATGCTATGTTCTCAAAAAAAAAAAAAAAACAGAAAACCACTTTCATCAAAACAGAACTATTTTCACAGGACAATGTAAATAAGAACAAAAGACAAAACACATATCCTTAAACCCAAAGGCCCATAAAAAGTCTCCACCCCAGTGTCCATGACTGAGCAGATTTTAGTATTCCAACCCATTCTCTAAGAACCTAAACCCAAGGCCACCTGCTGCCACCACTCACTGGAGAACACAGAATAAGCAGGTTATGACATCAGCATTTGTCTACTGTAAAGAGGAACTATGTCAAACTATTCTTAGACAGTTACTTCAATTTGAATGAAGGCCTTGCGTGTTTCGACAGCATTTTTCATAACTAAAGGGGGGAAGCTCCATGAACGATTAGACTAGATAACGAATGTGTAAATGTGTGATTGGCGGAAGAAAGCATTCACACGTTGTATTTCCATGTACCGGGGGTGCCAGAAAAATAAATACAAGTGGCCACTTTGGTCAACGTTGCTCAGGCAGGATTTCACCATAATCTAGAAGTGTCTGGATGCTGATGGTAACCACTTTGAGCACCTCTTGTAATTGCAGAAGTCAAACGTGCCTTGTATTCATCTTTTGTTATCGATATATATTATTAAAATTTTAATAGTTTTTTTCCTTTGTTAAAATGTGCATACACTTTTTTGGCACCCTCTGTCTATCAGAGAATTTATCAGATGCCAATAAAACTGGCACAAAACCATACTGACCCCAACCAAAGTCACCATCTGGATGGCTACCAGTCCTGATTCCACTCTCCTATGAAGGGCTTTTCAGAGTGATATTAACTTCTAACCTATTTTATACCCTACAACCAATAGTATAAGAAAAACTGCAAAACCCAGTTTTAGATACTTCTTTCCAAATGTAGCTAATTAATCGCTCTAATTTTCATACTGCTACTTAGCCTGTCACAAATAGTGTTGAAAAGAAATAAACGTTTCTGTGATATCTTAGTTGTCTAGTTTCTAAATTAGCCTCTGAAATATTTCATCATTACCAAAGAAAAAATAAAAATGTGTAGTTTGAAGTAATAGAATGACAATAACCTCAGAACTCTTTAATATTTAAGCAAATATCTATAGATATATTTTTCTTTTTTCATCATTTCCTCCCGTTTTTTTCTTTCCAAGTAGACGTTAGTTTTTAGAGCAGTTTTAGTCTCATGGAGAAAATGAAGCAGTAAGTATAAGGGAGTTCCCATATACCCCCTGTCCCCACACATGCACAGCCTGCCCCATTATCAATACCCCCCCACCAGACTGTAACTGATTTGTTACAATCAATAAACCCACACTGACATACCTTTCTCATGCAAAGTCTAAAGTTTACACTAGGGTTCACTCTTGATGCTGTATATTCCATGGGTTCTGACAAATGACTCATGTATAATTACATCCATCACTACAGTATAATACAGAACATAGGCTCACTGCTCCAAAATTCCTCCAACCCTCTATATAACTCCCGGCAACAACTTATCTTTGTACCGTCTCCACAGTTTTGCCTTTTCCTGACTATCATACAGTTGGAATTATTATAACATGTAGCTTTTTCAGATTGGCTTCTTCCATTTAGTAATATGCATTTAAGGTTCCTCCATGTCTTTTCATGGCTTATTAGCTCATGTCTTTTTAGTGTTGACAAATATTTCCTTATCTGCATGTACTACAGTTAACTGATCCATTCACCTACTGAAGGGCATTTTAGTTGCTTTCAAGTTTTCACAATGAATACAGCTGATATAAACATCTGTGTGAACATAAGTTTTGATTTATTTGCATAAAACACCAAGGACCACAAATGCTGGAGCATATGCTAAGAGTACGTTTAGTTTAGTAAGCAATAGCCAAACTGTGTTCCAAGCTGGCTGCACCATTTTGAATCCCCACCAGCAATGAATGAAGAGTTCCTGTTGCTCCACATCCTCACCAGCATTTGGTGCTGTCGCTGTTCTGGATTTTGGCCATTCCAATAGCTATGTGGTGGGTATCTCCTTGTTGTCTTGATTTGCATTTCCCTGACGACATGATGTAGAGCATTTTTCTATATATTTACTTACTATCTGTGTATCTTCTTTGTTGAGGTGCCTGTTAAGGTCTATTGCCTAGTTTTAATAGGATTGCTTGCTTTCTTATTGTTGAGTTTTAAGAGTTCCTGAAGATTTTGGATAATAGTGCTTTATCAGATATGTCTTTTGCAAATATTTTCTCCCAGTCTGTGATTTGTCTTCTTATTCTCTTAACAGAGTCTTAGAGTAAATTTTTAATTTTCATAAAGTCCAGCTTCTTAATTTTTCCTTCATGGATTGTGTCTTTGGTGTTATATCTAAAAGTCATCATCATAACCAAGGTCACCTGGATTTTTCTCCTATGTTATCTTCAAGGACTTTTATACTTTGTTTTTTGACGATATTTATGTGGTTCTCTTTCTGCACATTGTATTCTATTCCACTGAATGTCTATTCTTTTGCCAATAGCACACTATCTTGACTACTGTAGGTTTATATTAAAACTTGAAGTCAGGTAGTGTCATTCTTCCAATTAATTCTTTTCTTATCCTATATTGTGTTGGCTATTCTGAGTCTTTTGCCTCTCAATAAACTTTGGAATCAGCCTGTTAATATCCACAAAATAACTTGCTGGGATTTTGAATGGGATTGCATTGAATTTAGAGATCAAGCTGGAAGAACTGGTATCTTGACAATACAGAGCTTTCGTATTCATAAAGTATCTCTCCATTTATTAAGTTCTTCTTTGATTTTTTTCAGCACCGTTTTGTAGTTTTTTTATACAAGTCTTGTACATATCTTGTTAGATTTATACATAAGTATTTCGTTTTTGGAGGTGTTAATGTAAATAGTATTGTGTTTTTTATTTTAAATTTCACTTTTTTATTGCTGGTAGAGAGGAAAGCAATAGACTTCATGTATTAATTTACATTCTGCAACCTTGCTATAATTTCTTATTAGTGCAAGGACTTTTATGTCCAAATCAAGTCTGACAGAGTCATCTTTATTTTAAATGTGTATACATACATATATATACACATACATACATACATACATACATACAAATATACACACACATTTGGGGGGGGGCAATATTTTATTATTTAAAATTTGCCACTCTCCCCCTGTAAAAAAATCACTGGCCTGAACTGAAACGCCTTTCACCCATTTTCCTGGAGCTGAGAAGCCTCAGGATGGGGGTTCAGCCTGCAGAGCAGGGCCCAAAAGGCAATGTCACCAGCCACGATCCAAAATGCAGATAAAGCCAAAGTCATTTATTATTAGCTTAAGAATCAGAGCAGTATTAACTGCCTAATTGTAGCTGGTTGAAGCTAACATTAAAATGTATTTGTAGGTATATACATAGGTATAGTGCCTAATAAGTACATAAATTAATTAATTGATGGGAAGAAGCATCTCAGAATTTAAAAAATGTTAAATAAAGGTAATCTACAAGTAAATGTTTGCTTCAGGTAATTAGGAGTTAACCATACTTTCAAGGTGCCTTACACATGCAATAATTGACATTTACGTAAATCATTAGGTATGTATGTACGTGTATCACTATATTTAATAAAATGGAAAATGGATTTTCATGGTGATGTACACTATTTCGAAGTCAGATGTTTGATGAATCCTCCCTCTAACACAGAAGCCGATTCCTCCACTCAAACACCACTTACCACAAAGAATTCATACTCGATCTCCTTAACGACCCTTCCTTACATGACAGAGAATTCACAGTAAGTATAGTTATCTGATTTCTCAACTTATAAAAAAAAAAAATTAGGAGTCGCTGATGGATGCAAGCCTTGCACGTGGAAGAGGTGATAACTGACAGCTTGGCCTCTGCAAAGGACAGACAGACAGACTCTGGACTGCTGAGGCAAGGACACAGGGAGTACCTATAGCGGTAACCGCAAATCCTCCAGAGAGGCCTCATCTTTGCTGTGCAGTCCCTGTTCAATCAATGTAAGGAGCACTCGACACATTTAAGGAAAGATTTAACAAAAACGACAAAAAGCAAAAGGGTTCTGGTATTTGACATCATCAACTCCAGTTAGATAAATAATGATCCGTGAAACACCTTATTTCCTACCCAATGTCAAATAAAGAAGCCATTGCTCTATTTTCAAGGTTTTCTTCCTGAAACAAACTATGTCAATGCTATCAAAGATGGTCTGCTAAAAAAACTAACGTGCTCTCCTTCAAAATCCCTTACCAAATATTTGAGGGAGTGTGTAAGGGGCAGCTTGTATTTGTTCTGCTCTGTCTACTGTGTTCTGTCTCCTTTAGGCCTATTTGTAGGCAGAAAGCCTGTAGACAGCTGTTCTGAGAACTCCAGGAGTCCAAAGCCAAGAACCATGTTCAGGCATTGTTGCTGTTGCAGCCAGGGGTTTATACATGCTGAAGGTGAGAATATTTCTTCATTTGCGCCCCTTTTACTATTTTCTCCTACCAAGCAAGCAATCGTCAGAGTCAATTATTTACTTGTCACCCCAAGTAAAATTATTTTATTCTCTTAAAATATCAGGCTTTTTATTCCGGGTTTTGTTTTCTCTCCGCTGACTAAAATGATACTTGGATAGACAGGTTTTTTCTTTTTTATTAACAATCAACATCCATGCAATCCTTTCAAATTTAGCCTGTGGTAATCTATGTTAGGGGAAAGAAAGAGGGAGGAAAGAAGAGAAAGTAGGAACTTCTGGTTCATGCTTCAAAGAAATACTAAAATTACTGCAAGTCAAAGAGAACAGCATGCCTCACATTACGCTGCTTCTCTGTAACTAAGAGAGAAGTAGCAAATGCAAGAAATTATTTTGTGTTATACACTGGGCATAATTTTCACCATTTTAATAATGACATTCAAACTGTCGTAATTTTCTTTCTTTATTCTGAAACTTCTTCTAACTACAACAAGAAGAAAAACACCAAGTAATGTCCATGGCTAGCTGACTCTTCACATGAATGGAGACTGATGAAGAATAAATTTCGTTTTAAATACATGTCATTACCCGAGTTCTATGATTAAATATTTACACTAGCTGTCCTCAGTCAAAAATGAACCAAATGAACTTCTGTTTGATCCTCTCCTCCACAGGATAAATTTTCCTTTTTCTAGTGCTTTGAGAGTGTATATTTTGGCAAGGGTGGATTGAGGAGCTGGGCAGGTGTTAGGGGTGGGGAACACTCGCTTTGTTCTAAGCAAACAGCCATCATCTGGCCTTCGGCAATTCTAGCAAGTTGAAGTCCTGCCCACCTTCCAGCAATTTGGGACCTGAGCACCCAGCTCCAGTGGAATTAGCTTTCTCTCCAGTGGGTTCCTCAAACAACTGACCCACAGAGCTCTAGAGTTCACAATTATGCAACACAAAGCTTGACCATACTAAAAACCTCTTATTATTTATCAGTATATAATGCACAAAAGAACTTGAAATCGCCTGAAAACGCAATCTAGGGTAAGAATCTATAAATCCATACATTTTATGAGGTGAGTATCTATAATATTCAAGAACAAAGTCATTGCAGAAGTATTCGTTATTGTTAAAATTAATGATATTGAAGGTCAGTCACAGGTGAAATTTGCCTTAAAGGCAGAAGTCGAGCAGACCAGTAATTCTGGTTTAGTTAAGAGTACATGGTCTTTGAATATCATATGTCAAAACAGTTTAAGCACAACTTAGGGCCGGCCTGGTGGCTCAGGTGGTTGGAGTGCTGTGCTTCTAACACCAAGGTCGCAGGTTCGATTCCCACATGGGCCAGTGAGTTGCGCCCTCTACAGCTAAAATTGTGAACAATGGCTCTCCCTGGAGCTGGGCTGCCGTGAGCAGCCAGAGGTGGGCACGGGCTGCTGTGCTGACCTGGGCCAGGGAGCTGTGTCCTACACAACTAGACTGAGAAACAACGGCTTGAACCGGAGTAGGGGGTGGTGTGGAGACGGAAGAAGGGGGGAAAAAACCCACAACTTTAATAGCAAAAGGTCTCAAGTGGTTAATCAGAAATGAGAGGTACACACGGCATTTTACAGTTTTCCAATTGCTGGCACAACGACACTCTGTGCTCTCTAGTGGCACTGAGACGAGGGGCTGCGTATGGGACCAAGGGCTAGTCAAGTAATGATTTCATTCTTTTTGTCATTTTTCTTTCAAGTGGAAGACTCCTAACACTCTCTGCTTCTGACAATGTTTATAAACAGAACTCCGAGAAGTGTTTAAACACACACACACACACACACACACACACACACACACACACATAGGTCTTTCCAACAAACTGAGATGGACAATCAAACGGCTGAGTCCTCATCCTGCAGACATGGACTTGGGAGCACTTTTAAGACCTAGTTTCCACAAAAACCAAACTCAAAAATTGCCCGAAAGGCTGGTTTTGATCTCCATCAAAGAAAAAGAGTATACAACTTAAGATTTACCACCATCAGTTAAACTAACAACTCTGTTCTGGGAAAATTTAGAAAACATTAACATTAGATAAGGAGGTTCACTCAAATATATGCATTAGGTTCAAACCTTCAGGACAACATTTCATTTTAACACATAAACACTATATTCCTTATAACATACCTTATAATATACAACTAAAGGCAACATCTTTTATGTCTTATAAGAACATAACTATTAAATGCAAGGTGACATAATATTTCATGTTACTCCCTAAAATTTGCCATGAATTTTAAAATTCATCATTCACATAACACCTGCATTCTACAATTCTGAGAGCCTTTTATTAGAGGGATTCTACGTCTTCATATACCACACCCAGTGAAGTGCTAAGCTAAAGCATAAATGCGTGCTTAGCAGATAAACAGACTATAATAATATTAAACTATATAACATCCTTCTATAAGTAAGCCTTCCTCCCTTCACCTACCCATCCAAAAAATACTCTATAGTTTTCCCTTATATTATCAAGTGTAGATGTCTACTCTGTGATAATATACACTCAATCCATTTGTGTGTTTTTTAAGGTTGACTTATATTTCCTCCCAAGGCAAAACATACTGCAATATAAAAATCAGCAATGCGGTGATTATTACATGCTTTAAAACTATAAATCATTAGTCGTTCTATATATTTTGATACCTTCCTCACTGGGATTTCAGATAATAGAATTTAACTCCAAATTAACAAGGGTTAGATAAATACCATAACAAAATAATAACAGTCGGCTTCAATAAAAGTGGAATCACAATCTGAGGGACAAATTTAAGTCAGTTTACTGCTTCCCTCGTTAATCTTTCACCTTCTAAAATGCTTTTACAACTAAAAGTGAGAAAGAACTTAACGTTAACAACTCTCTACTCTGTGATTCTTTAACTTTTATGGAACATGTTTATTCCCCGTGTTCTATGTCGCTCCCTACATTGCCTCCAATACGTGAGTCCAGCTGATAGAATTCACTCAACAACAAAAAGTTCTGAGCTGACTTTGAAGCCCAGTGGGCTGGTGTAACTGCCTGTGTGGGCAGCATCCCTGTTCTCCCGTGGTGTTTATGAGGTCCAACGTCATGGCCCCCATGGCTGCCCAGCTGCAGCTCTAGCACAAAAGTGACATGCACTCAATATCACCCTCAACTTTCTCCGCCATGTGGCGTCCGCTCACATGTAGATGACTTTACCGCACTCCTCCAGGGCTTTCTCAGCACAAAACCTCAAGGGCGGACCTTTCTCTCAGGAAAGTACAAGAGGACACCTAACCCACTGATAGGTAAAGGATACCCACTGAATGCAAGGTGCTGTGCTCCCCACACAGGGACAGTAGGATGGAAAGAACACTGAGCATGGAGCAGCAAGGGAGACAGAAACCGAAGCAAAGAGCCACACCTCCCAGCAGAAAGCAGCACGTCCAATAAGGTAAAGTTCTATGAGAGTTCTGAGGGCTTGGCAACGTCAGAGAAGGCACTGTGAATGAGGTGACAGCTGGAAAGGCCCGAAAAGGATGGGCATGAATTAGAGAGGCAAACAAAGGGCACTCTAAATAGATGAGGAAAATGGGGACACCACAGAATGAGGCAGGCAAGTGTCGGACATCCAACCATTCAGTCGATTCATATCCAAACGTATTCTACGCCACGCCTTAAAGTGATTCACATTTTAAAGGACTCCGTCAACAAATGTTTATTGAACGCAGAGAACACAGCCGCAGGTACTGTTCTACGTGCTGGGGATACACTGCGAACAAGACACGGAAGTCACTGCTGTCATGGAGCTTACTTTCCAGGGGAGGAAACCGGCAAACAGACCCTCACATGTATGTACAAGTTAACGTTGTGTAGTATGGTAAGTATAAAAATAAAGCAGGGTCAGGGCACGGTGATTGCAGGGGATTTCTCTAAGAGTCATCAATGAGAGGGGGATATGTGAGCAAAGAGCTGAATCAAGTGAGCCAAGAAGAGAGGCAGACAGTACAAGGGAAAAGGCTACTGCAGGCATCCGGGGATTGTGACAGCTTGGACTGAGGAGGCTTAGAGTGGGCATGCTGAATCATAGTGCTATGTATTAGGAGTAGTGTGAAGAAGGAGGCATCGGAATTTGCCAAATGGGGCTGCACCCAGCTGGAGCCAAGGATGGCAGAGGGGAAGCGAAAGACGAGGCCAGAATGGGAAGCAGGCACTGGACCACTGAGGGCCAGCTGAGATGTGTAGTCTCCTTCTGCAGGTGACAGGGGGCCAAAGGCCTTCATGATTAAGTAGATTAATCCAATGGCAGTGTGCAGACTCCATGGGAAAGACGACACTGAAGAGAGGGAGACATGCACCCCAGTCCTTGGGGCAAAGGCTGCTAATTCTGAACTGGTGCATCCAAAAGATACCACAAAGACAAAGGGAGTGCCGCTTAATGACTGGATGACCCTGAGATTCGACCCTGGGTGACAGGAGGATGATAGGCCATGGACAAAGCACGGCACCTGGACAGAGAAGATCTGAGAAGAAAGACAGTATGTCTTTCAGCCTCAGACACACTGGGTTTGCGCGCTGGCCAACCTCACAGGTGGGAAAGTCAGCTGACGGTGTGTGACCACAACTCAAGCACCAGTTAGGGCCGGAGATCGCGGGTTGGCGTCATGAGCATAGTGGAGACTACGAAAGCCCCAAGTTTGAAATCACCTCACCACCAGAGAGGAGGTTGGCAGAGAAAATCTTGGCTAGCATGCCAGGCACAAGGGAAAGGAAGGAGGAAGTTTCAAGAACCCAGCTCTGTGCAAGGTCAAATGCACAGATGTAAAGGAGGCTGAAGACTGAGAAAAGGTTGATGGCTTTTGTGACTAAGGGTCAGGAACTGTTAAGAGTATAGTTTCATCATGAGAGAAAGGTGACCGCAAAGTTCTAAAGGAAGTGAGTCATTCTCGGAAATACAGATGACTGCACACTATTTATCAAGGTTTGGTTATGATAAAGATGAACTGGAACTTGAAGCAAACATAATCAGTTAGGAGGGTCACTGGGAAGAGCTAGGGTTCATGGAAGTTCTCACGCTCTACGTAATCCCGAGAACCCCACATGCGAGGACCTTATAGGAAGAACTCTAAGTTTATACAAAAGCTCTAGGTTCTGACTTCCCTTTTCCCTTCTATAAATACCCTATGCATCTTGGCACACAGGCCAGAGTGTGGACGCGGTTTGCCACGTCTGCATGTGCTGGGTTGCAATCCTTTCGTTTTCCCGAATAAATCCCTTTTTGGTGATGAAACACCTAATGGATATTATTTTCCAGCTGACAGGTATAAAAGGAAGAAGATAAAAGGAATGGTAGCTTGAGAGAGCAGCAGTCATTTGTTTGTTTGTTTGTTTGTTTGTTTTTGGGGGTTGTGTGTGTGTGTGTGTGTGTGTGTGTGTGTGTGTGTGTCTTAAGGGTGAGAAATAATTTTGAGGAGCTGAAAGAGAAGAATCAGTAAAAAAGGGAGAGACTAAAACGGTAAGATGACATCATCTACTAAAGAACAAGGTAACAGAAGCGAGGGGCAGAAACAGGATATCCTTGGAGAGGAGAAAGGGCGCTTGGTCCTCTGGCAGACAAGGGCAGATGACCAGCTCTGTGACCCACGGACATGACTCATTCTGTGCCCTGTTGCTGACCGCTGCCTACCCCTGAACATAACAGACTGGAGTCAATAGTATGTGAAGCTATGGGCTGACCAGTGAGGCAGGCAATAGGCTCTGTATAGTAACGCACTTCCTATAATCACTTTTAGGAGGAACAACAAACATCCTGACTAATGCCGTTCTTGTAGTTGATGTCGTGACATCGGAACAACCAAATGTTGTGCGTCACAGTTTATCTCCTTTGTTTAGTGCACTTAATGGGAATGTAAGAGGTGGGTGGTTAAATACCTTTGGTAAGTGAATGAAGAAGAACCTTCTACACAATGAAAAACATGTTATACAGAAAAAGAGTCTATTTTGTTTCTGAAAATGATTTAAACTCCTACTTGATTTGCCTTTCACAATCACTTGACATTGACAATTCAGTTTTAACTTTATAAATCAAAAGGATTCTGCTTTTCACCTTAATTGTTGCGTCTGTATATCAAGTTTTCTTCCTGGTGCCATAACACCACTATTCCACAGCAGTAAAATGCAAAATACATATATAGAATGCTATAAAGAAGAAAAATTTCATGGGGCCTGATTTAGAAAACAAACAAACAAGGAACAGAAGAAAACAGAATACCAGGATGAACTGAGTAATTAATGAGATAATCATGTTTTTGCCTTTACCTGCCTATAGAGGACGCCCGCATTCTTTGGCTCATGGGTCCTTCCTCCGCCCGCAAAGCCAGACACAGCAGGTTGAGTCCTCCTCACATGGCATCAATCATAGCTCATGCTAACTGTCCCCCCCCCCCCAAAAAAAAGGGAGTTACAGAAAAAAAGCACAAGCCAGAAACAAATGTAGTTAGGCCTGGAGCTTTTTAAATAATTGGCCATGATGCACCACCAATTTTATTGGAAACTGTAGTAGATAATGAAAATGTATCTTTGTAACTATATTTTATACAGTATGCCAAAACTGTCAGTGAAGCTTAAGTCTTATAATAACTGTGATTGGGTGACAGACTGAATGAGTTAAAATAGTATTACTTGCCCCTAATTCTACTTAGAAGTTTCACTACCTTAATTACCAAACTGGTCTTAAAACCACACACAAAACAATCAAGAGTTCAATTAATTCCTATTACAAAATGTGAAGAATAGGAAAGACCAAAAAAAAAAAATATCACTAGATTATATAACACCAATCAATAACCTAGTTTCAAAAATCTCCTTATTAAATACTAAAAAGATTTGAAATGGTAACTAAGAAACAAAGAACTATTCCCCATTTCACATATTTTAAAAATATTCTTGAATAAACTATCTGCCTTCAAAAGATTTCATCTTTCACTGATACAGGGTACATGGCAAAACGATTCATGGAGACCGTCCACGGCTACAAAAATAAGTCGTTTTCCTTAACAGGTGTCAAGTCGGAATTTATGCTTCACAACTTGTAATGGAGTCCACAGAAACATAACATTTCTTTTAAAATCTGAATTAGCATGTTACATTCTGAAACGCCGTTTGGCAGAGGGAGCTGGGATTCTGGGGATTCCATGCCAACTATGCGTTATGGACGGTACCCCCATACTGATCTATAACTACTCTCTGCGTGACTTTCTCCACCAACGGACTGGAAACAACTCGAGAGTGGAGAGACTGGGTGCCTCAGACAGCAGCACAGCACGGTGCCATCGAGATACACCCAGCCACTTGTAAGTGGAATGTTGCAAGGCAAGGGAACAGCTCTAATGGAATTTCCCACAGAGAAACATACCACCCTTGGATACTTGCGTCCCCAAATGCTCCAATTCAGGAAACTCATAAGGAAAACTTAAAAATAAATAAATAAATAATGCCACAAGATTAAATGAAGGGAATTCCATAAATCCTGGAATCCTGAAATGATTCTCAATCCCAAACCCCTGATCTGAACTTTATTATGGATCTTATGTCCTATAATGGTAACATAATGGATTTTCAATGCTTAACCTTCTTCAACAAGCTGTTCCACTATTCTATGTTGTAAACTGTTTCCAGAGCAGTAAGCAGATCATCACCGAACACATATTCTAAATGGATACTTCCTGTAAGAACTGACATCACTAGAAAATGTTGCCTATAAAATCAGGTGATCTTCAAATACAAGTATTAATAGTCTACCTAGACAGATCACAATATACACGTGTACTGTATTAGCTTCCTACAGCTGCGGTAAAAAGCCCCATGTGGCTCCAAAACAACATAAATTTATTATCTTGCTGTTCTAGAGGTCAGGAGTCCCAAAAGGGTCTCAGTGAGCTAAATTAAGGTGTCGGCAGGACTGCATTCCTTTCTAGAAGTTCGAGGGAAGAACCTTTTTTTTGCCTTGACCTGCCTATAGAGGACGCCCGCATTCTTTGGCTCATGGGTCCTTCCTCCAGCCTCAAAGCCAGACGCAGCAGGTGGAGGCCTCCTCACAGGGCGTCACTGTGACCCCCTCAGCTTCTCTCTTCCACTTACAAAGGCCTTTGTGATTGCAATGAACCCATCTGAATATTTGAAGATCAACTCCTCTTTGAAAGGTCAGCTAAAGCAACCTTAATTCCTTGCCCATTTAATTCCCCCTTTGCCATGTAAAAACTTATTCACGGGTTCCAGGGATTAGGATGTGGTATCTTTGGGGAAGAAGGACATCATTTGGTCTGCCACAATTTGTAATCACCTATTAGTACATGTAACGTTTTATTTTTTCATACAGATACACAGACATACATCATACCTACAAAAAAACAATTCTTTAGAATTCCCTGCTCTAATTTATGAATTCTAGACTCACTCTGCTGAATAACTGCACAAACACCTTTAATTTGGTAGGATTAAAATTTTATTTAAAAAAATGTGTTCTTGAGAGAAATTCCAGATGATTCTAAGAGTGCAAAGTAGAAAAGACCTTACTTTAATTTTTAAAAATAACAATAGCCCACCAAAAATCTCTTTTAGGTTCATAAACAGTTGATATCTATTACAGTAATCACATTTCAGGGCTTATTCTAGACAAGGTCCTAAGGTTCCCGTCCACAGTTATAATTCATTCTGCTATAGACAAGTTGACCTATGGCTACACTTTCAGTAAGTGAATTTTATCTCAAAAGAGTGACTTTTTCCAGAAACTCACATAGTCTCTGTTTGGTTATCCAAAGATATCTGAACTCTGTCTCAACTGTCACTGCTTTCCAATAAAAATAAATCATGACATTTTAATTCCAACCTCAGTTGTGGGAAAAGGGACTCATCTTTACAATTCTACTTTTTTTATTTTATTAAGTGAAGAGACTTACACAGAATAAATATTTGAACTTAAGAATGCTTCTTTTGTCAAAAATTCAATTCTCTAATAATTACGTTGGCCACTTTCTTTAAATAATGATCAAAGGAACAATTTACGAATCTTCAAAAGAGCAATTTAAATGGTAATGATGCATTCTAAAATACATGACTTTAGGTTCCCCAAACTGACCGTGTTCCTTGGAACACTCGGCAATGTAAATTGGTGTACCTCAACAAAACAAAACAAAGCAAAAGAACCCTATTCTCTGATCACATACGTTTGGGAAAGGATATGTACTGTGCTCCCCTTGAGAGTCACAAGGGACACTAATTGTTTAAAACTCTTAATTTTAAAGTCCCAAAGCACTGAAACTTCTAACTGCTCACCCTCACGGTTTTCAGAAAGTTTTCCTAACACCCCTATAAATATCCTGGCCTGAGACAGGAGGGTGAGAAAAAAAATGTTAATGCAGAGAATATCTCCTTCCAGTATTACTGACT
This sequence comes from Rhinolophus hipposideros, assembly GCF_964194185.1. Lineage (NCBI taxonomy): Eukaryota > Metazoa > Chordata > Mammalia > Chiroptera > Rhinolophidae > Rhinolophus > Rhinolophus hipposideros. The sequence goes on along the minus strand of NC_138062.1, from coordinate 36,097,215 downwards.
TACTGAGCACTCAGAGCAGTCTCAGCACCATTGGGAACAAATCCAACCCCAGTTTAGTTCTTGAGCGTTTACGAGATATACCTACACATATCAAACGCAGAAAGAAGGCCAAACTGCAACTATGATTAAGATTTACTTGGAAGCCCACAAATATGAAAATGCACTGCCGCGTCGAATTTTATTTATGTGGATGGGTCATTTAAAAGAAATGATGCTTAACCCAATATGACTTTAAATGACCCAAGTCTAAACAAACCATATCGTGTTTATAAATAGTCAAAGTATCTCACTCAAAATGCTGGCCCTCCCACAGAGCCCTGGCTGTTCCACCCACTGTGTATACACAACAGATTGGATTCATAGAAGGCATTGCAAAGGTTTTTGTCTTCACCCACTGAGTTAATAAACAGCAATAGTCAATTAAAAACATGGAGGCAAATTTTGAAGGAATGGGAACTTTCCTTTAAGTAATTTGCACCCTGGTTTTCAATAAAGTTCTAGAACTATTTCAATCTAAATTTAAAATCTCAACTTTAAGCTTAAAATGTTAACTATTTAAATATTACTGACTCCCCCCTTTTAAAAGTCCTATGAAAATACGATCTACTTCTTTAAGTTTACTGTCATTAAGTAGAAACAACACACTAGGCAGGCTCCATAGCTTGAAAAAACAAGGTTGCTAGACAATGAGTGTCCTCCTGCTGACAGATGGTAAAATTGCAGTGTTAAGACCCAGGGTATGCACCTTCTCGGTGCCCACATTTCTTCACTTATAATGGAAGAGGGAAATAACACCTACCACCCGGAGCTGTTGTGAGAATTAACTGAGGGAAAATATGCCACCCACTTAGAATAGTCCCGGGACGTGAGCATTCAACAAAATGTCCTGTTATTATATTTCTGTTGTCTTTACTACACTCTATCTGATGTCTGTTGCCCCACAGTTGTTATTGATAATAAAAAGGAAAATAAATTTCTCCTACACTCAATATTCTAAATTGTTAAGATTAGATTTGCCCAAAGTTGTGACAGGTCACTCACTCCTCCCTCAACTAACTACCCATAACCACCGCCATTATTGTTCCCATCCAAGTCTTGAACCATCAATGCCTTTTTCGACTTTTGCCTGAACTATCTCTCTTCAGTAACTGATTCACTCAGCTATATTTATCAAATACCTACTAAACCGTATGTCAGGCACTATTTGACATCAGACATAGAAAGACCTACAAGTATTAGGTCCTGTTTATAAAAGCCTGTTAGTCTAGTGAAAAGTGAAAAAAAGTGAGAAAAAAAAAAGAAATTCAACAGTTGAAAAAAATCGAGAATGGAAATATATCCAAGATACAGGACTGGCGACACGGAAGGCCTGACTGCCTGCCAAGGGGAGAGAAGGCTATGCCAGGGTGCTGGGCAGGTGGGCGAAGGGAGGAAAGGCGCGCCACGAGGGGACAGCGTGCTCCAAGACAGACATGCAGGAACTGGCTCTGAGAATTCGAAATACTGGATAGGCAGCTAGGGCACCGGTAAGGCCACGCGAGGTGAGAGAGGAAGCGGGTGTCAGAGCCAACAGGTTCTTGCAGACAGTGCTCATTTTTATGGACTTTAATCAGTCATCAAGAGAGGGCTCTGAGATGTATACAGGGCAGTGAGTGTTCAGATACACACTCGGAAAGGATCGCTTTTAGCCATGGAGAGGATAAAAGAGTAGAAGTAGAAACTAGGAAAAAACAGCCAGCCCAAGTCCTCGAGCTTCATGATTTTCACAGCACCTGTGAAATTAGTTCACTCTTACAATCACTCCGTGTGGAGTGGGCATTGTTATCCCCATTAAATGTCAGAAACGGAGCTTCAACAAGATCAAAAGACTTGCCCAAGGTCAGAGAATAACGCTGAAATAATTGGCTAAAATAGCCCCTCGAATCCGGGTTTTTGCATTCTATTGGCCCTCTCTCCTCAACTCCTTGAAGTTAAAATAAAAGGCAAACTTTGGTCACATCACACCCCAGAGTCATAACGAACCTGATTTAGCTGGGACAAATGAACTGACCTTGGCTCATCAGATGCTTTCTGCCTGAAACAGCATAGTCCATACATCATAGCCATACACAAAATCAAGTTGGTTCAGTAAATTTTTATAAACTGTGCTTTAGTCCGGAAAATTGGTTGCTTCTAGATATTTTTTACCCTTCTTTGGTGATATGCTCAAACCCCCAAATAAGGTTCACGTCCATTAAACTCAAATTAAGCAGGACTTTAGTTTAATCCCTAAACTCTGAACACGATATAATCTATGAATCTGATCAGTGGTGGAAAATGCCTGGTTGTAAATATTAAGTCTTAATGTGTAGCGGATAATAAAAAAATTCTAGCTTACTCAAAATTGTTGGTAAATGGGATGTTCTGGTTAATTTAATGTTCTGAATATCTGGAAGTTAACATGTAGTCTACATAGCATAGAAAAATTACCAATTTTCAAAGAATTAGAATAAAATAATTTAAAATTAAAAAAACTGCATAAATATGACCATTCATTAACAGTTAATGATAAGTAGCATGTATAGAAAGCTTACCATCGAGGGCAGGTACTCTTCTAAATGTTTTGTGTCTATTAACTCATTACATCACACTTTACCTCATTAACAATTGATAAGGAAGAATTGTCATTCTAAGACATGAAAAACAAATATAGTTATTTTAAAACGTTTTGGGGTTTGGCTTCTGGAAAAATGAAAGTGATATTTCACCGAAATAATTCATTGACTGATTTTCTTCATAGCCTCCAGATAATGAGCAACTTAATCAGCAAACCACCTCCCTCCACCCTATTATTCCACAGAATCATTACTCTTCCATACTTGTCAGCTCTGCCCTTATAAGCTGAGATTTCATTAAGGGACATAATTGAAAATCTAGCTTTCAGGTAAGTCTGAGGGTCTTCCTTCCCCCTCGATTTCTCTATTTTTTTTTACCCAGAGCAGCTTTAAAACATTTCCTGTCCTTGTTAGTCACCATCTGCTGCCCCATCCTGTACTCTGAGATAGTGGTCTCCAAGTGTCATTCTGATTCTGTATGGATCCCTAAAGCTGAAAAGTACTGCTGATTGGTTGTTGTTGTTTCTCCATTCCTGCCTGACTCTGCTAAACCTGTCTGTTTAATCCACCTAAATAACCCTGAGAAAGCAGTGTCCTTATCCAAATTACTCCAGGACAGGAGTTCTCCACTGAGTGCATTCTACCCATTCCTCACCAGGGAACATTTGGCAATGACAAATTTTTTATTGTCCCTACTGGTCAGCTGGAGATGCTATTAGCATCTAATAGAGTTTAGGAATGCTGTTAAATATCCTCCGATGCCCAGAACAGACTACGCCCCCCACCTCCAAAAAACAAAAAAACAAAAAGAGAATTATCGAGCCCAAAATGTCAATGGTGTGAGGTTGAGAAACCCCGATCTAGAATATGATCTCGAACCAAATACAACAATCTTCTAGTTCTCACAGGAAACAAATGAACACATAACTCCTCAAATATATCGTCATAGCAGTTAAAAGAACATCGGTTTCAGTGAAGACCATTTACTACATCTGAAGAGAGATATCCTAACAGGGGCTTTCATGGATGAAGATTGACACACTTCTAACACTAGACGTCTCATTTCATAGACTTTGCCATACCTCCAGCACAGCTTTGCTAGAATGAGCTGCCTGGCCGTGTTCAGAAATAGCCTCATACTATTTCCAATAGGTCACCACAATGGTATTTACTACAACATGAATCTACCTGCACTCTTAAGGATTCTATTTAAAGCAATCCATAGTAAATCAATTTCTAATTCTAGGTCAGGGTTTCTCAACCTTGGCACTATTGACATTTGGGCCTGGTAATTCTTTGTTGGGGAGAGTGGCTGTCCTGTGCATTGTAGGATATTTAGCAACACCTCTGGTCTCTACTCACTAGATGCCTGTAGCACCGCCTTCCCCAGTCCAGTATGACAAAATGTCTCCAGACATTGCCAAATGCCCCCTGTAGAGGGAAAATCACTCCCATACCCCCACTGACAACAACTGCTCTAGAGCTAAAAAGAAAAACAAAAACAAACAAAACAAAATAAAACTCAAATTTAAGTTTCCTACATCTAGATTTTTCACATATTAGGTTTGCTGGTTACAAATATATTTAACTAAATCAACAAGTGCTTTTATGTTCTTGATATTCTTAAAACAGGATTCCACCTATAATCCTTCTGTGGGGGAAAAGAGCACAATATTCCCTTAATTCTTAATGAATGCAAATGGAAACTTACAAACATTAAACAGTACCCAAGCGTTATGAAAATCTGGCTTACATAACAACACAATAATATCCTTACAGACTAACCTAGTCATCAAGCTTTTCTGTGTATAGCTAAGTTTATAGAGATGTCATTTACTCTGTGACATGATAAAATTCATAATAAAAAACACTAACGTGTATTCAATATTTACTATGAATGCCATACGTCCTGTTCTAATAGCAATATACACAAACACAAAAATTTAAAATCCGTTTCAATGACACAGTAACTCTATATGATAAGTACTATGACTATTCCCATTTAACTATGAGGCAATTGAAGCACAGAGCAGTTAAGTAACTTGCCTAAGATCACACAGGTAATCTGTGACAGAGCGGGCATTTCACCCCAAGAAGCCTAACTCCAGAATCCACATTCTTACCTTTTATTGCTACACCATTTCTCATATAATAGCATGCTATATTAATCATTACAGATCACATAAGTTGATCACATAAGTTGCATGTTACAGGGGGATTTTACTTAATTTCTTTCAATGATATGTCTCCTGCATCTTCAGTAACAAAACTGTTCTGGACCATATATTCCTCAGGATACTTGCCATGTACTTTCTTACAGTATGGCCACTATGCAGTAATAATGGCACAGCCTCTGCAGCCTGACTGCCAGAATTCTAGTCCGGAGTCCACTGTGCGAATTATTAGGGCTGGTCACAAACATTCGATTCTTCTGTCCTCCTTGGCACATGGCAGGCCTGCACTTCCCCACTTCCTTTAAATGCAGTCATTCATTGCCAAGTGACTTGGTTTGGACAATGAAATGTGACCAGTAGTAAAATATGTCACGTCACTTCCGAGTGGAAGCTTTAAAAGCCAGGCTTCACTCACCAGTTCCCCTCCTAGAAGTCTGTGTTGAGATGGAGGCTTTGTTGACCAGGGTCTCTGAGTAACTACTGTGAGTTAGATACATACCCCTGTGATCCCACACTGGACACGTATCAGGAGTGAGAAGTCAGTCTTTGTTGCGGTAAGCCCCTCAATGTAAAGGTTGTTTGTTACTTTACCATAGCTTAACCTATTCTAAATAATACAGTTACTTACTAGCTGTGTGACCTTAAACAAGTTACTTAACCTTTCTGTGTCTATTTCCTCATCTGTAAAATTGAGATAAAAGTGGCTACCTCATAGTGTTACGGTGAGAATTAAACAAGTTAAAATACACATAACGCACCCAGGAGCTCGCCTGGCACACAGCAAGAACCCACTGCTTACCCCAGATCCCCCCCCTGCAAGCTAACCGGTATCATCACTGCAGTCCTGGGTCTCTATGACACGAGCAATGGATATGTAAAGAGATATATCATTTCTATATTGTTTCTTATTATTCTAATAATAAAATGCTAAATATGCAGACTCAAAAGCTAACAAATAATTGATTGATGGGCATAAGCACTGAATAACAAAACCCAGGATCTCCTCTATTACAAAATGAATGAAGAAAGAATAAAAGAAAGAAAACAGACGAGAGATGACTACTTAACCAACCCATCTTTTGCTTCTGCCTCATCCTCTGCCAGTAATACATGTATAAACAAACACAAATACACACACACACACACACACACACACACTCTCCGTTCTCAATGAACAGATTTAATTTGCCAGCCAAGAAGAAAGAGATTCATCAGAAAGAGCCAAAAATGTGGTGCCAACTGGCTGTGTGACATGCACAGTAATGTCTACTAATGAACCAGCACCTGACATGTAGTAACTGGGAAGAGAATAAGCAGACAGAAAGGGAGTGATGTGATGTGGAAAACCAACCTGGAATGTTCCTAGACACACAGTGAAGGTGAATGTGGCTAGAAAGAGGATTATGCTTAGAATCATGGTACATTTTAAAGAACAAAATCATCCAAAGGCAATTTTCAGCAGGTGCTTTTTTTTATATATACTCAGGAAAGAAAGAAAACTGATCTCACGAGTGGAAATGGTTGCTCGTGCCGGTAAGTTGGTGGACTGTATCAATAAACTAGCATGCTACAAATACATGATTCTGTAGGCTTTAGTAGACATGCTTTTGGTGAAGAAGACATGCTTAAAGGCAGAGAAAAGAACCACACTAATGTTTTGAAAAAATATTCTGCTTTACTGAAAAACAGCTTAGTGGGGGAACTGGGGTAATAAAATGTGTACGTGGAGTTTTATGTATCTCTAAATGCAGATTTGAATTATAAGGCCCTGAAGGTTGTTCATGGAGGGGACGACACATCCAGCTGAGCCACATGTAGGAATCTGGAAGTTTGGTGATGGCGAGTAATGTAGAGTTTTGAAAAAATTAGGGAGAAGTTCCCTGAGACCAGAAAGGTCAGCAAGAGACCAGTGAAGATGGAGGTCAGCTGGACACATATTCCTGATAAGGAGTTGGTAATAAGACTGCAGAGAGAAGCAACCCTACAGTCTTAATCAGGAAACAAGAAATAAGCTTATTCGCTTATTCCAAACCTGTGGTTCTTAACATTTTTGGGTTATGGAGCCCTAAAAGAGTCTGAGGAAAGTGTGTAGAGACCCTCTCTCCAGCAAAACAAAAAATACATTTTCATGTACACACAGGATTCTTCTTACAAACTCAAGAAAGAAAAGAGAAAAAATGCCAGAGGTTTCTGGACCCACTAGACCTACGTATGCCAAAGGTCACAGAGACGAGATGAGGGGATAGATTAGAAACGTCCTCTTCTGAGAACTAGAAGATGGGAAGCTAAAACCAACAATCTGACAAGAGACCAAATATCAGAACAAGGGGACAAGCCAGAAGGACAACACACTCTCTGTAAACACTTGGCCACCACTCCCAGACACCTTGAGAAAAATGCTGCTTAGACAAATGTTTCTACAATGGGATTGGTGAGAAATGAAAATACTGAGGCCTCGGGTTTAAAAAAAAAAAGTTGAGAATTGAGAATATCTCCAAGCTGGTCCAGAACTGGGGCGTTAGGTTAAGTCCAGCCTGCACCCGTAAAACTCATCACAGCAGAGAGGAAGGGAGGAAGGGAGCCCCCCCGCCCCCCCCCCCACACACACACTCCCAGTGTCCTAGGTGTAGAAAGATTCGGCCCTGGACAAATGGTAATAAACCATCTTCCCCACTAAGAAAAAGACAGAATCTGAAGCTGCCATTAAGCTGCTGCCCTCCCACTTTACCAGGACCATGAATCTACAGGATACCTCTGTCCAAACACACAGCACATTCTTACACATCTGTCCTCATGGACACGTGAGGAAGAGAAGGCTGAGAATTAAGGATTGTTGTCGATCGGGGTGAAAGGACTTCCTCAAGGTCAGAATTGACAGCAGAAGGGTCAGGAATCAGCTCTGTGCTCCTTTCACGAGGAAGAAGTCATTGCCTCCTTTATTCTGGCACAACTCAGCCAACCGAGCTGCCAGCGTTTGCTTGTAACTGCACGTCGTCGTCTAACTGCTCAATAAAATGACTACAGGCTCGTTAGCTTAGGGAATACTCACTTCCACTCTGAAAACACTTGGGCGAAAGTACTTGGGTGGCACTAACATATTGCTACAAAGAATTCTTTCATCGTTACCATCTTCCTTCTACTCTCTCCTGCTTCACATTTAGTTCTGCCTCCCATCACTTCAGAAGCAGAATTTACAGCTTCCCTATGCTTTTTCCTATTATTTGATATTTAGGATATTATAATTAATTATTTTAGGCATAAACATTGACAGGCAAATCATTCCCAAGCTAATTCTTTTTTTTCCCTTCCCTTGCCCTTTTCCAGTTTAAAGATTCCATATCGGTCTTTTGTGTACTCTCAAAAATGACAGTGTAATTGCTCAGCAGTGTCCTTGCTCGATTCTTAGATATTAGAATTTATGAGCTACATTTGGCTCCTTTAACTAATGCTTCATTGATCTTGTTTTCCTATTTACCTCCCTCTTCAATATGGAAATTTTGCCTTTTTACACCCATATGTGGATCACTGTTTCAGCCAAAAATGAACCAATAAGAAAGGTTATAAATCTACCTACTTTGTATAAAGGGAGTATTTTTGCTACCATCACTTATTTCTATTAAGCCATGAACAACATAATGCGGGCCAAGTCCACAAGTGCCATACAGAAAACACCTGATATTCAAGAAGTCAATCATAGAAGGAAATGAGAGGTTTATGAAGTAAGTTCTGAGTCACAAGTGTTGTTCAGAAAACAAAACAGACACCTGTAAGGATCAACCTTGGAACTAGTCACTGCTGCTCAATGTGTAGGCTGCATGCGTTCTTATTAAAATAACTGCTCAAAGACCTTCCCAAAGAAATCAAAAAGCACTAGGTTTAAAACTTTTAACCATTCCACCTTTAGCAATGTCCACCTCAGTTATCAAACATTTCTCCAGTGATGCAATGAGTACATCATTTTAAAGAAGTGCTCAGAATAACTGCAACTAATTGTCGATTATAACCCAAAACCAATCGATTACAACTTTACTTTAAAAGTAATGAAGATCTCCTGGGAGAATCACAAAGCACAAACTCTCCAAGACACTGAAAACATCTAAGAGTGAAATCATAAGATAATCAACTTTTTCTAAATCAATTCAAACTTCTCAAGATGTTTTACTAATAAATGCGGTTTTCACTTAATTATTTAAAGAAGTGGTTTGAGAAAATCTGTTCAACGAAGGATACTAACCTGCTTTATTCATTACCCAACTTACCTCTCTTCTCCACAAGCTCTTCATTCAGTACAACGACCTATGTGCTTACAAGACGTCACTGAACATTATCCAAGCATGCCTCTCCTCGCAGGAAGGCCTTCTGACAAGGAGTGAAGACTTCTTTGTATAACATTTTCTAGGGGCTAAGAAAGTTAAACCTACGCCCCTGCTCCAGTCTTCAAGCCCCTTTCTCCCATCTCCGTGATTTTTTTTTCATTTGGCACTTTTTAAACAATCCCTAGTTAGATTAGTGTTTTTCAAGGAAATCTTTGAAATGTCATTTTTCACTGCAACTACAGAATAACAATAACACCCAAAGGCAAGGCATAACAGAGAAAGTAAGAGAAAGCTGAAATGAACCTAAATTTAAACATCCCCCAATTCGTATAGGAAATACGTGTTAAGTGTTACTTAGAAGGGACTTGGATAGATTTTCTTCAACAAATTCACCCCCCAATTCTGTATAGGCATGTTTGGTCTGAATCTCTGCATTCTAAATCCCTATCCACTAAAGTCAAGTCCTTGGGGGTAGGTAGAGAAGGGTTGGTAAGCGTCTGAGCAATGCGGTGTGCTCCAGGACAGGCCTACCACCACCGTCAGTCGGTACACCTGAGTTCCACCTGGGCAGACACTGAGAAAGCTGGGGTGTCCGAGTTCAGCTGCTCCAGAAAGTGATCTAAAACCAAAAGGTAAATGTGGCTATCTTCCTAAAACGAAAAATCAAAAGCACAGGCTGAGATCCTGCTGAAATGTTATTTGGACAACCTGACATGCTTCAGTAACCTGTAGCATGGTTACTGAAATACAGACTGCTCTAGGCATGAGCCAGATCCCTCCTCTGAGGCTTTGCGAAATCAGTGCTGGGAGCTTCTGCAGCTCTTATGCCCGGGGTCCCTAAGTCTGCTGACCAGGTAGTTCATCAGCGGAAAGCATAGCAGTAAAAGTGTTTCAAAACACATGAGATAAAGTTTCAGGTCATTTGATTTTCCAGTTATTCATATTTTGAATACAATCTGAAGATTATATATATGAACAATAAAGTTTATATGCCAAAAATATCATAAATAGGATCCTTCGATGAGAAGGGAGGGATATGAGTCTTCATCAAATATTTTTCTACCTCAATTAGAATACTTTTTTCTTTTTAACAGAGTAAAAATTATAATGCTTAATGATTCTCTGTCACTGTCCCCAAAGGGGAAATACTCCGCCTAAACTAATTCAATCATTAATCTGATCGGTGATTTAATCACAAACATAAAACTTCTTTCCGTGAAAACTTTTCTCTCCATACAGACACCTCACTTGTGCAGTGGCTCAAATTCTAACATCTAAGTAATCTTTTTCTTTCATTTTCAGGATAAAATACCACTTCCAAAATGATACCCAGAGGAAAGAGATTTGAAACATTAAATTCATGTCTTCATAGCTAAGATTTGCACTTAAACAGTTTAGAAGTGTTTTCTCTCAAACATTAGTGGGCACAGAAATTTGTTCAAAATACAGATTCCTGTGTCCCAGCCCCAGGAAACCAAAATCAGTGGGTCTGGGGTGGGACTAGGAGTCTGCATTTTTAATAAGTACCCTGGTGTTTCTGATGCAGGTGCTTTTGAAAAACAGCACTGCAGGGAAGAGAATGCATTTCCATTATAGCTGTCCAGGTTTCAAGCCCCTTCTCCCAACTCTGTGATTTTCTTTTCATTTGATACTTTTAAAAACAATCCCTAGTTGGATGTGTTTTTCAAGGAAATCTTTGAAATGTCATTTTCACTGCCAACTACAGAATAACAATAACACCAAAAGGCAAGGCATAGCAGACAGAGTAAGAGAAAGCTGAAAAGCTCACACTGGTTCGAAGGAATCACTGAAATTTAGAACTGGGTGGGATCTGGATCATTTTAGGCTAATTCTCTCATTTTCCTCTTTAAACGGTATTTGAAGCACTCCCCTGACTACTAATGTCGTTATCTACATTCTCCAGTTACCTCATTCACGCTACGAAGTGAGATGATGCCTGAAATTTAAATCAGTTTCCACGGCTTCTTGCACTGGGTTTTCAGTAAGCCTTGCTTGCATTTACTGTTTTCCTATTGGAACTTTTTAGAATCAAAATTCTTCCTTTGATCCACTGATTTCGCTCTTTTCCAAAAGATGACTTAGAACCTTCTGGAAATTCCCACCCAACGACAAATGGAATGTGTTGCACTAACTACAGTAAACTTATATTTTTAAATCACAAATTCAGATTTTCATTTAACTGCAGACACGGCAAGCGACCCGGGAGTTGCCAAAGTCAATATGTTAAGTCTGTCTCTAGGGCAACAGACTAAAGAGTAGTAAATGAGGTTTGGAACTGCATTCCTGTTCATTTCTGATGTAGCAACAGGCTCCTACATGTTCCCATCATGCTCTGGCCATCCTTTTGTCTGATCTCGAAATTACATGGAGTGATTTTGGGGATGTAGTTCTACTTTTTTTTTTTTAAGACATTGTTTCAATTTTTCTTGCTGTTTCCACACATATTATTTTTTTCTAATTTTCACTATTAGTCATGACATTCAGCTGCCTACACAAACACACAAAGGTACACGCACCCCACCACCCGTTTAAAAATCTCCCATGTCAACTGAGAACCATAAGTATTCAGGGGCTTAATTAGGAATCTGCAAACCCCTCCACACAATGGACCAGTGCTGATTCAGGAAGTATTTCCTGCTGCTTTGGAAAAGCTCTTCCCAGTGTTTTGTTTTTTGGTTGTTTTTTTTTAAGCCACTAGACAGATGATCGCTTTCTAACCAATTCTCAAGTTCCACAATACATCTTTTTTGTGGACTCAAGAATACAATATACTGCCAATGCCAGAATGTCCATCAATCTAAATTCTCCAAGACCATAAATTCATAATTTAAGTTCATCTAACTATAACCAGAATTACTGGAAAGGGAAAGACACAACATCCAGTGTCCTAATTGAGCAAAATGCATGTGGGAATATTTAAGTTGAGTTGATATATGAAGGATGTCTAGTAATACATAGGACAGAATAATGATTTTTTGTAAGTGGCACATATTTAACCAAGACACAATAACAACCCCATAATGTTAAGCTTTTCTAAACTTAATCAGTGATTTTTCCAGTTCTGTTGTTAGAACCTGTCAATTTCTTTAATTTTTAAAATTGTTCAATTGTTTAACATTTGGTTAATAAGCTACACAAAGGATGGTGTATAAGGCTCTGTGTGAAAAAGGTACTGAAATTATAAAACTGAAAAATGTGAGTTACCCAGTTTTCAGTAAAGCGTATGCAAAACACAGTTACATCGTCATATAGATCCCTTGATACACAGAGGCAAATCCACTACAGTTAACATACCCATATTCTGTAAGCAGATATCCCATCACAACGAGAGGATGATTGGCATCAAACACCTGCTAAAATAAAGTGGTTATCTTTTGCTGTATTACAAACCCAATTCCTAAACTGGTCTCGAGTTTAAAAGAATTTGCTTATATTTGCCATAGTAAGAGTTGTGTCTTTCAAAGATTAAAGGAAGAATGAAGTTCTCAAACACAACTTCATCAACTCTGATAGGGAAACCTCTAAGAAGGAAATGAAATGAACTGTCAGCTCTGAACAAACCTATCTCGAGTTAAGCACGTGTCTACGAATGAAACGTTCACAGAAGGCCCTAATGACGGTGCATATTCGTCATAGCACATAGCATACTGACCAATAATCTATATATTCAAATGCCCGTGTTTTAAATCTCCATCTACGTTTGTCTACGGTTCACATAAATCCACTACATTTGATAGCCACAAACGAAGTAAGCTTGTGTCCTTATTCCAGAAGTAGCAAAAATAGTTCAGAAAACAAAGCTCCAACTGGCCTAAAGTCACCAGCTATCTACCCTCAAGATCCTGTTGTTGAGGGAGAAAAACGTACATGGAGAAACCACATAACCCAGCTACAACCCATTACCCAGCAATAAGAGTAAACCTCAGTTTTCTGCTACAAATAAATTGCTCAGAAATACAGCAAATGCTGCTGAAAGAAAAAGCAAAATTGCTGCAGTAGATCAGAAATAAAGACTGCTGTCTTGTAACTGCAGGATATCCTATAAAATTAAAATGTGATTTATAAATCATTTTGAATGCTACCAGAAACCAAAGGCAGGCCGAAAGGGGAGTATTTGTACAAGACCAGCTTCAACAGATTCTTCCTATAAAACAATCTACTGAAGAGAAAAATGGTCACATTAGTTTCTAACGAAAGGTAGAGAAAACATCTCTCTGGTCATTCACCTGTACAAATATCAAATGCTTCATCAGAAAGAAAAACACAGTTTGGCCAGGGGTGTCACATCCATTGTAAGTTGCAAGTTGCACCAACGGAAGGCCTGATGGGTATAAAGCTACTTCAGAAGCGCAGATGACACTTTTACCTGGCCCTTTTACTTTGCCTCCAACTGAGTCTTTTCATGCGAATGGTATGTTGTTAGGCAACGTGTTTACCTGTTCAAGTTTTACTGGGAAACTCAAAACTTTTTCATAGCATGCAGAATAGGACTCAGCTATATTTTACTCCAAAGGGGGCAGCATGAAAAAGATATAGAGAGAGATAGGCTTTCCAAAAATAGGATTTAAACAGGGGAGGGGGGGCGGGAGGAGTGAGAGGGGAACATAAATGTTCCCTGGCATATTTTAATCTTTCCATCTAGGTATGTTGTCTGCGTGTATCTCTGAACCATCAGACTGAGTGGGGAGGAGGTGCGATCCGGTCACATGCATTCTGTCACTTTGTTCTGCTCCAAAGACACTGACGAGGTCACACTTAATGCCCAAAAAATTCACTACGTGCCTAAAGGAGAAAGTAGAAAAAGATAGGCAGGCCTGAGGGTGCTATTATCTACTTAAGCATGCAACCGTATTTTAAACATAATTAGACTAATTGCCACCCAATCGTAGCTGGTGCGTCTACACACACAATTAATTAGAACTGATTTTAAAAGCCCTGTTTGGAATCCTTGGTTCCCCATTTCCTACAAATCAAATTACCAGGGAACAAATTTAATTTTTCAACTTTTATTTCAAGAGAGAGACAAATTTATATTAACTGGGTCTGATCCACTCCTTTTAAGTCATTTAACTAGCAATTACTTTACTCTGAAACCAAAAGCCAATTCAAATTTCTTCATCTATAAAATAATTCCCTGGTAAATATGACAATCTTGCCAGGCTGCTGTAGAAACACTTAATCTCACAGCTTCACCTAAGACAAGAAAGTGGCAGGAAATAAAGTTCCATCTTACAGGAAAATTAGAAAAGTATACTCTTAAAGCCACCTCGTGCCATGTGCTTTATTCTCCACTGGGTTTTCGACCACAAATCAAATGTAATTAAGGAATTAAAAAAGGGCGTTAGGGTCAGACCCGATGTGCTGATTAGGAAAACGATGACGACTGAAGACAAAAAAAGACTCAGACACTGGAACTGGAGATGAGGTTGGGAAGGAATCGTAGGGACAAGAAGCAGCAAACAGAAAGTGAAAAGGGGGGAAAAGAGAAAAGAGCCAGCGTGATAGGTTTACACAGAGATTGCAGCGGCTGAACAGGTGAGGCAAGCAAACTAGCTCAAGGATCTTCTCCCAAATAAATATTTACTGAGTGGATGAATGGTGGGCCGTGTCCGCAGCGCCCTCGGAGGTGTGGACCTGATCGGGGGACAGTGATTCACACGTGATCAGTCGCACCTGCTGGCCTGGGGATGTGAGGCCCAGTACAAAGGTGGGTGCTAGAGCCCGGAAAGTGGAAAGCCGGCTGGGCCGACCGGGATAACCACCACCTGTGCCTGAGCTCTGACCGAGTTCAGCAGGAAGGCTGCCTTCTGAAGAGGTGAAGAAATCGGTGTCCTTTGACAAATGACAGTAACACACGTGGCCGGGAGGGGGGGCAACCTTGTGCTGGGGCCAGAGGGAACAGTATTAGTGAAGAAAACGCAGGGGTATTTCGACCTTGCGAGCTGAGTCTGAGGAGGTCTTCTCACATTCCCTAGATGACAGAAACGCGGACGCTGACAATGGGAATAGACATGGGAAAGGGAAACGCCTCCATGAACAGTCCTGTTTCCCAGTGCTGGGCTTGGTCGGAACTGCTCCCCTGGTCGATAGACGTCTGGGATTATCCAGAGGCTGACAGACACCCAGAGTTCCTCCAGCTTAAACGGTGCAGCCCACTTAAGGGACCTGGCAGAATTGCCCGAAATAGCATTCGGTGATCCCCATTAGGGAGGAGAGAAGACATCCCCTAATTCTATGTGGAAAGCAGCTCAAGCACCACCGCATGGTAAAGCACGGAACTATCTGTCAGTGGACACCATACAAGGTCCAGCCCACTGCTGGGGGTACACAGGCAGCAAAGGGAAAAGTGAATTTGCTGCAAGCTGTGGCTCCCGGAGTCAAACAGCTACAGGAAACACGTGCAGGTGTAAGTATGGTCATTGGTGAAACATGTGACTCCCATCACATGCATGAGTGCCTACACAGAGACACTCACGTGAATTCCACATGTAACGGGTACAGCCATGGTAAGATCAGAAAAAGACAATTCACTGCTGACAGTCATCAACAGGCTCAGGACACTCAATGCCGCCCACCCACAATTCAGTTGTATTATGTTGCCAAGGGAAATACAGGCTCTCGGAAGGCTACCTGGAGTCCACCCTGCCTCACAGGAGGAAATATGCTCAAGTCACGACACAGCCAAGATTAATAGGTGTTTCCACCCACTTCTTAAACAGTTTTAGATACAGAAAACAATGTCACTTCTCTTCCAAAGAATCTGTTTTTGTGCAGAGGAGTTTGCAGAAATATAATAAAAAGACCGTGTTCCCTTCCAGGCTCTCGTTCGCTGGTATCCTACCCAGCTTGAAAAGTACGAGTACTGAAGTACACTGCCGCTGTCAGTTATGAAGGGCGTGTGTTCATTTCTCAAAGCTAAAAACTGAGATACTACTATAGTTTGAAATCATGTTGCTAATCTCCCAGGGTAAAAACAAAGGACCATGGCATGCTCTTTTTTGTCTGAAATCATTCCATATTCACTTCCATAAACCAAAACAATACAAAATGAAGCACCAAATGAGCACATGACACTTTCATTTTCTCATCCATGAAAACTCTCAGTACCAACGTAAACATCTGAATGATTAACATTTTCCCATTCGCCACACTTTTCAACATGAGGCTGGAAGAGCAATTAAGACCAACATGCATCCCGTAAAACTCAGTCACTGATTTAAAACTCAGTCACTGATTTGTTCCTTTATCCTGCTCTGATTGAGGGCCTACTATGTACCAGATAGGGTTCTAGCAGCTGGGGATACAGGTGGGAGTAAATGTAGTCCCCAAGTCCTGGCCCTCACAGGGCTTACTATCTATTGGCAGCAGGGTTGCAGGTGTGGAGGGAGGAATGTAGCTTTAAACGGACATAAGTGCTACAAAGAAAAATAAAGCAAGGCAAGACTAGAAGACTGACAGGAGTAGAGTGAGGAGCTGTTTTGGATACAGTGGTCGGAGAAGACACTTCTGAGGAAGGGATATCTGAGAAGAGGTCAAACTGAAGTAAAGGAGCACGCCAGGCGGGAATCTGGGTGAAAGACGTTCCTCCACATCAGGGCAAAGAGCAGACACGGAGGCTTTGGTGGTTTGATGAACAGCAGAGAAGCCTGTGGGGCTGGAGCAAAGAACATAAGCTTCAAAGGTAAGGTGGAGAAAAAGGCAGGTCTGCTTCTATTGCTTCAGTCTAATGGGCCACTCTATAGGTTTTTGTTGTTGTTGTTGTTTTTAATTAAAGTTTATTGGGGTGACAATGGTTAGTAAAGTTACATAGGTTTCAAGCGTACAATTCTATAACACATCAGCTATAAATCACATTGTGTGTTCACCACCCAGTCAGTTCTCCTTCCATCACCATATATTTGACCCCGGTTACTTATTTTGATAAGAGCTTGTCATCACCCCGCGATGTAAGGGAACAAGTCTAGGAGACACGAGTGAAAGGGGAACATAGGAGACTATTTCAGAAGTTAGAGCTTAACCTGACACTCTCTAAATGCTTTCCCCCTTTAGACTTGGGGGTTTGGGGTAGGGAGCTACTTCTTACATTTAAACCTAAAGATACAGACACGAGGATGTTTACATGCTCTCTATACACATCCCTCTCAGTGACTTTTAGTTTGAATACTTTAAAACTCTTGTTTCAAATAACCTCAGTCAAGCCGCCCCAATATCATGCACAAAAGATGATCCTCCTCCTTTCTTTTATTCTATGTACATGAAAGTCATGTGGGAGTGAATAGTGCTTTTGTCCTTAAACAGGTTAGTTGAAAAACAGAAGCAAACTGTCTTTTATTGTCAATTTATCATTCAAAAAAACCTGACGTTGGCTTTCGTCCTTCAGAAGCTTTTAACGGACAGATACATGTTAGCTTTATTCCGTGAGAAACGGAATGCATGGGGAGTGGTCCACATCTCCCTTTGCTGAAAGGAAAAAAAAGATATCAGTAATGCAGGGTGACCTCACCTGGGAGGAATGCACCAGTGACAGGGAACAAAGGTGGCTTCCTTCAGGAGGAAACAATCTGTTTCAGAAAACTGCTTCACTACTTTTGAATGATTTAGGGCTGCACAGTCCGCTGGAAACAGTTCCAGTCTTTAACCTCTATTTATTTTATTAACGAAACTGTGTGTCATATCATTCTTTGTCCAAGCCTTACAGAAAAGCCTAGCATAGTCATTCATCAAAACTATGTATTGTTCAGGTCACCTTTGATCATATGTGTTTGTGCCAAATACATGTATTTATTAGGTGGAGACTATCAACAGAAGATTGTATGTCCACAGGAGTAAGGACTCAAGAACCAGGTGTGACGTGAAAGGTAAGGCAATTAACCTGAAGTTTCAGGTTGCACGAAGTATACACGAAAGGCCTGCATGTTCACATTTTAGGGCATGTTGAGTTTTTCATCGGATAAAATTTATCACAGCTGCCTTTTACCAACAGTGTTATCAATGCAAAACAGGTTGAGAACAGAATGAATTCATTCATGGCTAAGCTTGGTGCAACAAACAGGACACAGAGTTACTAAATACTGCTTCACTTGCAAGATCACAAAACGTTCTGTTACATATTTTCCCTCAAGGTCACATAGTCAGGAATTTACTTTCCTAATTCAGACATACATTATTCCATAGGACCAGTTCTTAAAATGATTTCATGACTATTTAAAGGTGATTCTGCTGTCAGACTAAATCTGTTACTGTTTCCAAATCAAAACTACTGATTGATACCTGTAAGACCCAGTCTTATTTTTGGGGAAACACGGTAGTTGTGATTTAATTACTCCCAATTTTGCAGATTGTATTATCCAGTAGTACATGGCTGCCAATAATTATCAACTGCATACTTGTCAGATAACACTCAAATGACTAGGAAAATTGATATTAAGTGTCAAACTGAAAATCAGTTTGGCCTCTATCTTTAACCCACCTACTGTGCTCCTTTATATGCCAGTGTGTCTACGGGCCACGAAATGGTGGCCTTTCAGTCCAGGCACAGAGAAGAAATGCATCCTGAACAACTGAGACATGCATGAGCAAAGTACTACCTCTCCTTTCCTACATTCTACATTTCAACATATATCACTGAAAATAGAGCATGTTAAATAAATCCCACACTGGCCAACAACCCCCAGTTACAGAAGAGATGGGCACAGCATAAGCATGGCTGCAGTTAAACCAAGATACCAGCTAACTGCTAATGACGGGTGTTCCCTGCCCCAGCTACAGACCTGATACCACTAAACTGAAAGGAGAAAAAAGCCACCAGCGAGGGCTGAGAAATGTACATATCAGGTTAATGAGAAAAATAAACGCCTCTCAGTACAGGAAATACAGCAAGCTAGGATCACAACGAAGGAACTTAAGTAAACCTTGCAACACACACAAATTTACATCATAAATATTCACATAGCATTGCCACTCCTTCCACACAAAGCTCTTCATTCATAGCATACCTAGAAACCACAGCGTGACACATTTCTAAAGTTACCAAGCCCTCCAAAAGCAGTTGCTCCTCAAGACATGCCGTTCTCTTTCATCTATAATGAAATGTTAGATAGACCTAGTGGTACTTATTTGTAGGTATCACATAGCTTAGTCTCTTGAGAGAGGTAATAATAACTCAAGGTATTTCCATGCATTAGAGTTAAATATTTGATACATTAACAGTCACAGAGAAGCAGCCTTGCAGGTTATCTGAATCAGAGAGCCCGGGGTCCTTGTCATGTTTCATATCATAGCTGACTGGCTTATGATTCGAGAATTGCCAAGAGTCTCTCGGGGCTAATTTATTCTTCTAACTGCCCTTTTCTTCCCCCTTTCCCCTTCATTCTCAAGAATTTTAATTTAATTTTGAACGTGCATGTTGCCTCCCAGGGATTGTACAATGGAAAGGTGCTGTGGCTAACCTCATTGTTACCTGTGCTTCCGACCATCCAGAGGATTACCTAACACAGGCATTAGTTCATTAGAATAGCTAACCTGCGTCAAAACAGAGCCCTTTAGTACATGCAACGTTTTCATTCCAAAAGTAGATTTGTAGGCAGAGAAATCACAATGTGTTTGGTAAAGAGCAGCACCCATCCTAGTAGATCCATTTCATTTTCCTCTATGTCAGAATGATGACGTGCCTGGGGCATAGGAGAGAATAGATCACATATTTTAACTTTTGTAAGGCCTCTGATTAAATTCAGAAGAACATGCCTTCTAATAAGCTAAGAAAACATGATTTCTAGACCACCATGGTGGGTACCACACAAACGTTATGAGGACCACCCTCAAGAGAATTGTTATTCAGGATCCAGTTACAGCCAAGTTTCATGAGGGCTTACCCAGCCTTTGGGGAACACTTTCATTGCTGACTTAAATCATGGAAAATGGATATTAAGAAGCACAGCAACAATATGTCTGTGGTTAGGTGCTGTCCCTTATGAAGATATGAATGTAGCCAAGTGGATTTCGGGATTCTGGAATTTGAACACTCTATCAGTCCCATCAAGATATATTTACTGAACAGAACAGCGACTATCCTTTCAACTACAAACCAGAGCAGAAAAGAGGTATAAAACACAAGAGTTCCTGGTCTCAAGTTACTTGTTACTTGGAGACAAAGCAAAAACACAGTTAACTAGAGAACAATCAAACCTCAAACGGGGGCAGAGGATACTCAAAACAATGTAACGAACAAGTGAGACATGCGTTTAAAAACCAAACATTCATAGAATCACAACTATCTCGTACAGAAATAACATTTTGGGTTGACATTTTTCAGTTCCCATTGACAGCTGATAGAAACAATAGGAAGATAATAGAAACATAAGGATGGAAGAAACACCAGGAGGCAGTTTCATTGGGAAGGTAGTGAAAACTGACCATTCAAATAAGAGACGGGAGAAAACCAAGTTTATAGAAGTTAAAGGAAAATCCGAGCGTCTAGGCACAGCATGGATCAGCAACGTGGTCAGTGATTTTTACAAGTGGCCGTCCTTCTGCAACAGGATGATGTATTCACAACTTTGTTACCAGAACGAGAGCTCTTCTGGGCCTGAACCCAAGCAAGACCAGCAGAAGTTGGAGAGCGTCCAAAGGAGGGCGACTGAAATGATTAAAACGTTGGGAAATGGGTCCTCCGAGGACATGCAAAGGAAACACAGTTATTTAGGCCCAGATAAAAGATGGCTAGGAAGGAGATCGGCTGCACAACAGCCTACAAGGTTATGAAGGACAATGTACAGGGGAGCGCTTCTTTCCCATTAAGGACGGCACAAGAGGAATGCGATTACACTGCAAGAGAAGGGATTTGTATTTGATACAAAAAAAACAAAACAAAACAAAAAAACCTTCCTGGCTATGAAGATTGCAAGGCACTGGAATAAGTTATCAACAAGCTTTTGAAATGTCCTTTTCAAGAGACTTTCTTTTTTTTTAATACATCTTCAGAAAATGTTCAGCGTCCTTTCTTACTCTACAAAATCAGGAAGAGAATATTTTAACTATAAATAGAAGCTCCATTAAAAACACATGTAGAGATGATATATTATAGAATCTCACACTTGAAACCTATATAATTTTACAAACCAATGTCACCCCAATGAATAAAAATGGGAAAAAAAAACAAAACCATACAAACTTATTGAAAGTTGAAGCATACATAGTAAGGCTCTTCACTGTTGCTGCATTTCCAAAATTCATCAGTTATCAGTTACATACATGCACTTATTTAGCCAGAGATGGTTCCAGCCACATAAAAGGAAAAAAGAATCAGTTACTCTAGATACGAGATACAAAGATAATCATTACATGGATAACCTGATCAGTAATATCTATTTAAAGAACATAATCTCGATGCTATGGGAAGAAGAGGGGTGAGAGAGGGGGACAGGGGGACACAAAACTCAGACAACACACACACAAAGGACAGACAACACACACACACACACACACACAGTATATACAACAGTGGCATGAAAAGATCCATTTGACGGCATAATAACCTTTCCTAATACTAATTTTAAAAGACTAGAACTGTACTACAAAGCACACCCAGTTTCCCTGATGGAAGTCTTAAGAATCTATATCTTTGCAATACTATGCCAAAGTCAAAAGTCATGTTACTTTAAGATATTTGAGCTATTATTTTCCCCAAATCCTCAAAAGGCAGGCAAAGGAAACAAAAGGGAAAGGAAAGGGGAAAAGGAAAGGAAAAGGAAAGAAATAAGGACCGGGAAACAATGACCAGTCAAAGATGCTCTAATGGCCAGGCCTCTTAACCTCAGGATGAGAGATAACAGCTGTCACCACCTCCTTTTAGGGACGAGGCCCAGAGAACCACCGTCACACGACAATCAGTGGTAGCACCAGGACCAAGTCACATATTTGGCATCACTTGTCGTCACTAACTGATGAACAGCTTGCGTACCTGCCGTTGCAGTGGGTGTTTAAAACAGAACGAAATGTCCTGTCACATTCGCATTATAAGAGTTGATTAATTAAAGTACCAGACTACACACACACACACACCCGTGGGCATGCCCTCACACATCTGTAAAATACACAGAGAGTTCATTTTACAATATACCTAACATATGGCACTAAAAGTTCTAATTTCTGGAAAGAGAGAACACAGAAGGGACTACCATTTCTTGGGCATCCACTGGGCTCTTGGGCACTTACGATTCCTTATGTCATGCAATCCTCTCAACCCTGGGAAGCAGACCTTCATCATTTACAGATGAAGAAATTCGAGGAAGGCAATAACACGCCCAAGAGCCACACAAGGAATAGAAGGTCAGCCTGATGCTAAAACACCCCTAGTCTTTTCTACTACATCACATTTTCTCTCCAGGAAAAAAAAACAAAAACAAAAACAAAAAAAACCCAAAGCGCACAGTAAGGAACATTCAAAGGAAAAAAATCGATTCCCCTCACTTCCCCTGAAAATGTCTGAAAGAGCTTCTGTGTTCCTTTGGCCTCTTCCCCAAGCAGGTGATGAAACCTGCTTCTACAGCTTGGCTGGCTCACATTGCCCTCAGCGAGGGTAACCACACGGGCCTGGGGGCCCCAGACAGTTCCCATTTACTTCTGTTGACTGCAAAATTATCACCAGCATCCCTTTCCACTCTCAAAAGTGTCCCCACGCAATGGATCAGTTACAGGGCCAGGCCACCTACGCCCCGCACTGCGCTTCCCCCACGCCCGCTTGTCTGATCCCACAGAAGCTCAGCACCTTCCATCCTCCCTTCCAGCACAAACCCCGGCCACCAGAGAGGACCGTCTCAAGTCAGTCAGAATGGGAAGAGCGATGTGCTTGGATGAACAAAGACCCTTCCAAAGAGACGGAACATTTTAATATGTGGACGTGGAACCTCTAATTGCCGGCATTTCAGGCAGTGTGATGATGTCACATGAAGGTCACACTGAGGCACAGCAGAGGTACATCCTTCTAGGCCTAGAAGGCCCATCAAGCTTGGAGCCTGAGCCTAAGGCAGCCCCCCTCACCCCCGAAGCTGCCCTTTCTGCTCTGCCTCCTCCACACCATTATCCCACAGTTCACCTGGAGGTTCCTGTGGCCTTCTAAGGGGACATAAACGCAGATACTGTGTCCATGGTGACCATGAGAGGTACACTCATCTCATCGCAACAAGATGACACCAGGATCCCAATCTCACTCTGTTCTAAAGGTTCAATATCAGAGTTGACCTTTGCCAGGGTACTTATTTCAAAAATGTCAGGGCTGCCAAGGGACTCGGCTATCAGATGAGCCCTCATTGGATAAAAGAGGAAATGAATGGTCTGTGAAAGAGAAATCCCTGGCTTACGGTCACCAGAGCAAGCCTAGAAAGCAGGTCCCGCTGATTCTTCCACCACACAGATGGTCCTCTGCTTCCACACACACTCACACGTGGGGACCCAGTCCTTTCTGGTGCCAGAGTTGGACTTTGTTGGAAGATGCAAACATTGCAAGCTGTGCCTTTCAACCAACACTTCAGTTTCAGCAATTTCACTATCTTTACAACAGAATTAAGCCTTTCAATACCTTCTAGTACTTCTTTCGTAACACAAGTAAAAAAACAAAAAAAAAACGCAAACGAAAGTGCTAAGGCTAGTACATAATACTATGTACTATGAAGTACATAATATTGAATGAAAATAATTAAGCCTACCAAAAATGGAAAAGATGTTTTGTCTCATGAACTTGAGCTCTTCCACTGTGCTCAACTATGGAGAAAAAAGTAAGAACATATGAAATGCTGGGAATAATTTATCAAAGCGTATGCTTAAGGGACAAGTTTAACAATGGAAAAAGAAAAAAAGGAGAGAGTTGGCTAACCAAATGTCACTTTGAATAAGCTGAGCAAAATGAAAATTCAAGGTTTGAAATTTAATTGTATTACATATATTAATGTTTAATCTACACGTCAAATATGTTAAAGAACTCTCAGTTCTTTAAAGACCTTTAAAAACTAAGCAGTTATATAATTAGAAGTGTAAGAATATTTTCAACTCTAGAGGAACTGAATCTCCTTATGACAAATCAAATATTCAATTTCCAAACAACGGTGCTCAAACACACTTCCAGGCATGTTACGCAAATGCCAAGGTTATTGCTATCCTTACTCTAATGCTACTGTATTATTTGGGGGATCCCTCATATAGATTAAAACCAGACATGGAACACCCTATAATAAACCTTAATTTCATTTCTATATAATTCTTCATTGCTCAGGACCACTTAGTACATTCTAAAATGATGAAAATTCAACCCTATTCATCCATTGCTGAATTATAAAGAGGGAACATGCAGTGTTTTGAGAAGACTTTTTTTCTTGCCAAAAAAAAAAAAAATTACAGAATGTATTATTTCCTACGGCTAACAGAGAAATGTTTATACTTGACAGTCCTTGCCTTCCTTCATATATTTAAGGTAATTTAAAAATTCACTGGCACATCCTCCTACTGCTCTCTTTTCCCACGTTTCACAAATGCAAATAATCTACTACTAAACTGCTACTGTCAACCCTTTGAAATGGCACCTCCATTCCCTTGTCAGCTACCCGGAAAGAGCCCACTCACACATCTATCTTTACATTGGCTGTGTTTCCAGCTTCCCATATGGCACCATTCATGAAGCCACCGCCGCCACCACCGTCTTGACTAGGCATGGGCAAGGCACGTACACTGCACGGGGACTGCAGGGCCACAAAAAGGGGGGTCAGGGTTCAGACTTTTGTGGTGTAAGGTTACTACTTTCAGAAGTCTCTGAAATGAAAAAAGCAGCAGCGGGGAAATAGACACACTCGGTATGATCAGAGCTTTGGGAGGGAGAGGGGGTTCCGCTCCATAGGGAGGGAGTCTTACCAGTAAAGCTGTTTCCAAGGGTGATATTTCTGTCCCACGCATGCCTCTCTCTACTACGCATATGGTGCTGCTCTACTAATGTGGATCCTGCTGCAGAGTGAATTGCAAAGTCATTTGCCTTTTGACCTTAGCATGAAAAAGGCTTGTCGTGTATTGTCTCAGGTTTGCTTCAACCATGTTAACACGAGGGGCTGGAGAGGGGATGGGTTACTAAACAGAGTGAGTCCCTGACTGGAGTGGGGAAAAGCAGGTGTGCTTCCTAGCAGAGGGGGAGAGGTAAGGAATGGGAGCCAGTGCTCTGGGAATGGTGAGGAAGAGATCCCGAGAGTCGGAGGTAGGAACTGAAAGATTGCCCCGACCTTCATGCCTTTTTTTTTTTTTGGTACCTGTTTTTATTCTTCCTCTTCACGAGTACAGAGACTAATGATGGGACAAAAAGAGCAACTTGGGAAACCAACCTGGAAAAGCAATTCCAGGAAGGAAGTGGAACAGTACAAGAGTCCTGCTTTCCTTCTCCCCCTTTCCATTCTACCATTTCTCCCATCTTCCCTCTTAGCCACTTGAAACATGCAGACCACGGCTGCAGACCACGGCTGCAGAACAGGGCAATGCACGGTGAAGGGAGGTAGGGAAGTGAACAAACTAGAGGTCCCACACCAGCTGAGGCTGGGCCCAGGGGTGAAGAGCTGACGCCGGAGAACCAGGGGCAGAGGCAGGACTTTTCACAGAGCAGCGGAACAGAAGGGACCTGTAACTAAAGCAAAACTCGGTTTTCTCCATTTTCCTCGCTTTCTCTGTCCAGCCAGCAACAACAGAAGGATCTGCCCTGCCCTTCCTCTCCTTCAGTCACCCAGAGGAGAAATAAGAAAGGGCTGAGAGAATAGTGACGTAAATGGGGAAAACGGGGTAACCCTCAAGGGTAGCCAGAGAATGGACATTCAGCAGGCTGTTTCTCACAAGGGACCAAAATAATTAAGCTCATGTCCCCATTTTGTGTAGCTCTATATCCAAACATTACATCCATTTTGTGATCTTTTAAATTACTTCGGTTCTTGTCACCCCAAAAAGAAATGATATGTCCCCTTGGGAGGAAGACTGATAATTTTTATAATAATTATACTACTACTAATACATCCATTTACGTTGACTTTATAATTTTCAAAATATTTGCACATCCATTCTTGCATCTATCCACAAAACTACCTATAAACAGGGAGAGAAAGAGCTAAGCCTCTTTTACAGACCGCAAGGAAATAGCACCAAAAAAGGGATTAAGTACATATCAGTTGTTGAGAGAATGTACAACTAAGGATCCCTAGAGGGTAATTAGAATTCATGTCATTCCTTCTTTCATTCGTTCACTCACGCACTCTGTTACGAGTTGAATTATATCCCCCAAAGAGATATGTTCAAGTCCAATCCCCCCCCCATATCTATGCATGTGACCTTTGGAAATAGGGTCTAGCAGATGTAATCAATTTAAGATGAGGTCATGTTAATTTAGGGTGAGAACTAATCCATGACTGGTATCCTCTTAAGAAGAGAGAAAGTGGGATACAGACACACAGGGCAGGAGGCCATGTGAAGATGAAGGCAGAGATTGGAGTAATACATTGACAAGCCAACGAAAACCAAGAGTTGCCAGGAACCACCGGAAGCTAGGAAGGGGCACGGAAGGATTCTCCCGTAACAGTTTCAGAGAGGACATGGTTCTGCCAACACCTTGATTTCAGACCTCTGGCCTTTATTCGAAATGATAAACTTCTGTTGTCCTAAGTCACCCTGTTTGTCAAAACCGCCCCCGGAAATGAGTACATGTTCATGACAAGCCTCTTTTGAGTGTGTACTATGAGCCAGACGCACAAAGGGTTCTGAAGAGTCACAGGTGAACCAAACTCAGCAATCCTTTTCTCCCCACTTCCTGCATGGAGCTACAGTTCTCCATTTTTCTGCCAAAGAAATGAAGCCACGCAGCTCTTTGATGGCAGCGTTGGAACCACAGGCCACGGCTTCGGACCTCCACTCCAAGCACCTCCCACACACCAGGCTAAAGGAAGTGAGATTTTCTGATCTTCAGTCACTGTAAAGGAACGTCACTTGTCCCCTTTTCATCAGGGAAAAAAAAACTCAGCAAGGACCATGAAGACAAAAGAACCTCCACTGGTTACAACTAAGAAAAGCTTGCCCTGCTGCAAGCATCACGAGGACCGAGGGAGAATGTCTGCCATTAAATAGAGTGTGGCTAAGGGAAAGGAGAGCTTCAGACAGACCTAGGGTGGAATCCTATGTCCATCGCTTACTTGCTAGGTGACCTTGGACAAGTGACTTGGCCTCTTTCGGCCATCCTTTCCATGTCCATAAAATGAGAATGACAGTACATAATGCCTTCTTGTAGAACAGTTACAATAGATACGGAAGCCTAAGAAAGATATACCATTAAATAGAAAACCTCAAGTTGTAGACTAGCACGTACATGATCCTATTTCTACTAATCCCAGAACACCCCCGCCCCCGCCAAAAAAAAAGGAACACAAAAAATCCTCTTCAGAGTGGTCACCTCTGGAAATTAGAACTAGGGAGATTAGAAGCCTTGATTCCTCCTTTACACCCCTTTCCATCATTAAATTTCTCATGAGCACATATTGCCTTTAATTTTTAAAATAGAGAGAAAAATATTATGTAGCCATTTAAAGAGAATAAAGAATGAAAATTCAACGAGTTGTATACTTAAAATAAATGTATTTTTCTGCATTCATATTATACCTCAATAAAGAGGTGTTTTTTTAATGAGACAGATGTATATGGTTCGGACATGAAAAGATTTCCCAGATATATTAAACAAACTATCAAGTCATCAAATATGCAAAGTATGAAATTCTAATTTATGTGAAAAACAATAAAAACTATGCATACACATATAAATATATATGAATGGATATTGAAGGATCTACACACTTAATAACATCTACTTCTTTAAAGTTGATTTGTTTATAACCACAAGGCTTTTAAGAATTTATTTTGAAATTTACACTCTTTTTAATTTTTAACTTTTTATTTTTCCGCTTTCTTCCGCTCCCCCCCCCCCGCCCCACTCCGGTTCAAGCCGTTGTTTCTCAGTCTAGTTGTGTAGGACACAGCTCCCTGGCCCATGCTGGTGTTATGAGCCTTGCGCTCCCCACTGGCTGAGGCAGTCGGTCGCCGGTCATCGGTCAGCCGCTCACAGCAGTTCTCGCCAGCTGCTGGCCACTCCTGGCAGCACACGGTAGCCCACGACAGCACACAACAGCCCGCGGCAGCCCACAGCATAATTTTTTAAATAACAGTAATATTTAACCCCAGAGGGTTGTTGTGAGATTTACATGAGAATGGTTACATGATACTTTATGTGATATAAAAAATTGTTAAACATTTTTTTTTCATTCCCAGTCAGTGTGCACCAGACTCCTTCCCTGATCCCTGCCTTCCATCCCATTCCAAATCCCAGCCTTGACCCATTGGGCCTGACTCAGGAACAAAATTAAGGGCAGAGATGAAGCAGGGAGCAAGGATGAAAAGACAAAGAAGAGATCAAAAACTGTCCGCAACATATACTGTTTGGCAAAGACAAACCTTTTTTCTATTTTAACTCAGCCATTTGGAAATACCCCAGTGTCTCCCTCATCCAAACCCCATGAAATGTCTCGCTTAGGTCCAGGATGGATTAATACCAGGCCCCCTCCTGTGCAGAGACCTCAATTCCTTTGCAAGTCAGCATGTGGACTGAACCTTGCACACCAAGGGAACAAGTCCTGCTGAGCCGCTGTCCTCTCTAAGCCACTCTCATTCCCCTTTGACCAGACACTTCATCCAGGGGCCACTTGACATGAACCTCATCATAGAGGCTTATTCTGTATCTTATCCCTTAGTTTGGTGTTTCACTATACAGTGGTACCTCGGTTTCCGAACGTCTCCATTGACGAACATTTCGATTTATGAACGCCGTAAATTTTATGGATCTATGGTATCATTAGCAAAATTCATGCTAAACTTGCAGTTTTCGGGGTTGATTTTAAAGGTCTGGAACGGATTAATCCATTTTGCATTACTTTCTATGGGAAAACCATGCCTCAGTTTTAGAATGTTTCAGAACTCAGTCTTCCAGAACGGGTTACGTTTGAAAACCAAGGTACCACTGGAAGTTGCCTTATTTACTGTTTTTCGTGTTTTACCTCCCCAAGTGTACTCTTTTTGATCAGAAACATGCATTAATGCCACCTTTTCCTAGGACAGATTATGGCACAGAACTGAGCCTGAAAGACACTCACAGGTACTTATGCGCTGACTGGATGTCAAAGACGGCCCACAGGGCAATTCAGAACCAGCACGAGCTTTCCCTACCCTACCTGGGGCCACACTGTTGTCTTGCCTTTCTCTTTCCTTCCTTGGATTCTTTCTGCTGCCTCTCCTTTGGGCGATGCCTCATGTAGACCCACACTCCAATGTTCAATAAAGCAACTTCTCTAGACTCCATGTAGAGAAGAATTTGTGAAAGATGATGAAGTACTTGTCTCGTCCTGGCATTTCCTTCCATCTCCTCCAAAGCTTTTAGCGTGTCTGGTACATTGTCACATAAATCTTCCATTTTATGAAACGGTGCCAGGCCATGTGGGCATTTGAGGTAGTGAGCAGGAACTGAACATCTTCTCAAGGTTATTGTCACACAGGAGTAAAGCGCACAGCAGGGCTGGACCCCTGCGGGACTCTGGGGAAACCAGGACTGAAGGGACAGGCCGTGGACCGAGAGGCACTGAAGGGGCTGCTGGGAGTACATCACAGTTAGTATATGTTTGCTGCGACTACCGTGTGTAACAAAGTACTACAGATTGGCTGGCCTAACGACACTTATTTCCTCAGTTCTGGAGTCTAGAAATCTAAGAGTCAGGTATTGGCAGGGTTGGGTTCTTCTGAAGGCCTCTCTTCTTGGCTTGTAGATGACCACCTTCTCCCTGTGTCTCACTGTGTCCTAACCTCCAGTCATATTATGGATTAGACCCCACCCATATAAACTCATTTTACCTTCACCACCTCTTTAAAGGGCTTTCCCCAAATACACATTCTGAGGTACCAGGGCATAGGGTTTTAGGGGACACAATTGAGCACATAACAGTCAGCAATAGGGAGAGAAAGGAGGGGTGAGTATGGCTCTGGAGAAACTGAGGCACGCTCGGCATTTGCAGGAGAAAAGGAATTTCACCTGTGTTCCCCCCGTCCATATTCCCTACCTTTCCTCTCCGTGCCTCAGTCCTTTGACACCTGACTCCAATTTCATTTGTGTTCTGAAGGCTTCTTGATCATCTCAGTCCCAATGATCTGTCTTTCTATCCCCCAAATACAGAGCACTTACTAGCTGCATATACGCCCATCTGGCCCTCACCCCATGTGGCCTGTGGTGGCTCGTAATGCCTTGCACATGACTGCACGGGAGGCCTCATCTTAGGTCACTACCCCTGTCCCTTGCTTAGTTCACACTCACCGTCCGTTGGTTCTTCCATAGAAGTCACGTCCCGTCCTCTGTAGGTCAGGGCCTTTGGAATAATCTTCCGCTCCTCCCCTCCCACTGCCCAGCACCCTCTCAACTAATCATTTCACTCTTAAGATCTCAGCTCAAATGCCTCTTCTTCAAGGAAGCTTTTGAAGACCACACACACAGACACACACACACACACACACAATTTACCCTCACAATTCACACAGAGCCTTCTCCTGTCCTCTCCCCTAGCTCTCTATGCTAACACTTATCATGTTTCATCACCTACCTGCATTGTTATTATGTTAATGTGTCTCTCCCAGGAAACTGACACATACTCATAAATTCATAAGCAGAATCTGTATCTGGTTTGTCCATCGTTATCTACCCAGTAGCCAGAGCAGTGCCTGCCACCTATAAGTGCTCGATAAATATGTGTTAGACAACGGAAAGAATAAATGAAGAGTAAATTAGTGTAAACCAGCAGTCATGTGATGCATTTTTGCTGAATAAACTCACTTTGAGGTAGAGGCAATGTGAAATCATTAAGTAACAATACCTAGACAGACACATGCACACATACAGATCTTGATTCAACGGAACCACATATAGAAAGCAGAAATTTAACTATTCCGTCATAATTCTATAGGAATTACTTAAACATCTTTTCCATATCTCATTCTGCATATATATATGTGTGTGTACATGTATATGTGTGTATATATGTATATCTGCACTTACATGTGTGTGTGTAATTTATCTTCAGCAGGTATTTTTCAGTCCATTAAACAGATATCTGCAGCCACCCTCTCCCTGTGACTCATTCCACGGCATGACTTCGGCTTAAAATCAACAATAGGGCCAGCCCGGTGGCTCAGGTGGTTGGAGCGCCGTACTCCTAACGCCAAGATCGCCAGTTCAATTCCCACATGGGCCACTGAGCTGCGCCCTCCACAGCTAAGATTGTCAACAATGGCTCTCCTTGGAGCTGGGCTGCCAGGAGCAGCCAGAGGTCGGCGTTAGCTGCCATAGGCTGCGGCGGGCTGCTGTGCTGCCACAGGCTGCTGTGCTGCTGTGGGCTACTGTGTGCTGCCATGAACAGCCGGTGGCCAGCATGAACAGTCAGCCAGTGGCAGGGGGAGAGCAAGGCTCATAATACCAGCATGGGTCAGGGAGTTGTGTCCTACACTAGACTGAAAAACAACGGCTTGAACCGAAGTGAGGGTGCAGGGGAGGCAGAAGAAGGGGAGAAAAAAAACCCAACAATAATTCTTTACTTGGGGTAAAGAACTGACGGATTCCCATGGTGACTCCAATCCGACACTTTTTCATTTTCTCCTTCATGTTAGGCAGGAAACACTAAAATTCTGGGAACAAGATGTGTGTCACACATTGGAAATGTTCATATCTGCTGATAACACCCCATCTACCTCGGCTAAACACATGAGGAAGCCACATGGTCACAATCTAACGGAACACAGAACATAACTAATAAACTGAAGCAACATTCCACATGTTATCACTTTCAGCTTTGCGCAACATGTGGAAACAGGCTCTGGCACCACTTGGTCATGTCAGAACATCTAACGGAGGAGGATGCAGGTTGGGGATTTATTATGGTCATTCACCTCAGGGAAGTGTCCGAAGGAGTACATTACAACCTCCACATGTCTGTACATTACAGATTTCTTACTTTTAAAGGAGTATTTTCTGAGATGTATTTACCTTTCAGATGCTTGGACTATTAGTGTTGCCCTGGATGTTTTGAATACTTGAAAACAAAAGGTACTAGGTAACTGCTAATGAGAAATTGAGACTAAGGAAAAAAAAAACACTCCTTTTTATAAGTATTGCAGCATTTGCATCAACTCAGATAACTGAAAAGCTTTGTTTCATCCTCCACTCTCTGTGCCCCCACCAAAGTAACACATATTATCTCCTGTTTTATCCACCTCAACTATTTTATCCAAGTTATAAGGCTCAAGTTCAGTTGGGCTTCTTGGTGGGTAATTTTTCTCATGCTAAAGAAGAAACATGAAAGTAGGAAAAATCATATAAGCCAGAAAAAAATAATACATCATCAAAATCTCACAATAGGTTACCTAAAAAGTGAAACTCAATTTTGGGAGCTTAGGAGTTCAAGTAAATCAACATCATAGCCATTACACAGTCAATTTGTGTTAGAAAGAAAATGTTAAGTTGAATGCTTGAGCCTTGAGCCCTCTTGTTAAATTCCTTTTTATCAGTAATCAAACCTTCAATGAATTCCTCACAACAGGAAGGCCAGTCAACCACTAAGATACTTCTCTTCATAGCCTAGAGCTATGCCTTCCCTAGTCTAATTAACAAGGAAACAAAATCTCTCCAAAGAAGCAAATCTACTACCTAATTAAGCAAACCTGGGTCAGCTGTCTCAGAAATGATCAACCTGATTACTGGTTCTGAGGTTAAAAACATTCATGAGTCCATATCCACTCATCAAGGCACAGGAAAAATCTATAAAATAAAGTAAATCTAAGAAAACTACTATAAGCAGAACAATTTTACCTGTGGGCTTCTAACAAGGAAAGAAAACCTTCCTAACCCAAAGTCATCACTATCTTAAAAAAATAAAAAATTAAATATGAATCAAAAGAAATATGATAGCCTAGTGATGAACCTGTTTTCTATTGATTAAAGCACTTCACACACTTTGTACCTACTGATGTAAATACATCTTTTTAAAAGATGAGTTGAGAGGGAAGTAAGGGAATGGTTCTGCTACAGAGGTCTGATAGTCACATCTGTGAATTTATACTATCTAATATCACCCCAGTGGGTTGTTCCTCCATTAAATGAAAGAAGTCAGATTTGAGTGTTTATTATAAAGATTTGAAAAAAATATTCTCATCCAGATTAACTGTTCTTTAAAAATAGACTTTATCTGGTTGGCCAATTATCAAAATTGTTTCTTCCAAAAATGGAGTCGTTTTAATTATCTGATGCCCATCTCTATTTTTTATTTTTACAAAGATGAGAAAAGCATGTTTTATTGGCATGCCATCACCCACAATATAAATTTAGATTTATTCAGAATACCTTATCTTCTAGAAATTTAAATTGTGGTAACTGTCCAAATTTTCATTTTCACTTAATGTTATTTCAGCCCAAACCCAAAACCCAAGAAAAATCACTGTGATGGAACATTTCATTTCACTCCCTGTAAAACCCAACATAAAACTAGATTATCTGCTGTTTTAGCATAGTCCTAAATGACGTTTCGTTGCTATAGCAACAAAACTCTGCTACCTGTGGCCATGATTTGTTAAGAATTCCTCCAACCAGTAAATTCTGTGCTGTGGATTCATAAGACAAATAGAATGGCTCTAAGCAACATAAACGTTAAGGCTTGATTTCCTACTCATGATTTACCCAAACACATATTTATATACATATATGTACACATACATGCATAATTATGGCTCTCCAAACTCCATTAACAAAGTAAAACCATAACAAGTTTCCATTTTAAAATGTGCACAAAAAACTGCTGTGCTTTAGATTTCATTGAATAATCGCTACCTGTTTCCCAAAATTTACCTTAAAAGGTAATAGAGACTACCTGGAGAAAATTTTTAAAATCAAGAAAATGTATTATGTATATCTAATCTCATTCCAACAGGGAAAAAAAATATAACCTGAAGCACAATTTCCTATCTGTTATAGTGAGGCTTCTTTAGCAATGAGCTGATTTAGAAAACATCGAGCTAAAGAATAAAGAAAAAAACGTGGTCATCACCACTGTTATGCACCAAACTACTTCTGCAGCTACTCACCCTCACTGGGGGGCTCCAGGCTTGCACCCGCGGCTGCTGTCCACCCTGGGAGCTCTGCAGATCTTTTGAGCTACAGTTAGCCACATTGCTGCTCTGAGCCCTCAATGCATTTGTGCAGTTCGTCCCACTGCCTCCACCAGGGCCAGGTTTCCAAGGCCTCTGCTTGATGCCATCCAGAAGTCTGACCAGTAAGATGTTACTTGGGAGCTCCTCAACACCCGAGCCAACAAGAGTTCTGCACTCGGGACATCTGAGTTCATTTCGGGAACCCACGATCCCCAGCAAACATCGTTTGCAAAACGTATGCTGACAAGGCAAGACTTTTGCAGAAGCATCAAGCCGCTCTAGACACACAGGACACTCCAGAAGATCCAACAAGGCAGATTCATCCATCTTTAACGAGTTTGCTAAGGAAAAGCTTCAGCAATGTTCATAGTTGTATGCAGCCTTTAAAGTAATTCATGTAACATCCATTTCAGACTTTGCTCTGGAGTCACAAAGTGGGGGCAGGGGGAGAGAAAAGATTGAAATTAGTATTGTCATCCGGGGACAAGGTTCACGGTAGAGCCAAGAACCAAAAAGTATACAGAAGTGCTTCCTCTGAATAGTTTAGCTTTGCTTTGGAATGTAGTTCCTGAACTCCAAAGTCAACAATCAAAAACAAAATAGGCTTTTTAAAACAATTCAAAATTAATCCTTAGCAATAGCTAGGAGTTAGTTCACTACAGAAATAGGTATCCAGCACTATACAGGACTCCTGCAATAAATACGATTTATGAAATGTAATAAAGAACGTAATTTCTTCAGCTCTCAAAGTGATATTAGCTGCCTTAATAAAGTCCTCAACTTACGAGCAGCTGAACAGAAGCAACTGAAAGTTTCCTCCACCTGAATTTACCTCTAAATCCAACAAAATTCCCAATTTATAAGACACTTTATAGTTTAAGAAAACCAAGCCTCATGCGATCACTTGTGGTAAATGATCCCAATATTAAATACATATGTTTCTTCACTGGCCTTAAAAACAGAACTGTTTAATCTTGTCCAACCAAAATGAGTTGAGGGTTGTGACAATTTTAAAGGACACGACTAAAGATTGGCTTGAAAGCAGCTAAAATATAAAAGGGCCCTTCAGGACAGTGGATTTCTGAACAGCTTGCCCTAATCCCATTCAGAAAATCTGGCAAAATTATCACCAAAAGAATTTGACAATGGAATGCTGGACTGAAAACTGTGGGCATAACGTGAACATACGGCCATTCAGGAAAATGCCTTAAACCAGTGACTGCGCCGCGCTCCCACCACCATCAAAATAAACGTAAATGTGAATGTCTAGGAGGAAGGGGGAGAAAAGATTCCGATGGGAGCGTTAACAGCTGTTCTCGGTAAGAGTCGGGCAGGGGGTTGGGGGGCTCTGCCACGCAGCCCAGCACAGGTACTTGTGCCCCGCAGGGAGGCGCGGGGGCCACCGCCGCACATACACCTCGGAGCCAGGTGTGGCCGGCACCCGGCAGGGGAAGGGTCCCGGGCAGGGGTGGTGGCCCGGCCGGTGCCCTACTGGGGATCTCATCCAACAGCCTCATCGCAACTTCCCTGTGGGTCAGGCCGGGCACAGAATCTCTCCGCTGGAAGTTTTCAAGGACTTAAACATAAATTCGCAGCCTTCAGTTGCGCAAGCGAGCCGCACAGAGTGCCACCGGGAAACAGCGATCACCCCGCCGAGAGGACGCGGGAGCCCCAGGACGCAGCCAGCGGAGAGCGGGGGGAGCTGGCGGCGCCGGGAGACCGCGGCGCGGGGCCCGGGCAGCTTCCTGCCGCGAGGAGGCGGCGAGGCCGCGGGCTGCGCTCCCGCACGTCCCGGCTCCGGGCCCACAGGGACCCGAGGGTGGGGGACAGAGAGCCTGACCGGCGCGGAGGGAAGGACAAGGGGGCGCCCTGACCACCGCCGTCTCCGCCGAGAGGCTGTGCCCGCGCCCATCCCCGCGCCCTACCTCGCGCCTCGGCTCCTCCTCTTTGTTCGCGGCCCCGCAGCGGTGGAGGCGACCGATGCGGCTGCGGCCCCGCGGCGCTCGCGGCTCACAGTGTGTCTGCGCGGCGGCGGCACCGGAGACTCCTCTCTGCCGCCCCCCCACGCGCGCACACACACGCCGCCGCCGCCTCCCACTTTCCCAGCCGAGGAGGGCGGAGGGAGAGGAGGAGGAGGAGGCCGAGCCGCCGCCGGCGCCCGGGGCGCGAGGGGCCGCCCCGGACCACAGCGCCTCCCCCCGGCTCGGGCGCCGCACCTCGCGGCGCTGCGGTCGCTGCGCGCGGGACCCCCGCCTCGGGGGCGCGGGACCAAGGGGCGCGGGCAGAGCCGCGAGTCCGCGGAGCGGGGTCCCCGGGGGCGGCGAGGAGGAAGGCTTCGGGGCACACGCCTCCCTCCGAGGAAAACACGCCCGCAAAGTGATGCCAGCGGAGGGGAGGGCGTTGGGCTCGGCGACCGAGAGGAGGAGGAAGGGACCAGGGGGCAGGGGTCGGCCGCGTCCTCCTCCGGCCCGGCGGGGCGCGGCGGCCGGGACCCACGGCACGGGGCGGGGCTGGGCCCCGGGAAAGGGCGGGCGCGGCCCTGGCGGGAACTGATCCCACGCTGATTTGCATCGGTTTGCCCAGCCCTGGAGAGACACTGGGTACAATAAGGGCCAAGCGGTGTAACCGCTTAGCTCCGAGGGAGGCTTGTTGAATTAGTAGAGGTCAGTCCCAGGGTAGCTGTCCACCCGCCGATGCCCGGGGCCACCGCCGCCCAGCATTGCTCCCCCATCTGCCCGCACCCAGGCACCACCCTGCCTCCCCCGGGACGCACCCCGCCCCCCCCAGCAGGCTGAGAATTGTTGACCCAGAAACTCAGAATGGGAAGGGAGAGAGGCTGGAAAAAACAGTCGTGTGGATTTGAAACCCACCCTTGGGAGGCCCCGTTCTACCTTCCCTACGTGGGGAAAATTCAAAGTGTGACTTCAGGTGAGCTGGCACGTAAAGCTAGCTGAGAGGCGCCTCTTTCATCTGAGCCTGGGAGGCAGCCATAACCACTGTAATCTTTGTTTTGGTTGCCCCAGGCACACACCTGTAAACTCTGAAATGGAGTTTTGAGAAACATGCCGTCCGCAGGTTTTGAGGTTTATTTTTCAGACCCAATTCAGAGGGAAGACAAGTTGAAATTTTGTCGTTGATCTCAAAGTTGTCATTATTTTATTGGCATTTACCGTCAGCTTAACAAAAAGTTATCCCAGATACCCTTCCTAGGTGTGCAGAAACTAGGCGAAAAGGAGAGAATGGTCACAGATACTGTGGAAGAAAGCTCTACCTGGCTACCGACCATGCTGCCATTTTTATAGGGAGTCAGATTATTCTCTAGTTTCCAGCCAGGGCCACAACTAAACCATTCAACACAAATGAGAATAACCAAAGTAAGAACACAAAATTACAACAGCTAACAATTATTATTCACTCTATGCCAGTCACTTTGCTAACCATTTCACATGCATGAATTCAATCCTCATGCAACCCTGTATGTCATTCCTTCTTAGCTTTGTTCTAAATAGATTAATGTGCTGAGAATCATACTCTATGAATACCAGAAATAATAATCCTCTTCCCCCTCCATTAAAAGTGAGCAAATACACATGCATCTTTACTGAGAATGACGAGAAAAAAATGAACAGAATAGAGAATTTTTAATCCAATAATTTATAAACAAGGCACTCTGTAAGTGACTACTTAGCTCCATATTTGTGCTTCTGGAATCGTTCAGACCAAGGTGAGGCTGACTAGAAGGTTACAGCCAAGAAACAGATAAACGTTATATGCAGTTAACAGTTATTAAAACTGAAGCTCCAATAGGTTCACTTCATCCCCAGATCATACAATAAGTAATTTTGAACCAAGACTCAACCTCATGTCTCTGGATTCCAAGTCCAGTTTTCTTTTCACCGTTCCAAGGACCTCTCTTTTGCACATCACCTCAGGCAAAATTGAGTACACTGGGTCTCCCCCCAAGGGAAAGACTACTATCAATCATGTATTACTCTGGAGAGCCAGGGACAATTTTTGTTTACTTTGTTTGTTTGTTCATATTTAGAGACGTTAACACAAGGTCATGGGGTGGGATGGTGCAGCTCTTGACTCTAGGCAAGAAAATCAGTAGTTATACCCTTTATCAAAGAACTGAAGACAACGTGTCCAAGTTTGCAGAGATCAAAGAAGATGGCACACACATCCCATGAATATTATCTGGGACATGGTTGCAGTTCTTTGAATGTCCTTAGTGCTAGTATACTGTATTTTTTAGAACACAACTCTTTCATTAGCCTTAATTACTCCACCTGTAAAATGAGGTTTTAGGCAAATTAACTTCTTGAGCCATCTTCCCTCTGTCATACGGTGAAAAAATAATACCTTTCTTAGAGTGTTGTTGGAGGATTCCAGGAGACAACGTGCTGGTTCTCTGTAATCTGTACATCTCTATTAAAGAAGATACCATCATTATCATTATCTCCCAAGAATTACCCAGGCTGAGTTACTGGGCAAAACCCTTTTTTTCCCAGGGTCTTAAACGTCTAAAACAACACTAATAATTGCAAAATCTTGTTAAGAGAATAAAGTGAAGGGACATTCGGGGAAACAGAAGTATGTTCACCTTGCCATTTCTGAGAACTGAACATGAAGGAAAGAATGTAAGTGTGATATACTTATGGCCCCTGTGACTTTGAGTAGATATATGAATAATATAAACACACCCTGTACATAATGATGATAGCTTGGATTTACACGGTTTTTATCCTCCCAAGACTTCAAAGAACTTGCATATATGTTATCTCATTTATCTTCTCAGCATCCCTCTGAAGCAGCAAAGACAGATATAATCATTCCCCTGTTGTAGATGGGAAAAAATGAGGTGTGGAGAAGTTATTCCTCTTAGTGATGATGTTATGACACAAGTCGGGCTTTTAAATTCTCAGTCCAGAGTACTCTTTGGTAAGCTTTCGTATCATGCTTAGACACGCATATACACACATGTGTCTGATCATCATTTTCCTTCAAACCTAATTACTCCTCCAGCTGCCATGATATTGGTAAACAGCACTATTTACCCATGTAGGTGTCGTCTTCAATTTCTCCTTTTTCCTCTCCATCCCTCTTCATCAACAAGTCTCCCAGCTACCCCAAAATATATATTTCAATTTCTACCCACTTCTCTTTGCCTTCACTGTATCTTTATTTAAACCACCATCCCTCTTTGCCTCTGGCCCTCCTAACCAGCTTTTCTTCTATTCCTATTGTCACAATCTTGTCCTGACTGTAGTGACATTCAGAGCGAGCTAGAAAAAAAAGTATAACAGATCATGTAATTCCCTTGCTCAAAACTCATCAATTTCTTCCCATCACAGTTGGAATCAAATGGCTTGCACAGCTTACAAGACCCTAGGTCACCTGGACCCTGCAACATCATGTCCGCCATGGCCCTCCATTTATCTTTATATTACTTTCCACAGCCTAATGTTGTATTCCTTCTATATTGCCTGTCTTCCTTACCGGAATATAAGATCCCTCAAGGCATGGACTGGGTCTTCCTCTTTGCCCTGGTATCCTTGACAGCCAACCCATATTGGGCACTGGAGAATAATTTTCAAATAAGGAATTATATTTATTGCCATCCTAACACTACATACATACAGAGTACTTCAGTGCCCTGTAGACAATGTTACCAGTTACATTGACAGTCTTCCTTATAATCTATCAATCAATACATTTTTATGTAGAAGATGAGGACATACAATTCTTCCTCTTACATTTCATAGTGAAGCTGGAAAAACAACTAAATGCAGCTATGTATCACAGAACATAAATGTGATGCCAGTTTTGTCTTCACTTCTAGGTTTTAGTTAATGGTGTCAGCATGTACTTCATTCCCCAAGCAAGAAAATGCAGTTATTTTCAATTCCTCCTTCTCCCTCTGCTCCCTCACCCACCTCCCATCCAGAGATCATCAGAAGTGCTGCTTAAATCCGCCCCTTCCTCCCAATCCTTATTTTAGGCCTGCTTAGCTACTCCTTGGACTATAACTATTGTCCCTGCTTCCAGTCTCTCCAGGGCTGGAAGAGAGATTCTGGAGAGAGCCTTGGAGTCAAAGGCTCCTCCATCTACCACCATGTTGACCGTCACGCAAGTTTCTAATCTTCTGTGCCTGCGTTTTCCCTGTCAAATGCGCATAGTACCACTACCTACCTCAGGGTTTCTGTGGCGATTTTACGTAAGTTTATAAAAATAGAATGCTTGACACTATGCCCAACACATGGTAAGTGCTTAACTTAATACATAAAAATTATTATTTTTATTAGAATCTAGGTTCGATACTGGATCTACTACCTGTTAACTGAATGACTTTACAAATATCTCTAATTTTCTGAGTTTCCACTTCCTTGTGTACACAAATGGATATAATGTTATCCACTTTGAAAGCTCATTGTAAAAAATTAATGACAAAACTCATTGAAAAATACAGCTCAGCATCTCTCTGGCACATAATAGGGACTCAACCAAATGTTTATTTCCTACCTCCTTTTCTATGTATCTGTCTGCATCTGTTTCCATATAATTAGAGAGTGGATTGGATTGGAACCTCTAAGATTCTTTCCAGCATGAAAACTTTTTATCCCATCCTAATTGCAGAAAGGACACCCAAGAGCAACGGAATCCCCTTGGAAAAAGTCAAGTGGTCTTGAGGTGCCATAGTTGTCAGGAAGTGGGGCTCTTAGCAGTTGGAGTCAGGCAAGCCCAGAGAAGCTATTTTGGTCTGTAGTAGTGGGAAGGTGGTGTGAACTCCACTGTCTGGCAAAACAAAATCTGAGCAGATGGAATATTTATAGGCATTCCCCGAGGATTTCAGCTCAATCAGAATGGATGCTAGGGAGAAAGACTGATGAGTGGGAGGTAACGGAACTGCATCTTCCTCCAGCCTTCTTAAAACAGGTCTGAACATTTGAATTTTTTGACAGTGGAATACCTGGGGAGAGCTGGAGTTCTCTAAACTGACCAAATCCAACTCAGCCTTCAGGGAGTGGTTCTTGAGGTTTAAGTGCAGTCAGAATCACCTGCAAAGCTCCTTAAAAATGCAGACACCCTGGCCTCCTCTCTAGAGATTCTCACTTAGTAGGTCTATCAAGGGTTCAAGAATCAAATGATTATAATATAGGTGATGCTGGGACTATAACTTGAGAAACGCTAACCCAGAGTCACCCAGAGGCACATTAAAAGGGAGATACTCCAGGTGCTGACCAGGGAAGCTAATCAATAGGGGCTTTGGTTTTGTTGAGAAGGATACGGGAAC
Organism: Rhinolophus hipposideros; assembly: GCF_964194185.1. Lineage (NCBI taxonomy): Eukaryota > Metazoa > Chordata > Mammalia > Chiroptera > Rhinolophidae > Rhinolophus > Rhinolophus hipposideros. The sequence continues at coordinate 36,055,532 of NC_138062.1, read as the reverse complement.
TGGCACCATGGGAGGTTTGCTGGGGGCAACAGGAGAGCCATTGAGTGTTGCCACCTCCATTCATTCCAGTCTGCCCCGCCCCCCTTCCCTGCCCACACCACCATGCAGTGTTCAGCTTCTCCTTTTAAAAATTGCTGGACAGATTTGTAAAGAATATCAGTTTAAAAAAGGAGCCGAGATTTAGCCTATCCAGAGAAATACACGTGGCTGGCTGGCCCCACGTTACTCCCAGACCCTAAAAGTGGACCAGGGTCACCCAATCAAGCCTCAGAAGGTCCTGTCGCTTAGTACTGTGAAATGTCAATGAAAACACGCCCGAAACTAGGCACACCTAATAAATTTCTCACCCAAGTTCAAAGATAAATTTAACCTATAAGAGGAAAATATAATAGGATTTCTTCCTTTCTATTCAAAATACTTTTATCAAATTCCATTATCATTTTAAAAGTTTAAACCTTGAATTGGTCTTTTTCTCCTAAGCAAACTTTACCTAACCCAAACTATTAGAGAATAGGTAAATATCCTTTGCTTTATCTAACCATCTTCAGGAAATGAAATTCCATAATCTTTCTTGGTAACTCATCTTTATATATTAAAAATTGTTTATCAATTTTCAAACTTCTTTTTTTTCTGATCAAATTAAAGAGAAAGGTTGACTTTTCTAATGCATTTAAATAGGTCAGCTTAAACATACACCCACACACACAGAAAACGTGAATTCTCTGGAGACTCATGATCCAGGTTATTTTTTCATTATAATTATATTACAATATAATCATATTACAGTATAGAAGATAATGCTTTTAATCATCTCACTCAAAGTAATCTCTTTGTAACTCAAATGAGGGGCTACAGAGGTTTTTGTTGTTGTTTTTCAATAGGAAACCAAGATAGTATCTGTCCAGTTGACATTCTTTCTCTTTGACAAGACTGGAAGACTAAAGATTAAGATAATTTCCTTGTTTTCCATGATGCTTTTATGCAAAAGTGATGATTTACATAATTTCTTTTCAGTCTCAATTGAATTTCTGAAGCTATTTTTCAAGCAAACTTCCACATGTCTCCAGTGTACACCATCTGTCTCATCTCTCTCTCTTTTTTTTAAGTATTACAATTATCTCGTAACAGGAGCTGTCAAATCTTTATTCCCCAAGGATTCTTTCTTTTGATAAATGAAAGGGAATTGTATATATTGTTATGTGTAGCTGTATGAATGTGACGGGGGGTTAAAGAAAGGTTAGATGTTCAAAGCAGTTATGGCTAAGTTGACATATTGGAGGAAATGTGATCAGGTAAGATGGCTAGTTATTAAATCAGATTCTTTGCTCCAGGAAAATGAAGGGATGTTTAGTCAAAAGGTCTGGAGCTCTGAAAGCAACGTGGAATTTGCAATAGACTTGCTAAGAGTGCTGTCGCCCATACTATAAGCATTAGAGAAAATATGAAGAAAAAGGATGACCTTACTCACAGGCTGCAAATTGCTTAGAAAGTCAGTTGGCATTTGCAAATGGTTGATGCTTTTACTGAGGGAATCAAGTTTTATGTTTATATAGTAAGGGTATACTCAGCAGGAACTTCCAGGAAATCACATGGGTTGCCAAGAAAAAGTCCATATTGAAGTATTATTTGAAAAAATATACTGGCAAAAACACTTAAAAGGCTTTTTTAATAAAAAAAAAATAAAGTTTGCAAGGAAATGCGAGAGAATTTATGTACTACTCAGAATTTACAACCAATATATTTTATAGCATTGCATAAAAATTTTATTTGCAACTCAATTTTAATCAATTTGTAGAGCTCTAATGACTGAAATCTAGTAAGAAGTACAAAGTACAGAGAAAGCTTCAGCTATCCAGAATCCTAGAAGAATGGGTCACGGGAAAACCAACTTTTATTTGGATGAAAATGTTTGAAATGCAGTATAAGTTTCTCTGATTTTTGAAATAAAAGACACAAAAAGTTAAATTTTCAGATGACTTCAGACAATCATTGTAAATATCAGTTCGTGTATGAACAGAATACTTAAGGCTGTGGAGTCATACAGACTTGGGTTTGAGTCCTGGTTCTGAGAATGTTTACTTACGTGACTTTAAGAATGTTATTTAATCTCTGTCAGACTCAGTTTCATCATCTATAAAATGAAGATAATGGTATCTACCTCATAGGTTGTTGTGAAGCTTAAAAGAGATAATACCTTTTAAAAGAGAGTGCTTAGTAGATTTACACAGCACCCAGGAAGAACTCAGTAAAGCTTAACTAATCTTAGTATTAACATCACTGTTAGTATTGACATTATTTTACCTTGAGGAATTTAGGAGCCCTTTTCTCTTAATAACATCAGAATTCTATGTTTTAATCTCGTGATGATGATGATCTTTCTTCCATTTCTGTTGGCACCAGAAGCCACCCAAACCTTTTAATGATGAGGGTTTGGAAATGCCATACAAGAGGAAGAGTAGGTGAGGCCCCAACCCAACTATACCGTTTTGTCAGCATTTTTACCTCCCTGAGACATGCTCCAGCCCCCTCTTCCACTGACGTGATCCTTACTGTAAGAACTTGACCCTAAGTCTTCTCACATTCTTGGCCTGCAGTATCCTCTGATGTTTGACTCTCATGTTTGCAATCGTCCTCTCCTCTCTTCACCCACTCTTGGTAAATAGTCATCACCTGTGGGTTTTAGCTTAAACTTTTCTGGAACTCCACTATCAACATTTAATCCTGACCGTGTTAGTCACTTGTCCTACTTCCAACTGCTGGTTCTCTCAGATCCCAGCCTTCTTGGATGGTGTTTGGCCGCAGATCTACAGACTATCATTTCTCACTATTTTCACAGTAGCAGTCCTTCTCAGTTAATTTATCCAAATTGCTAGCATCTCAGTAATCGATTGACCCAGACTGTAAAAACTGTGCGCAGAGCAATAGAAATTAGTCAAAATGAAGCAATACCCCCAAAGTTCATCGTCTCCTCATTCTTATCTGTATCCACCCCTCCTGTAACCACATATAAAATATATGTACATATACGGGGAGTTGACTTTGTTTAAAAAATATGATTATATCTTATATATTTCTTTGTATCTTGCTTTTTTCCTCTTAAAAAATTCCTTTTAGTTAACTGGCATAGAGCTAACTTATCCATTATAATAGTTGCATAGTTTTTCATAGAATGGTTGTATCCCAATCATTTTCCTATTAATGGTCATTCACTATTTAGTTTTTGCTACTAAAAACAAAGATGCAGTAAACATTCTTGCTTCTGTATCTAATGTAGAGAATATATTCCCCAGGATGAAATTTCTGGGTTAAGGGGAATGCAATTTTTAACAGATATTGCCATATTTCGTTCCACAAAAATGAAACAATTTAGATGTTTACCGTCAAAGTATGAAAATCCTCATTCCACATCCTCAAATCACCCTCTTGCTGGCTGCCATTCTTTTAAATTTTGATCTCATTTGGTAGGTGCCTTATGATTATCGGATTAATGTTTTAAATTGCATGTGCCTGACAATTAATGAGGTAACCTCCTTTTACTTGTTTTTTATTTTTACTTGTTTGTTATATACTTGTCATTGGGATTTTCTCTTATTTCAGTTTGTTAGTCTTTATCTTATCAGTTTCATAAGAGCTCTTTGTAGGTTAAAGATATTAGCTGAATCTCACATTGGCCTTGCCACTATTTTTCCCCATTGGGAATTAGTCTTTTCACTTTCTCTATATTTTTAATATGTATATATAAATTATACATTTATCTATAAATTCATTTAAAAAGTTTTTGAAGCAATCTCAAATTTACAGAAACGTTGCAAGTATAATATAAAGAACTTTCATTTTTCTGAAACATCTGAGGCTAAGTTGCCAATATGGTACCTACCCACACCATCATGCAGTACTCAGCGTCTACATGGAGGGAAGGGGAAGGGAACTGGATGGAACGGGAGAGGATGGAAGCTGAAGGAAGGGAAGAGAAAGGAAGGGAAGGGAAAGGAAGGAAAGGGAAAGGATTAGAATCCAATAGGATTAGTTAGAGCTGTGTTGTGTATGTTTTGGTATGAAGCTGTGTTGTGTATGTTTTGGTATGAAGTTTTCTCCATCACTGCCTCGTAATTTCAGTTTTATTTACATTTTGATGAAGGGTTATTTAGAATGGTGTTTCTTAATTTCCAAGTAATTTGAGAAGATTTTTTGGGGGGTATCCCCTTTCCATTACTTATTCCTTTTTAAAAAATTATTACAATTGGGAATGTAGCCTATAACATCTCTACTTTTGTGAATCAGTTTAGATAGCCTGGATATTCTCTGGGACCAAACACAAAATTAACTTTTGTAAATGTTCCATTAAAATTAAAAAAAAAAAAAAAATATATATATATATATATATATATATATATATATATATATATATATATATAATTATGAGATGTAACATTTCATACACCTGTTAGGTCAAATTTGTTGGTTGTTTTACTCTTATTCCTATGTTCCAATTCATTTATTTATTTTTGTCTGCTAGATTTGTCTGATTCTGAAAAAGCATATTAAAATCCCCTATGATAAGTGTACTATTACTACATTCCCTTAAGAGTTTTTGCTTTATACATTTAGCCACTATATTGATTAGTAAACATGGTTTATGGTTGTTATTACCTTTACTTTTTATCATTATATAATATCAATATTTATCATATTTGTTACAATATTAATATTGCCAAATGACTTCTTTTGGTTTATATTTATTGGAAGTATCTTTATAGCCTCTGAATTTCAACCTCTATCAGTGTTTCAAGTGTTTTGTTTTGTTTTTTAAGTAACATATGGTCTTTAACCATACTCATAGTTGTCAGTAGATAATATCCTACTGTCTTCTGATTCCAGAGCTGCAGATACACAGCTAAAGCCAGTCTGATTCTTCTTCTGTGTCAATAATTTGTTTTTCCTTGTCTGGTAGACTGTAGAACTTTGTCATTATCCCTGGAATTAGGACAGTTTACTGGACTCTCTCTGGTGTTTTCTTTTTTTTTTTTTTTTTGCCAATCCTTCCTTGGAACTCAAAGAATCCTTTCTATCTGAAGATTCGAGTGTTTCTTTAGCTCCATAATATTTTCTTCACCTATTTGTTTAAATATTGCCTCTGCTCCCTCAATTGCATTTTCTTCTTCTGAAATTCTTATTTATTTTTACATTTTTACAAATTTCTGGATCTATCTTCTGGTTGGTTCTTTTATATTTACTTTACAATTTCTGTCTTTAAATTTTTGCTGTTTCAAGAGATTCTTTTTCCCCTACTTGTTCTTCCAGGTCTTTGTTCACTTCTCAAGAATTGCCATGCTCTTTTTCAATACATCTGCTCTATTTTTAAACTTAAAAATCATGTTCTTGAGTTCCAGTGACAGCAGCTTAATGCTCTAATTGGAGCCCCTTGATTGCACTAATTACTTTTTTTTTTGTTCAAGTTGCTATGTACTCCTGCCCATCTATTTTGGTCACAGCTGCCCACCCAGGGTACTCTGTTCATTCTCCCCTCTCTGGCTTTGTTATTTGCCTGCTTGCAATATTATCCACCCTGGGGCCAAGTCTTAAGCAACAGCTATCCCACGGGTTATGGGAGGCTTAGTGGTCTCCACCCCTGTGAACAGATAAGGTATCAGCTGGAAAACTCTCAGTTTCTCATCCAAGCTTCTCTGGTCTCCAGTTTCCTCAGCTATGAAAGTTCCTTTTCTCCCAGCCTCAACCATGCAGAGGCCTCAGAGTCCCTGTTAACTCACCAGGCCACTCTTGAGGGTCAGAGAGATTGGCAGGTCCTTCCAGAGACAGCTGTGTCTGCTGTAGGGTTGCCAGATAAAATACATTACATGGGACAGACATCATGGATTAGAATTATTCATTGTTTATCTGAAATTCAAATTTAACTGAGTGTCCTATAGTTCTCTATTTCTCTGTCTCCCTCTCTGGCTAAATCTGGCCACCCTAGTTAGCTGGGTTGTTCTTCCTCTAATCTTTCCTCTTATCTATGGGGACCATGGACCAAGCTTTTTCCAGTAACTCTAGAGCTCTGACCCTTGCCTCGGGTGCCTTTCTGAGGCCCCAATCTCTCTCCTGCCTGGAGGATGTCAAGGTCCACGTCCAGTACCGGCTCTCTCTACAGTGGATCCTCACAGCACTGAAGGGTCTGTGTATCCTTCCTTCCCCACTCCAGGGCTCCACGCAAGGAGGTCACAGTTAACAGAGTTGGGAGAGGAAAGAGCACTGCTGAGGGACACACTTAGGCAGCTTCATAAAATACATGATGAAAATTATTCTTACCCTCACCTCTGTAGCCAACCAATCTATCAATTATGTAGAAAACAAGCAAAAATCTTTTCAGACCTTTACACACTCAGAAAGCCTATCTCTCAAGTATTTTTCTGAAGAACGAAGGTGAAGATGTGCTTGAGCAAATAAGGGAGTAAACAAGAAAGTAAAAGATACGGATCTGAAACAGAGTTGGGTCAAACCAAGAAGCACAGTGACAGGAAGTTCCAGAGTATTAGTTGTGCAGTTGGACTAGAGAGGAATCAAGCCAAATGGCAGTAGAAGGACAGAACAACAGAAGGGAGAGATATCCATACATTAAATACTGTGTTTGTGATAATGGAAGAAGGTAAAGATATGATTAAAGACAGACAATCCAAGTTCTTCTAGTCAAGTTTTATTTGAGATGTGATCAGATTATTCAGGGTGGTTTTCAGATCAGGGATCTCTCTCAGAATCAATCTTATTCAGATTCATAACCCCAGGGTCAAGTTGAAATCAAAATCAGTCTCTGAAGATGAATGTTAAACTAATTTTTTAAATACTTAAACCTCTTCATTTTAAACATTATAATTTCCAGTTTTCCTAAAACTTCTAGAGAGTATGGACTTTTAAAGATTCTTTACTTATTGTTTGTCTGCCTTAGAAATAATGGTTTAGACATGCAGCTAACAAATACCACATATACTACATTATCTGACTATCAGAAAACAAGTATCCCACATATTCATAGATAATAAATATGTGAATTTGGTGTTTCTGAGAGAAGTAAAATGCAACTTCCATAATAAAGTTATGGAATAAAAAAACGATGTAAATGAACAGGGGATCTGAATAATGCTATGTCTGTTAAAGAAATTGAATCAATAATTAAGAACCTTCCAAAACAGAAAGCACCAGGCCAAGATAGGTTCACTGGAGAATTCTACCAAATATTTAAGGAAGGAATTATATCATCTCTCCACAATCTCTAAGAAGATAGAAACAGAACAAATACTTTCTAACTCATTCTATAAGGCCAGCATTAGCTAATACCAAAACCAGACAAGACAGTAAAAGAAATCTCTATGCCAATATCTCTTATGAACATACATGCAAAACTCCTCAACAAAATAGGAAACTGAATCCAACAATGTATGAAAAGAATTATAAACCATGATTAAGCGGGGTTTATCCCAAGTTTTCAAGAGTGGGTCAACATTTGAAAATCAGTTAATGGACTCTATCCCATCAACAGGCTAAAGAAGAAAAAAATCACACAATTATATTGACAGATGCACTGAAAGCGTTTACAAAATACAACACCTATTCATGATAAAATCTCTCAGTAAACCATGAATAAAGAGAACTTCCTCACCTTGATAAATAACATCTACAAAAACTCTACAGAAAACATCAGGCTTAATAGTGATACACTTGAGGCTTTTCTACTAAGATCAAGTACGAGGCAAGGATGTCCCCTCTCACCACTCCTTTTCAACATTGTACTGGAAATCCTAGAAAATGTAATATGACAGGAAAAGGAAATAAAAGGCATACAGACTGAGAAGGACTAAGTAAAACTGTCTTTGTTCACAGATGACATGATTATGTAGAAAATCTAAAAGAATCGATAAGAAAACTCTTGTAACTAATCAGTGAGTGCAGCAGTTGCAGACTACCAAGCTCATATACAGACATCAATTTGCTTTCCTGTACACCAGCAATGAACAAGTGGAATTTGAAATTTAAAACACAATACCATGTACATTTGCACTTCCCAAAATGGAATACTTAGAAATACATCTAACAAAATATGTCCAAGATTTATATGAGAAAAACAACAAAATTCTGATGAAAGAAATCAAAGAACTAAACAGATGAGAACATATTCCATAGTCATGCATGGGAAGAGTCAATATTGTCCACATGTCAGTTTTTCCTAACTTGATGTATAGATTCAATGCAAGTGCAATAAAATCACAACAAACAGTTTTCTATAGATATAGATATATCTAGATACGTATATATAGAGAGAGATATATAGATATATATCTATATATCTATATAGATATATATATAAATGATTCTAAAGTTTATATGAAAAAGCAAAAGACCCACAATAACTAATACAATTGAAGTCAAAGAACAAAGTCAGAGGATTGACACTAAAAAGACTTACTATAAAGCTACAATAATTAAGATAGTAAGTCCTTGGTGGAATAATAGACAAATAAATCAACAGAAGCTCATATACTGTCTAGTGCAGAAATAGACCTCCATAAATATAGGCAAGTGATCTTTGATGGAGCAGAGGCAACACAATGGAGCAAAGGTTGTCATTTCACCAAATGATGCTAGAAGAACTGGACATCCACAAGCCAAAATATATATATATATATATATATATATATATATATATATATATATATATATATATATACACATATACACAGATTTTACACTTTTCACAAAAATTAACTGAAAATGGATCAGAGCTAAATGTATTCACATAAAACTATAAAGCATAACATAGAAAATTCAAATGACTGGGTTTGGTGATGATGTTTTTTCCTTTTTTTTTTTTTGGTGATGATCTTTTAGACACAACACTAAAGGCACTAATAAGATGGACTTCATTAAAGTAAACATTCCTGTTCTTCAAAAGACATTGTTAAGAGAATGACCAACAAGCTACAGACTGGGAGAAAATATTTACAAAAGAGATATCTGATAAAAGACTGTTATGCAAAATACATAAAGACCTCTTCAACAATAAGAAAACTACCCAATTTTAAAAATGGGCCTAACACCTTAGCACGCACCTCACCAAAGAAAATATACAGCTGGCAAATAGCACATAAAAAGATGCTCTACATCATCTGTCATAAGGGAAATGCACATTAAAACAACAATGAATTACCACCACACACCTATTAGACAAAACACCAGAACACCAGCACCAAGTGCTGGTGAGGATGTGGAGCAACAGAAACTCTCCTTCCTTGCTGGTGGGGATGCAAAATGGTGCAGCCACTTTGGAAGCCAGTTTGGTGGTTTCTTCCAAAACTAAACATGTTCTTAGCACATGATCCAGCAATCTTGTTCCTTGATATTTACCCAAAGGTATTGAAAGATTACGTCCACACTAAAACCTGCACAAAATATTTACAGCAGCATTACTCATAATTGCCAGAATATGGAAGCAACGAAGATGTCCTTATGTAGGTTAACAGATAAACTGTGGTACATCCACACTCAGTGCTAAAAAAGAAGTGAGCTATCAAGCCATGAAAAGACATGGCAGAACCTTAAATGCAATTTGTAAGTGAAAGAAGCCAGTCTGAAGAGGCTGCGTATTGTATGACTCTAACTATATGACACTCTGGAAAAGACAAAACGAGGGAGACAGTAAAAAGATCGGTGGTTACCAGAGATTAGGAGGAAGGAGCAATGAATAGGCAGAACATAGAGCATTTTTAGGGCAGTGAAACTACTCTGTATGATACTATGATGGTGCATACATGTCATTACTTATTTGTTCAAACCCATAGAAATTACAACACCAAGCATGAACCCTAATGTAAACTCTGACCTTTGAGTGATAATGTGTCTAATGTAGGTTAATCAATTGTAGCAAATGTAGTACTCTGGTGGGGAGTGTTGATAATCAGGGAGTCTATATATGTGAGGGGGATGGGAAGCATATGGGAAATAAATTCTGTTATTCTCTCTCTCTCTCTCTCTCTCTCTCTCTCTCTCTCTCTCTCGGCTAGTGAGGAAAAAACTGTGTGTGTGTGTGTGTGAGGGTATTATATATTCCCATCTTTTATCAAAAAGCAAAAATGGTTTTAAAATTTTTATTTACCTCGATTTCCTCATCTATAAAGTGAAGCTAATAACAATCACAGGTGCCTTAAATGAGTGTGGAGAGGATCGAATGAGTTAAGTATGGAGAGCAGTGCCTGGCACGTGGTAAGCACCATATCAGCATTAGCTACTGTAACTAATGAATGAGCTATACTGTGCTATTGAAAAAATAAGCTCTAGCATCAACTTGGTATTAGGAATGATGTAAGTTTGTAATTACTGTAGAAAATTATATCACTACACAAATAAAATACAGAACCGAAAGCATTCCTTTAGCTGCTATAATTTGGTGGTAGCTGCAACATAGTGTTTAGACTGCAAGTTAGTGAAAACTGAGTAGTAAATAATGTACTTGGAATCATTTTGTACAAACTAGAACAATCCTCTCCAATAAAGCACTATAGTTCGCAGAAATTTAAAAGCAAGCTAATACAGATGTATGTCAAACAAATACTGTGAAAAACTGCTGCGAGACCATGATGCCACCTGCTTCTGCGTAGACACTCACAAGGCTCTGAAATCTTCTGAGCATGAAAAGTTTGCTCGGATAATGAGATTGTCATTAAGACCGCGTCTTGGCTCAAAGCCTCTCGTTTATTTCTGGTTTTCAATCATGCTCTTGGCATAGCGCAAATGCTCAAGAACATTTATCATCCCTGTTCATGTTACCAAAGCAGACAGGATTTGCTGTTCCGTGCCATGAGAGGGGTGCATGGAGTGAGGGCACCTGCTGTCCTTCCCATGCCGGGGAGGGGACAGCTAATAACAAGTGAGGGCATCGTGTGGGCCTGGCGTGCCCTGGGCCCTGCCTTGCTGGAAGATAGGATTGTAGGTTGCAGGTCACAGACGGCCTGTGGCTCCCTTGGGCCTGCTCGCCATCAGACAGCCTGTAACATCCCTTTCACTTCCTGTCCCCAGTGTGCAGCATACTCCTTCTCCCATCCTTCTGGTAACGGGGAGGCTGAGGCCAGCCTGACGCTCTCTGAAAGTGGATGGAGTGGGGTGCAAATGTCCAGATCTCAGTTGGGAGCAGAAGACCCCAACAAACTACTGTTCTAAGCCTCATTCTCCAACATGGTTTCCTTCTCAGCCATTTATCAATGTAATATCACTTATTCCATATAAAACTATTAATATAAATGTTATGCTCTGATCCACATTTGACTGCTGATTCTTACATCTAGCCGTAGAGGGAAAGAGGAACAAACAGTAGAGCTCGGGGCCTAAACTGCTTCACATGCCTAACAGTTTAGTTGAGTAAAACAGCATAGAAAGCATTTGTAGAGCAAGCACTAAGCATCTGTGTATCCACACACACAAAACACATCCCCCCGACCCCCCCATTGGTTGCTTCCTTAGAATTATTAAAGTGATTGTAAATTTTCTCATAATAGTCCTAGGATGATAGGGTGATAGGGTAACGTGAAAGCAGTCCCGGATCTGAATTGTCAGCCACCTATTAGGTGTAAGGTCCTCAGGCAAGTTACTAATCATTTTTTTTTAATTAAAGTTTATTGGGGTGACAACGGTTAGTAAAGTTTCAGGTGTACAATACTGTAATACATCATGTATACATCACATTGTGTGTTCACCACCCAAGGTTACCAATCATCTTAAGCCTCAGTTTCCTGATCTAAAAGGGGTACGGAATCTTACATAGGTCATCAGGCTCCATGAACTAATATGTAAAGGACCTACTGTCAGAAACAGGAAAGAAGGGCACACAGAACACAATCCAAGCCCACATTTTCCCTTTCAGGTGCAATGCAGGTGGGTCTACAGGCGATCCCCAACCCCGACTATCCTGTGCCTCTACCCAGTAGCTTCAGAAGCCCCGACTGCTCTATCGTGAACCCAATTCAATGGGGCGTCTCCGGGCTTCTGCAACATCAATCTGTGGACATTGTAAGCTCGCTGATTTGTAGATAGACTGGAACCATGCCCCAGTTACAAAGTCTGAGCTAATGATGACAACTTAGAAAAATTCTTATAGCTTTAGCACCGCCCCATATCACCTCTGACAAGACCTACCCCTGTTGGGAGGGAGTGGTCTCATGTATGTATTAAATTACATGCCAAGAAAAACTACCTTAGGACTGGCCCAGGAATCTTGCCAGTAAAAACCCCAGGAGTACCTCCAAACAGGTGTCCTAGAAATTCAAACCACGGGTTGGCAATAGCAGATTGACTTCAAAGGTAACCCACCTGTATGTATATTTCAAACATGCAAGTCTGAAAGCTCATGGAGGCCATAATCTCCTCAAATTAAATAATAAAGTAAACCTCTTATATAAGCCAGATTGCAATTAACAGCCACTCTTTACTATCATAGTAAGATAACATTGTGCGCAGAAAATTTGAATTAAGAATGCATGAAAGTAACAGAATTTTTCTACAATGGCTTAAAATATCTTTGAAATTTGATTGTTATTCAGGCTCTCAGGACAATGCTGTCTTGGAATTCCATCCATAGGTGATTAGCTTGAAAGGAGCCAGCCTATCTCTGCTGTTGAGCAAAGTGAGGTCACTATGAGCTGTCACCACTGAAAAGGGGGGGACCCTGACACATTGGCTGCCAAGGTTCGGGTGTCAGGAAGAGTGTGGACATGAGGCCTGACCCCAGCTATGAAATGCAAGCAAGTTGGAGATAGACTGGGCTCAGAAACCTAACACATTTTATCACTGACTTATTCTTATGAGATATGCCATGCTGCTCACCCTCAGACGATCCACTCCTGAAGGGTTTCTGTGTCCACAGTGGGCAGCTAGTAGCATCTGCTTTGAAAATTTTTCTGCCTTTTTTTTTTTTTTTTTTTTACTGGAACTATTTCTGCCTTTGTTTTTCTTTCTTTCTTTTTTCAATGAAACTCAGGATCTCAGGGTAACAGGCAGAGGATTCAAGTACGAAGGTGAGTCTAAAGCTGTTCCTGAGAAAAATCTGTTCTTGTGTGGCCACCCTCTTTGTGAACATGGGGGACAGCCTACTACTCCGGCAAAAACACAGGCTCGGCTCCACAACTTCCATATTGGAACAGCATCTCTACACTCTCCTCTGTTGTTTCCCTAAAGGCCCTGACTGGAATCAGAACTAGAGAAGAGCAGTACCTCAGCCCTTACTGGGCAGGAAATAATTACACTGTTTGCCACCCAACTCTTACAAAGAGCACTGCAGAGGGGCAGTATTCGGGGACTGTCATAAGGACGAAGTATCTAGAATTCAGCAGTGCGAGGCTCTCTAAATGCTACCTTAATGCAAGGTGGCCCACGGAACACTGTGCTGTAGACCCCTATCCCTCAGCACTTAATGCTACAGTCAGCTTGACTGAATTATACTTTAATGCTTAGCATTCAGATTTTATTGAAGAGGGCTTGTAGGTACCATTCACGTGACATCTGTTTTTGTATTTGTTGCAAAAAACAGAAAACTCCTATTGAGAACATTATTCATGTCAGTGCCATCTCAACATCCATGATTTTAACTTATGTGAAGCAACCATTTATGCTTGGAAAGTGGGTAGAAGAGGGAAATTACTGAAATGATGGAACTTAAAATAAGTAAAAATTTCCTTGTGCGTGTTCTATTTATTACATACCATATGGTTCTACATATGTTGTATATATGTACCCCTTATTTTATGGACAATATAAGGAATTTTACAAGAGTAATTCTGATTACATGTAGTTTATTCTTAGACCCTCATCTGGAACTCATGTGGAAAACCAGGCCTGCTGGACTATCACGTAGGGTGTGCTCTCTGACCTGCTAGGGCTCCTGGCAGGTCAGGCCCATGGTTCCGTGAGCTGAAAGGCTAACCCTACTGAAAAGCAGTTTCCTGCCTCCCTCCAGCGGGTGTGGCATTTCCACTCACGTGTCAGACAATGCTCCCCTACTGGACTGCCCACTTCCTGGACTTGAACTCTGCCCTCCTGTCAGTGTGCTGCCTGCTCAGCTCACAATCTTTGGTTTCTTCTGCCAGTTTCCGTGTCACTTGGCCATAGCCTCTTAGGAGCAGGGCTCTCTCTTACTCTTTGTTCCACCAGCATTTAGCAGAGTATCTGGCACATAATAAATGATGAATAAATGTTTGTTGCTCAGAACTTATCTGCGTGTGGCTTAATCATTGCTCCTGATGCAGCATTCCTGAGAACGAGCCACTGATAACAACCTCCAACTCAGCAATCATCTCTTTTTGTGCCCAGCCTTGCAAGCACCCTACGAGTAAACCTGGGCATCTATTCTGTAAAGGTCACTTATGAAAAATAATTTTTAGTATCTAGTGTTAGGAAAACACTTTTCTCCTAAGGACTAGTACACTTTCACTTTTCCAATAAGAGCCCATATAAATTATCACCTCTTTCCTTTTTTTTGCAAGAGTTGCCAAGAACCTCAAAATAAATTTAAGTAATGTTAGAGACACTGTATGGACATTTTCAGGTACCATTTTTATATGCTTTCTTCTCTTTGATCCTGATATTTGGTTTTGGGATTCTACGGAAGATTTTCTCAATGTATGATCCAGGAATCACCTGCATCAGAAACTGGAGGTTACCTACTAAAAATGCTGATTCCTCGGCCTCTCCACAGTCCTATTCATCAGAATCTCTAGAAGTGAGACTCAGGAATATGTGCGTTACACAAACACCCCAGGTACTCTAATGCTCAATTAAATTTGAGAATCCCTGGTCCATTTTTATATGCTATTTGTTATAAAATACCCCGTATTCTCTTGGGAAAAAAAGGGAATTTATAATATAAGAAAATAGCCTACATAATATGATGATGATAGCCTTAGGCAATGTTAACAGCATTATTTAACATAATAATTAAGGTATTACTTCATTTTTACTTGACCTTTGTACAATGTATGAAAATCATTCTCTATCAAGGTTTATGTTCGCAGTGTTCTACAATAAATGCCTATTACTTTTTTCTTCAGAAATTAAGATAGTATGAAGAGGGTGTATTAAGTAAAACAAAAAGCAGTGCCTAAGAGCTAGAAATAAACTGAATAGTATATTCATTCAGTGAAATATTTATTGAGGGCCCCTCTGCTCCAGGAGGTGTGTGCTGGCTGGGACACATTGCAATGAACAAAGCTCAGTTCCTGCCTTCAGCCACAGAGTCCAGAAAACGATACCAAAACAATTGTTTACTATCCCCAGGGAAATGGGTCCCTTTCAGTACACACAGGAGCAACCAGAGGGCTCTACGAGAACCACAGGAGTCTCTGGGCCTCTTCTGTTTTCTGTCCTCTCCTTTCCCTACCACACCTTCCTCCCACTCATCCCTCCCAGTCCTGGCTCCTTGCAAGAGAGACTCCGCCTTCCTGCCAGTTACAGAGATTAGGTGTAAGTCCCAGTGGAACACCTAAAAGACCAGCAAACCACCCTCCCAAGATTAGTTGACTCACACAAGTCTCTGTTTTGGCAAAGTACCTCCTCTCCACCCTACCCTGAGGAGGTACGGAGAGGGGAGAGCAAGGAACTGGACTTCTGAATGGAACCCAGAGTAGTAGCCAGAGCTAGCCCCCGGGAGGAAGACGGGGCAGGAGGAAGGGGTGTTCAGGGCAGAAGAATTGCACCTGTAAATACCTGGAGACAAAATGCCTGGAGCACTTGGGAATGAGGGAATTTCAAGCCATTCTAAATCCCTGGGAAGTCATTTTAAATCCTACTCTTATTTCAAGGTTCCATTTGAATTACAACTTCTCTCTGAAACTTCTGGGATTATGCTGCTCTCATCCATCTCCTCCTTTTCTGGGAGTCTCCAGTATCTATCATCGTATTGTATGACTTGACATGTCATTCTATAGTGACTTCTTTTGTTCACTTATTTAACATGAACAAACTGGTTTCCTTCACTAGACCATTAACCACAGTATGGCAGGGACTATACTTTATACTTTTCTTTTTTAATAATAGCTTTATCGAGATAAAATCCACAAACCATACGGTTCACCTGTTTAAAGTACACAACTCATGATTTTTAGTATATTCGTCGAGTTGGACAACCATCATCACAATCAATTTTACATTATCATCATCCCCCAAAGAAATGCTAACCCCATTAGCAATCACTCCCCATTTCTCTATGTTGTGGGTTAAATTGTGTCTCCCAAAAGATATGTTCAAGTTCTGACACCGGAACCTGCAAATGTGACCTAATATGGAAGCAAGCATTTTGCAGATATAACCAAGTTAGCATGATGTCACACTCGATTAGAGTAGGCCCTGAATCCAGTATGACTGATGTCTTTATGACAGGGGAGAAATTTAGATGCAGAGACACAGACACGTAGGGGAGAAGGCCACGTGAAGACTGAGACAGAGATTGGAATGATCCTTCTACAAACTAAGGAAAGCAGACTACCAGAAGCTAGAGGTGAAGAAGGATTCTTCCTGAGGTTCCTAGGACCTTCTTCCTTCAGAGCTCATGATCCTGCCGACACTGATTTTGGACTTCTCGCCTTCAGAACTGAGAGAATAAATTTCTAAGCCACCCAGTGTCATTCTTTGTTATGCCAGCCATGGGAAACTAATGCACTCACTGCCCAATAACACCCCTAAATCCCACCCTAGGCAAACACTCATCTACTTTCTGTTTCCATAGATGAATATATCATAGCTGTTTTATATAAATGGAATTATGCAATGTGTGATCTTTCTCTTTGACTTCGTATGTTTTCACTCTGTATAAGGTTCATCTATGTTGTAGCATGTATTAGCACTTCATTCCTTTTTATTGCTAAATAGTTTTCCATTATACGGGTATATCACATTTTGTTGATCTATTCATCAGTTGATGGACACTTGGGTTGTTTGCACGTTGGATTATTATGAATAATGTTGCTATGAAGATTCATGCACAAAGTTTTGTGTGGACATGTTTTCATTTCTCTTGAGTGTTTACCTAGGAGTAAGATTGCTGAGTCATGTGGTGACTTTATACTTAACCTTTTGAGGAAACACATACTTTTTTCCACAGTAGCTGTACCATGTTCCTTTCCTATCAGTAATGTATGAGAGTACCAGCTTATCCACATCCTTTCCAACACTTGTTATTATCTGCCGTTTTTTTTTTAAATTATGGCCATCCTAGTGGACGTGATGTGGTATCTCACTGTGATTTTGGTTTGCATTTCCGTGATGGGCAGTGAAGTTGAGAATCTTTTCACGTGCTTATTGGCTGTCTCTTTTAGAAAAATGTCTATTTAAATCTTTTCCCATTTTTTAATTGGATCATTTTCATTGGGGCGTTTTTGTTAATGAGTTGTAAGAGTTCTTTATATATTCTGGATAACTAGGTTGTCTTTTGCGTATTGAGCTGTGTTTTTATATTTCAGAGTTTTTAAATAATCCTCAGCGCACTTAACAGTACTGAGCATATGATGGGATTGTGTTTGAGCTCTTGTGCATTTCTGGTGTTCAGAAAGGATTACTTGGCTTTCATTTGATATTTAACAAATAAGCTGGAATAACTTTTTCCAGAGCTGCTGGGTCAAAAATTGGAGTAAAGCAAGGGAGCTACTATTTACTGACCGCCCACCATAGGCTAAGTATTGTTGGTGGGTGATCCTCACCACAACCTGAGATTCTGGTTATTACCCCCAAGACACAGGTGAGCACCAAGCAACTGCTGACCAGACATCACACGGTGGATAAGCAGTTGGCCTGCTTTTGTCTCGAAAGCCTGTGCTTTTTAATCTTCCTGCCCCTTTGTCCCTCCATGAGGTGGTAAAACAAAGAGAGATCAACACCGGAGGACTGGCTCCTCAGGCCTCCGACTTCCTGCCTCACCTGAGGAACGGCAAACATTTCCTATGGTTTTGGTTTTCTTTCAGCTCATAAATGAATAAAAGCCATGCAATGCTTCTCTTGCAATGAAGTCTAGGAAGATAGGTAGTGTGCCAATTCTTCTGTTAAAAACTGAAGCCCAGAAAAATAGGAATATGCCTCAATTCACTGAGTGGGAAAAGAAAGAACAGGTGGTTCTGGGGTTCAAGGAGAAAGCACATGAGCCCGACAGACGTTACCTGCGTGTGCATGCTTCATGATCCTCTGGCACTTTCCAGGCCGTCCAGAGTGCAAATGGTTTCTGCAGCTCACGATGCTGGCTCCAGGCCAGTGGCGCGCTCACTTGAACTGCAGCCAAATAGCCTCAGTCGGACTCATTGCCTGAACATGTGACTGGCATGCTCGTGTTCCTGCCGCAGAGTGTGTGCTCTCCTGGAGACACGCTGGCATCTAATTCTCAAGGATCCCATTTCATTTTTCGTAGACAAGTGTCTTCACCCTCCCAATCCTAAAAATAGAGGTGCAATGAAGATATAGTTTGGAAGGTCTTGAAAGCTCTCTATAAAATCCCCCAAAACCTTTAAAATCCTAAGATTCATCTCTGGGAAACAGTACATCTGATTATGTTAATCTGCAGCCTATCCTGGACATTTCTGAGAAAAAAGCCATCTGAAAGCCATTCCTGTTTGTAAATGAAGTATTTCCTGAAATGTCAAAGGATGATATCAGAAAGTAGCAAAACAAAAATTAAAAGGGAAATAATTTCTTGAGACTACCCAAGTCGCTTATGGGCAAGACAACCTACAGCTCTCAGAAGAAAAATGAGAATAAGATTAACGAGACCATATCACTAGTTTAATTTGACTTATTTCCACAGCGCTGCCCATGCAGAGATAGAGAAAGAAATTGTTTTGCCAGGAGATAAGACTAAAACATATCTGGGAAAGAAAATCCACAGGAACACTGCTGCTTATTCAAGAGAGATCACGTCTGCGCTGACGGATTCTTTGGGTTATTCCTCACATTGCACGTTCCTGAGTAGTTCGGTCCTATCTGTAGACCTGCTTCCTGGCAAGGCAGGCTGCATGAATGCCCACTGGATACCATTTCTTGCCAGAATTTTAGGAAACATGGACAGTGCAATTTGGCTTCCCTGGTCTTCGAAAGGGGTGAAGAAATGTTTGCTTTCCCCAAAGGCCACCTGACAAAGACTGTGCTGCCCCAGAAGTCCAGCCCTGGACCTTCCCCACTGCTGAGAGCCCAGCATGGCCTCCAGATCCTCGTGTCCCTGATGACTGTGTGTGGCACGTGAGGCATCTGGGCCTTAGCTCAGCTCAGCCCTCTGAAGCACTTGAAAACTGCTGCTACTTACACTTTCTTATCCCAAGGAAGAAAGTTCACAGTGTGGATGTTTGAAAGGGTGAAACCTAACTTTAACATAACTTTAAAGAAGCATTTTGTGTGTATTTACACAATGTGTGGTTTCTTTTTATTCTGACTTCCCAAGGGGACATGTTAATTGAAAGTGTATGTCGTCCTACGCCAGGAAGTGATGAAGATTGATGGATAAATTTTCCTCTGGTTGTTAACACTCCCTCTTTCCTTCCCTTGCAGCGTTGCCGAGTTTTATCCATCATGTCTGAAAACCTCATTTTAAGTATAAAATGGATCGAGAGGAATAATGGGTGAAAAGAGAAAGTTTTCTCTCAGATAACTTATTCAGTGGATACTAAAAATTTGGGGAACCTCTTGTCTTGATGAATAGTTGGCTGTTACTTTGATTAACATACAGTGAATTTGTAAAAGAATTACACAGACTGGGCACAGAAAATTGTACAATATGTAAGAATACAGAAAACATCACTTAAAATATAAATTTGTATTTATCCTTCACCAAAAAGCTAGTCATATTGATGACAATAATGCATTTTTGCTTGTTTTGGAAAATACAGAATCACCAGACTAAGTACTACAGCACCTCTAGAATAATGGCACTGATTTATTGAGCACCTACTGTGTGCCAGTCACTTTATGGGTATGATTTCTAATCACCAAGGTAGATATTATTACTTCCAACTTACAGATAAGTAAACTGAAATTGAAAGAGAGCTCAATTGTCGTAGCCTAGCTCTGAGCTCCATGGGATGCAATCCAAATTTCACCAGAATGTAGCAGACCACGTAGGTCTAAAGTTCCTAAAGCAGAGCACAATAAAGGACACAGTTGTTCAAGATAAATGTAAAATGCATGAGATGCTAGGACCAAAGGCAAACCAGGACACATAATCACTTCAGCTATAAGGTATGATTTTGAAAATATGTGCATTGCTGTCTCGGTCTTTGCAAATACTCAAGTAATATACAAGGGGTTGAGAAAGTGAAGTATAGTTACGGGGAGTGCTTAATAGAAAAGTGAAGTGTGAGAAGATAGAATTGGAGGGTTAATTTCAGGAAAGTTGTTCAAAGACCTAAGTGCCAGGAAAGGAGTTTGAATTTTACCTGTAGGTAATGCCGTGTAACTACTAACATCTATATGGTATTGGACAATGTTTTCACACACATTATTACACTTAACACTGAAAGTGTGATTGGTGGTATATCCAGAGGTGTTAGGTGACTTTCCCAAGGCCACTAAGCTGGTAAGCAGTAGAGGTCCCTGTTTCTGCAAAACTTGGGTTTTCCCCATGTTTTCTTATTAATTGCTAGCTTCCAAACCAAGCAGTCCTTTGGGATTACAAATTGCCATCAGAAACCACCAATAAAAAGCAAAAAGTTTTACATGGGAGAATAGCACAGATTAATAGTTTCCCTACAAGAGAGTTGAGTCCTAAGGAATAGATAATTGGAACGAGAAAATAGTTATCCATCATTTTTTCTTGATTATGCCAGTAATAAACATAGAAAACAGGGAAATAAAGAATATCAAAAAAGAAAATGAAGACCATCCAACAATTCACAATTAATAGTTAATTTTAACATTTTGGGGCATTTCCTCAGTCTTTTCTATACCCTAGCAAGAAACATGAATGTCATTCCTCCATTACACATCGCATCCAACCGGTCTCCTAGTCCTGTGACCCCATCACCTGAATATGTCCCAAATCTATCCAATTGCTCCCGGCCTCTACCCTTGTATAGGCTACCATCATCTCTTGCCTGGATTGTTGCAATTGACCCTAACCAGTCTCCTTAGGTTTAGTCTGACACACTCTCTCTCCATCTATTCTGTACATCGCAGCCAGAGTAATTTACTAAAATGGAAACTGCTTAATAAATGCCTTGGATGGCTTCCACTGCCCTTAGGATAATGCTCACACTACTCACCAAGGCTTCCAATGCCCTTCACCTCACCGCTCACACGTCTCCTCGGCCTCGCCACCTCCAGCTAGACAGACCTTCTTTATCACGCTCTGCTCTCTCACACCTCCGAATGGCACTCTCGCTGGAACACCCTTCCCAGGCTCTTTGCCTAACTGCCTTTCAGCTTTCAAACCTCAGCTCATATTTCAATTTCTTTGGGAAGATTTATTAGACCCCCACCCCCTTCCTCCTTTTGAACAGGATTAGAGGCTCCTGCTATTATACAATCTCAAAGTCTTCCCCTGTAATAACACTTAGTGTGTTTTTACCTTTTTGTTTAACTGCCTACCTCCTACTAGTTATAGTTGTGAAGGCGGGGTCTGTATCTCTTTTAATCTCGACTGTATACCCTGCATGTAGCTCAGTACCTCGCATAGGGTAGGCATTCAAAACCATTCGCTAAACACACATGCACAAATCAATATATAACACACAAAGTGTTTAATAGCACATTAAAAAAAATCTTCCTATAGATTTTCTTGGATTTTCTACGTAGAAACTCATGTTATCGTGAATAATGACAGGCTGACTTCTTCCTTTCTAGGCCTTACCCCTTCTACTGTTTGTTTTTTTTTGTCTTACTATGCAGCTAACATCTCCAAAACAATGTTGAACAGATGTGTCGATACTTGGAATTTGTGTACCTGACTTTTAAAAGGAAAGATTTACCATTTCAACATTAAGTATCATGTGTTATGTAGACTTTTGACTGATACTCATCATTTTAAGGAAATTCTCTTTTAGTCTTAGTTTACTGAATTTCTTTTTATAAATTATGAATGCTGAATTCTATCTAGTGCATGTTCTGCCTACTGAGATGGCTTATTTTCTTTAATCTGCTAGTATGTTGAATTATATTAGATTTTCTAATGTTAAAAAATCCCACGCCCTTATATTGGTCATGATGTGTCCTTGTTTTATACATTTGCTGAATTTGATTTATAATTCCTTTTGCAATTGCAACAAAAAGAATAAAACGCCTAAGGAAAACTTAACCAAGGATGTGGAAGACTTATATACTGAAAACTATAAGACATTTTTTAAAGAAATTAAAGACACTCAAAGAAATGGAAAGACATTCTGTGCTCATGGATTGGAAGAATCAACATAGCTAAAATGGCCACATTACCCAAAGCAATATACAGATTTAATGCAATCCCCATCAAAATCCCAATGCCATTTTTTAAAGGAATAGAACAAAAAAATCATCAGATTTGTTTGGAACCACAAAAGATCCCGAATAGCCAAAGCAATTTAAGAAAAAAGAACAATACTGAAGGTATCATACTCCCTGACTTTAGCTTGTACTACAGGGCTACAATAATCAAAATAGCATGGTATTGGCAGAAAAACAGACATACAGACCAATGGAATAGAATTGAGAACTCAGATATAAAACCACATAATTATAGACAGATAATTTTTGACAAAGAAGCCAAAAACATACAATGGAGAAGAGATAGCCTCTTCAATAAACGGTGCTGGGAGAATTGGAAAGCTACATGCAAAAGAATAAAACTAGACTGCTGTCTGTCACCATGTGCCAAAATTAATTCAAAATGGATCAAAGGCCTAAACATAAGACCTGAAACAATACACTGCATAAAAGAAAACATAGGTACTAAACTTATAGACCTTGGGTTCAAAGAGCATTTTACGAATTTGACCCCAAAGGCAATGAAAGTAAAAACTAAAATAAATGAATGGGACTATATAAAACTTAAAACCTGCACAGCAAAAGAAACCGTCGACAAAATAAAGAGGCAACCAACCGAATGGGAGAAGATTTTTGCAAACAATGCCTCCGATAAAGGGCTAATATCCAAAATATATAAGGAACTCATACAACTCAACAACAAAAATACAAACAATCCAATTAAAAAATGGGCAGAGGACCTGAAGAGACATTTCTCCAAAGAGGACATACAAATGGCCAATAGACATATGAAGAAATGCTCAATATCACTAATCAGAAAAATGCAAATAAAAACCACAATGAGATATCACCTCACCCCAGTTAGAATGGCTATCATCAACAAGACAAATAGTAACAAGTGTTGGAGAGGCTGTGGAGAAAAAGGAACCCTCATACACTGTTGGTGGGAATGCAGCCTGGTGCAGCCGCTATGGAAGGCAGTGTGGAGGGTCCGTAAAAAATTACGAATAGAATTACCATATGACCCAGCAATCCCTCTCCTGGGTATCTACCCAAAAATTCAGAAAACATTTATCCATAAAGATATGTGCTCCAATGTTCATTGCAGCATTACTCATGGTGACCAAGACATGGCAACAACCAAAGTGTCCTTCAATAGATGATTGGACAAAGAAGTTGTGGCATATATACACAATAGAATACTATTTGGCAGTAAGAAAGATTAAATAATACCATTTGTAAAAACATGGATGGATCTCGAGATTATAATGCTAAGCAAAATAAGTCAGACAGAAAAAGTAGAGAACCATATGCTTTCACTGATATGTACTATATAAAACTGATAACAAGAAAAGAACAAGACAAACAAATGAAGAAACAAAAACTAAACACAGACAATAGTTTAGTGGTTACCAGAGGGTAAGAGGCGAGGGTGGGTGGTAGATGAGGGTAAAGGGGATCCAAAAAAACACCAAAACCCCATGTCCTTATATTGGTCATGATGCATTCTTGTTTTATACATTTGCTGAATTTGATTTACTAACATTTCATAGAGAATTTTTTAAAAATCTATATTTATTAGTAAAATTGGCCTATAATTTTATGTTCCTTTCCTGTTCTTATCTGATTTTGATATTGAGAATTTTTATAGTCTCATGAGTTGGGGAAACTTTCTCTTTTCTCTATTCTCCAAAACGGTGTATATATGATCAAGATTCCTTAAACATTTGGTAGATCTCATTTATAAAATTACCTGGACCTAGTGCAGGTTTGTGTGTGTGTGTGTGTGTGTGTGTATATATATATATATATATATACACACACACACACACGTATATACACATATGTATATATATACATGTATATACACATATGTGTATATATATATATATATATATATATATATATATATATAACCATAACTGAAGTTTGTTAATTTTTGTATTCAGATCATTATGTTCTTCATCCTTATGCCTTTGTGTTTTGTAAAGATTCTTAAATTTGTGTTTTACATTTCAAATTCAGCTTTCTACACAGTCAAATCTGTTGCTTCTTTGTATCTTCCATATTATTTTGTAAAGTTAGTATTTTCTTGTAATTGTTTGAGATTACAAAGAAGCTGCTTTCCGAGGTTGATTTCCATTTTTCCTATAGTTAATTATCTTTAAAGTTCAAATTTGCTCTGCATCTTCAGAGCTGTGCTTTTCATACTATAAAAACATTTATGGTCCATATTTTGTTGTTCTTTCATCCTTAGAGAAAGAAAACTGGAAAGATAATATGTATATCAACAGTTGGAAACTATCTGCTAGATATCTATTATACTGTTGTGCCTGAAAAGTTAATATATTGTTCTAGTATGCACTTTTCACACAGTGTTTTTACAAGAGGATTTTCCACAATGCTCAGCACTTGCCAAAGAGCTGAGGCCCACACTTCTTGTTTTCAATCTGGTGCTGTCTATATGCAATTTTACCAATGGGAATTTCACAGAGGTCCTCCCTCAGCTGATTCAATTAATTAGCTCATGACTGCATAGCACAGGAATAACAAATGGGTCTCACGTCAATATAAACTTACATACCAGGGAGGGACTGCCTGGAGAATTTTGTTGAGAATGACTCTGAGGCCCTTTGTGGCTCAGTGGGAAAGAGTGCTTGGATTCATTAGTTATATCTGCTACGAGCATGGGAGTGGGGAGTGGCAGAATGAATGCCACTGTTTGCCAGCCCTATCCGAAGGACTGCCAACAGGTGTGGCGTAAGATGTAGAAATCAACAGCAGTGCTTCAAGGGCCCTGGTCTCTTTGAAGCTTATGAGGGACTCAGTTCCACATGACCCAGAGTTATCTGGCAGTAGACTCTTGCCCCAGACACTAGTGATCAGAAATTGGCCAAAACTCCGAGATAAGTAGACTAACCCCAGGCCAACTGTGTGAGTGATTAAGTGGTGAACGACGCGAGCTACCTGCCACATGTCTAGATGTGGAAGCATCCAGCTTCTTCTCAGCCACCTCATGAGCCTGTGGAAGCAGACATCTATTCTGAGATCCAGCGAGGCTCTCTAGCCCTGCCCCACCTCTCTCTCTCCCTGCCCAAAGAACTGAGCATCCTCCGGGGAGCCTATGCGTTCTCATCCCAATAGCAATGGTGAGGCTATCACCGGAATCCATTAGGCGTGTAACTCAGGCCTGTGCAGTTCAGAAAGTGGTCCCCAAATCGGTATGTGACCTAAGCTGGAATTGCAAGTTCTCATCTTGGAGATTGTGCACGAGCACTTTGAAGGAAACCACTCACTGTCCTCTAGAACTGCTGAGCGGGGATGATAGAAGTCGGGAGCTCTCTGACCCCCACACCACAGGTAAGACGCACATAGGTGGTGGGAGAGTAGGAAGCTGACAGAGAAAAGCAGAGGGGAGAGAAGAAGCAGACACACAGAAAGACGGGGTTCCTTGCTGCTGGCATCACTGGAGTTTCTTGAGGTTTTGATATGTACTCCACCCCTGGACTGGATTATGTGAGTCAATAAATCCATTTTTAATGGAACTAGTCTGATTTGGGCTTGTGTCCCTCATGACTGAAGGAGTCTTGATAAATACCATGGTTGTCAATGTTGGTTGAGTAGTTGGTTCGTCTCTCCATTTCAGAAGGGGTTAATGAGCACTAGTACCACCCCCACTGTCTTTGAGCCTTTCCAGAGGCCCTGACGCCCACGCCCTCCACCCTCAGCCATGCTGCACAGAGGGAGTGGAAGTCACAGAACAAATGTGTCAAGAGTGAAGTCCTACAGGCAGGTGGCACAGTTTGCGTGGATGAGAAGGAAATCGTACAGCATAGTGTAGCTGTCTGGGCCTCCGGTTTTCACACCCTTCCTACCTCACAGCTAGGAAGATTATAGCAAGATTGGAACCTTCCCCCACTTCTTCATGGCCACTCCCCTATTTCTTCAAAGTAAAACGCAGAGTGTACACAACACAGAAATTGATTGCCCAATTCTACCCATCAAAGACACAATTTCCCGGGGTTCAGCATATGGCTTTCAGTCTATAGTGCCGCCCACTTGGGTCTCCTGGGGTTCTCTGCTCTCTGTGAGTGATTTAATTGGAAAGCAAACAAGGATGAATGGGGTGCTGTTAGTTTGCAACGGGGACAATTTGGACATTCCTGGGCAGATGTGTTCTGATGGCATGTCAGGGATGGGGCACCGCAGACAACAGCCTGAGGCAGCTGGGAGATAGCAGGAAGATCTTGGTGAAAAGTGCTAGCAGGAGCAAAGGGGCGGGTGGTGCTAGACACAAGCTCAAACAGTTCCGTGACTTTGCCTGCAGCCTGCCCTGACCAGCTTAGGCTTGTTCACTAAAACATTCTTCCTATTTCGTTTCTCCTGCCTCGTTTTGCATGATGACAGGATTGTTGATATGATGCATTTACAACATAGACCCACAAATGGCACCAATTAGTCATTTCATAAAGTTCAACATGCACCAATACAAGTCTTTACCTCAGCTCTCTGGGGCCGGTGGGGTGCGGGTGGTGGGGAAGAGGAGTGGGCACGGATTGGGAGTGAAATGTGTCTCTTGCCTGAAGAAAAGCTGTCAACAAATTACCTAATTTGAGGTGACAAGTAGAGATGATATATTTTAACTAAAGCATTCTTGACTACATGTGACTGTAAGGATAATAAAATGTGTTCATGTTCATATGTTCATCAGTCTTCACGCCTTGACTCAGCAGATTTTCAAAAGCAAAAATTTCCCTCCTCTTTACTCCCTTCCCCGATGAAAATATACTAAGTCAACATCTTCACAATTTATGTACTTCTTTGACAAAAACGTTCACATAATTTTAGAGAATTGTAAGGAGCGATAGAATTAAATCAGGCACTTAGAGAGTGTGGGGACAGAGTTAAAGTGGTACTCACAGACTCATTACAGAAGATTTAAGAATAGTACCTGTCAGTAACTGTGAAGAGGCTAAGGTGTGACCTACATTCAAACTAACAAGTTAATCTGCCAGTTTCCTGGATGCTGGTAGAAGATATGAGATGTTAGAGACAACAATTTATAACACAAAGTAATACCGTGTTTCCCCGAAAATAAGACCTAACCAGAAAACAAGCCCTAGTATGATTTTTCAGGATGACATCCCCTGAACATAAGCCCTAATGTGTCTTTTGGAGCAAAAATTAATATAAGACCCGGTCTTATTTTGGGGGAAACACGATAGCAGTAGCCAAAGCATCAGGATGGCGTGCTGGTCCCCTAAGCCCCAACTCCCACAGGTGATGTGAAGAGGGCCAGATGAGTTTTTCACGATGATGGCGCCGAAAGCGAAGAAGGAAGCCCCTACCCCTCCCAAAGCCAAAACCAAGCAAAGGCTTTGAAGCCAAAGAAAGCAGTCCCGAAAGGCACCCACAGCCACACAAAAAAGAAGATCCGCACGTCACCCACCTTCCGAAGGCCCAAGACACCGCGGCCCCAAAGGCAGCCTAATTATCCTTGGAAGAGCGCCCTCTGGAGAAACAAGCTTGACCACTGTGTCATGACCAAGGTCCCCCTAACTACCGAGCCAGCCATGAGGAAGACGGAAGAACAATACACTTGTGCTCATTGTGGATGTCAAGGCCAACAAGCACCAGATCCAACAGGCTGGGAAGAAGCTCTGTGACATTGACGTGACCAAGGTCAACACCCTGATCAGGCCTGATGGAGAGAAGAAGGCCATATTTTGGCTCCTGACTATGATGCTGTGGATGGGGCTCACAAACTGGGGCTCGACAAAATGGGGCTCATCTAAACTGAGTCCAACTGACTAATTCTAAATATAAAATTTTTTCACTGTAAAAAAAAAAGAAAGGAAGAAAGAAAGAAAAGAATGTCAGATGACACCTGAACATATAGCGAATTGCCTTACAGGGGAGTTTAGGGAGCCTGAATCTTTTATAAGGGGCAGTAATCACACCTGCCCTTTGCCCTGAGGGAGACACTACGTCTTTCAAGATTGTTTCTTGGAAATATAATCCAGAAAAAAGGGCAGTGAGTGCCTTGCTTGTAAGACACACAGAAAAATGAAAAAGTTTGGCAAAAATTTCCCCCCAAAATATCCAACCCTCATCAGCACCATTATTAGTTTCCTGAGAGAGCCCTAACAAGTTACCACAAACTGGGTGGCTTAAAACATAAGTTTATTCTTATATAGAGGCCGGGAATCTGAAATCAAGATATTGTCACAGCTCATGTTGCCTTAAATCCTTCCTGTCTCTTCCCGCTTATAGTGGGGTCCACGTGTACCCTAGTTTGTGGCTGCGTCACTCCAATTTCTGCCTCCACCTCCATGTGGCCTCCTCCTTTTCTCACCTGTGTCTCTCCTCTGTGTGTCTCTTATAAGAATACTTGTCACTGGATTTAGGGCCTAGCTGAATAAGCCAGGATTATTCATCTCAACATCCTTGATTTCATCTCAAGATCCTTAACTTAATCTGCAAAGACACTTGTTCTCTAAATAAGTCCACATTTACAGGTTCTAAGGGCTAACACATCAATATACTTTTTAGCCCCCCCCCCTTCAACCCAGTCACCTCAGCTTCTGATAAATGTTCCCATGAATATGCCATTGCATTGATTAATTTGACTGACAGAGGCTAAGACCAAATCTATTTAAATAGTCTCAGACAGTATTTAATTAAAGCTACTATTAATGGGACTCCAAGCACCAGGATGAAGCCAACTTACAGAACCAACCGCATCTGTATCCCAGAGTCCCAAGTTGAACAAGTCCTACACACCACCAGTCTACCTTGGAAATCCCCTGGGCTTGAGGCATTACTCCAAGAATGTGTTAGCAGTTGCACAGGAGGAAGTCTTGAGCAATTCTCTCATCCACAACAATCCTGGCCAGTGAGGTGGTTATCTGAATACTTTCCAGGGCTGAAGTTTTGTTTTTGCAAACACTTCAAGGTCTTTTATGACTATTCCTAATGTGCACATCACTGTTTTCAGGAGGGAGGCAAGCTAATGCCTGGCTTCCACATGTAAAAATTCTAGTCTCTGGAATGGACATGGAACCTACATCAGTTGGGGACCATGGTTGACGGTGCCTCAAACAGGATTTCCTGGCTGGCTGGCTGGCATTAGGGTTTCCAGTGCAGTAGAATAATTGAGTCTAATCCTTGGTATTGGAGGGAATTCCTGATAGCAATAAGTCTGACCTGTCGTTTTGTGCATGCAACCAGTAGGGTGGCATATGTTTGCTACATAGAATGACTGGTGCCTAAAAAAAGAATGAGAGTGCGAAGACATCCAGAGTTGCTGAAAAGTGTGTTGCAAAAACCGGGCTATCCTCTGCTGCTCCCATTAGACTTCTTGGTAAGGTTAAGTTGAACGGAGTTCAAATTCTGGTCAGAGTTGCCTCGTAGGGGATGGCCTACTCATTAACTAGTTAAAAACAGGCACTCAATGCACCAGGCACTTGATGTCTGCTCACAGAGCAGAATGGTTGCATTTTGGTTCTTCGTAGCTGGTGCTGAAGTTAAACAGACACAACCTCTCAGTGGACACCATCAGACATTGGCTTAGCCAAACCATCAGGGCACCAGGCCCAGGCACGGAGAGAAACTGCGATGAATCAAAGACCCCACTGAGCCAGCAGCTTTGCTTTAGGTGGTAGAATGAAGATTAAGTTTTCCCCAAAGAACCAGCTGCCACTTTTTCATGTTAAGCTAACATGCCACGGGAGCCAGGCCAGCTGTGTTCCTGAATGTGTCATATCCATTTGACAAGTGAGGCTTGTTGGGCCTTCTCCCCCTGTGAGTCGCTAAGTCCAAGTTGATCCAACACAAAATGGAAACAGGCTGGAGAGTTACAAGGCCTCCATGGGTCAGGCATTCAGTTTCCACAAGAGCCCAGGAGTGAGCTAAGAGCTTTTCAGAATGGGTGTACCTGGTTACCATGTCATGGAGGTGGTAAGTCCAAAACCCCAAGGATTGACTCTGAATAGACTGACTCCATTTGCCAGAGGCTCCACTCAGCAAAATAATCAGTCACAGGCACTTTCAGCTCAGAGGGTTCCCTAGGATTGTGGAGCCCCAACAGTAGGAGCGTGTCACAGCTCACTGGAAAGCTTCTAATAAAGTCTGTTTATTGACGGCTTCACTCAAAGCGTCCTGATTCAAAGGAACGAGCACCCAGTGAGGCACATACTGTCTCCAACACCCTAAGAGTCTATGAAGTTTAAGGGCGTCCTTTTTCATGGTGGTGGTGGTAGGGCTAAAGAGACAGCAGTTTTTCCCTAACAGCCAGGGCGATGGCATGGTAATCTGCCCACAGAATCTCAAGAAACTTTACTTGGCAAGTCAGCTCCTAAATTTTGTCAGAGTTTATCAGCTTCACTGCTGGCAGAGGTATGATAATATTATAATATCACAGTCAAGGCCATTGGGACTTATGCTTCCAGCTTGCCAACCAACAGGATGTCATCTATAGAATGAAAGCTTTCGAAACCACAGGTAGAGGCACTTGCACTACATTCTGAGCCCCTGACTAGTGGCAAGAAGAAGGGAAATTGAGGTACTCCTGCAGGCATACTGCAGAGGTATATCGGGAGGCCTGATAATGGGAATGGGAACTGTTTTTGACTCTTAGGTGCCAGTAGGATGGCAAAGAAGACACTGGCGGTGTCCAAGGCAGCATGCCACGTGCCATCAGTCTGTGTAATGGATTCAGTTATAGTCACAATGTCCAAACAGCTGGGGCTATGGGATCAACAACAGAATTCGGTTGACAATAATCTACTGTACGTCTCCAGCTCTTGTTAGCTTTTCTCACCGGCTGTGTAGGACTATTTCATATTGAGATACTGTATGTCTTATGATCCCTGCTGCCTTTAAATTCTTAATAAAAGCTGCTCTCCCCTGGAATTCTATCCTGTTTCCGTTGGACCACCCAGGAGGGTCAGGGAGGCGGGTTGACGAACAATGTAGGTGTTCCACTAGCACTTCTCTAAATGTGGCTCTTTTCTGTCAGGAGAATCCCCTCTGGACTTTAAGAACATTTATCATATGAGTATATAAAACATTAATAACAATTGCACATTCAGCAGTGTATCTACAACAGCAGTATGCTGAACCGACACAAAGAACCCTGGCGCAAGACCACTTTAGCTTCCCTTCTCTATTGCCCAAATTCCATCAGTAGAAATGGGAGCCCCCTCCTCCCACAGGACCAGATAGGATATTGCCTTGAACATCCATATCCAACAGAGCCATAAAATTTTAACCCTCCTTCTTCCCAAATTCCTAGTATACTTAGGTGAGTACGGCTTTTGATCCCCCTCGTGGACAGGGAGACCTTAGCCTCCCTTTTAACTGTTTTTCTCCTTAAGTGATTGAGGTGTGGGTAGAGTGGGAGCGAGGAATCAGGTGCATGCAAGGCCACAGTGGCTGTTAGGAGCTGAATGTTTGTACCTCTCCAAAATTCATATGTTGAACCCTTAATCCCCAATGTGATGGTATCTGGAGATGGGCGCTTTGGGAGGTAATTAGGTATAGATGAGGTCATGAGGGTAGGCCCCTCCCCCCAAGGTGGGATTAGTGTCCTTATAAGACGAGGGAGCCAGAACAGAGCACTAGACCTCTCTCTCTCCCCACCAACCCCCGCCCCTATGAGGACTGTGAAAAGGCATCCAGCGGGCAGTAGAGAAGAGGGCTCTCACCCGAACCACACTGGCCTTGATGTTGGACATCCCAGCCTCCAGAACTATGAGAAATAAATTTCTGCCGCTTAAGCCACTCAGTCATGCATGGTATTTTGTTATGCCAGCCTGAGCAGACTAATACAGTGGCCCATGCTTAAAACAAGGCTTTTCATTTACTTTCAGTTTCAAATAGTAGAGCAGTGGCTCATGGCTCTGCCCGATGAACTTCCATAGTTCCTGGCCCTCACAGTGCTCTGTATCGTGTGGTGACAGCCTCGTGGCGAATACTATGTATTTCAGCCTTGGGAACCCTTGCTTCTGCAGCCACCGCCACAGCCACATTGCTTCCTGGGGTCAGGGGGCTTGTGACCTCTGCTGACTCAAGCATGGCTCACACAGTCTCGACCTTCTTTGAGGAGGTCACCGTAATCTGGGACAACTGTTAGCCTATTACTCAGACAGCATCTCACGTTCTCATCATGTTTCCACATCACAGTCAGACGCATTCTTCAGGGTGGCAAGACCGACCACAAGAATGTATATATCTTTGAGTCAGATTCTCATCCTCCACTTGATCACCTTCATCAGCATTTTAAATACGCCCAAATCCAGGGCACTAAGAGCCCTCAGAGGTTCCCCTGAGGCAAACTAGCTCCCATAGAAACCCATAGATGAGTCAGTGCCTCATCTATGGGTTTCTATGGGAGCTAGTTTGCCTCAGGGGAACCTCCCTGAGATGGATAAAGCTTCTCTAGAGCAGCCAAGACCCACTGTAAAAAAAATAAAATAAAATCTGAGACCTTTCACCCTAGTCTCCAAATGGATCTAAGGTTACCCTGATGGGCAGCAGGAAGGTTTGAGCCATAAGACACACAACTGTTGCTCGTCATTTCTCGTACACATTGTATGTCCCAAGGGATCTCATCTACTACACAAACCAGCCCAAGTTCTAAAGATCTACCTGGTTTCTGCCCATAGAAGTCATGAATTTCCCTCCTTTCATAAGTGTAGGGACAGATTTCAGTAACTTATTTGAAAGGGGAAGCCGCTTCTGTCCACCCAGGATACATCTTGGTACTAGTTGGTACATCCAGTGGAGGGTGGACCTGAGGCTGCCTGCCAGATCAGGCCAATGCTCTCTCTGGAGCACAGTTAGCAACCACAAGGGCACCACTAGGGCAGCTGTCTTTGAACTTATCATCTATCTGGAATCCAATTCTCAACATCTCCTCATTAGTAGGAAATCAAATGGATCCATTTATTACTTCGTTGACCATAAAATTTCATCAGCATGTTCCCTGCCATTTCCCATGGATCTTCTTCAAATCCTATTAGTTTACGAGGCCTTCATCCTTGTTATTCCAGAAAGTCCCATCTCCATCCTCATCACTAAAACTGTCAAGAACTCTGAAGGGTCTGTGATTTCACCCTACTTACAACTGAACAAGTGAGCCCGGGACAGTTTCATGGATGGTGGTAGAAGACAAGAGACTCTTGGGTCAGAGGCAAAGGACAATGTGTAACTTACAGCAAGAGAAGTAGCCTGAGTATCAGCATTTTGGGAATGGTTCCCTGAGCCCCAATTCCTACAGAGTGACACAAAAGGATGCAGATGACACTTCCATATCCAGTGGATTATGCTACAAGGAGGAATTTTGAGCTTCAGGACACCTAAATATTTTTTTTAAAGGGCAATAAGCATGCCTGTCCTTTGCTCTAAAGGGAGACACTCTATTTCCCAAGGCTGTTCACTAAACGAACCTCCCCGAAGAGATCGTATACAATGAAGAGCAGTCAGTGCCTTGCTCACAAGATGTGCAGCAACACAAGAGACCAGTGGAGAGTTGGCTCCCAACGATACATGTTCTCATCTCACAGAATACACTTCCAGCTGTTCAGATATTCTGAAATGTGTGTGTGTCCTAAAATATTGAAAGACAATGCAACAAAAACTTTATCATCAAAATCATGAGGAGAGAATATTAAATATTCATCTCCAGAATGACTCTGTGATGGTCTTTAATGCACTAAGAAATAGCAGAGCGATACTTTCTAGCGGCTTTTTAAAAGTTAAACTTATTTTGAGATCACTGTAGATTCATAAGAAGTTGTAAGAGATAATACAGAGAGATTCTGCTGATATACCCTCTTCTCAAGTTTTCCCAATGATAACATCTTGCAAAGAAAGATACAATATCCCCTCCAGGTTACTGATATCAATAGAGACACAGAACATTTTCATCATCATCATCAGGATTCCATCATGTTGCCTTTGTGTAGGCAGCAATATCTTTTTAACCTTCCCAGTTTTCTCTAAATATAGTTTCTTCACTTACCAGTGAAGACATAGTGTTTTAAGTAACCCATCTT
This sequence comes from Rhinolophus hipposideros, assembly GCF_964194185.1. NCBI lineage: Eukaryota > Metazoa > Chordata > Mammalia > Chiroptera > Rhinolophidae > Rhinolophus > Rhinolophus hipposideros. The sequence continues at coordinate 36,021,021 of NC_138062.1, read as the reverse complement.
CTTGGTTTTAAGAGAAATCAGTGCTTTACTTAGACTGTTTGCCACAGACCAAAGGGATAAGATAGTTTACACTTAAGAAAATATTTTTTAAAAATATAAATAAAATGGCTTATAATAGAATGTTTAGAAAGCACAGTAACAAGGAAGTGAGGAAAAAAAATCATCTGCTGCCCAGAGACAACTATTTATCAATTTGGTGTATTTCCTTTCATTTTTTTTTTTTAATTTGCTGAGAGAGAAAGAGGGGCAGACAAACAGACACAAACACAGATTGAGAGAGAACTGTTATTTACCTATGTACCTATTTAAATATCAGTATATAAATACACTTTTATTTTTTTTTACATTCTGGAAATCAATCATATCCATGAAAGAGACAGACAGTTCTTACATCCTTTTTCTCTCACTTTTACCGTAGAAAGACAAAGGATGGGGGCAGCAGATTTTATAGGCAGTTTGTCAACTCTCCAAGACTATAACCAATTATAGTTACCCTACACAGCAGGCATAGAGGCTGCCCAGCAACAATCAGATAGATAGGGGCTTCTGAAGGGGCTTGAAAGAGGAATGAGCCCACTAGTTTCTGGGGTTGGCCAGCAATCGGTAAGAAACTGGAGCGTGAAGGAAGTGGCTACACCCACCCAGACTGGCACATTTTCAATAATCATTAAATTCACAATAAAAAAAGACGTTAGAAGCAACAGTGTGAAATATGTGATTGTCTCCTCAGAGGTCAGAGTGTGAGTCACTATGAATTACAGTCAAGTGTGGCCCTTTTTTGTGCACTCACCCCTCTCATCAACCAAAGGCCTTGTTCCTCTACACCGCCCCCATCCTACCCCCACTTCAATGCCAGGCCCCAGCCTCAGATCTAGTGGTGACAGGGGAATTCTGTCAACAGTATTCCAAATGCCAGTGGGCTCATAGGTCAATGCTGACTCAAACAAGCCTTTCCAGTGAAACCATAATTACCTTCCCCTCTCAGAATAGGACTTTCAGATGCATTATTTATGTATCATCCTTTTATACATGATCTCATGCATTGCACTCATACTAATTCAGTATTTCCCATTAGACTTCAGGTTTGTTTTTTACGAGATTTTACTATAAGGAAAATCCTCTTCTATGGATGTCATTACAAATGAATTACTGGAAAAACAACAACAAAACCTTGTTAACGATACATGGCCACAAGGGTAAAAGTGTTTCTCCCTTCATACATTTCTGTTTATATTAAGAATTCTTCCTTTCAATTCATAAGTGAGGCTGGGAATAAATTAAGTTTAAAGTGCTAAGGGATATTGTTTCTAAGATTAAACAAAGTAATGTTGATGTGCTTCAGAGGTAATATTAATAGGATTTCACTCAAAAACTCCATAGCACCTAAAATAACTATGTGACCTCATGAAAACCTACCTGACCACCAATCTTATTATCTATAAAATGGGGGTAATTCATGCCAACCTCATAGAGATGTGTTGATCCAACAATGGAGGCTGTCCTGCGTGGTCATTCTGGGAGTCCCAAGGACAGATGCTTCTATGTCCTGACAGCCTAGAGGAGTCCTGCTGGTGAAAATCTCAAGTTCAGTCACAGGCCCTGTTAGCCAGGAAAACAAGGCCACATTAAAATTATAAACTAACTCTCATTAACCAGCTGGTGATTATGAGCAAGGCTCAAACTCTCCAAGTCTCATTTTCTCTACAAAACGAATGTGAAGGAGAGTTGGGGAACGGCTAGACTAGATTAAAGGCTCTTAACCCCCATGATACATTCGGATCATCTCCGGATATTTTTAAAGTCCTAATGCGCGGACCACACCTGAGACAAATTAAATCAGCATCTGTGGGGTTAACTCAGCATCAGTGATTGCTGAAGCTCCCAAGGTGATTCCACTATGCAGCCAAGACTAGAACCACTAGTTAGATGGGTAAGTCACAATTCAACTTAAAAATTCAATTAGTCTAAATAAAATATCGGAGTGTTCTGAAGAATAAGACACGCTGTTATTCTTGTCGTGGGTCTATAAAGTTCCAGTGAAGGACCACGGTACTCTCCATAATGTGGGGATGCCAGAGATGGGGAGACAGGGTCTATGAGGATAAAATTCTGTACAAGCAACTGTACTTCATGTGGTTCTCAAACTTGCCTCAGCCACTGTCATCTCTGATAAAGATTTCAAGAGGAACTCTAAGATCTATGAGCAGTAATGCTGATGCCAGTGATGTCGCCTCAGGAAAATCATCTCATCTTATTGGCCCTCCTTGTCATCTGTAATACAAGGGAGTTTGACTAGATTATGTATCTCCATGGTTCATTCCAGCTTCCACCCTGAATGATTCCAGAGCACTGTTTTACTCATAGTAGGGAATTAAATGTCTGTAACAATAATTCTTCCTCCTTTTCTAGAGGAATAATTCTTTCCTCCTTTTCTAAAGGAGGACATAAAAATGTGTCTGGTATTTCAAAAGGAAGTCAGAACCCCTGTGCTGTTCAATTCTGGAGAGAATTTTAAAGATACAATTTATTTTGCACATTTAGAGAGGAACGTTTACTATTTTATTCAAAGTAGGCAGACATCCTGGAGAAAGGTATCACATATAAAAGTTATTATTGATGTAACTTAACCACAGCTTTTATGCTTTATTTTGAACTTTCATGATGCTGGAAGTCCTGCTTATTGAAATTTTGTATGCAAAATACAGGGAAGACTATATAATTAAACCATCAAGAAGAAAAATGAATTCATAAGTCTCAATAAAACATCACATTCTATTAAGAGCAAACTACATATATCAAATTATCTTTCTGTTGATAAACGGTAACTATAGTTGATTCATTACTCAAATTTTAACCACGAAATTTTTAACCATGAAATGAAGTTTTGAAGCCTGTTTTTATGTGTGTAAATTTTTTTAAATTTATTTTTTAAAAATTTATTGGGGTGACATTTGTTAGTAAAATTACATAGATTTCAGGTGTACAATTCTGTGTTACATCATCTATAAATCCCATTGTGTGTTCACCACCCAGAATCAGTTCTCCTTCCATCACCGTAAATTTTAATAGGACACTAAGATTCTCTATTGATCAAAATTTCTCCAGCTTGCTTGATAATTTTTCTGTAGAATATGTAGAATGAACAGTACCCACTTCCTGTCAACTAAATGAATACGTTTATATATTTCAATTAAGTTGAAAGTTTCTCCCTTTTCTAGAATACATTATTTTATATAGGGTGTGTTATTAACAGTGAAACTGAAATAGGTTTCAGACTATTGGGACAAAGTTGTGCTGAAACTAGAGTGGAAATGAAGCTGTTTATAGTGACCAATAAAGCTTTGGGTTATATACCATTAGAAAAAGAATGTGTTAGAAATGTGTTTTTGTTGTGTATTTTAATTACGTAAATGCCCTTTAAAAAAAATGTAGGTTAAAAAAAAAAAGTGTGTGTGTGTGGCTATTAGGTAGGCAAAGGAGTGGATTGGAGCTGACAGTTGTCATTATTTTGCTGTCCAGGATTTGAACCTTCTTATTTGGGGGAAATTCTCCACTGTGTGAGTATGGAAAGACACAGAAGCCTTCTTTCACTATAAAGATTTAAAAAAAATCAGATCAGAAAAAAGATTTTTTAAAAATCAGTACTCATTTTTCCACTCTCCCTGGGAACTAGAGAATGATCATGAGACTGGGGCTCAACCAATGAGGGTTCCTTCCTAGGACTCAGAACCAGGAGCAGTGATACCAAACAAAAAAAAGAGGCTGTGAAGAATCCACTGTGTTGGCAGGAGGGGCAGAAACACCCATTTTCCCAAAGCACGAGGGACAGCAGTCCTGCACTCTGCTGATGGAGGTGATGAGGCAAAGAGGGGTGCCCATGGCTCAGACCAGCAGCACCCTGCCTGCTCAGGCTTTTGAATGTGGTGCAGACTGCGGTTCCGGCAGCGCGGATGCCGTGTTCCTGACGATTTCTCATGCATGGCTCTCTAGCACTCCTGGCGATTTCCTGACCTATCCAATAGTCTTTCAATAAACTCCTTTTCTACTTGTAATAATAATGAAAAAAACAGAATAGTAAGTCTATGTAAACAACACGAACAAGCTGTTGGGTGGAAAACAGCAGAGAACACAGAAATGCTCCATTATTAGGTTTTGTCAAAGAAAATGTACAAGATGCTTTGTTTTGTTGTTGTTGTTGTTCTTGTATTTTAATTTCCCCATTCCAAAATTATTTTATATATATATAACATATATATGTATATATATACATGTGTGTGTGTATATGTATATATGTGTATATACACATATATTTCTCTGTGTCTCCCATTCTCTTTCCTAGGATTTAAGACACTTATAAAGAAATGTATGACATACCAAGATTGCATTAATTAAATGTAGGTAAAAATATGCTGCAAAGGGGGAAAAAATTGAGAGATATGAAATAGAACTAGGAGTGAAGTTAATACAAGAATATATACCATGAATTTCTATATACTAACTAAACATTAAGAAACAAATTTAATTCTAAGTTTTCTATCAGCCAACAGAAAAGGAGAAATGTGATCAATTATACAATTCATAGTTCAGGAAAAATACATCCTGGTTCCTTGTGAGAAATAATATCTATTTCTAATATTAATACTGGGCCAGGTAGAGTGTAATAAAGTGAGCACAAAATTCAACAAAAAAAGAGTTGTAGGGTATTTTTAGTGCAATAAGTAGCTATTAAATTGGTGCAAAAGTAATTGTGGTTTAAAAGGTTAAAAATAATTGCAAAAACCACAATTACTTTTGCACCAACCAAATATATTTGGACTGCCTGAGTTATGGAATATCTTCCATTCTGTTCTATTTTGTTCATGTATCTGCAACCATGTAATGATGTAATGTGCACTGGGGCTACTTAAGATAAAACCTGAAAGAAGAAAAAAGTAAACCTAACATTTATTGGGTGCTCATTGTGGGGCAGACACATTTTATATGTGATCCCACTTAACCTCAACAAGGCATCTTCTATGTTATTTCACTTAAATCTCAAGGATACTTGGAGACAGTCCTATTTCATAACTTGAGCTAGGTTATCAGGCTAGAAAGCAACTCTTCCCGGAGCAAATTTCATCAGTCTAAGTGACTTCCTCAGAGTATATTACCGTTTTATATAAAAGTTTGTGATCTGAAGAGGTAGGGCTCTTATTTGTACTAACTTCCTCAAGAATATTAATAAAACGTCAATAAATTTCTGAAGCTCCATGATGGACACCCTGGGGAAGTCAAGGTGGAACTAGAGTCTTTTTCCCAACTATGGAACTCACACCTTAGTGAGTTATTCCTTGTGACATTTTGATTAGGTGAGTACATATTTCAAATAAATGTGAGATTTCCATTACAAAGTTCTGTGCTCATAATTCAAGTCTTTATTCTGTGTTTTATTCCTTAATGTAAAGACTGTGTTGTATTTTGTAATGGCCTTAGGCTAACTTCATGAATTAGTTGGCTCCTACAATTTTAAATCTTCAAGCTTAAAGCTCTACACTGGAAATCCATTCCCAGAAAGAGGAATGGAGAAGAAAATTAGACCTAAAATACTTGAGCTATAACGCAGGGGGCCCCTTCAAAAATAATATTCCCTCTTCTATGATCCTTCCCCTTCTAGTCTGCAAAAGGACATAGAATCCACAGAGTTGCTTCTCTGAGCAATTTTGATCTAAAAAGATGAAAAGATTGACCATTAATAGATTTACATAGATATAAATGACAGATTTCAAACTGACTAGATATTGTCTTGGAAAACAAAAGCATGGTCTTCACAAGGAGAAAACAGGACACATAAGACCTCTGCAGGTAGGGGTGAGGGTTCGAGCACGCAGAGGGAAGGTGCTGACTACTCAGGAAAAAAGCTAGAGATGTGAGTAGAGGTGCCTAGATTATAGGGTGCACTTTTGCGAGAAGCAGCAGTAAGTAGTACTGTATATGGATGAATGGCAGATACATTATTGGGAGATGAGAGTGGAAGAGGGCAAAGCTAAAATTTGAGAAACAGACATTTCTTCCATGTATATTCTGGAGAAAAAGCCAAAAATATTCATCTTATCCAGGAGAGTTTTTTCCTGCTCTCCTAAATACCTATAGGTCACCTTTAATCAGATACATTCCATTATAATTGCCCTAAGTTTTAACGTTCTCAGGAGCATTTTTGTAACATCAAGGAAAAAACAATCAACTCGTTATTTTTTTTTTTTTTAAATTTACTGTGATTCCATCAGACTGCACCACTTGGACCTTGGAAGCAATGGCGACCAGCTTCTGTAGCTAATTAGCTGATGACCTCTTCCAGAGTGACGTCAAGGAAGGGCATGACCAGCCACGAATACTGCAGTTGGCAGTGCAAGGAGCTGTGACTGCCAAAGGGTGCTATTTGTTGAAGCGTGAAACCAAACCAGGGCAACATAAAAGGAGCTTAGTCCTTATAAAAATAGTATTGTTTTTCATTAATGAGCTCTTTTTAATCAAGTGCTCTTAATCAAGAATGCTTTTCTCAACTAAAGTTTTAAGTTTCCATGTTCAGGTAAGAACCCTTCTGTGCCAAATGTGAAAGTTATCTGCTGAGGCTCAGTAACTTTTATTGGCATGTTAGAGGGAGTTTGCCATTTTAATTGCTTCTGTCTAGTTAACACAAGACACAAACTTTATACTAAAGATAACACTTATTTTCTAGAATTTCCACAGGCTGTAATGGGTTTCTGTTCTCATCCACTCCACAAACATTTATTGACTACCTACTGTAAGCCAGGCATGGAGCCAGACATTGGAAATGCAAAGATAAAAAAGACACAGTCACTAATGCTCTAAGACCCTCACAAAGCCTTTAGGGAAGAACATTAAATCAATCATTTTTAAGCAATGTAAGAAGTGCAAAAATTCGCTGCATGCATAAAGTGTTGAGTTCACAGAGGAAGGGAGAACTGGCACTGTGTTGGGATAGAGGGTGGGCGTGGGGAACATCAAAGAAGACTGAAGTGGCCTCCATCAAATGGCACTCCACTCCTGACACGGCACATCCATGAAAACAAATACTCAAACCAGATGTGCCAATTTAAGCATTTTCACCTTACATATCATTTATGCCTTTATTTATTTGATGTTATCCTGTTAAATGACTCACTTTAAAAAAATTAAATTCAGTCTTTGATGTGCTACATTTCCCTAACAATATTTGTAGTGGACAATATTCCCCTTGGGTCACTTCTAAACATTTCTGTGTGCTCTCTAGGCTTCAGGTGCTTTTGCTTCCAACAGTCAACACTTGGGACTTTTCTTTGACTAACTGCCCTCAGGCTATAGGATCCACTTTGTCTAAATTTGCAGAGCCTGGAATTTGCCTCTTGGAGTGACATTTAACCAATGCTTGAGCGGTTATGTGAAACATGCAAGTCCTGCTCCCTTACCTTGGTTCTGGACAATTCCTCAAAGTGCTTCTGGTAAACCAGACTGAAGATACCCTTTGCAAAACTGTGTCTTAAAATACACCCCGCCCAGTCCTATTCCAAGCTGCCTCTGTACCCAAGCTCCCCTGGGGTCACTTCCTTAAGAAATGACCAGCATACAAATCCTTGGGTTGGGATCTGCTTTTGAAGAACTTAAGACAATATGAACCCTCAAAAAGGAGAAATGTTCTTCCTTGTACTCAAACTACAGAGGGTGCCGAAACAATGTATACATATTTTAAGAAAGGAAAACTGTATTAAAATTGTAATACTCAATATAGACCGATAACAAAAGATGAATACAAGTCACCTTTGACTTCTGCAATTACAAGAGGTGCTCAAAGTGGTTACCATTAGCATTTAGACACTTCTGATTACGGCGAACTACAGCTTGAGCAACGTTGACCAAAGTGTCCACTTGTATACATTTTTTTGGCACCACTGGTAAATATACCTACCTACCCTTTTCCCCCGAAGATAAGACCTAGTTGGACAATCAGCTCTAATATGTCTTTTGGAGCAAAAATTAATATAAGACCTGATATATTATATTATTATACCCAGTCTTATAATAAAATAAGACTGGGTCTTATATTAATTTTAGCTCCAAAAGATGCATTAGAGCTCTTTGTCTGGCTAGGTCTTATTTTCAAGGAAACACGGTACCTCAGTGACACACACAGCTCAGAAAACACTAATCTGATACAATTACATGTTAAATTCCACTAAAGAGAAAACTCTTACAGTCACATGGCAGATACTTTATATGCTTCTCCAGGAAGGGACTATTTAATGAGACTGATTCTCCTGCTAGAAAAGTCTTACTTTTGAACTTTCTCATCTCAAATAATTTGCTTTTCATCAATCCATTAGCTACCTGTTTCTGCCTTCTGCCAACCCTCGGTCCAGAGGTCCTGTCTGTTTCAGGCCATGTCTGTTTGATCCTCCTCTCCCCACACTGAACCCCATTTTCACCTATTTATTATTCTTTAAATTGGAAAATAAATTTTCCTTTTAAAAATAATTTTTTTAATCTAGCAATTCTTCCACGATTCCTTATTAATCCTTATGAATTATTCTTTGTCATTTTTCTTAATAGGATTATATCGACCTGCAATCATTATATATTTGTGTTTAATTTCTCATACTCTCTGTTGCCCCCACTAGAAGCTAATCTCCAAAGGACTTTTATCTTATCAGTGTTATGTCCCAATGCCTAAAACAGGGCCTGGCATACAGTAAGCACTCAACAATTTGTTGAGTAAATTGTGTGGAATTGTTCAACATATTCCAAATTGAATTCTCTATTCTAATTATTTCTGTGATTATTGAATACACCTACACATGTCTATCATGTTTGCACAGGTACGCATGTGCGTCTTTCATTAAATAAAAAACATGAGAAGATGGATATTCCCAATCTATCTGGGTCATCTCTGAGGATCCAAAGTCTTTGGCAAATCAACGTTATACCTCAAATAATTCTGTGCATAACATTATATTTATTATCAATAACAGGTCAGATAGTAGAATCAAGCTGGTCTGCACTGCTGGCACAGCTGAGTTTTCTTTAGCCCACTGATATGAATAGAGGGAAACGAACGCATTTGGGATGACCTCTCTACACCTGAGTCTAGCTGTGCCTTTTCTGTGTACATCACAGGTGTTCTCAGCATCAGTGTCCTCTTTTATAAAATGAGAATAAACTCCTTTGATTTTATAGGATTGTTATAATGATTACACCTGTACATTTATGTAAACGCTGACAGTGTAATTTACTAGGTATTAAACAACTATTAAACACTATGGTGTTTCCTCGAATATCACACACAAACTACACACCACCAGTCTGTATCTTTAGTTCATGCATTATCTCCCCAACGTTCAAACATATTTGAAACAGAAGTTGAAACTGTGTAAGTAAAGAATATTATAACTGAAATTAAAAACTAATTGCAACCAAATGTTGGCAGGGATGTGGAGCAACTGGAACACTCATACAGTTCTGCAGGGGGTGTGAATTGGTACAACCATTTGGAAAACTGTTTATCATTGTCTCCTAAAACTGAACATATGCGTATCTTATGACTCAAAAATTCCATTCCTAGGTATATACTCAACAGAAATTCCTACATGTGTTTACCAGAAGATATGTAGAAGAGCGGTCCCTGCAGCTCTATTGAAAATATCTAAACATTGGAACAGTGGAATGGATAAACTGTGGAATATTTTAATAACAATACACCAAAGAGAATGAATAAACAAACTACACTAAGTGCAACAGTATGCATTTCACAAACACAGTACTGGGCAAAAGGAGCCAGACACAAGAGTACATACCATATGATTCTATTTACATATAGTTCAAAAACAAATCTGTGATGTTAGAAGAAAAGATAGAGGTTACCCGTGAGTAGTAGTACCAGAATGGGACCTCTGGGATACCAGAAATGTTCCCTTTCTCTACCTGCATGCTGACCACGTGAGTATATTCTCGTTTTGAAAAATAATTGAGGTGAACAATGATGATTGGGCATTTTTCTATATGTATGTTTTCATTTCAAAAACGAGTTTACTTAAAGGAGTAAAACTTCAATGGAAGTTTTGAAGAGCAGATTAGACTCAGTGATGTGCTGACAGACTGGCTTTCAGGGGAGAAAAAGGCCTTGATTTGTAGTATTTGCCAAGGTCTGTGCTGTAGATACTCTCACCATGTTTGATTTCAGGTTTCAATGTTTTAACAACCAGTTTGTAAGAGTCCTGTATATATAACAATCAGATCTCAGAAGTTGGAATGAACCACTCCAACACACCAAGGAGACAACACAGATGCGAGAGTTAACTCTATAAGTACTTTTTCCTTTACTGTTTACTTAACTGTTTTTTTATTGTGGTTTTTTTTTAAACTCTAGATATGCTTTTCCTTATAGTCCTCAAAAGCAAATTACTACATTACCATAAAAGGTTCAATTTACAAGAATGACATGCACCTAATAAAATAGCTTTAAAATACATAAAGCAAAAACAGATGAAACTACAAGAAGAAACGCACAAAACAATCATAATGGAATATTTTAGCAATTTCTCAATAATTGATAGAAAGTCAATAAAAATCAGTAGATATTAACAAATAAATAGCACTAAAGAACAAGTGTACAGAACATTGCTCTCACTTCTGCAGAATGCACATTCTCATAGTCAAAAGCGTATCTCAACAAATTTCAATAATTAGTATCATTGAAAAAGTCAGAAATCTATGGCCTGTGGGCCAAATCCAGGCCACCACCAGTTTTTGTAAATAAAGCTTTATTGAAACAAGTCATGTTCATTGTTTATGTATTGTCAATGGCAATAGAGACTCACTGGCCCACAAAGCTTAAATTATATGCTATCTGGCTCTTCATAGAAAAACTCTGCCAACTCCTGACATAGACCATATTCTCTGACCATAATGCAACAAAATAAGCAAAAAAAGTTGAGAAATTTAAAAACATAATTCTAAATAACTCATGGTGAAAGAAGAAATCCTAATGGCAACTAGAAAATAGTAAAAAAAAAAAATAACATAAAACTTGTAGAAAGCAACTCCAGGAGTACTTGGAGATGTATGGCTTTATAGGATTAAAATTGAAAACAAGAAGATAAAAATTAATGAACTAAGCATATAAATGAAAAAGTTAGGAAAGTTTAAGCTTGGGCCAAGATGTGGTAACAGATATTGGACATATCCTCCTGTATAAGACAACTAAAAAGCTGGAGAAACATGAAAAAAATGATTTTCAGACATTGCACATGAGGAACAGAGGACAGTGATTCTCTAGAGATAGAAGACAGAGTCTCAGCTTAAAGGCTGGAGAGACTTTTCAGGCTGCAGCACAGGGAGAGATGACCTGCAGCCTTGATAAGAAGGCCAAAGAGGCTAGATGTCACCGGGCAAAGCATCAGAGAGGAGGGAGCTTTACAGAGAGAAAGTTTTCTCTCTGTAAAGTTCCAACACTATGTCAAGTGGTCTAATATATATTAGGAATCCCAGAAAAAGAGGAGGTGGGGTGAGAATAAAAAGTATATTTTGAAACAATGGCCAACTCATAGAGACAGAAAGTAGAATGGTGGTTGCCAGAGCCTAGGGATAGGGGAGTACGAGGAGTCATTGTTTAATGGGTATGGAGTTACACTTTGAGAAGATAAAAAAAGTTCTGGAGATGGATAGTGGTGATAGTTGCACAACAGTGTGAACGTACCTAATTTACATACCTAATGTACCACTAAACTGTACATTTTAAAATGGTTAGGGGCAGCCAGTCAGCCCAGTTAGTTAGAGCACAGAATTCGTAACACCAAGGTTGCTGGTTTGATCCCCACATGGGCCGGTGTGAGCTATAGCCTCCACAGCCAGATTGAAACAACTACTTAATTTGGAGCTGATGGGTCCTGGAAAAACACACTTAAATAAATAAAAGTTAAAAAATTACTTTTAAAAACCAACAAAATGGTTAAAGCAGTAACTTTTAGGTTATATATATTTCTTACGATAAAAAATAATGGCCAAAAACTTTTTAAAAATTGATGAAAACTATGAACCTACAGATTCAAGAAGCTCAACAAACTCCAAATATAAGAAACATGAAGAAAAAGGCAAATGACAATCTAAAAAATAAAAAAATCAGTGATATTCTTAAAATTGTTAAAAGCAACCAGAGAAAAAGATACATTACAGGCAGTCTGTTGGCAGACTTCTTGTCAGAAACAATAGCAACCCAGAGACAGCCAAACAGCATCTTATTTTACCAGAAGAAAAATCTACAACTAGAATTCTATAATGAATACTTTTTAAAAATAAAGTTTTTTTTAAAAAAATACTTTTTAAAAATAAAAAAGAAGGAGGGCCGGCCTGGTGGCTCAGGCGGTTAGAGCTCCATGCTCCTAACTCTGAAGGCTGCCGGATGGAATCCCACATGGGCCAGTGGGCTCTCAACCACAAGGTTGCCAGTTCGATTCCTCGAGTCCCACACAGGATGGTGGGCAGCACTCCCTGCAACTAAGATTGAACACGGCACCTTGAGCTGAGCTGCCACTGAGCTCCCGGATGACTCAGTTGGAGCGTGTCCTCTCAACCACAAGGTTGCTGGTTCGACTCCGGCAAGGGATGGTGGGCTGCGCCCCCTGCAACTAGCAACGGCAACTGGACCTGGAGCTGAGCTGTGCCCTCCACAATTAAGACTGAAAGGACAACAACTTGACTTGGAAAAAACTCCTAGAAGTACACACTGTTCCCAATAAAATCTTTAAAAAAAAAGAAAGAAGGAAATCCTGCCATATGCAACAATAGGGATGACAGAAGACCTTATGCTAGTGAAATAAGGCAGTCACAGAAAGAAAAAGACACTCTATGATTGCAATGATATATCTAAAATAGTTAAACTCATAGGAGCAGTGAACAAAATGGTGGTTTCCATGAGTGAAGAAGGAGGAAATGGGAAGTTGTTGTTTAGCAAGTATAAAGTTTCAGTTACGTACGATGAATTAAGTTCCAGGGGTCTGCTATATAACATAGTGCCTATTATAACAATTACAGTCTAACTGAAAATTAGTTAAGAGGGTAGATCTCATGTTAAGGGTTCATACCATAATTTTTTTTAAAAGACTGAAAACAAAACAGGCAAAATAAAAATATTTTCAGATACACATAAACTATAAGAATTCATCTCTAGTTGACCTTGCTAGTTGATCTTTACATATAGAGATACAAATAAAGTAAAAGGATACACAAATAGTACAACGTGCTAACACAAACCAAAGGCAAGCTGGTGGCCTGAACGTGATTCACACTGATTAGAACAAGTGGTTGGTCTTAGTAATTTCTGGAATTTGTTGCCCTAGTCAGTACATGTGGTCATACACTCACAGGTGAAGGAATGCCTTTGTAACCCTTTGGCCAAATCCAAGATCGTGGCTCACATTTAAGGCATTTAAGGCAGAGTCTTATTTATCTAACTACCAAGAGAACAATTTTACCTGGCTTCCCTCAAATTCAGGGAAGCCAAAAATTGAACTTGGTGCCTTCCTTGAAAACCTGCCTATACTCAATATGTGTTCTTGAGCTTGCTTTATCTCTTCCCTGCCCCCCAGCACTGGAACTTGCCCCACCCATTGCCGACCATGCATGGCCATGTTATAGTCTATATTATACAGCATTTCCTCATCATAGTCGATTGGACAGGAATGGAAGCTCTACCTATGTTACTGGGTTTTTGTAGATACTGTTTATCAAGATGAAGTAGTATCTATTTCTAATTTTCTGAGTTTATTTTTTCATCATGAATTAATAGTTTTCTTGGCCTGTTGGCATAGATTATATTGTTCAATTTTTGAATATTGAACCAGTTCGCTTTGAATATTTATTTTGCAAATAAATCCTATTTGGTCATGGTGTATAATTTTTATACATTGTTGAATTGGATTAGCTGAATCTTTGTTAAGGATTTTTGCACCTAAGTTTATGAGAGACACTGGTCTGTAGTTTTATTTTCTTTTCCTTTTTCTCTCCCTTCTTCCCCACTCTTTTCCTCCCTTTCTTTCAGTCTCTTTTCTTCCTTTCCTTCCCTCCTCTCCTTTACCCCACCCCCAACTGTATTTGGTTTTGCTATCAGGGTAATATGGAGTTACAAAATGAGTTGGAAATTGGTCTCTGGAAAAATACTATGTTCATTAATCCCAATTGTATTTTTCCTTTAAACCCTTGAATATATTTACAATAATTGTTTTAGAGTGTTTCTTTCCTAATCGCATTATCTGAAAGACTTGGGGTTGATTACTGTAGGCTTTTCTCCTAGGCCTGAGTTGGCTTTTAATGTTTCTTAGCATGTCTAATATATTTTCAAAATCAATTTGATTGACGTTTACATACAAGGAAATGAACCCATTTATGTATACAGTATAATAAATTTTGACAAATGTAAACACTTGAATAACCAAATTCACAATAAAAATATAGAACATTTCCATTACCCAAAGAAGTTCTTTGTTGTCCCTGTTTAGTTACTCATGACCTGCCCTACCTAGTACCAGGCAACCATTGGTTTGCTTCTTATCACTGCAGACTAGTCTTTCCTAGTTTCCAGTGAACTAAATCATACAGTATGTTTTCTTTTGTTTCTATTCCTTCACACAGCACATCAACAGCTCATTCACATTTATTGCTGAGTAGTATTCCCTTTTATAGATATGCCATAATTTATCCATTTAACTATTGACGGACATTTAGGTTGTTTGCAGTTATTGGCTAATTATGAATAAGTTTGATATGAATATGCACATTTTTAACCCAAAGTGATTATATCATTTTACATACCAGTGTGAGTTCTGCTGCATCACATTCTCAACAGTCTTTAACTTTTATCATTTTAGAGCGTGTACAGTGGTATCTCATTGTGGTTTTCATTTGCATTTCCCAACAAATAATGATAGTATCTTTTCATGAGTGTCATCTATTTATCTTCTTTGAGTGTGTATTCAAACATGTGCCCATTGTCAAACTGGGTTGTCTGTCTTATTGTTGAGTTATATGTGTTCTTTATATATTGCAGATAAGTATTTTTATCAGATATATCTTTTGCAAACATCTCCCAATTTGTAGCTAGCCTTTTTCATCTTATTAATAATGTACTTTTAAATGTTTATAAATTTGATGAAGTCAATTTTTTTTGTTTTACAGTTTGTATTTTTTACGTCTGTTTAAAGAATTTTTGCCAAGCCTAAGGTAACCAAGATTGCTCCTGTTTTCTTCTACTTATTATTGAACCTCTGATCCATGAACACGGTATAAATGCCCCACTTAGGTTATTAATTTCTCTCAGCAATGTTTTGTCGTTTGCATTGCACAGATCTTGCACATCTTTTGTCAAATTCATCCCTAAGTCATAATTTTTGATGCTATTATAAATGGTATGTTAAAATCTATTTCTGATTGCTCCTTATTAGTATATAAAAATTGATTTTAATATTAACCTTGTATCTTGCAATGTTGCTTTTAACTGTTTTCAGTCCTTGTAGCATTTGTGTAGCTTTCCTATGATTTTCTACATAGACACTCACATCATTTGTGAATAGACAGTTTTTACTGTTTCTAATCTGTAGGCATTTATCTCCCTGTACACAAACACACACGTGCGTGCACACACACGCACACACTCATTGCAATTGCTAAGAAACTCCAGTACAAAGTCAAACATAAGTGATGAGAACAGAAATCTTTGCCATTTTTCCATTTAGGGAGAAAACTTTTTTTCAGTATAAATGTTAGTTTTTTTTAAGATGATCTTTATCAGACTGAGGCATTTCCCTTCTATTCCTCATTTGCTGAGAATTTTATAAGAAATAGATGCTTGATTTTTCTCAATTTTTTTCTGTATCTATTGAGTTGATCACATCGTTTTTCTTTTTTAGTCTATTAACGTGATGAAAAACATTGAGTTTTTAATGTTAAATCAGTTTTGCATTCCTGGCATATATTCCACTTGGTTATGATGCAATGTTCTTTTTGTATATTGTTGGGTTTGACTTGAAAAAATTTTAAAAACATTTTATCAATGTTCATGAGGTTTATGAGTCTGTAGTTCTCTTTTCTTATAATTCCTTTTTGTTGTTGTGTTGTTTTTGAGAACAAGATAATGTACTTTCAGAATAAGTGGGAAAATGTTCCCTCTACACCTATACTTTGAAACAGCTTGTATAGAATTGGTACTATTTCTTCCAGAAATATTTGATAGAATTCATCATTGAAGCCATCTGGGCCCAAAGTTTTCTATGTGGAAAGGTTTCAAACTAAAATTAAATTTCATAATTAGATGTAGAGAGATTCAGATTTCCTATATATTCTTGGATGAGTTTTGTTAATGTTATGGACTGAATGTCTGTGTCCCCCCCAAATGGTAAGTTGAAGCCCTAATGTTCAGTGTGCCTGTATTTGGAAAAGGAACTAATTAAGGTGAAATGAAGTCATAAGGAAAGGTCCCTGATCCCCTATAAATAGTGTCCTTATAAGAAGAGATACCAGAGAGCTTGTCTCTCTCTCATTGTCCAACACCAAGGAAAGGCCATGAGAGGACAGAGAGAAAAGGTGGTCCTCTGCAAGACAGGAAGAGAGCCCTCACCAGAAACCAGATCAGCTGGAACCTTAATCTTGGACCTCTAGCTCTAGAACTGTGAGAAAATACATGTCTGTTATTTAAGCCACCCAGTCTATGGTATTTTATTATGGCAGCTCAATCTATTACAGGTAGTTTTGGTCTCTTAAGAAAGGTATACATTTTTACTAAGTTGTCCAATATATTGGCAAAAATTGTTCATAATGTTCCCTTATTGTCCATCTGTAGTGATGCACCCTCCCTTGCTCCTGATATTCTAGAGATTTATCAATTTTATTGATGTTCTTAAAGAACTAGCTTTTGGCTTCTCTGATTTTGCTCACATTTCATTGATTTCTGTGGCTTTTCAAAAAAAAAAATCACTTCCTTCTCTCTGCTTCTTTGGTTTTTAATTTACTCTTTTTCTCTTCTGGATTTGTAAGGTAGAAGTTTAAGTGACTAAATTACTTCTTTTACAATATAAGTGTTTAACACTATAAATTTTACTCTAAGCTTTGCTTTAGGTGCAACAAACCAATTTAGATATGTCACATTTTAATTTTCATTCAGTTCAAAGTATTTTCTAATATTGGTTGTGATAAGGCATTTAGAAATGTGTTGTTTCCAAATATTTGGGGTTTTTCTAGCTCTTTTGTGTGGCTCTCTCCTTTCTGGTACTCTGCCCTGCAAATTATGGCTGCTTTCACCTCTCTAAATTCTAACTTCTATCTCCTCAAAATTCTGGATTTTGTATGGGTCTCCATGTTACTTTCCATGCAGTAAACTTGGGCAATCACAGGGCTTACCTCATTTGTTTCTTTTCTTTCACAGATCACTGCCCTTTGTTGTCTGTTGCACACTGTCTGAAAAGCATTGGTTCGTGTATTTTGTCCATTGTTTGACTTGTTAAAGGTGGGAAAGTTAAATGCCCTCTCTTTTACTTCAGCGCGGCCAGTACTGAAAGTCGGAGTTCATTTTTATTAATTCATGAAACACATTTTCCTTTGTATATAATTCTGGATTGACAATTATTTTCTTTTGGCCCATTGAAGATACGATTCCACTGTTCCACTACTATTGTTGAAAAGCCAACTAACTGTTAGTCTTTAACATTTCTTTGAAAGTAGTATAGCTTTTTACCTTCAACTTCTTTTAAGATTTTTTTGTCTTTGATTTTCCAGATTCACGCTGAAGATACTAGGCATGATTTCTTTTACTTTATCCTTGAAATTTACGGGGCTTCTTCAATCTGTGGATTGGTGTCTTCCAAAACTTTGTAAAAATTCTCATCCTTTATCTCTCCAAATAATTTTACTTCATTCTTTATCTGCAGGACTCCAAGCAAACATACATTAGACATATTAACTGAATCTCTGTTTCTCACCTTCTCTTTTGTACTTTCCATCTTTTTCTGTGTGCTATATTTTGAATAATTTCTTCCAGTTTTTTTTACTCTCTTTTGTGCTATATATAGTTTGCTGCCAAGCATGTTCATTGAGTTTAAATTGTTAGTTGTATTTTTCATATAAATTAATTCTATTTGGTTCTTCAAATCTGCATCACTTTCCAGTTTTTCTTTCCCTACAGATATTTTCAAGTTTGTTGATCATTTTTTAAAACACAGTATAGTTGTTTTTTATAATAAATCTCCAATAATTCTAAATCAAAAGTAGGTGCAGATCCTATTCCTGCTATTTCCCACTTATACTGTCTTGATTTCTTGTGTACTATTTTATCTTTGACTCTGTCCATCATTACCCTTGAAATTTTATTTATGGTACTTTTCAAGACACAAAATATTTGTGCTTTCCTTCAGAGAGGCACTGGAATGGCTTCTGCCAGTTTCATGAAGCACCTCAAATCACGTTTGTGGCTCAAGTTCCTCAGCTCAGATTTCAGTGCTCAAGATATAAAGCACTTGAAGATTGATGTGTGTCCACAATTTTTCAGGGATTCTTTTTGTCCTTTTCTTTCTCTTTTTACAGTGACCTGGAGGTTGGGTTTAGTTCTAGTTCTCCCTAATTGTGAGGATGGAACCTTTTCGAGTCTTCCCTTAATGTAGGGTTTCCTATAGGATTCTCCAACTTGGATGGACACTCGGCCTTGCCTTTTAACCTCTTTACTCCATGAGCCCACTATACCAAAGTGTGAGGTACTGGACATAATCTCAGGTCAAAAATGTTTCCCCCACCTCCAGTATTCCGCTAATATCCAGGTTGAGGCTTTCTCCAAAGCTTTGGCCTTGCAACTCAGCTTCTCACCTCTTCTGTGTTTTTAGGTGTATATTTTACACACACACGCACACACACAAAATCTTAAAAGATCCATCATCAATAAAGTGATAAAGGGTAGAGTACGTGTTATTTTAAGGGGATAAAAACAATTTTATTTAGCATTTAAAAATTGTTTTCAGCAGGGATGTTAATTAGAATAGTGTACTAATCCTAGAAGCAAAAATCTCTGTTGAATTCTTAATGTATTAATGCTAACTGTACTTTTTCCTATTGACTCTTTTTCTTTTCACTCTCTAGAGGAGATAAAATTTAAAAGAATGTGTAACTAATAGTACAGTGTAAAACTTGGAACTAGTCTGATCTGGCCAATTACACAAGTGACTTCATTCATGGTAAAACTCAGTGTCCTTACCTGTTAAATGGAGAGCATACTAAATTACTTTATAGTCCATTCTAGCTCTAACATTCCATGAATCTATAAATGTTTCCACAGTTCACCTCCAAAACCTGTAACAGACCTTCCAGAACAATAACAGCCCTCTTTCCCAGTAGCACAGACATCCTTCCATAAGAACACTCCAGAGCCACTCAGTACCAATTTACTGGAGACGGCACCATCCTATTTGTCATCTTTATTCTTAACGTCTTTTAAAATATGGCTATACAACTTTTACTGCTGTGTTATACCTTTACTTGCTTTTCTAATAGCTGTAATAAGTGAAGAATTTAAAAAGAACCCCCACTTCTAATCATTCATCTTCCAGGATTATAGAGAATTAAAGTACAAAATTCAAATATTCTTCCACTAACAATAATAAAAAAGGAAATAATCAGGTAAAAGAAACAAAAGTGTTCTCAGCTCTGTGTAAAAGCATTCTATTGAGAACAGTGCTAATGAATATATGACAACCAATATTGTACTTCAGGTAAATAATAAAAATTTAATAGTAGTATCACAAAATAAACAAAAGTATAAAAATCAAGTACTTAGTTTCAGTGTTAGAAATAATATACATAATAAATTCATCATAGTACTGATAGTGCTGCAAGATAAGATTTTATTGTTCAAATTATAGATTATGCAAATCAGGCTGCTTTGCACTCAAGTTTTAAAACTTCTGCTTTTATTAGTAAAAGTATCTGGACTTTAGACATCTGTAATGAAACCATGTAATACCTGGCATATTGCACCTGAAGCTGTGTGACTATCATCTAAATGATCTAAAAAAATCCTCTTCTAATGGAAATAAAAGAGGGAGTCATTTCCCCTACTTTGGAATAATAGTTACCAAAACTGTCACAGTGTCAAAATAAAAATGATTCCTTTCTCCTTTTGAATCTCATATACCCTTAAAGCACATGAATGAGAGAAAGTTAAAAACAAAAAGGGCAACCTTGTGCTATATGCTTGGCAATATTAAAATTCACAGACTAATTGCTAGGTGTAATATTCCTTGTTCTGGCGATTAACCACCCTTTTTGAGTATCTGGAAATATAATTTTGCTATTCTTTCATAATCAAATTTTTCAATAGTTTCTAACACAGTTTCTATAGCCGGTTTCCACAGTGCTAGTTCAAGAGACGCACTCGTTGAAAAGGGACCGAGAATAAAAACTTTAAGGCTAAAAATTCCATCTTCAAAATGTAATGATTTAAATAGAGCCCTTGAGAAGGTTAATACCTAATTGCTGGCCAAGAAAATAAGCAGAGAAAAAGGTCATATTTAAATACTGAAATGAAAAACCACAGGCATGTCTTTCACAACATAAGCAATTATTTCAATCTAAAGACATGTGCTGAAAGTAAAAGTTACTTTACTTCATGGTAAATCTTCTTCAAAACCATTAAGTCCAGTTCTGGATCAATGTCTGTTATGCTTTGGCTGGATGATTTAATAAAGTATATATTCTGTAGGAGGTAACTATAGAACTCAACAAACAAAATAGAATACATAAAATACTATAATCTTAAATGAAAAATGGTATGTTTGTCCATCTTTTTCATGCAATCAGTATAGGCATCTTAAATCTGATGTATCATTTATTAAAAAATTGCTACATTCCCACTGAAGCTTGTTATTGTGATGCACCAAATTTAAACACTTGCATACAGTTGAGTATTAAAGAATGTTCTGAGGATTATTCATCATTATCTGTAGAAAAAAGAAAAAATTTAATTCATTCCACTGCAAATCAAACTATATATATCTACTTGTAAAAACTTATTCTATTTCATGCTAAAGTAAAAGAGCTTTAATATAGTTTTAAAAGTAGTTTCTATTATATTAGCACGTATTCAGTATAAAATAGTCAGATAATATAAAGAAGAAGAAGGTGGGAAGCAAAAATCACCTATAAGGAAAAAGTCAATCAATGCTAATAATTTTATACAAATCTTCCCAGATCTTTTCCTATGCATATACAAGTATCTTTTTAAAATGTACAACAAAATGCAGTTTTGAGACATGAGTTTTTCCCCTTCAAACATGTAACAGACAGAAAGATGCATAAATAAGTAATAAAGCAAGATTATAAAATGCTAATGGCAGAATGTAGGTGGTGGGTATATATGGGTAATAACTGGAAAGTTCTTTCAATTTTTCCACGATGAAAATTTTACAATAAAATGCTGAAAAAGAATAAACCATAGATCTATTCCATGTCAATTTCAATGGCTGCATCATATTTTATTTTATGGGTATGTCATAATTAAATATTTCTATTCATAGGCATTATGGTTATTTCCAATTTTTCTTTATTCTAGAAAAAGACTGTTCAATGAATTAGAGTGCTTAATTTAATCTTGGCACTCTAGCAAAAGTGGTCTTTCATTAAAATCCAAGTCATCTCAAATCACGGCCCTGCTTAAAACCCTTCACTAGCTCCCCACTGCCTTAGGATAGAAACTGTTCCCGTACATGGATTATAAAGTCCTTCATTGTCTGGCCTTTTCAACATTTCTAGCCTTACCTACTTTCATTGCCTACATTCCCTAAATGTCCTCATAACTTATGCTTTACTAACACTGAATTGTTTATAGTTCCCCTAATAAAGTATTTCGCATCCCTCCATGTATAAGTACACATATTGATTTGTGGGTAAATTCATCTTTTAAAATCCATCTCTGATGTTATCTACCCTAGGAAGAATGCCCCTGACACCTTTATTTTTTTTCCATATGGCTGGATCATTACTTTATGCAACATGCATTTTACTGCTTCCAATGTTACTCTTATCACTCCACTGTAATTTAATTAATTTGTACAATTACAAAATGTTTCCAATAGGGAAGTACAGAGAACAAACTAGTGAACATACATGTGCCTCATACCTAGAATTAATAAAAGTTAACTTGTGACCATATTGGCTTGGATTATTTGTTAAGGAAAAACATATTACAGATAGAGAGCATCCTTTTCCAGTCTTATTGCCCTCTCTTGTTCGCCAGCAGCATTATCAGTATCCTGAAACTGATGTATATCCTTCTCTCCTATGTTCTTCCCCCCCTTTTATTACATAAATGCACACCTAAATAAAATTGCTTTTAAACATTATATGAATGGTACCATGTACTACTTATTCAATTGGTCATATCTGTGGGGCTCATATAACCATATTGACAGATGAAATTTTAGTTCATTTGTTTTAACTGCTGCATAGAATTTCATTACATAAACAGTACAATATTCTACCTAAAATTAATGTGGATGGAGGGTATGTATTTCCTTTTTAAGAATCTATAACCTTGGACTGCTAAGATCAATGCTCTACATGAGGACACGGTGGCCTGTGCCATTCTACCATTGGCCACAGTTATACTCCTCTTTTTGTGGAGGAATAGCTTTAGAATGATATAAAATTGAATGATAGCTCACACATTTTATTAGCTCTATTTAACTTCTGACCCTGGATAGTACCTACTTATGGGCTAACTGGCATTGATTTTTACCAATAGCTATAGTTGTACACGATTACCAAACCTGCACTGTAATAGTCATGGGGGGACTTGAAAAGTTGAAGCTGTCTTTTGAGGATTCAAATAATTTCCAGTGAAATGTAACAAAAAGGTATTTCAAGCAATCTTTTGAACTAGGACCTTAATGACTCTGATACCACTTTTGGGTGACCTACATATAATTTACCGATCTCTTCCCTTCATTACCCATACCCTCTCCCAACACAGAAAATAAAAGTATGTACGTACCATATGCAGATGACATGGTTTTATTATTACCTCCTAGTTGTGACTTAAAAGACAACAACAGTCTATCAGACAGCTAGATCTGGGGCGGGGGTGGTGGTGGTGGTGGTCTAAGTATTTCCAATTAGAAGGGCTCTAAAATAGTTATTGTAAATCCAATCATTGTCTAACATTCAACCGTCTTATGATTAACAATATAAAACAGCAAGTTAATTTATTCAGACAATTCAATATACATTTTACAGCCAGTTTAGTGAGTTGATGCATTAATAAGTTGTAATGCGTTAGGGGCTTTAGGGAGATTTTTAAAAAGGTTTCCAGGGTAGGTATTTGGCTTTAATTCCTTTACATTTCTTCTAGGCTAAAGGAATTACTGCCAAGCTTTATGATACACTTAAGAGTCCTCATCTCCTTTTCATTTTTATGGTACAGAAAATTTGATACTGCTTTTTGAGGAGTGTAATAGCCTCACCTTATTCTTGGTGCTTTGAAGGGAAAATGGCCTGGGTAGGCATTTATGCTTTTGAAGCCACTCAGCTGTCAAAAGGGTGTCAATTCTACCTTGTGGTTCACCTGACTGTTAATAGTTCTCCACTTAAGAGGCAATACAACAGTTCCCCAGATAGTTGTCAAGCAAAGCTGAACCCCAAGCACATTGCTGCTGATTATTTATGAAAAGCTGTACTGAGCTACTACTTAGGAGAACTACCTGAAGGATGAATAGTCTGAATAAGAATTGAACTTGTTTGATACTGTCCACATATTTACTTAAGTGGAAACATTTTCTGGCCTTATGCCAGTAACTTATACCAAGTCATATTATAAGAAAGAGCCCCATGAAATCTAAGTATTGCAAAACTTACTGAGGATATTTTTCAGAACATTATAGTACTGTTTTATAAAATGGGGTTCAAGATCTCAATAAAATTAGGAATCCACAAGTTCCAGACAATGTTTAAATTTTCTATTTTCAATTTGATGATAATAAAAATAATCTCTTAATATTTAAGGAGAAAACACGTTTTACAGTAATAATTCACAACTGACAGACGTTTTCAAAGACTAAGACTTGAGATTTTCATTGAGGTCTATGGACTTAGATTCTTGGAGTCTGAAAAAAATTGTCCCCTTTAAAGGAATCAAGATGTTATTCAAGTTTGAGGAACACTGTATCACAATCCTTTCTTAAGAATCATGGGAAAAAGCTTTCCTTTCTTGCAATACCAAAAATAGCTGTTCTCTGAATAACTGACATGTTTTGTCTCATGAACGCTGTGACTCATGTACTTAATTAGCTTTCCTGCTTTGCTAGAAAGATCAGCGCCATAGTAATGAAAACACACTGGTTTCTGAAGCTTTAAAATAATAGTACTTACAGTCCCTGAAGATTTTCTAGTCTTGATTTAACACTAACTATTAGAGTTTTACAAGACCTTTACTTCCATTAAAGCAATTTGAAGACATATATACACACATATATGTGTATATATATATGTATATATGTATATACATATATATATTTTTTTTTTTGGCTGAGCTTCATCAACACGTATCATAAAACTTGAGGAAAAAACGGTCAGTGTAAATAAGTCTACATAACTGTAAAGCTGCTCTTCCCCCAAAAAATTTCTTGAATTTGATTTTAGCAAACAATTTTTCATGAGTCAAAATATCAAATATTTTTATCAAAAGCCTTGCTCTGAAACACTTGAACTGAATATTAACCGCTCTGTTCCTGTGAACACTGAACATGAGTATTCATCACCTCACACCCAAATGTACCTACTTATACAACAGATCTTCTCATTGCCAGTCTTGGTATTCTCTGAACCATCCAGAATACTGCTGCCAATTGAACTTTATAAAACATCTCTTTCATTCTGTCAGTTCCTTCAGTTCAAAAATCTTCACTGATTTCCACTATGTATTTTAAACACTCACAGTGTCTAATCACAAAGATTAATTCTCAACAAGAAGCTTCTAATATAGTCCAGTTAATCCTAATACTCATTAACTGTTGGTTCATTCTGTTTTCTCTACATTTCTTTCCATTTTTCACAGTCTAACCTTCCCATCTCTAATTCCTACTGCACTGAAAAGTATTTTAGGATGAGCAGTTTTATACATAGTTTTATACTTTCCTTCATAGATTTATGTCTCATTTCCCAAAGAAACTATAAGCAACATGTAAGCAAAGATTGTCTTTTAATCTCCATAGTAATGAAGGGGTAGGCATACAAGAAGCACACAACAAATACTTTGAAAACCTATCCTACTACATTAGATTGCAGATCACTTCTTTATTTTATAGCAAAGGAAACTGAAAATTAAGATGAAATAAATCACTCAGCGTCACGTTACTAGCCTTCCGCAGAGTCAGGACTGTAACACCCATCTCTTGGTTCTATGTTTAGTGCTCTTGACTACATTTAAGGGGAGAAACCATTTTTCATTTTAATAACTTCTAATAAAGTCTTAACAAATTTTGAGTGATTCTGTAAGTAAATATTTTCCAAATATAAAAATTCATTCAAATCACTACATTCAAATCACTACAGGTGAACCCTACTTACCGTGGGAGAGATTACATTTGGTATTATTTAGGAGAAACTTTATATATTGGTGAAGCATGTGTCTTGAACAGGGGTGTCCAAACTGTGGCCCGCAATCCACTTTTAACTGGCTTGCAGCAAATTCCAAAAATATATTTAGGTTACTTAAATAAACCAGGTGAGGCAATACGTACTTCACCTCGAGTGAGTGGCCCGGCTGTTTGTGTATTTTACCGCATATGGCGTAAATTGGTGAAAAACGTTGAAAAAAGTTTGGACACCCCTGGTCTAGAAGTTTAATACTACCTCCTTGATAAGAAAATATTCTAATTTCTAGAACTGTCCAATAAGGAGGCTTTTAAAAAAATCTCACTCAGTTAGTACTTATAAATTAAATAAAAATACTGACTTAAAGGACTTAAGTCAATAAAAGTATATGCCAGAATCAGTAAAAGTATATAACACAATTTTATAGTTGCTTAAAAGTACTAGATATGGTTCCAATATAGATTTTTCCAAAATGCTTGTGTTATAAGCTCATCAATTTAAATTTGTCATTTTGTTTTTTGCACATTTAAAATATTAAAATGGGAGGCAATCTTACCTTCTTGATAGACTCCATCTGCCATGACTAAATGAAGAATCTTGGCATAAAGATGCTGATGTTCATTTCCCAAAATATTCTGAGCTATTGTTGAACAAGTCTCAATGTTTTCATCTTCATCTTCATGAACAGCCTAAACAGAATTTCCAAATGTGAATATTTCAATATTCTTTCTCTAAGATTTATATTTTAAATAATTATTTATTACTTATAATAAATCTATTGACCAATAAAAAAATCACTCACATTTCGCTAGTAATTCAAACAGAGCATGTTTCAAAATTAAATGTTTTAACTGACATTTTACTTACCTTTATTTTCTCATAAACCTCAAAAAACTTTTCAAAACCTATTTCCTGTTCCAGGTGAAGTCTCAGTTCCTCTAAACGATTAAAGACACTATCATATTCACATTCACTAGTTATCTCACCATCACTATTATCTAAAAAACATAAATAAAAAGAAGGTATTTTATGATTAAAAAGACTGAATAATTCTTACTCTAATAGATTAAAATTCTGTAAGTGAATGTCATTGAAATAGATTACTTTGTACTTTATAAAGTTTTTATTATTTGTTATTTATATAGGTAATCAATGTATATATAAATCTGTTTTAACAAGAACGTTACTTTGGAAATCTTTTATAGGCACAAACAGTAAATCAGGGTATATTAAAAACTTTCCTAGAGATGTCATCAAAAAATGAAAAAAAGCACACTCATATGTTCTACATCAAAGCAACCAACCCTAATTACTATTTTTAAAAAGTTGATATTAAACATGGGTCAAAACATGAAAAAGAATTCAGAAGGCAAGCAACCTAAGATACATACCATGAAACTTTAGTAAAGCACCTAAAAAGTATTATAAATGCTCTATATGTTTTATGTCATGTACATGCTGAGGATAACTGAAAAAATCTAGTAAAAGACAAAATTACTAAAGAATCATTCCTTTTCACATTAGCTCTTATCCCCAAATAAATACAGTTATTGAAATAAACAAATTTCTCTGCATCTTAGGGGTAATGCGATGAGCAAAGAAAGTGTCAAAGTTTTAGTGTCAAAGAAAGTGTCAAAGTTTTAAAATCTGCTTTTGGTATTAACTCTTCTGGTTACCCAACTGTATGTGGAAACTCTCTGCAAAACATAAAGTGCTAAGTTATTATCTTTATTACTAGAAAAATAAGTCAAGAAATGGATATTACCCTGTCAAGAAAAATAAAAATGCTTCAAAAACCATTTCCATAATTTAGTGGGTAAGAAATGGAACAATGGTGTATGCACATGTGTGTGAAAAGAAAAGAAAACGAAAGTCAGACACAAAAGCATGCTTCAGTTTTATTTCAAGTTGGAAATGTTTCATATCAGATATCAGAAAAATATACTTGACATATCTGTACACACCGAAAAAAGAAAAAGGCCCACAATTATGATCACGTACCCGAGTGCCATTCTTCATTTAGGGCACTTTCACTGCTGGGATTGTCATCCTCATCTGCCAGATCTGTCCCAATTTCAGTCTGCTCTATGTCACAGTTTTTTAAGACTGATTCTTCCTCATCACTGTATTCTTCCCCAGGTGGTTCCCTGAGTAGCTGCTCCATAGAGGCCTGAAGCTCTTGTAAATCTGTGTCCGTTTCTTCAAACACACTGAAATTTAAAAAAATTAAACAAAACATTACCGACCTTTATTCTGAAATTTTACTTCAACTCAAATGCATGCATGCCTTTCTACTTAAAAGTACTAACAGTGGATAAAAAGAAACGTGAAAAAAAACCCTACAGTTTTTAGCAAAGGAAATAAGGATTAATGCAATTGACAAATAAAACACATAACACATATTTTGGAATACATGAGCCAAAAGATGACTTACTTAAAATGGTCTTGATTTGCCAAAGAGAATCATCTAACCATCAATACTAATAGTTGCTTATATTTTGAAAGAAAGTTTCAATATTTTAAGAGACCAGACTAAAGAGGTTTTTCACTTGCTTTCTAAAACAAATACTTAATGTTCAAATATTTTTCTTTTATGTTATTTTGAAAGTTCAGCAAAATCTTGGTGTGGCTGTATAAGAATAGTAAACTATACAAAAAACTTTCCATATAAACTTTTTCTGAGCATTTGAACTCTTAGAAATTAAAATACTTAGGGAATTATATGTTCAGGTTAGTAGGATAAGCTAGTGAATAAAATGTCTTATCTCTAGATGCTTATTCTTGAAAATATTTCTAAAGTACATAATAAGGAGACTTTATTGTGTAATGAGAATATACTACCCATAATAATCTTCAGTGGGGAATCTTGTTTCCAACACATTGCTCAGGATATTAATTCTATTTTCAGGGGATTATAGATGCTACAGTGAACTAATTAATGCAAAAAATATTATATATTTATATAGTACTTTAGTTTGCTATGCAGTTTTATTTAAATTTTATTCACATAAAACTCCCTTTAGAGACATGGAAACTGACTCAAAGTGTGTAAATGACTTATTCACAGCCACACACTCAATAAATGACAAATACAGGATTGAAATCTAGGTCTTCCAACCACTTCTACAATACCCAAGAAATGTGCTCATCAATGTTATCTCTCTTATTATTTGCTTCTTTCTCCTAAAGTGGCATGAAATGGAAAAATTTGCTAAATCAAACACAAGGGCTGATTAAGGCCTTTCTTAAAGTTTGTACTCTAATCAAATAGAGAAACATTTACTGACCAACTAAAATATAAATAGTATTATGTGAGACCTTGAATAAAATTTCCATTAATGGAAAAAGAAAATAATCTTTAAATGTAGAAATATCTTTATTTTACACTAATGTGTACAGTCTCTTATTCTGAATTTGTAGCAGCTGTAGAAAAGCAAAGCATCTAATTAGAATGAGAAAGAGAGAGTGTCTAATTTTTTGGGTCATCCTCCTAGTAGCAGCATTTAACTTACTATTTAATCACAAGACTAACATACCATGCACATTTGCTATGTACCATCACTACAGTGACTGAACATTAGCCTATTGATAAAATTTCTTAGTGGCCAGCCTAGAGGAATTAATGTCCTCCATGGGGGTCTTCACACACACACACACACACACACACACACACACACACACACACACACACACAATACTAAGCAGGGCTGCTAAACCTACCTTTGTAAGAAAAACCTAACATGAAGATCTTTTATGAAATGAGCACTCAACAATTTGCCTCAGGTACTTTTAAACCTGTGCCAAATTCACTTTTTAGGATGCTTTCTTAATATATGACCTTGAGTAAAATTTGGATCAATTTTTTTTTCCACAAAGGAAACTTCAACTGAAATTTCCCTATTTAGACATGAAATAACTTACTTTAAAAATAATGTAGTTTTCAAATTCTAAAAATAATACTAAAGGCTTCTAATTTAAATTTTAAAATAAAATTCTGTCAGCAACTAGTAATTACAAGAATGAAAGCCACAAATGAGCTGTAGTACACTCAGATAAAAACCGATGACTTCATAAAAACTTTGAGGAAAAAACTGTTACCTCGCTCTTTGTCAACCATAAAGGTACTGAAATGTTGGAGTCTCTTAAGGATTAATAGAAACAGCAAGTTAAAGTGCTTAATGACCACAGCCAAGTAGAAGAAAACAAGGATGAAAAGGTAACTTTTGCTCCAAATTTTGAGCGCACCAGCAAAATTCTACAGAACTCTATTAAAAATGAGAAAAAAAGGCAACCTTTAAAAGTTTGGTTAGAAATTTAAGAAGGAGCAAGACTTAAGAAAAACAAAAACAAAAAATAAAATATACCAGATACAGTAGCCCTGGTTCAAGTACTATAGGGGGCTAAAATTGTTAGACTGATATAATGCTTTTAATAAAATCAAACAAGTTCTTTTTATTGAATGGCAGAGGCAAAAAGAAGAAAATTAAATTTAAAAAAATCAGAAAATAAATCATACAAATTCTAATATTTTGTCATGTAGTTTCCTGGTGACTTGAATACACTGTACCTTCTCAAAACACTTCATTCCAGGGTACTCTGGTTGTATTTCCCCGAAAAGTTTGTAACTTTTGTCTGTGTTGCTGAGAAGGCTGATATGAAATGTGAAGCAGAATTATGACATAAAAAGCCATCACTTCTCACCACTCTCAGAAGTGTTGGTTAAATTGCCCTCCTACATTTTAGATTCCTCATGAATCAGGAAGACAGGAATTTTGTGAAAGCAATTAAGTTACATGCTGAACTCACATGTAAACACATACACACAGGAAAATAAACAACTATTCCACCTGCTAACTCCCCACTGCCATGGCTCTGAAGTCATTCCCAGCAAGAGACAGATGTGAATGAAGCTTTCTGGTCATATTCCTGGGGGACTGCAGAATGGTAACTACTTTACAAATTCCCATTGCAATCCCTATATCACGTGGTGTTACACTATTAAATAGTCATTATCCTGCTAATGTACATTTACTTAACGTTTATTAAGCACCTACCATACGCAAATCATTGTGTAGGATGCTAAGTGGTGAATAAGACAGAGAACACCAATAGAAACTATTTCCTTATATTCCTCAAGTGAGATTAAGTTATATTATTTAGAAGCAGATATTCAGATCAAAATTTGCATGCCTGTACTTTAAATATGTTGTAAAAAGTTAAAGAAGTAGTGACAAGTTAGTTACAGATCATTTCAAAAAATGTCTAGGTAAGTTATCATCTCTATGGCATACACGCATGTAAATTCAGAAATTCATGTCACTATCTATGACACGATCACACTCACATGTCTTCACAATCAGAAGGTCCTTCTTTAATGTGCTCATCTTCAATGTCATCTATTTCAAGATTGTCTTGACGTACATCTGCTACAGTAGGAACATCCATCAGTGTTCTGAACAGCTTTGAGAGATCTGGAAGTGAACATGTCCTCAACATCTACAAAAAAGTCAACCATTTCTTATAGGAGTAAGATAATTAGAAAATACAAACAACAACAAAAAAGAAAATTAGAGCTAATAATTTCATCATACACACGAGTATGTGTATGTGTGTGTGTGTAAAACCTAATTCTCTGGAATTTCAGCGAGAATCTAAACTTGTGAGTTATGCTTGGGTTTAACATGCAAGATTAAAGAAAGTCACCTTTAAAAAGGAGGGAGAGAGGTTTATTTGGGGTACGCACATGGAATGGAATTGGAAATCTGTCAGGAACTAGGCAGAGCTGGAAACTGCCAGTTTGCTCCTTCTCACTCATGGTCCATATTGTCTCTCTTTAATGGTGTCTCTGCCAAGTCTCCCTCTAACTTTCCTATGGCCAACCCCATATATTTTTGGCCCGAGCCTGAGTGAGTTAGTCTGAGGCTTGGCTAGGTACCATGACACGCAATTGGTGGTCCTTTGTATCACTTTATCACTAGGAGTTGCTGATTAAATCAGAGGCCTTAAATTAGTGTGGGGTGGGGTGGGGAGGGAGACCCAACAAAAACAACAAAAGCCTAATTTTGCTTTCCTAGCAATAAACCATGAGTGGAGCTTTTACCACTATGGGAGGCTAAAAAGACAGGCAATTTGATGTTCACACTGGGAATCACTTGTAGCAGCAGGATGAGAAGGAACTCAGCAAACTGAGCTGAGAAAAAAACAATGTACAGTTGAGGTGTTAAAAACTTGAATTTGTGTTGGATAAGACCAGGGATAATAGGAAAAGCTTCTGTCACATTCAACCATTAGAATGCGATAGATAGACAGGGCTATGAAACAAATATCTATTACAGAAGTCTGGAGGTCGGGTTAATCCTGACGGAATCTGTGAGGTTTGAAACATGACTCCTAAGGCCTGATAAGAACCCTACACCGGATGGGAGACTGTGAAGAAAACACAGTGTTTAGCATATTAATGGACATTTATATAGTTGGCCAATTTTATTGGTACAACTTGTTTTCGAGAATAAAAATAGATTTCCATTATTTGAACATAATTTACATATTATAGCACTCAAGAGGACAAAAATGGTAATGAACTACAAGATGGTGAAGATATAATACACTGGTTGTTAAAGCACTTAATAATGGCACCGAAACTATTTCTTTTGCTGTATCTCCCACTGTCAGCAGAATTTATGCTTGACTTATTTATTATTTTAATGGCTTGAAACATGTATATCATAAATCAGCAGTATGCAAAATATGTACCCAGTAACAGTTTCTCCAGATACACACTAATCAATAAAAATAAACAGTGTATATGCATTACATACCTAAATACAAGGGAACTATACAAAAGGATGTAATAGTTTTTAGGTTGAAATAAATTTTAGCTCTGGAAAATCATCTCACTTCTAATTTATTCCTTTCACTAGAAAAAAATAACTTTTATAGTACAACATAGAACAACAAGTGGTATGTAGGTTGACAACATTCCTCTCAGAATGGGTTTACACACCTAGCAATCCAACAGCTATCTGTTCTATATTAAAAACTCTTTATGTTCAGTTTCCTTTGATAGACTGTTGAAGTTTTAAATAGGATATTTATATCTTCAGTCAGAAAAAACTTATATAAGAACACTTTCAGTTCTATAATTCTATTTCTCATTTTTTCATGTTGTTTAAATAATATTCTATAGTTTAAACATTCATAGAAAGAAATATTCTTCAAAATAGTTGTTCATCCATAACATGTTGCCTGAAACCTTACTTCATTTATAGCCAGGCTAATTTTTTTTCCTAGATTCTTTGTAGTGTGATTTTACAGTCAGCTTTTGGTGCAATTATAAATCAAACAGGAGAGCAATGTTTTAGGAAACCTTAAAACATTTTTAAAAAATACATTCTTTCTTTAGATTTTTTTGTTGTTGGTTAAGTTCTATTTTTTCCAAAAAAATACGAGAGCCATGTAAGATAGTGAATGAATTAAGTACTAGTTGCACTACAGAACTTCACATGAAATACTACTTGAAAAAATTGTCACCTCACTTTTTCATCTCTAATATTTTTCATATAATACTATGAATTAGTAATTATCTGGTTATATTATGAAATAGTTTATGACGAGCACATTTGTTTAAACTCTGCTTACTGCAATTAAACTGTAACATTGTACCCTCAAAAGAGCTTCTACAAATACTTGCTAAGTTCAACCCATAACTTGGGTTAAAAAAACTGGATTTAAAACATTAATTTAAAAAATTATGAGCATTTACCAAAGGTAAAAATTAGAAACATTATCTAAGAATTGATATTTTAGTAAATCAAAAGAAGACATTTTAGGCACATGTGCTATTTGAATTGTATATTAGTATTTTCCCCCCACCTTGCATTTGATGTAACAAGAAAAAAAATTCTCAAGTTTTCATAAAGGTCAGTTTCCACTCCACTCCTCAGATGAGAAAAGTCTCACTGGAATACATGTGGTCTCTCTCCACCCATTATTTATTTATCCCCTAAAGCGAGTAGGGTCCAAAGAAAGGGACGAACAGTTTCATTTAGCAACCCACATTCTGCTCTTAGTCAGATCGTGGAAGATCACATCTTTAGATTATTTTATTTTGAACTATTACAAATTCACATTCAGTGATCTTTGTTATATTTTCAATTTTATCAAGTGACTCTATTACAAATACCTTGTGAAAGTGGCTACTGTATTTATAGTGTTTCTTGTCAGAAACAATGCAAACCAGAATACAATATATTTCTAGATCTAATGAAAATATCCCTTCCAAATGAAAATGAAATAAAAATATTTTTAAACAAATGAAAGCTGAAAAAAATGTATTACCAACAGGGCTGGACATGAAGTGATAAAGGAAGTTCTTAAAGTGGAAGAAAAATAATATTAGACAGAAACTTCAAATCTGCACAAAGGAATGAAGAATGTCAGAAGAGGTAAATACAGAGGGTGCCAAAAAAATGTATACATATTTTAAGAAAGAAAAAAACTGTATTAAAATTGTAATACAATGAATGACATTAGCATTCATTTGATTAACATCATCTTTTGAGTGAACATCATACTACACATTGCTAGAGTAATTTAATTCAACTTTAAAAAGTACCGTGTTTCCCTGAAAATAAGACCTAGCCAGACAAGCAATTCTAATGTGTCTTTTGGAGCAAAAATTAACATAAGACCCGGTCTTATTTTACTATAATATAAGATTGGGTCTTATATAATATAAAATATAGTATAATATAATACAATATAATATAACTTATAATATAATATAATACATAATATAATACCGGGTCTTATATTAATTTTTGCTCCAAAAAACACATTAGAGCTGATTGTCCGGCTAGGTCTTATTTTTCGGGGAAACAGGGTAATACATAGGTAACATCTCTTAAAATGTGTACATTTTTTTTGGCACCCCTGGTATGTAAATACAAAAGCCTTTCTCAATTTTTACTTTCTGTAAAAGATAAATGAATGTGTAACGCAAAAACAATAAAAATGTTTTGTGGCGTTTATAAGATGCAGAAGTAAAGTATGTGACATCATAAAGGATAGGCAAGAGAGTAGAAATCAAATTATATTGTTGTAAGATTCTTATATGTGAATTAGTATATTTGAAGAGAGATTGTGATAAGCTAAAGATGTATCTTAGAAACTGAGAGTCACAGCTAAATATTTTTTTAAATAACATTTTCCATGTGAGGAGCATACTTGCCTTTGGGTTGTTTGCATCAAATAGACCAGTTGAAAGTCCAATCAGCAAGGAATTCTTGTTTTTATTTCTTGGTGGTGAATCAGAGCGAGATCGAAGGGGAAAGGATTCTTCTGGTGAACACACAATTGACTGAATTTGGGAGACTACATTCAAGTGTTCAGAATGAACCACTTTATGGAAAAAGGGTTCTGGTTGCAGAGATTTATCTACATCACATTTAGAGTGCTGAGAATCATCTATTCCAGGTTCTGTGGTATAAAGCAAAGATTATGTGGTAATTTTACACAGTACTTAAAGAAAGTTATTAGTTATATTGAAAAAGCACAGTATTTTTAACATGAATTCTAGCAAAAACTTCATGTCTCTCAGAAAACCAAAATCAACCTTTATATAGTAAGTTGTCAATAGGTTCTGTGACTTTAAGCATAATGACGTAACAAAACCAAGTTTACCACAGGCTAATTGATATAAACAAGAGTTAAGTTCCTACGACTTCTCATCAATGTTATAAATGAAACAACATTGGATGAAGTGACGTTATTTGAGGACCTGTTGTATGTAATTGTATTACCTTATAAATAATCTTTAACAGGACATACTGTTTTATTTTCAGAAAGAAATTTTAATTTGTTATACATTTCCATTACTCTGGTAGTTCTAAGATGTACACAAAAATGCAAGGAATTGTGAAAAAATACTGTTTAGATATTCATATTTTGTTTCAGTTTATCTTAGTTCCTATAGGTTAGATAGAGAAAAGCATACTTCTTATATTCCAATTAATACTATTAAAAACAAGAAGGCAACTTAATGTCATTAGTGTATTGGTTTATGTTTGGCAAGCAATTCTCATTTTGAACATTCGATAAAATAACTGACCTAAAAGTTTCATTGCTCATGGTGTTAAACAATGCAGGATTATAAAAGCAGGGTCCAGGGCTCTATGCCTGTTACATTTTAAAAATGATTGAGGAGTCTGATAAGGGATGCTGTCTATTAATATAGTGTCCAAATAAAACAGGTTAGTGTTAACAACCTTCCAGAAAGTAATTAGAACAATACAATGGTGCTTACCTATATGAACTTCACTAAGTTCATCCACATTCCTCGGGATTCCATCTTCAGAAACTTCATTTTGCTCAATGGTGGTGATCCTATCTTCCATCCTGCCACAGGTACACCATTTAAAAACAAACAAACAAAGAAAAAATGGTTTACTAGAAATAAAAGCACTCTCAAATACAAAAAATGGAACACAAGTTCAATAGCATCCTATGATCCTTCTTTCCAAATATTTTTTCATATATACATGTATATATATATATATATATACATTCTCATAAGTTCAATGTATTTTTACCCCATTCAAACCTTCACCAATCATAATAATGCACCACGAGTCCTACAAGTTCTTATAATATCAGTTCCCCCCAAAATGTGGCCCCCTAGATTAGCAACACACACTTGTGAGAAATGCAAATTCTCAGGCCCCACCCTAGACCATTAATCAATCAGAAACTTTGGGGGATAAGGCCAACCAATTTATTTTAATAAATCCCAAAGCAATTCTACTGCTTGCTCATGTTTGAGAACGACTACTTTAAGCAATCATAATGCCCCTTAACAGCAAAGAATATAAAGAATTTATGATATAATAATACTATGAAATACCATGAAGCTGTTAAAAAAGGAAGCAGAAATCTATATGAACTGATATGGAATGATAGTTGAGATATATTAAGAAAGCAAAGTAATTTGCAGGTCAATTTGTATTAAATGGTGTTAGGTTTTGGGAAAACAGTGTGTAGCAAAGTAAAAGGAATAGAATGATATGCCCAAGAATGTTTTAACCCTCAACGGGAGTGAATTAACTGAGGCCAAAAGGTAAAGAAGAAGTGGCAATAGTTATTTCAATAAAGCTTGGAATTAAATTCATGCATTATATATTTTAACAAAAATTTAAATACTGGACAAAAGGTACCAGTAATTTAACTGTGGGGGTTTGCTTTTTAGGCAGTTTTTATTTTCTTAATACTTTAAATCCCTCTAGAATTTAAGTAGCTTTTTACTTTTTCAGTTTTAAATTTTGAACAATTTTCTATTTTTATTTTTAAAACTTTCAATTTATTTGTAATCATACAAGTAATACAATTCTTCATTCAAAATATAACGTTCTTTGGTTCCTCAAAAAGTTAAACATAGAATTACCATATGCCTCAGCAATTCCACTCCTAGGTATACACCCAAAAGAACTGAACGCAGCTGTTACGAAAACTTGTACACAAATGTTCATAGAAGTACTATTCACAATTGCCAAAAGGTAGAAACAGCCATGGAAATTGACCTATCATCATCTGCTGAATGTATATCAACTGCTGAATGAAGAAAAATATATGATATATTCATATCATGGAGTATTACTCAGCCAAGAAAGGAATGAAGAATGGATACATCCTACAACACAGATGTACTTTGAAAACAGTATGCTAATGGAAAGAACCCAGTACAAAAAGCCACATACTGCATGATTCCACATGAAACATCCATATATAGGCAAATCCATAAAAAGGCAAAGAATCCAGAATAGGCAAATCCATAAAACCAGAAAGCAAATTAGTGGTTGCCAGGCACTGGGGGAGCTGGAAAAATGGGGAGTGGCTGCTTAACAGGTACAGGGCTACCTTCTGGGGTGATGAAAATGTTCTGGAATCAGTGATAATGATTGGCCAACACTGTGAATATACTAAATACTACTGAAGTACATTTTAAAATGGTTAAAATGATAAATTTTATGTTACATAAATTTTACCTCAATTAAAGAAAAATTCATGTTTCTTTTAGGACTCCCCTAACCACTCAATCCCAGTGGCCTTCGCAGTTACTGGCTTGGTGTACATCTGACCATACTTTTCCTTTAAATTGCATACATATATACAGTATGTACCTGAGTACATATGTAATAATTTTACACGGAATTATCATAGTGTTATCCTAACATAAGAAAATGCTTTTTAATTCAATATACTAGTTTCATTAATCACTCAATATTTTGGACATCTTTCCATATAAACAGAGAACTCAAAGAAAAGGCGATAGAAATTAAACTTAAATATTTGAAAAGATTTGCTCAACTTTACTAATAATAAGAGATAAATTAAGACCCTAAATAGAGACTACTATATTTTACCTATCAGATGGGCAAAAATCAAAAACTTTGATAATAAAAGGTTGGCAAGGCTAAGGAGAAAATAGTTTCTTTTCCCTCATATGCATGTTTTCATACGTTCTTTCTGAGAGCATACATTAGTACAACCCCAGGGAAAAACAATAATTGAATTACAGTTGCAATTTATAAAAATGCAACTGACCCAGCAATTGCATTTCAATGTATCTATCCTACAGACACACTTATATACATTAAAAATGACCTTATTAAAGGGTTATTCATTGCAGCATCATTTGTAATATTAAGAGACTTATAAAGTGAGTTGTGGTACACACATAAAATGGAATATTAAGTAGCCATAAAATTTAAAAAAGAGGAAGTTCTCTATGTATTAATATAAACGAATTCCAAGATTACTGACCAACAATAAAAAATGTGGAAAACATCATGTACATTATACTAACAATTGTATTTAAAAGGGAGGTGGACTGTATATTTATTTTTGTTTATGTACATATTAAAAATATCTGGAAGGAGGAGAGAGTGTGAATTTGCTGGATGGGGACAGAGGTGGGAAAGAGACTTTTTACTGCATGTCTTTATATACTTGCTGATTGCTGAATCACATGCATGTAATATCTACTTAAAAATTAAAATATTTTTATAAGGTGTTATAGTAATAGGATATAGCGCAATATTAAGTATTTCTTAAAAAGATATTACAAAAAGGGACCCAGGTTTTGATATGTAAGGAAAAAGAGATAACGTACTTAGATTCTTTTGTTACTTTTATCTCACTAGTCCACACATCCATAACAGTGCAAGGCAAGCTACCATCTTTGCTTGCTTCACTTGACTCTTGGAGAACTTCTGTTTCCAAGTCATCAGGTTCTGAAAAGCAAAAACATATAAAACATGTCTCCAAGCAAAATTCATTTAGAAAAAAACAGAATAAATTTTCCATAAATTATCATTACCTAGTTGCAGGCCAACATATTAATTATAACAGAAAAAAATTAAGCGTTTTACCCACAGATTTTTAATCTTGTTATTGTGTTAACTCTCTACTTCAGTTGTTTCTGAAATTATAGACTTTTCCTTTTGCACTTTTACTGCAATAAAAATACTCAAAAGAAATACCGTATACTCCGTATTTTTCATTAGTATATAAAATTTCCCTTAAAGTTTCAGTAGAATGTAAATTGCTTTAAAGAAGTTTTAAGAATAACAATATTTGTGGTTAGAAATATGGAAGGAGAATAGACTGTAATATCATTGATTAGTAACTTACAGGAAAATTCAGTCATGAAAGTCTATCTTTCAACATTCAAAAAAGAAAAAAGAATCCTATCACCTAAACTTTTACAATGATATTGAGAACATAATTGAAGTACACTAAATCTATTTTCCTAGACCCTCAAATAATTAATAACCAGAGTACTACCTCTATTTTCTGGCAGGGCTCATTTGTTATCCGGTTGATAGTTTCTGAATGAAAACAGTGACAAGAATAGTTTTTCTTCATTTGTTAACTTCTCTTTTTCCTCTCCAGTTCAGGTATCAGTACTATCTTGTTTAAACCATTACCCCCTATTTTTCCCCTGAAATCCAGATAACCTTTCCTTCTATAGTTTAAAAGTTTCCAATTAGCTGCCCTATTTAGAAAGGTAACTGATATTGTACAAATCCTTAAACATTTTATCTTTTATTCATATGATTTTTTTGATCATTCATAGAAGGCAAACACTCAGCAGAGAAATCCTTGTATCGTTACTTTTTAATGGGTAATTGTTCTCTAGCATCTTAGCCTTACTAACGTGATACCT
The DNA here is from genome assembly GCF_964194185.1 of Rhinolophus hipposideros. Taxonomy (NCBI): domain Eukaryota; kingdom Metazoa; phylum Chordata; class Mammalia; order Chiroptera; family Rhinolophidae; genus Rhinolophus; species Rhinolophus hipposideros. Next base: position 35,981,156 of record NC_138062.1, on the reverse strand, counting down.
TCTACAAACAAGACTTTTGGCTTTATTACCTGCAAAGTTTAAAATTTTTACCACGTGGCTCTCTGCAGAAAAAGTGTTCTGGCTCTTGCACTAGGCTACCTGGCCTCTATTATATGCCTAATAGGGTTTTGTTTGTTTTTTAAGAAAAGTCTTAAGATACCAACTATGATTCTTACAAATAAGACTGTAAGTTACTGTGGTGAATTAAAGACGGTCACACATATAGCAAGGCTTCTGACATTCCTCTCATCTAGAGGGGGGCTCTGTGTCCCTCCCCTTGAATATAGGCTGACATTGTTGAGTACGCTGACCAAGTGAGTCCAGCTGAACTGTTGCTATGCCAGTTCCAGGTCTAGTCTTGAAGAGAAATGGCAGCATCCACCTTGGAATCTGGAAGCCTAAGCCACCATGAAAGAAGGTGAACTATCCTGGACAGACCACATGGCGAGGCCATGAGACTAAAATGAGAGAAAGTAACCCAGCTGACCAGGCCCAGGCGAGCCCTGCCATGACGCCATACATTGGACAGGCATCGTCTTGCACCCTCCAGATAAGCAGCTGACAGCTGAATCTCACTGAATGAGGCCAGCTGATGCCACACAGAGGAGAAGAACCTTCCCAATTCCTAAGCCACACAAGTATGAGATAAAATGAATGATTTTAAGTCACTAAGTTATGGGAGTAATTTGTTTTGCATCAATAGATAACTGAAACAGAATTTCGTACCTGAAAATGAGGGGCTGACATAACAAAAGCCTAAAACATATGCACTGGTTTTGGGACTGGGCAGGAGGCAGACGTTGAAAGGGCTTCGGGAGACTGTTGAAGAGAGGCTGGCCCGTGGGAAAAAGTTATTGGAGACCGGAGAAAAGGGGATTCTTGTTATGTAGTGGCAGAAAATTGGTACCTATGAAAACCAGGACTACAGAAAATATACCTAATAGATCCAATGATCCAGCTAAGGAGCTAGCTAAGCAGAACGTTCGAAGTGCCAGCTAGCTTCTAACAGCCTCTGAGAACGCACCAGAGAGAGAGAGAACTGTTTAGTTTGTACAGAGGATTTAGAAAAGAAAGTCCAAGATAATTCCTTCTAGGCAACAAAAGCTTCAAAGGAAAGACAAAGCTTCAAGACAAACATGAAAGTTAGGACAGTAAAATGTGGTCTCAGGGGAAAGATGAAGTCTAAGGTGCGGCCATAAAACCATCTGTTATGGCACAGAAAGATGTCTCACAGACTCTCTCTGCTAGACGAAAGGATTTCTATGAAATCTCAAGAGCACTGTCTCACAGAATCCTCAAAGACACCTCAAGGTAGAGAAGGGCCAGTATCAAAAAAAAATAGTGAATGTTAACTAACATTCATATAAAATCTACAAAATTATTCTACTTGCAGAAGCACCACTAGGAAAACATAGTTCAGTAGACAAGAACCCTTGAGGACGCCAAGTTTTGGTCTAAAGGAAGCACACTGACAATGCTAGTCCTGGGTGGACTTCAGAATTTTTATGGACCAGTGATTGTTATGTACTTCCCATTTTTCTTATTTTTGAAAAGGAGTCTCTATTCCTGTTTCATCATTACATTTTAGTTATATGAAAGACAAGTAACTTTCTCTTTTACTTCTACGTCTTCAGATTGAGACTAATTGTATTTAAAGAACTGTACCCAAGGCCTGACTTTTATAACAACAGCTTGAGACTTTGAGCCGATGTCATAATAAAATGAGGCTTTGAGAATGGATGTATTTTGCATGTGGGGGGAACGTGAATAATTTTTCATCCAACGGCAGACTATGGCAGGTTACAGATGGCTACAAGTTCTTTAGCACTCTTACCTTTGAAAGGTGGGGTCTGTTTTGCCTTCCTATGAATCCAAGCTGGCATGTGACTACTTTGACCAAAGAAGTATGGCAGAAGTGATACAATGCCAATTCTGAGATTAGCTTTTAAGAGTAGAATCAGCCCTTACTTAGGTATCTGTGAGCCCTGGACCACCACATAAGAAGTCAGACTACTTGCTGGAAAGAGTACAGAGAAAGGCCTAGAGACTACATGAAAAGGGAGAGGGGCCCAGCTTACCCAGCCTTCCAGGTATTTAAGTCATCTTAGACCCGTCAGACGAGCCTGGCTACAAGCTGAATCCCACCAAGCTATCCCAGACACAAAAGCACATAGTTCAAAAAAAAAAGAAATCATATTGAGCCAAGTCTTGACTCCATTCCTGACACACAAAACCATGACACATAATAAAATGATTGTTTCAACACTAAGTTTGGGGTGATTTATTGTATTGCAGTATATATACATATACATACATATATATATATATATACATATGAGTATATATACACATATATACATATATATATATATATACATATATATATATACAGACTAGTTACTAAAAGTATAAAAAGTAGTGAACCTAATTTGAAGTGAATCACCCAAACATATATACATATTTTGATGATTTGTTTATAAAGAAACAATTAAAAGTATCATTAAATTAAATACAACTCCTTTTGACCCACTAAAACATACCATCCAAATTTTCTTCTGGTTTCAATGACATCTGTGGAGATGCCTCACTAAACTTTGGACTGTTTCTATCAACAGAAGAAACAACAGTAGCTGATGGGTTCATTTCAAGTGAAATACATTTTACTTTTTCTTCTCCACTAATTAAGGGTTTGTAGTTCTCCCCTTCAGAAGAAATATCTGAAAAAACAAAAATGAGAAATCATGTTATGTTTTCACAGAGACTTGAATTTTACCTGTAACAGCATTTAGAACAAAGTACAAAAAGTGCATTCTTAAAACAGGTAATTATTAATTAAGCTGTGATATGTTAGAAATTAATAAATGATTAAGGTATATGATAGCCAAATTTCATTTTAATTATACATAATGATTTCTAGGGTAGTTAACCTATGGTTTACTATTTTTTCCCTTTTTTTTGAAACTAATACGTATATGCAGAATGGTAATTTAAAAATTATTAACCGTTTTTGTTTATTTCTGGTACTTGCTAGTTACTTCTCATTATCACAAACTCTCCATACTTTAACTGATACCAGGAAGAATGGATTTACCTCAGAACAACTTATTGAAGTTATCTACAAGATCCCAAGAGGTCCCTCCCATTTATTCCTTGAAGATGTTAACTTCCTAGCTCACCGTCAGATGTTCCTTCCCTAATACTGCCTTCCCTAGTTAGGTTGATTTCTATATCTACACCAAGAACCCTTCCAATATACGGACTTCCAGTTCCTCTCCAATGATCTGACATTCACCATACCTCAGTCACTCCAATGATCATACCTCAGAGACCGTGTCATTAATTACAGCTCCTCAAAATGTTCAATTTTAAATATTCTACCTTCTAATATCTAACATCCTATTTTTCCAGTTATCTCCCTCTACTACCCCAACTTTAAAAAATGTTACTCTAGCAGGACCTACAATGCACTGATCCTACCATGTGTTCTTTCCTTACCACCCCAATTAAAATTCAACTAAAGTCCATCATTATAATCATTCTCTTGCATACTTCCTCACCTAACTGTACTCCTGTGGCAAAATCCCAAGCCTTCATAAATTCAATTTTCTGCCTACTACGTCTGTAAACACATGGATGAAAGATTGGATAAAAACAGAACCTTGCTCATTGGTCTCGATTTCAATTCAAGCTGTCCTTTTTGTTGCGTGGTCTACCACTATAAAACACTGGGTTAGCAGGAACTGCTCTGGTTCAGTTAATTTCCTTAGGAAAAAAAGTTGTGTATAGGTATTTGTTAGTTGTTTTACCTTACTTCTTTCTAGCCAACAGAGGACAAAACTGTAGTGATGCTCATGTTTTGGAATATCTTCCTTTCACAACGCCTATCAACAAACTGATTACGGTAGAGGTCATCTGTGTTTTTGCTCCTTGGGCCTTAATTTTATGCTATAAAAATCACGTCTACTGAAATCAGGCACAAGGATGCCAGATAGCATCCTTACTATTAAAGATTGCTTTCCAGGGTCTACCAAATGTAGTAAGAAGAAAAAAAAATCTAAAGAAATATTAGACAAAAAACTGTTTCTTCTTACTGATGATATAAACTGAACATCTGGAAGATCTAAGATGTCAAGGAAAAAAACCTAAAAGTTTTAATAAAATAATTCAGTAAGGAGTCTGCATATAAAATTTTACATAGATAGAAAGAATAGCTTTATTTTAACTAGACATAGCAACTTAGAAAAGGAAATATAAATAACATATCACCCATTTTAAAGATAAAAATCCACATTGTATTACAATGAATTTACCAAAAAGAGTTTTAGAACTTAAATGAAGAAAACAAAATGTTACTGACAAACATAAAAGATTGGTACAAATAAAAAGAATATACTTAAATGCTTGAATTTACTAGCATAAAGATAATACTCCAGAAACCAATATATAAATTAAAACAATTCTAACACCCAGTTAGATAAAATGAACTTAAAATTCATTTGAAATAATTGCCTAAAAATAACCAAAAAAAATATTTTAGAATTCCGATTAGATTAATGATCTTACGTGTGTGTGTGTGTGTGTGTGTGTGTGTGTGTGTGTGCACGCATGCATAAATGTGTCTGTTACCTTTTTAATTTAAAGATTTGGGAAAAATTTTCCATCTAATATGGGAAATTCAGAAGATGTAAAGAAAAAAACATAATAGTATGAAAATTTAAAAAAAATTGCATGTCCAAAAACAGCATAAAAATAAGTGAAGCAGAGTGTGGAAAAACCTGTGATGACATACCAAATAAAGGTTATCTACATCAGATTAAAAATTCACAAGAAAAAGATAGGCAATGCAATACAGAAAGGACAAAGAATATAAAAATAATTTACAGAGAAGCAAATCAAAATGGCCAAAAGAATATGACATGATGAAATTCACAATCAGAGAATCACAAATAAAAATCAATGAAATACTTAACTTATAAGACTGGTAACAATTAAAAAAATACTGAAAATACTGACAAGGTCCCTTTAACATTTGAAAATCAATCAAAGCTATTTGCCACATTAATAAAGCAGAAAAATCATACACTCATCTCATTGATTCAGGAAGAGGATCTGATAAAATTCAACAATTCTTCAAAAACACAAGACTAGAGGGAATTCCTTAATCCGATAATGGGTATTTTTGAAAGAGATTTGAGTTAATATAATACATTTACTTCCTTAAATCAAGAACATGACACTCCTATTCAACATTCCACTGAATGACATTTCTTTGAAGAACAGAAATTGTTAATTTTACTACAGCCCAATTTATTCAGTCTTTTATCATTGGCATTTTTAAGGACAAGTTTAAGAGGGCAAGCCACTGAAAGACAAAATATATTTACAACACATATAATTAAAAAAGGGCTTCTATCCAGAATATACAAAAAAACTCCTAGAAACCAAAAGAAAAACAACACAGTGGAGCAACAGGCAAGACACTTGAATAGGCAAGTCAAAAAACAGGATATACTACATCTTGGCAAGGAATTTTTGGATGTGACACCAAAAATACAAGCAACAAAAGAAAAAATAAAGTGAGACTACAACAAACTAAAAAGTTCTCCACAGCAAATGAAACAATAAACAAAAGGAAAAGGACATCGATGGAATGGAAGAAAATATTTGCAAAGCATGTATCTGACAAGAGGTTAAATATCCAAAATATAAAAGGAACTCATGCAACTCAATAGTACAAAAAAATGGGAAAATTAGAATTAATTTGCTATAATTAATTATTATAGCAATTTAAATTACAGCAATTTAAAAAGGGGCAAAGGAATTGAATAGACATTTCTCAAAAGAAGACGTACAAATGGCCAACACGTATATGAAAAGGTGGTGAACATCCCTATTATTTAGGGAAATATAAAAACAAAACCACAATAAGAGATCATCTCACTTCTTTTAATATAGCTATTATCAAAAAGACAAGTAATAACAAATACTGGTGAGGATATGGAGAAAAGTTGTGCATTGTTGGTAGGTTTGTAAATTGGTGCAGACACAATGGAAAACAGTATGAAGGTTCCTCAAAATACTAAAAATAAAATTAGCATATGATCCAGCAACCTCATTCTGGGTATATATCTAAAGGAAATGAAATCAGCAGCTTGAAGAGATATCTGCACCCCCATGTTCACTGTAGCATTATTCACAGTAGCCAAGACATGGAAACAAACAAAGTGTCATCACAGATGAACGTGCATTATACATGGCAAAACACGGTATGTGAGGAGATGCATATGTTAATTGGCTTGATTATGGTAATCATTACACAAGGTATACTTACATCAAAACACCACGTTGTACACCTTAAATATATAAAATTTTTTATCTTTCAATCATAATTCAGTAAAGCTGGAGGGTGAAATAAAGACCTTTTTAGACAAACAAAAGCTGAGAGAATTTATAAACAGCGGATCTTCACTGTAGGAAATACTAAAGTTCTTCAGACTAAAGGAAAAATATACCAAATGGAAGAGTGCAACTTCAGGAATAAGGAGTACTGTAAAGAATCAAATGTAAGTATAAATTAATATTAATTGCTTAGAATAATAATGGCTCATGAGCTATATAAGATATATGAAAATAAAATATATAATAACAGTAGTATAAAGGGATGGAGAGAGATAAAGGAATAATATTGTTAAAAAAACAGGCATAGGTTAAGAAGGACTATAAATACTAAATTAAATACTTAATTAAGGTCGACTTAAATGAGCATTATGGTAGAATTAAACAAGGACACAAATTGTAATCTATAGGACCACAAGAAAAGGATAAATGAAAAATGTATAGCTACAAACAAATACAAGAAAAAAATGAAATGTTTGATTAAAACAAACGGAAAAATTAAAAGACTGAAAGGAATAAAAGAATAAAGAAACAAAGAACATATGGGACAAACAAAAAACGTATAGCAAGATTGTACATAGACTAAAAATCAAACCATATCATAATTATATTATAGATAAATAAACATTCAGATTTAAAGACAAAGATTGTTGGACGGTATTTTGGGATAAGAGACACACTGAAACATAAGGGGTCAGAAAAACTGAGAGGAAAAAATACAGAAGAAAATATACCAAGAAAACATTAACCAAAAGAATGTTCAGTGGTATAGATATATGAAATAGACTTTAAAGGATGTAATGATACTAGAGATAAACACAGACATATAATAATAAAAGGGTCAATGCAACAACCTAAACAATCAACGCAACAATCCAAATTGCCATGCATTAAATAATTTAGCTTTAAAAATAAGCAGCAAAAAGTGATAGAATTAAAATAACAAAATGACAAATCCACAAACAAGTGGAGATTTTATTTTAATACTCTTCTCTCAGTAGCTGATAGAACAAGCAGAAAAAATAATCAGTAAAATTATAGATTTAAACATTATGATTACACAAAATGACACAGAATATACACACATACAACTACACCCAGTAACTACAAAATACACCTTCTTTTCAAGTGAAAATGAAAAATTTACCAGACCATAAATCGGGCAATAAAGTAAGTCTCAAAAATTTCAAAGGACTGAGATCATGCACAGTATGATGTTCTATGACTACAACAAAATTTGAAAGATAACTAGGAAAACACCAAAATGTTACCAAATTAAATGCAAAATACTTGCAAATAATCTAAAGATCCAAAAGGAATTACAACATAATTGAATCCATAATTTAAATCTTCCCAGAGAAAACTCAAAGTGCAGATGGCTTCACAGGAGAATTCTTCCAAATACTCAAGGAAAAAAATAATATTTATCTTCCACAACTTTTCCAGAAAACAGGAAAAAAGATAGTATTTCCCAACTTGTTTTATAAGGCCAGCAAAACCTTGATACCAAAACACCATAAGCACCTTACAAAAAAGGAAAATTACAGACAAACACATCTCATAAATTATTTTCCCTGGCAGTGGGTGGAGGGGTTTCTATACAGTTAGAAAGGAAGAAAACAGTCAAATGTGAGAAAAAAATTTTACAGCAAATCAATGGATCAAATATTTAAAGACAAATAGAGAAATTCTAGGAAGACAGCAAAGAAAATAGTTTTGTTTTTTTTAAAAATTCTTCCTGAGTCCCTCTAAAAACAGACAAAATCAGGATAGCAAAACCAAATACCCATGACTAACATCCAAACCAAATCTAGGTGAAAAGTATCCTCACAAACCCTGAAGTACATGTTGAATGGGGGAAAAGTCACTGACAATCTCCAGACTCAGGTAATAATAGCATCTGTGCACAAGAAAAGGATGGGGAAACAAGGGGCACCTGACAGGCTGCAGATCGGGAGAATCCCACAACAGCCTGTAGGTATTCACACGCAAGCATGATGGGTCAATTTCAGAAGAGCAGCGGAAATGGGAATCGTTTTCACAAATTCCAGTTTGCAAGTAAACCGAAGGGGTTAATAGCAAAGGGTTATGGTACTCCAGGCCCTAAGAATTCTCAAAACTAACCAAGTGGTATTTCCTTCTAGAACAAAGTACCACATTGTGGAGAAACTGCTGGAAGGAGAATCCAAATTGATCTGTGCAGGGATAATAGAAACAAAGGAAAGAGAAAAATGGGGGAAAGCAACAGGGCCAGAAGAGCTCAGAAACTACAAGGCCATAATTCTAAAAAATGTCATGTAAGTAATAGAAGAGGAAGCTCTAAGCTCTGAAGTTAGAAAAGCTGTTTTGACTCACTTTTCCCTCCTGAATGTTTAGCAAATCTAATTTCACATACAAATAAGTAACATAATAGGGTTATTACTGAATTCTGTACAAAGTCATTATAAGAAAAAATAGAAGTAGAATGATGTGCCCCCCAGACTGGGATTTCCCAACTTTGGCCCTATTGGGTCAGGTAATTTGTTTTGGGAAGCACTTGTTACAGTATGCATTGTAGAAGACATACCAGCTTCTCTGGCCTCTATCCACTAGATACTCCTAGTATCCCTCCCAGGTGACAACCAAAAATGTCTTCAGGCTATGCCAAGTGTCCTCTCGTGGCAAAATCACCCTTGTTTGAGAACCACTGTAACAGATTAAGAAAACCCACAAAACAAATTAATATTAGTAACCTACAATTTAAAAATCAACTAGAAAAATGAAGAACATGATATAATAGAACAATGTAAATAGAACGAGAAAATAATCAGGATGAGGTAGTTGACAGAGCTCAGGAAAGACTAGAAAAAAGTCTTAGAAATAAAGATTATAGAACAAACACACATCATATAAACAAAACACACAACGTCTTAAGAGACATGGAAGGTGAACAGGAGAAAAAAATTAATTAAAAAAAGCGACAGAAAGGATTCAAGAGAAAGGGCAGAAAGAAAAGGCAAAAAAAGATTCAAAATACTCATAGAAATCCCTAAAGGAAAAAAACAGAAAACTATAACTCAAGAACACTCCTAAAATTGGGGACTGGGGCGGTATCTGGAAACCACATATTAAAAAAATACACCACAATGAGAAGAACTACAAAACTCTGATGAAAAATATCAAAGAACAACTAAGTAAATGGAGAGATTTTCCATGTTCATGGCTAGTTAGAGTCAATATTGTCAAGATGCTAGTTCTTCCCAATTTGATCTATGGATTCAACACAATCCAATCAAAATCCAAGCAAGCTATTTTGTGGATACTGACACACTGATTCTAAAGTTGATGTGAAGCGGCAAGAGACCTAGAAATGCCAACACAGTATTAAAGGAGAAGAACAAAGTTGGAGGACTGATACTATCCAACTTCAAGATTACTAAAAGCTACAGTAATCAAGATAGTGTGGTACTGGAATAAATAAATAGATCAACGAACAGAATAGAGCTCAGAAATACACCACGTAAGTACAGTCAACTGATCTTTAACAAAGTAGCAAAGGCAATTCAATGGAGAAAAATAGTCTTTACAAAATGTGGTGCTGGAACAACTGGACATTTATGAACAAATATGTATATATATCAAGAAACAGACCTACACTTCACCAAAAAAACCTCAAAATCGATCACAGACCTAAATGTTAACCTCAAAACTATAAAACTCCTAGAAGATACTATAGGAGAAAATCCAGATGGCTTTGGATTTGGCAAAGACTTTTTAGATAGAACACCAAAGGCACGATCTGTTAAAAAGAGAATAAATTAAAATTAAAAACGTTTGCTCTGTGAAAGACACTGTCGAGAAAAATGAGAAGAAAAGCCACAGGCTGGGAGAAATTATTTGCAAAAGACAAACACATGAAGGACTGTTAACCGAAATACACAAAGAATTCTTAAAACTCAACAGTAAGAAAACAACCCAATTAAAAATTCGTCAAAATATCTAAACAGACACCTCACCAAGAAGATATGCAGATGGCAAATAAGTATATGAAAAGATGCTCCACATCATGTGCTTTAGGGAATTGCAAATTAAAAGCATGAGATACCCTCACACATCTATTACAAAGGCTAAAATCCAAAACGTTGACAACAACAAATGCTTTTGCGGATGTGGAGCATCAGGAACTCTTTCATTTCTGATGGGAATGCAAAATGGTATAGCCACTTTGTTAGACAGTTTTGCAGTTTCTCATAAAACTAAACATACTCTTACCACAAGATCTAGCAATCCCACTCCTTAATACTCAGTCAAATGAGCTGAAATCCTATGTCCAGAAAAACACCTGTACACAGATGTTTATAGCAGTTTTACTTGTAATTGCCAAAATTTGGAAACAACCAAGATGTCTTTCAATAGGTGTGTAACCTATATAAACAAACTATGGTACATCCATACCATGTGTTCTTATTTAGCACTAAAAACAAATGAGCTATTATGCTAGGAGAAAAGACATGGAGGAATCTTAAATGCATATTGCTACGTAAAAGAAACCAGTCTGAGAAGGCTATGTACTGTTCAATTCCAACTATATGATATTGTGCAAAAACCAAAACCACGGAAACAGTATAAAGATCAGTGGTTGCTAGGAGTTTGGTGGGAGCAAGGGGTAAATAGGTAGAACATAGTGGTTTTGGGGGGCAGTAAACTATTTTGTACGCTACATGGGTGGACATATAAATCCATAGAAAGTGCAACACCAAGAATGGATCCTAATGTAAACTATGAATTTTGGGTGACAATAATATGCCAATGTTGGTTCATCGATTGTAATAAACGCACCGCTCTTGGAGTGGGGGGATGTCGATGGTTGGGCAGCTGTGCATACACGAAAGGAAGGAGTACATGGAAACTGTACTTTCTGTTCAATTTTGCCATGAACCCAAAACTACTTTATTAAAAAAAAAAGTCTTTTAAAAGAATGAAAATAAATACAACATGTACTAGAAAAATAAACTGAACACCAAAATACATTTTAAGAAAACTATTGGACTTTAAGGATAAAGAAAGATATCCTTTGAGCATCCAAATAAAAAGATTGAGTCATTTATAAGAAAAAGATAATAAGTTTGTCATCAGACTTTCTCACAGTTATGCTTTACGCCACAATACAATGGAGTTATAAAGACATTCAAGGAAAGGAAATGTAAGCAACAAATTTATATTCAGTCAAATTGACCTTCAGAAATAAAAGTCTTCAGACAAACTGTTATGAATTTGCAAAATTTCTGGTCATACTGTTCATATGAGCCCTTCCTAAGGCATCTATTATAAAAAGAGCTTAAGACAATCACAATGATGAAAGAGACATTGGTATAAGGATTGGAAGACTGAAGAACACTGCAAGTCCTTTATGTTTGTCATTTAATCCACAAAACAATCCCTGATAATACTATTTCCATTCTACACATGTAGAAACTGAATGTCCAAGTCAGAGGAACTGGCACATGGTTTCTGGGAAAGTGATGGAACCAGAATTGGAACCAAAGCCCACTCTCTTTCCACAACATGTAGCTACTCCCACATACACATTAAATAACCTTTGTAAGAAAAAAAAATAACCTTTGTGCCTTTTCATATGGGGAATTGCATATTGCGTGGAATTTCATTCTCAACCTTACCTCCGCCAAATCACTTGCTTTCTGTGGCTTTCCCTGACCCCAAAGGGCCACATTATCATTAATGAAACTATACAGTATTGACAGCATAAAGTCTCCTCAACTGTGGCTCCATGGCATTTCACACAAACACCACTTCTGTCACAGACTCTGACACATGTGATATCCTTGATGGTAGGAACTGTGACTTTGTCTTAAAATTCCAGCACAGAGTATATTCTTCTAAGTAAACGTATTTAAGGGAAATATTTAAGGGAAATATTAAAAGAGAGCAGATGACAACTCTGGGAAGCCTTTAACTATCCAAAATAAAGTTAACTACTTAAATATCTGTGCTCTTTCCCTTTTCATGCGATATTGTGACTTATTTGTTTCCATTTGTCTGTCCTCTGAGAGGAAAGATGATCTTTAACTCTTTGTAGTTTTACCACCTAACATGTAACAGTTTACACAGCTAGATAAGTGTTTGATAAATAGCTGGCAAACAATTAAAAAAAAGACATCATAAAATAAAATACTTCTCAGTTCCAATTCTATGCAGATGGATTATATTAATATGGAGAAGGAAAGCCCCACTTTCACATTGCCTAAGTATTACCATACACCAAATGACACATATAAGCAATACAATTTTTACTTAAGAGGAATCAGAATCTGATGTTTTTAAAGTCTTAGTTCTAATGGGAATGAATATATGTGGGACCTTTAGACTACAAAATACACATATTTGTGCCTAGACACAACATAAAAAAATACTATATTTAACTTCCTCTTCACTTGAATAAGCTGTCAAATCTGAAAACACTCGTTTTATACACAGACACTTTTTTATGCATATCTGTAATACCAAGACCCACAACACTCATGGGTCATAAATGTTTTCCTCACAAGAATTCATCCTCCCCAGTCCTAGGATAATTTGTCATACTTACTACATTTATCTTTGAGTCTTTTCATCAACCTAATTACTGAATCCACTTAAAACATACACCATTCATCTCAATGTAATGCTCCTCTATCTTTACTCATGTAAAACATTGTTCTGACTATTCTACATTTCTGCCTCTCCCAAACACATTTCCTTTTAGTTTTAGTTCCCATCCAGGTTATATCAGATCAAAACTCAAGACTACCATTTGAGACAGTTACCCTGAAAATAAAACTAATCTCCATCTAACTAGAAAATTATTATAACAAAAAATAACCTGTTACAAATAATTCATTTATGTAGAAACATCTTAAAGTACAATTTAATTTTTAATATTACTTCTAGAATAGGGCAAAAAAAAGTATAGTTTCTGCTTACCACTTTGAAATGTTGTGTTTTCCAATAGTTCAGTCTGAAGTTGTATTTCAGCTTCTCCAAGTATCTTTAGAACAGAATCTGTAGGGCTTTTCCCCCAAACTCTTCTTGGAGATCCTCCAGGATCTAATTTAATAACCTCCCCCACTGTATGTTCTATAAGATATAAAAAATAATTTTTAATGGCATAATAATATTGCATTATAAGGCAGATTTAAGGTATTCTATCCAATTGAGTGCTTCATGAGAAAAAAAAAAGGTTATATCACAAAGAGATGATGATGATAATGCTTAACAAAAGACTTCCAGGGAATAAATGAACAGAAGCAATTAATGTTAGTAATAAAAATATCTATAATTGCCTTTTTAAATAGGAATTAAACTGTAGTTTTCGGGAATATAAAAATAGAAAAAACATTATATTTATATAAAATTTTTATTTGAGAAAAATGAAAAAAAAAAGGAAACCTAAAAATTGAGCAATAATTTGGGAGAGCACCAAAAACAGATAAAATATAAAGTAAATTTTTTTCTATAAATTTAATTGAAGAGAATAGAAAACACATCCTAAGATAAATAGCACTTATGGATTAAAAGTAGAGAAAGTATTTCTAAGAAATTTTGTTTGCATTTATCGTATGTATATTAAGTAGGCAACTGACACTTTCGTTTTGAAAGCAATAATTTGTGGTAAACCTTAAAAATAAAATATAGGAAAGCAAAAAATAGAATATTATCTATTGAAGTCTGAGTCTTTAGAATGTTTGTTAATAATTCGTTTAGCATACAGGTACCTAGTAGTAATAGACAGTAAACAATCTCAAATAGTATGGGTTATAAGTCACATAAACTTTCAGTTAACTAAATACTCATTGATACAAAGTTTTGTGTACCAGTGCCATGAAAGCAAGTACTTGCAAATTAGCAGGTAATACTCAGTTTGTACAGCCAAAACAACTATCAATAGGCAACTGATTTTTTAAAGACAAGATTAGCTGATTCTTGTGTTTCTCGTCTGCATATAACTTTTCCTCCCATTTAAGATAATATGGCAGGGATTTTTTTCCATCTCTATAAAATTTACATCTCTCTACCTCTATCCCCATCACACTGGCGATAATCTTTACCTCAGAGGTGCTCTAAATTATCTCCAGTCCCACCATCTGAAAGATCTCACATCAGTTGTGTCTGCCCTCAGATTCATCTATCTATTTAATGACCATTTTTTATGAATAAAATCAGTGCTACTATTAAGGAATACAAAACATGCAGTACAAGCCAGATGAGCTTATTTTAAAAGTTTATGTTATAAAAGAGAACACAGGCAAAAGATACGTAAATGAAGAAAATAATTACCGTATGTGATTATTAAAAATAATAAATATTACTTATTATATAATAATATGATAATAAACAAAAATAATAAATAATATTCTATTATATAATAAAATAATAAATAATATTTTTATTAATAAATAAACAATATTCTATTATATAAAAATTAATAGAAGAGGTTTACTTTTAATAGAGTGCATAAACGTGAAGAAAAGGTTTAAAGAAATTGGATGGTGAGTGTAGATAATAATCCAGTATGGCAAATGCAGATTCATAAAATTAAGATAGCTAACTGTAACATAAAGTTCTTCGATAGTTCTGAAAAGAACAGTTTTCATGGAGTAGTTGGGGAAAATAAAGCTTGGTTGAAGCAGATTAAGGGAGAATGAAAGGAAAGGAATTGGAATTGTAAATAGATGGCACTTTGAAGAGCTCTGCTATAAAGAGGACTTCAGAAATGGGATAAAAGTTGAAGAATAGGGACAGCAAAGAAAAGAAAAAAGCAGCCATGCAAAGAACTTACAGGAAAGAAGAAAGGGGAAGAGGACTATGAAAAAGAGAGAGCTTGGCAGATTTTAAGATGGGAGAAGTGAGAATATGTAGAATGAAATGGATAGTGTCAATAAGCAAGGGAAAAGCACAGGAGAGTCTCGTAGTAGACTAATAAAGGGACTTAGGATTTTTACTCTAATAACAATGGAAATCAATTAGAATTTAAATTAGAGAGTGATGTGATATACTTTGCCCTTCTAATTATCATAAAATATTTTCAAGTCTCTTTTTTATAAGGTTACACTGACTCTACATCGCTACCAAGTAACACCACCCTGCATTTCTTTTCCCTTTCACAGATCAGCTTCCTTAAAAGGTTCTAAACTCCCTCCCTCTCTCTCTCTCTCTCTCTCTCTCTCTCTCTCTCTCTCTCTCTCTCTTTTCACTTCCTCACCTTCCATTAGCTTCTTAATTCCCGATTCCATATCTGCCCCTAGCACTCCAATGAAATGGCTTTTATCAAGGTCATAATGCCTCTTCCTGAACAAAACCAGTGTAAATTGTTTAGCCCTCAACATCAAGTGTTCTCTTCTTCTTTTTAAATCTATGCCACACTCCCAATCTTCCTAACTCTGACTGTTCCTCATTTTCCTTCGAAAGTTCTTCTTTCTCTGACAAACTCTTAGAAGTTTCACATAAAGCCCTTAGAGGTCTGCCCCTGAGTATACTCGAATCTTAACTATGTTGTCTTTTCTTTATCATATTCCAGTTAAGGTCATTAATAATTTTTGTCTAGATTAGTGCAAGAGCTTATAAAAACTAGTCTCAAGGACTTCCTAATTATGAATAAGATGGAATAGGATACCTAGGGTTATACTATTGCCTAAATAACAAAAACAAATGGACAAAATATATAAAACAACAGTTTCAAGACACTGGTAAGAAGTAGTGAAGAACATGGATCTCTTAGAGAAAAAAAACAAATAAGATGATCCCTATGATTGCCCCAGCTGGCTGTCTTGAGAGAGTTTCCAGGCTGCAACTCAAAAGAGGGAAGAGTCCAGTACACTTCCCAAGTTTAGGAGACGGAACTGGGATTCTTGGGAGACCACGGCAAGTAGAATTTCAGAGAATTCCAGAGATTTGCAGAGTGTGGCTCTTGAATATTCACTACAGTAGTGATCTGAGCAAATGTATGAGAAAACTACCCATGGAAGAAAAAGGACTACCCAAAAAGATTACGGGGAACGCAAGGCATAAAATATTGGCTGTTCTGACCAGCCAGAATGGAGAAAGTCATAATTCATGGTATATTGGGTATTCAGAAGGGTTTAATCTCTATAGTGGGGAACAATTATCACTAGACATGGCTCTGATTTCACCTAACAAATACTAAAAACAAGACATGAATGGATCAAACTGAGTCCAACTAACTTAACTGCATTCCAGAACAAAGCTGCAGAATAACTACAGAAACACAAAAATACCTAAGCACCCAACAAGGTAAAATTCACAATGTCTGGCATCCAATGGAAAGTTGCCAATCATACAAAGAAGCAGGAAAAGAATGAGGAGAAGAATCACTCAATCAAAAATGGACCAAGAACTGAGACAGGGAAATACTACAGGAGAGAGCCTGTTAAAATTAGCAGGCAAGGACATCAATAAAGTTTTTATAACTGTATTATGTATGATCAAAAATTAAGTAGAGACATATATATATACATATATATATGTGTGTGTGTGTGTGTATATATATATATATATATATATATATATATATATATATAAAATGAGTGTGTGTATGCACAAATCAAACTTCTAGAGACGAAACTCCAGTATCTGATACGAAAAATTCACTGAATGGGATGAATAGATTAGATTTAACAATGCAGAAAAAAAATAAGTGAATTTGAAACTAGAGCAATAGGAAAATACAGGAAAAAAAAGAATCTGAAAAATGAAAAGAGTATCATGCAGTTATAGGACAACTTCAATCTGCTTAATGTACATGAAATTGCAGTCTCTGAAGAAGAGAAGGGGTGCAAGGCACAGAAAAAATATTTGAAGAAATATTAGCAAAAAAATTTCCAATTTGATGAAACTTGTAAACCCACAGATCCAAGATGCTCAACAAACCCCAACGAAAAGAAACATGAAGGAAACTACAATAAGGTACACCCAAAATTGCTGAAAACCAATGATAAAGACAAATCTTGAAAACAGTCAGAGAAAAATGGCATGTTACAAAGAGAGGAACAAAGATAAGGGTCATGTTTCTTGTCTGAAACAATGCAAATAAGATGACAATGGAGCAACATCTTTAAAGCACTGAAAAACAAAATTGCCAACCTAGAACCCCATACTCAGAGAAAATATCTTTTAAAAATTAAGGTGAAATAGTTTTCATTATATAAAAGTTAAAAGAATCTATCACCTGCATTGAAAGAAATGTTAAAAGAAGTCCTGTCGTCAGAAGGAAAACAATATTACATGGATATGTGAATCTAAACAAAGAAAATAGGAACACCAGAAATGGTAATTACACAGATAACACAAAAAGATTATTTTTCTGACTATTTACATCTCTTTAAGGATAATGAGAGTTCCAATTCCTAAGAAGATGGAGTAAGCACCTATCAACCTGTGTTGATAACTTACCACTGAATACAGCTATAAAAGCCATAACAAAATGCATGAAGCAACTATTTGAGAACTCTGAGAAGCAAAAGGATAGAGAAGAAGACAAAAACTCAAAGCACCACCAAAGCAGTGGTAAGTTACCATTCCCCCCAACCCCCAATATTCCCCAGTCAGGATTCAACATGCCAGAAACCCAGATGTGGGCGCTTTGTTTTAAAGATTCCCCTTTGCATTCAGAGTAAGTTCATACCGTTTGGCAGAGCCAATGCACAGGACCCTTCATAATCTAGTCCAGTTTACTTCTTCCAAGGCTTCTTGCTTGCTAGTCTTTGTCTTGAATTCTGAATTTTAGTTATCCATGCTGAGTTATATTGAGTTCCCTTAGCGTCACATGTCTCACTTTGGGGTTCTAGCAATTCTCCATCTGAAACACTGTGCTTTGGTTTAGCTAACTTTTTATTCCTCAGCATGTCACTTTTTCCAGAAATCATTGTCTTGGCTCTCACAACAATGATTTATGCCCTGATACATATTTTTACAGTAGCTATGATATGATTATTCCTAGCATGTTACTTATCCACTGCAACGAACTGCCTCTTTATTTGCCTCCCTCCCTCTCCATTAGATCCTACGCCCCCGAAGGGTAGCGACTATGCCTTAATCATTGTTGCACCCTTACTGCTTAGGAGCATATGGCATATAATGGGACTCAATAAAGAACTGTTAAATAAGTAAACAAATAAATGCTATGGAGTCTTTAGACTTTTCTCTGATGCAAAGAGGAATTCTAAGAAAATACTCCACATCAAAATATTACTTAAAACTATATTTCGCTAGTTGATGGTCAGACTCGCTGTTTTAGAATGTAAGCTCCACAAGAGCACATGTTTGTGTTCATTCATTGTTCTATCATTAGCGCCTAGGAAAATAGTAGGTGCTCAGTAGTTATGGCTGAATAAATGAATCATCAAGTGAGATATTCTCAATATTCCTGCTAAACGCCTTAGAGACCTTTCTGAGATTTTGTCAAAGTTTACTACTCTGGATCTCATCAAGAATTATTCCATGTAACAGATCAGAAAGGATTAAGTAACAGAAATTAAATATGTATCAGTTCCCTCTCTCACACTTCACATTTTTGTATTAAAATTCTTGCTATTATTAAGGCTGATTAGTTTTTCATTTTTCACCTACCGGTATTATGTGAAATTCTACTAGTCTCTTCCAATCCCTTTAAGTGTTTTCCTTCAGAGTGTCAGGAATACAACTTTACATGTGTGCTAGACCAAAACAGAATCTGAACACTTTTATACATACTGTCAGTTGCAAAGGAGGACGTATTCAATGTAAAGTCATCCAGAGGAATCACAAGCTGACCTCCCGCCTCCCATTTCTTGCGCTCAGATGAAACCGACTTTTCTTTCTCCTGCTCTTCGGTATCCTCATGAACAATTATCTCATGCGTATCAGAGCGGCACTGTTTCCCTTTTTCATCTTCTTGAGCTTTAAGATTTTGATTTAATCTACGTAGTATTTCTCGTTTACTCTGAAACAGTTAAAATGCTATATTTTAATATGTATACAATTAAGTAAAATGATCGAGAAAAAAACTGAAAATTGTACCTACTGAAATAGCATTGTTAGCCTTTTGCACTTCTTCTGAGGTTTCCTGGGTTAAACTGTCCTTTAAACACAGATAAATACAGAGTAGAAATGTTATTTTTAAAGTCTTCCTTAAAGGTTTTGATACTTTTGTTAATTTTTGTCATTAAATTGTTCCTTGTGAGTTAATGTATTCCTGTAAGTAACCCAGCTTCTTTCATTATCAGCAGTGAGAAACAGTTAAATATAATCAGGTAATAGCGTTAATACATAATAGAGGGACCAATTCTCAATTATTTGTCATATTTTTGAATTACTGATTGCGTATTTAACTATATCCTCTTCCTCTTGGGCACTTGATTTTTTGATAATTTTAAGTCAATTATGGAAATAAAAAGAAAACTAATTCATATACTCTCTTAATTAGAGCTGGGGTAAGCTTTGATGAGTAAGTAATTCAATATCAGCTGTGTTACTTTGAAGCTGTCATTGCTCCATGCACACATGAATTCTTATTAAGCCATACAACTAAACATAATTGAGAATTGGCTTTTCTCCCTAAGCAAAGAGAGTAACAACGAGTCCTGAGTCCCATGTACTAATGATAATATCAATTTTGTCTTTTGATTAGTAAAATCAAAGCAAGCTTAGACCACCTAGGATTTTTAAATACATGAAAAGAAGAAATTAGTAGTTATGAAAGCAAAGGTATCTAGAAGACTCAGAGTATGAAAGAGCAATTCTCAAAGTTTTAAGTAATATTTATCAAAAAAACACATAAAGAAAAACTATTTAGTTACATGGATTACTTCAATTATGTACTATTTGAGAAAAATGCAAAAGAGTGTAATGGTCAGTTTTAAAGTAATACATGTAACGAGACAAAGAGCATTTTACCCAGTAGTCAGGAGTTTAGCAGTTGCTACAACCAGAGAGAGATGAACAGCTACTTGAGATGTGAAACTGGGTACCAGGAAGGGAACCACACAGTGGTATCTAAAGTTGAAGTGAACAATGTAGTACATGCAAAGTTGTTATGAGAAAGAAAAAGAGACTAAACCTACTTGAGAAACAATAGTTTCTTATATGAAGTTCTTGACAGTGACCAAGAAACTTGTATTTTCCTACTCAGCCTTATTTTCACTATAAACACAAAGGCTGTAAAAAATTGGTGTAATAACATCACGATTGTCTGCAAAAACTTAATGAAACTCAACAATTAAAAGGCACAGACATTAATTATCAGGAAAGGAGAAAAATCATGTTAATATGTTATATGATTCAGTAGACATTTTCCCTTTTGTCTGTTGAATTCTAGGCTGAAATTCCACATCATGTGCCCATTTCCCTTAACCCTAAAACAGAGTTTTCAAATTTTAGATGGATACCTGACACATATAACACTTCCGAGTTTAAATTATCTGCTTGTCCACCCTCTATGTTTTACTATCCACTTGGCATGGTAGAGATTCAGAAATAGAAGGTAAAAGAAATAACTAATGAATTAAGTGTGATTATACTGAGTCCTCTAACATGTTATGCTAAAAAACTTAAAATAAATGTAAACACATCTTAGGTAATTACTTTAAGTACCAAGGTGACATTATTTCTTAAAAAGTAAACCTTTGTTAATTGTGAAAGATGGGGCATTTTTATCTATCAGGTCCTAGACATAAAACTTAAGATCACCGAGGCTCTAATATTCAGAGTAAACCATATGCAAAAATCTTAAGAAGTAATTTTTTTCTCTAGGAAAACTTAATAGGACATTTGAAATTAACAGTTTCACTAAATTTAATCCTTTTAATAATCTTTTGACTTTGAGGATTTCTAAGTTTTAGGAAACTTACCATACCCACTTCTTTCAAAGCTGAAGTCACAGAAATAACAGATCTCATCTGTTGCTTTGATGGAGAGCCACCTGTTTCATGCTGTCCCAAAGGAAACATATCAGAACCCTTTCCTCCTTTAGCAACCATCTGTAATAAAGAATTTAAATACACATGTGGAATTTCATGTTTGCAA
Source organism: Rhinolophus hipposideros (assembly GCF_964194185.1). Taxonomy (NCBI): domain Eukaryota; kingdom Metazoa; phylum Chordata; class Mammalia; order Chiroptera; family Rhinolophidae; genus Rhinolophus; species Rhinolophus hipposideros. Next base: position 35,959,706 of record NC_138062.1, on the reverse strand, counting down.
GGAATGGAGAGGTAAAAGGTATATATATAAGATCATTGTTTGTTTATATACTCTATCCACAATTAGTTTTTTTCATTCCTCAATTTTCATAATGCAAGGCAACGTGCTAGGTGCTGAAAGATCTGTGAATGAAGAGAAACATTTCTGGCCTCAGATGTAAACATAATTACATTTCATGTAGTACTAAATAATTCCTTTCCATTGTTTCATAAAATGATCTTAAAAAACAAACTGTCGTTTAAAAGATTATATATTAGTCCTCTCACTTTAGTTTTAAATACATAACAGCATTTGGTAAGAAGAAAAATATGTTTTATTTATGAATCTTATACTTCAAAAAATGCTTCTGCAATTTCTGCAAGTTTAGTACAATCTTAAAGTTTGAACATCCATCATACAACATAAGAACCCTCATTATAAATATGTCAACATAAATGAGAATGGAAGAACTGCTATGTACAAATAATAAGATTTATGCCACTAAAAACATGTTTGTTGTAGTTGTATGTGTTTATTTTACCTTGCCATTTAGACTCTAAACAATGTGAAATAAGATTCTAAATCTTTACCAAATATAAGGAAATGGCATTTACAGGTATGATCATAGTCACGTGGCAGCAAGTCTGCTCCCTACTTCTAACTCTTCTTCAAACCAGTAAATAAGAATTTCTGATGGGTATACATTTCAAATATTTATTGAGCATCTTCTAAGCATAATGTAGTAACATAATTCTAATATTTAGTCGTCTGGACTTTCATATTACACCAATATGTGTTGTTCAAAAGAAGATGGAAGAATCTAACACAATGCTGAAGGAGAAGAACAAAGTTCAAGGAATGACATGACCTGACTTCAAGCCTTACTATAAAGCTACAGTGTGGTATTGTTGAAAGAACAGACAAGTAGATCAATGAAACAGAACAGAACTCAGAAACAGATCACATGAATTTGGTCAACTAATCTTTATCAAAGGAGCAAAGGCAATTCAATGGAGAAAAGATAGTCCTTGCAGTAAATGGTGCTGGAACTGGACATCCACAAGCAAAAATAAAAAAATGTACCAAGACAAAGACCCTACACACTTCACAAAAATTAACTCAAAATCTATCACAGAGGATGTGGAGCAACAAGAACTTACTTCTGATAGAAATGCAAAATGGTACAGAGACTTTGTTAGACAGTTTGGCTGTTTCTTATAACACTGAACATACGCTTACCACACGATCTAGCAATCCCCCTCAAATGACGTGAAATCCTATGTCTGCAATAAAACCTGCACACAGATGTTTATAGCAGCTATTTTTGTAATTGCCAAAATTTGGAAGCAACCAAGATGTCCTTCAATAGGTAAATGGACAAAAAAAAGTGGTACAAACATGGGATATTATTCAGTACTAAAAAGAAATGAGCTATCAAGTCATGCAAAGACATGGAGGAAACTTAAGTGCATATTACTCAGTGAAAGAAGTCAATATGAAAATGCTACATACTGTATGATTTCAACCATATGACATTCTGGAAAGTCAAAACTATGAAGACAATAAGAAGATCAGTGGAGACAGGGGCTGATGGGGGAGTGGAGTTGGAGGGAGGGATGAATAGGCAGAGCACAAAGGATTTTTACGGTACTGAAAATACTCTGTATGATATTATAATGATGAATACATGTTATTAGACATTTGTTCAAAACCACAGAATGTAAAACACCAAGTGTGAACTGTAATGTAAACTATGGACTTTGGGTGATGATGAGTCAGTGTAGGGTCATCAACTGTAACACATGTACCACTCTGGTGGGGATGTTGACAGTGGCTGTGCATGTGGTGGGGGGGGGGTAGGCAGGAAATCTCAACCTTTCGCTCAATTTTGCTGTGAACCTAAAACTGCCCTAAAAAAATGAAGTCTTTATTAAAAAACAAAAAAGAAGATGTAAATACTGCTTTTTAATCCCATAATTCAGCACTGTGAAGCAAGTACACTGATGCTTTATACTATAAATAACTTTAAAATTCTAGTGCTCACACAACTGAGTATTATCTCCTTGAAATATTTTAAAATAGAAATATTTTAGAACTTTATGATTATCTTATTACCACAGAGTATATTCAAAACAGGTACCATAAATTGAGGAAATAAAAACAAGCTCCAATTAGATCTGAACAAAGAGCCACATTTTTGGAAGAGGTATGTTATTTCCCTAGATGATTATTTTGAAGGAAACAAATTAATTTGGAGGTACAAATTCTGCATTATTATTTAAATCAGCAATCATTTCTCTACCACTTATCATATTTATTGATTGTATTATACTATTTCGCTTAAAAATGATTTCTTTTATTTCAATAATCTGAGGTGATTTTTGTGAGACAGTATACAATATCTGATTAAAATTAATTAATCAACATAGTCAAAGATGTATTGAGTGCCAAGCAGTGCCAGATAATGGATATCTAAAATGAATGGTACATGTGAGGTGACAGATGTGTTAACTAACCTTATTGTGGTAATCATTTCACAATATATACACATCAAATCATTATGCTGCACATGTTATACTTATACAATGTTATCTGGCAATTGTATCTCAGTAAAGCTTGGGGAAAAACCCAATATATTCTAGACCAGAAGTAATGGCAATAAATAATCTCAAGCCAAAAAAATAAAAGAAAAACAAAGCAAAATGAGTGACACAGTGCTTTGTTTCAAAGGATTAAGAGCTAGAAGATAAAGGGGAACACATAAATCAATTAGTATGTTACAGAGAAATAAAAGTAGATCGATGTGTGCTAAGTGATCTGGGGAAAAACAAACAAAATAAAAACCAGAGAAAGAACAGGGTAAAAGCCCCGATGGAAGAAAGTGGGAGCCGCCTTTCTAGAGTAGCCAGGTTGAATGGCCATTCATTGTTTAAGGTCATATAAAATACAGTTGAAGTAGCACAGTTCTACACTCAAATTCCCACTCTCCTTTACTAGTCCTGTGATTTTTCATTGTTTCTTATCTTCTCTAAATTTCAAATTTTTTCTCTCTAAAATGGGAATGCTGTATGCATTGTCTCCTTGCTGTATGGATTAAATGTGATAATTTATGTAAGGTGTACAGCTGTGGTCCTAATAAATGGTAGCAACTATTATAGTTCAGCAAAAACTTATTTACTTTTTAGTAAATAAGGTTACTTGGCTTCAAACCTAAAAATCTAGTTTTAATACCCAATGAAAAAACTTGCCCAAAGCAATATAAAAACAAAAACCTCCCATAATGGGAATTTAAAAGTTTTTGCACTGCACAAGGTTTTATGACACGGAAGTCAATAAGCAGCAGAAACCTGAAAGAAAATACTTCATATTATAAAACTTAAAAAAACTAAGATTTAAAAAAATGATCAGGAGTAATTTAATTGTATGAATAATTAAATAGGAGAGATAATATGACTTTAACCAATTTCACTAAATAGCACCAACTTCCCTTCTCAACCTATGATACAATTTGCATTTATGCTTATAAAGACTATCTCTAAAGTAATTTCCAAAATTATTTGGCAGATGCCTATGAGAGGAAAGTTAAGGAGACTCTCAATAAAAGAAAAGAAGTCACCCAGATAGCCACTCTTCTGACTAACTATACTTCATTCATCTATACCCTTTTAAAATGATTATCCACATACACACGCAATTCTTATACAATTTAAACAAGGCACTGGTGTAACTCTCTGAAATTGTAGACATTTGGTCTAATGAAAATTTAAAAACCTTTTGGCAATATTTAGCACATATGTCCTTACAGAATGGTGAAAGTCACATAAAGGGATTGAAAATCCTTTATCCTGACCTTCTAGTCTTATGATGTAAATTATATTGAATAGAGATATTTCTATATTAATCTTAACCTTAAAAGAAACCTAAAGTAACAGAGACAAAAATCTGTTTATTGAGTTAAACAGGGTATGAGACCAAAGATAATCAAATTCAGAACAATGTTGAGATTATGCTCAGATACAGATCTCCATGAAATTCTCTTCACTAGTTATCTTTGTACCTACAGAAACAAATATTTTCTTAGAATTAAAAGAAGCTACTTTAATGAAGAAAATGTTTCACACAATACTATTAAAAATTTACTTTGTATTATATCAAAATCTGTCTGGCTGACAAATATACGGCTAATGACTGGTATAGAATCTATAGATCTGATCTAATGTATAAGACAAAGTTACAAACACCTTTGTAATAATGATATCCAGCAGCCTTCAGTAAATACTTTTGTTCTATAATCAAGTATACACTAGTTTCTCCCCTGAGTCAACTAAGCTTAACAGATCAGAAGAAGCTGAAACAATGAACAAGCAAAGAAACTCAGACATTTGAAATCTAAAGTAAAGAACAAAGATCAACAGAACACCCTACTAACTCTTACTTAATAACAAAACTACCTCAGGTTTTTTTTTTAATTTAAAGGTAATTCGGGTAACTACTGAGACATGAAAACATCATTATAAGCCAAAGTTATACATATCACTAACTTATTGATTAGGACAGTAGAACTTGGGCTTTCTGTATAAACATCATGGATATATTACTTATAACCTGAATGGTAAGGTTATTATTAAATGTTAACCAGATCTTGAGATAGAAGAAGATAATAACATATTTTTAAATTGTTATAAGAAAAAGCATCAGACTGAGTCCTTAATTCAGAAAGTTGATCCAATATGACAACACAAAAATTAAATAAACTAAACTAAGAAAACAAAGTTTCACAGAAGACAAAAGCAAAACCTCAAAACAAACAAAAAAAACCCATTTTGTTAAAAAATTGGTCACCCAGTTAAATCTAGAATACATATTTCATTTTAAGTACAGTTTTTTAAAATTTTTAATTTTTTAAAAAAAATTTGCAACAGGAATAAAACATTGACCTGAAAGTTTCGTAAGTCAGGTTGAAAAAAAAACAAACAACAAATTGCTTTAGGAGCCTTTTTTTCCTAGCTGTTTTCTTATCAGTTTCATAAATTCAAAACTTTTCTACAAAAGACCTTTAATTATCTCTGCAAAACTGCTTCTATTTTACCTGTTAATTATACTATTTGCTAAAAATTAACCAGCAGTGCCACCAAATGACAAAGCTAAAAATTTCACCAAATAGTGAGGTCAGGTTTATAACACATGAAACTATCAGTTGATCTACTCTTGAAGCACAGATAAATACAAATACTATTTTATCTATGTTGAACAATTAATAAAGATTTAATATATTAGGCTAGTGCAAAAGTAACTGTGGTTTAAAAGGTTAATTGCAAGAAACCACAATTACTTTTGCACTAACCTAATATGTTAGAAAAAGATTATTAAACGGCCTGATTTCATATTTTGAATATAGAGCAATTCCACACGTAATTTTACACAGCTTAAAGATAAAGCATGGCCAAATTTTATCAAATTCATATTTAACTTCTCAGAATTCTCTCTCTAGAGAGCTAAAAATATAAAAGTATTTGTATGAATAATTTTCTGAACTAATATTGCTATAATGCATTTTCTAAAATGTCTACGATAAGAATATCCCAAGGTAGCCAGAAAGGGGGGCGGGTATTCTTACCCTGGAGGAGGACTATAAACCTGTATTGGTGGGGAGGATCCAAAAATAGGACAAAGATAGAAATAGAAATGAAATAAGAAACAGCTAAACACAGTTAAATAGAAACTTGTCATATTCAAAATACAGTCTAGATAAATTAGAATTTATCTAATTCTATTTTTCATTGAATTTTAGTTATTAAATGCAATGCTACCCTTTTTAAAAACTGAGTATCTTTCTTAATATGTTTCACTCACAATATGAACATATATGCTGGCTGAGAAAGGCAACACTATATTATCGGGGGTGGGGGACCCTATCATCATACATGAAAATTATTTTCCATAGTAAAGTCCTATTTAGTACTACAGTTTTTACTGTTAAATATGTCAAAGAGAAAAATTTATAAAGTTGGGAATACATGCCAAAGAATCAGAATAATTAAGGCAGTGATTTTTACCATTTGTTAATTCAAGGACACTTTTGAGAATACAATGAAAAATATGTGGTCTTATTGAAGAAAAATGCAACAACATATATAAAATCAAACTTTTAACTTTCAGAAAGTTTAATAATGTTAACTCCAATTCTGAATACTTCGTTAACCACTCCTGAGTTAAGATTAATGGTCAGTAAGTAAATATTACATCTAGATTACGCTAGACTTTCTGTGGAAATAATTACTAGGTAAAATAACTTTAATCCATTTTCTGTAAATTAACCTGGACTTAAGTACTTACATCATAAAGACTATTTTTCTAGGTAATTTAGACAGAGCGACATTACAGATCAAGCCTTTCATTTAAGAGATGAGGAAATAAAGGCCTGCAAGCATTCAGATTGTTCCCCAAACAGGCTAATTAACTTGCAGAGCCGAAATTTAAAAAACAGGTATGCAGATTCCTAGACTCATTTCCCCCCCAGTTTTACTGAGATATAATTGCCATAGATCACTGTATGTGTTCCAGGTGTGCAGCATAAAGGCTTGATTTACACATATTATGAAATGATTACCACAGTAAGTTTAGTTAAGATCCATCATTTCATAGAGATACAACAAAAAGAAATGGAAAAAGAAAGAAAAAAATGTGTCTCCTTGTAAGGAGAACTCAGGATCTACTCTTAACACCTTTCAGACATACCTTTCAGCAGTGTTAGCTATAGTCATCATGCTGGACACTACATCTTCAGTACTTATTTACCTTAAAACTTGGAGTTTGTACCTACTGACCACCTTACCTTCTTCCAATTCCTCCTCCCCACATGTCCCACCTCTGGTAACCGCAAATCTGATCTCTTTTTCTATGAGTTTCTAGGCTCACTTTTTCCCTCACTATACAAATATTTACTGAACACTTCTCTATGCTTAACTCTGCAATATCATGAGCCACAGAATTCCTGATGAATTTCTTAATTTGTGTTACTATTCATTAGGTACCATGCTAAGCACTTTACATAGCAAATTAGTTAAAGTCCTTTGGTTGAAAGCAATAGAAACTAATTCTGAAGGAAGGGAGGAAAGGGAGGGAAGAGGGAGAGGGGAAAAAAGCAGTAAGCAGGATAACAAAACAAAAGGAAGCTCTCCAAAAAGTCTGGGTAGCTTTATGGATCTAGGTCGCAAAAACTAATTCATGGTTTTCATGAGGTCCTCTTACTGCATTAAATAAACTCCAAATCCTGTGGTACTCTGCTCCAGTGTTAAGCCCTGGGAAAGAATTTAATTGGTCTACTTAGGTGACCTGCCTAACCATCAGCTAGAAGAAGCTAAAACATCTTGTTTGACAGTTTTAACAAAAGTGCACACAATAAATAATTCCCCCAAGGAAAATGGGTTGCTTGCCAGCTGGACCTCAAGAGCCAGGCTCACTACCGCAGTTCAGTACTACCATCATAAAAATATTTCTGAAAGATTGTGAGGAAATATAAAGTCGTACCAAACTAGCAAGTAGTATTATCTATCAATAATACAGTCATAAATCCTGTCATTTGTGTGCATTTTAGAACTATCTAAGAAATCTACCATTAAAAGGGAAAAAATACACACAAAGAAAAAAGTTTTACACTGGTTTTACATAGCTCAGAGAGCAAAGACTTTTAAGGGAGCTTTTCTTAGACTACTGTAAGTATATGAATACTCTTGAAAGTATGCTGGGGTATGATGAGGTCTAGTGCAGCCTCTGGTAACAGAGAGGCCTTGATTCCAAGCAGTCATCTGAGGAAACAGAACTATGCTACTATGCAAGTGTACAGTTGCCCAGTCAAAAAAGTATTAAATAATAAACGTGTAAAGCACCTGCTCAGAACTGAATCATTGTTGGACATCATTTGTAAAATGCACTCACTGAAATATAAAACCTAACAGTGCTTCTACAGGTGCTCCCCCCTCCTCTCCCTCCACTTCCTCCAGCACCTGTGAATCTTCTGCTCCTAAAGCATAGGGAAAGTTAACTTCATATTATGAAGACCATAGAGGGGCAGTTTTGAAATAGAGGCTGTCAGCGTAAGTGGAATCCTAATTCTCTTTCATGATCTTTTGATGCCCCATAAACAGATCTTGCAGAGATCTCCGAAACTCTGTTAATGTCCAGTGACACTTGGAACAAGGAGCATGATGGAGCTCATGATGTGTCTATTTAAATGGGTAAGATGGGATGGCAGCACTAAGGATAAGAACATTCGGAGCTAGCCAGAGACAGGGAGTGTGTCCACCAGAAGACTTAGAGGCCTGTATGGCACGTCCAAAGAATGGGACAAGGAAATTAAATACACAACAAAGAGGAAAATGCAACAAAGGAGCAACTCATCATATTTAAAATATAGTCTCTGACTTAACCATGGGACAGATTTCCACAGATATGTTGCCTGAATTCTGGAGTTCTCTTTCACCCATTCTTGCATACCTAAATGTTTCTTTTTCATTAGAAATCTTGTATGAAGAGAATCTCCCTATATATTACATCAATGCTTGGATTTAAAAAAAGAAGTCACATGAACAGATACACTAAAGACAGTTTATAAAACTCCAAAACATATTTCTGATAAACGCTATAAAATCTAGAGATACAACTATATTCCTTACTATTTTACCATACAGAGAAATGACTATTAAAGACAGGAACAAAATATTATCTGTATTATTATTTAACACTGTCCTAGAAGTTCTGGACAATGCAGTAAGAATAAAATGGTACTAAAAGGCACAATTTAAAGAAAGCAGGGAAATTAAGGTGCAGTGCACACGAATAAAGACTTCAACACTGGGCAGACCCCGGTTCAAACCCCTGCTCCGCACTTACTGGAAATGTGACCTCATCCAATTGCTTTACCCTTTCTGTATCTGCTTTGTAAGGCTATAAAGATTAAAGCAATGCTTGTGCAGTGGTTATAATGTGTCTGGCATAAAATAAACAATAAATAAGCTGTAGGAATTGTTATGATGTACAAGTATATCTTTATGGATAAATGTCTTCAGATTTTTGGGGGTAGATACCTAGGAGAGGGATTGCTGGGTCATATGGGAATTCTATTCTTAATTTTTGGAAGAACCTCTACACTGTTTTTCATAGTGGCTATACCAATTGACATTCCTACCAATAGTGTATGAGGGTTCCTTTTTCTCCACAGCCTCTCCAACTGTCTTATTGATAACAGCTATTCTAACAGGTGTGAGGTGGTATCTCATTGTGGTTTTGATTTATATTTCCCTAACACGTAGCTAGTGAAGTTGAGCATTTTTTCATATATCTGTTGGCTGTTTGTCTTCTTAGGAGAAGTTTCTGTTCATGTCCTCTGACAATTTTTTAACTGGATTGTTTGTCTTTTTGTTGTTGAGTTGTATGAGCTCCTTATATGTTTTGTATATCAGCCCCTTATTGGAGGCGTTGTTTGCAAATATCTTCTCCCATTCGGTTGGTTGCCTCTTTGTTTTGTTGATGGTTTTTTTTTTGCTACGCAGAAGCTTTTTAGTTTAATATAGTCCAGAATTTAATGTATCTTAAAGGTAGCACTATACATCAGTTGGGGAGGGAAGATGTAGCCATTAAATGATGCTGGGACTTTGATTAGCTACTTGGCAATAATAAAAAATAATATAAAATAAATTAGGTTCTCACCTCAAATTAAACCCCCAAATAACTCCCATATAGCTCATCCTTAAATATGAAAGCAAGACACAGCAACACAGAGTAAAGCAGAGGAGAGAAAGGGAGAGGGAGAACAAATGAGAATTGAAAAACAGAAAAAAATAGAGTGACAACATTATAAGGCTTATATATGACCCAGTAAGACATACAAGAATATTAACATGGATAGAAGAGAGAATGTCAGCTAAATCTTACATGTTCTTCCCATACTTTCTTTTCTCTCTCATATGCTTCCTTTCTCTTTCGTTCCAATTGTTCTTTTAGTACAGCAGCACGTGCACTTGCTTGGACCTGAAAATAAAAACAATCAACAAAATTAATTACCAGAAAGAAGGGCATAAAGTTGATTTTTTTTTTTTTAGTTTTGTTTTGTTTTTCAGGTCTATGAAGATATTTACTTAGTAGCCAAAAAAAGAAGTGTGTGCATGCACGCATGCATGTGGTGGTCCGGAATAAAAATGTAAGCTCACTCTATATCCCCAGCACCTAAACCAGAGTTCATCACACAGTGACTGATCCATAAATGTTTGTTGACTGAAAATAAATGCAGGTACATTTAATGGAAGTACAAGTGTAAAAATTTTAAACTATGATTATTATACACGACCTTCTTTCATCTTTGCAGAAATGAACAATTGTATTTTTAATTTTTAAGGTTATCGTTTTTTCTTTTTAAGGTTACCCATGTGATAGATCGTGTATTTATACCATGGTTTCATCAAACTGCTCTCCGTAGATATGATACAAAGAGAGAAAAGTGCTATTATTTCAGAAACCAAACAGTGAGGGATAAAGGAGAAAGAAAAATTCAGGCAAGAGAGTAAAGTGATTTAACTATAAAAGACTTAAGAACACAATTCTCTCTCAGCAGTTTCCATTTTCTCTAAGAAACCATTTCTAGTCGATACCTTAAGTGTTTCAACTTTTTTACGCCTCATGTCAGTCTCCTCACTTCCTTCTTGTCCTTCGGGATTGTCCATTTCTTTCTGCAAAATAAGCACATCACTTAGGATAGACCTCAAATTCAGTGTAGAGCTCTGTGGAAAAGAATATGAATAAACCAGTGTCTAGTATCTAAATATGTAAAATGATAAATTGTTCAATATAAATCATTTTCTCTCATGGCTGCATGTGAACTCTTCACACCTATCAACTCTTAAGGACCATGGGAAAAAGATAAAAAGAAAATGATAGAAAATGTACCATTTTGTTTGTCTATGGTTACTATTTATAGTTTCCTCTTAGAATTCCTCTGGAACGAAAGATCGTGACAATTTAAAATCATATAAGTAAGGTTTACTTTATCCCTATGTGTACTTTTCTGGTCTTTGACTGCCATTGTCTTCATCAGATTTCATTTTGTGTTAGTGGCACAGTATTTTTAATCTTAATCTATTATAATGTCATTCAATTACTTTCTTTAAAAAAAATTTGTTTTCAACCTGCCTTTTCACCACGAAGTTTGGCTCTAATCTGTTGGCGTTCATTAAAATTCTGCAATCTTATTTGTCTCAGCCTCGCAAGATAAACCTACAAAGAGAAAAAAAAAACACAACATTTTAATTTAAAAGAAAAACTACCAACATTTTCACTGTTATTTTTTATTTTTTTTAACATTAAAGAAAAGTGTTAATCTGAATACAACAAATAAAAGTTTTGAAATCTGGTTAATATTAGCTTTCAAGTATTTAATTTAGATCAACTTATTTCTGAAAAGAAATACATTATAATTACAAATTAATTTCTTCAAAAGAAAAGAAATTGAACTCAGAATACTGAATAACAGTTATGGGGCAAAATTATGACACAGTTTGCCAGTCAAAATATATTAACAGGTCCCAATAAAACTACAAAATCCTCAAATAATAGTTAAGAATTTAAACCATGCAAGAAAAGAAGGCAATAAACTCAAAAATGGCTATGTGACGGAGGTGGCGAACATGCGGGAAGCATACCTCTTCCTCTTTGTTTCTTGGCTTCCCTCCTCTTGAAGAGCTGGGCCTGCCTCCATACATAGCTGCCAGGTTTTGCAGGATTCCCTGTTCATCATTTAATGTACTAAGTTTAAAGAATGACTAAGGCTACATCAGCATCTTACGTAGGAATCTCCAGGTGCCACTTTATTTCTTTTGGCTACTACTGATCATTTCTAGCTGATAAACTAGTAACAAACCCTGGCATTTTCTTGCATCAATTTAACCAACAGATTCAGTGACAACAGAAGGAAGCCATTAAACCCCAAATGTAATTAGTCAAAACAGACCACCTATGCTTTCATTAGCCATATAAGTAAACAGGTTTTCAAAACTGCTTTGGAGGTTAGCTAAGCCCCAAATAAGAATTTTCCTCTACAAAGGGCCAATCATTTCGACATATGTTTACATACAAAAAATACACAAACAAAATATAAAATATTTGAACTTAAACTCTTTTTACTTGGGCACGTTCTGTTACTATACTACAAATGATCATACCCAATCTCAAACATATTGATTTTTTAACATACTTTATCATAAAGATGATAATTATCTTATTAGAAATTACTAATATCCTTCACTAAAAGTATCAAATTGTCAAATACTCCATTTTTTCTTCCTCAGCACACAACTATGCTTCATGTTCCTCCCAATTAAAAAACATCCTCAGTCCCACCTCTCTATCTAATGTCTTTTTATCAACTTGTTATAAGCATTCTTTTTATGTTCAACTCCACTTTTCTGTTTTCATTTATTTTTTTAACCCATTACAATCTGATTTCTGATCCCACCATGACTCTCAAAATTTTCTAAGGTTACCAATGACCTTTAATTCACAATTCAAAAGGACCCTTTTGAGCAAATTTTGTAATTAATATTTCCACTGGAAATTTATTCACTTAATTTACATAAGTAATTTTTTTCTCTCTTAAAAATCATATATAGTCATTGTAGAAAATTTATACAATGGAAATATATGTCACTCACAATTCTACCATCTGAGTAACAAAATTTAAGAATGTCACTTTCCAAATTTCCTTCTATGCATATATGTATGAATACATACACATTTTTTACAAAATTGGAATGTTATTATATTCTCATTTTTCACTTAATATTAACATTAATAGTCTGCCTCTTTCCATCCAATATCTTAAAAACGTGAATCTTAACTGACTACATAATATTCTTAATATTCCACTAAACAGTGAATTATAATTCACACATTAACAAACAAACAAACAAAAAAAACCAAAAAACCTCTCTTCTCTTTCAGTATTTAGAACAGCACTCTGTCCTGGGACCTTCCAATCTTCACTACTTTCACAGCTTTCTCTTCCCTTGCTCATTGCTTATGTCAATATTTTCTAGAGATTCATTCTCCAGTCCCTCTTCTCTTCTCATTCCCAGGCTTTAACATATGTTACCAATTTCCAAGTCTAATCCAACCTTGCAGTCCTTTTTCGCTTGAACTTCTCTGTTTATGCAACTGACATCTGGACAACTCCACTCTTATGTAGCAAACCTCCTCCATTTGTAAACCTGACTTCATCATTCTTTTTACTACATGATCTTATTCCTACCTCAGTTATTGATCACAATTGGTGGCCCAGGTTAGCAAATCTTTGTCTTTCTCTCTCACCTGCCAAATTACTAATTCTACCTCGTGATAACTCCATAATTTATCCCTTTAGTTTCTGCCTTAGCTCAGGCTCTCTTTCAACTTCTGGATTTCCAAGAGCTTCCTAACCTATCAATGTTAGCTCTGGTCTCACATCCCCCCAGTCTATTCTCTACAATGCAGTCAGAAAAACCTTTTCAACATTCTCCTTCACATCTAGCCCTACATAAATCCTTAGATGGTTCCAACTATCTTCAGGATATAATCCACATTCTGTTGAATGGCAGATAAGGCATCTCTGGTCTCACTTCTGACACTGCTCATTCATCAAGTCTATATTCTAGCCATGACAACTATTTGTGGTTTGTGGACTATGCCATGACCTTAACTCATCTTAAAATGGCTAACTCTACTCATCTTCCAAAATGCAAATCAAATATCTCACCCCTGGAAAACCTCGTCCATGCCTCCTCTAGTGAGTTAAGTGTGACCTACCATGCCATTTTTTACATACACCTCCCGCAGTAGCACTCATCAGAAGGGTAGTATACCAGTCTTTCAGGTCACGTATTTTTCGATGATACCTAACCACTGCTACTCTTCAGTAAAATTACTTAAACTTGCTGTTAAGTCTGGGCATAATAATGCCACCTACTACATGGGTGTGCCAGAACAAAAAGTACTGTATGAGCATGCTCTGCCTTTCTCCTCTTCCATCCTGACAAAAGGCTTCTGCCCACTTTGTTGTTACTCTCATCAAGGAGATCTTGGCATTAGCTTATCAGTTACTTGAGCTTTAGGGATATAGGTCAGAGAGTGGTGGAGGTGAGGGAAAACAAGAAATAGGCAGGGCCTGGCAAACTCTGCCTGGTGAACTCTGAAAAGGTGTAGGGGAATATCTACAGAGTTACAGCCTCCTGTAGGTGGCAAACTGAGTATTGCTATAGATTATATCTTCCCTTCGTGGTATTTGAGAAATACAAGTAAAAAACAAAATCTGAGTTACTTTGAAGTAACCTTTTTAACATTTTAGTTTGAAATACTATAGATTAACAGAAGGGTGAAAAGTAATGTACCGGGAGTTATGTGCACCTTTTATCCAGTCGCTCCCAATTTTAACATCTTGCGTAACTACAGTACATTATCAAACCCAGAAAACTGGCACTGGTACAAACCATAAAGATTGATTTCACCAGTGATGCATGCACGCACACGTTTGCGTATCTGTATCAATGAAATTTATCACACATGTAGCTTTATGCAACCACCACCATAATGAAGATACTTAACGACACCACTTTCTATCACACTTCATAGCCATATTCACTACTCCCATCCCTAACACCTGGCAGCTATTACTCTGTCCATCTCTGTATTTCACAAATTTTATATATATGGAATCATACAGTATGTTTTTACTCAGTATTATGTCCTTGCAGTCCATCCAAGCCAACATAATGGATGCATGAATCAATGGTTCATTCCATTTTACTGCTGAATATTATACCATGGTATGATGTAGCATAATTTGCTCATTCATCCATTTTGGTACATCGGGGTTTCAAGCTTTTTGCTATTAAAAGTTGCTAAGAACGTTCACATACAAATTTCTAAGAGAATATGAATTTTCTTTTCTGTAGGACACATGCCCCAAGAGTAGAATTACCTGCTGTTAGTATGGTAAATACATTTTTAGTTTTAAAAGAGACTGCCAAACTATTTTGGAGAATAGCTGTATCATTTTATACTTCTAACAGCAATGTATAGGTGATCCAGGTCTCCATATCCTCATCAGCATTTGGTTTTATGATTTTTTTTTTTTA
Organism: Rhinolophus hipposideros; assembly: GCF_964194185.1. Lineage (NCBI taxonomy): Eukaryota > Metazoa > Chordata > Mammalia > Chiroptera > Rhinolophidae > Rhinolophus > Rhinolophus hipposideros. The sequence continues at coordinate 35,944,569 of NC_138062.1, read as the reverse complement.
GCCATTCTGATAGGTGTGTAGTGATAAATTATTATGGTATAAATTTGCATTTTTCCAAATGACTAATGATGTTGAATATCTTTTCATGTGTTTATTTGCCATCTGTATATTCTCATTTTTAACAAAACGTTTAGCATGTCTTTTGCTCATTTTCTAACTGAATTCTTTGTGGTTTTGAGTTTTGGTGGGTTTTTATATATTCTAGCTACAAGTCCTTTGCTGACTGTAGGGTTTACAAATATTTTCTCCCAATCTGTAATTTGTATTTTCATCCTCTTAACAAGGTCTTTTGCAGAGCAAAAGCTTTTAATTCTGATAAAGTCCAGTCTATCAAGTTTTCCTTTTATGGGTCGTGATTTTGGTGTCAAATCTAAGAACTCTGTCTAGTTCTAGGTCCTGAAATTTTCTGCTGTCTTTTTCTAGAAGTTTCTAGACTGAACTATTGTTAAGTGTTCTATCTCCTGGGTATACTATTTTGCTTCGTAATTTATACATATATTATGTATGTTCTTCCTATGTACCAAACATTATACTTTAAATCAGAGGTGTCCAAACTTCTTTCAATGTTTTTTACCAAGGGCCATATGCAGTAAAGTACACAAACAGTCAGGCCACTCACTGGAGGTGAAGTACATATTGCCTCACCTGGTTTATTTAAGTAAACTAAATATATTTTTGGAATTTGCTGCAGGCCAATTAACAATGGATTGCGGACTGCAGGTGGCCCGTAGGCCGCAGTTTTGACACCCCTGTTTTAAATGGATATTAAGGGAATTTTTACAGAATTGAAAACAAATCGTTTCTAAATAAACAATTTAGTGTTGAAGAACTAATTTACTATTAGGTAATTATATAATCAAAGTCAGTAAACTATAATCTTCAGGTCAAATCTAGTCTGCTGCCTGATTTTGTAAATAAAGTTTTATTAAAACACAGCCACGCCCACTTATGTAGGTTTTCTCTACCATGGGAGAGTTGAGTAGTTAGTTAAGTTAGAACACCATATGGGCTGCAAAGATGAAAATATTCACCTTCTACAGAAAAGGCTCGCCGATTCTTTCTCTATACAATTATCATGTCTACAAGTTTTACCTAAATTAAAGAAAATAGAGGACTTAAAAAGGAAGAAATAGCATATAGTATTTTATAGTTGAAAGCAGAATCTCAAATGTCAGACACACTAGGCATGGCTTGTATCCTGCCTCTGCACACAGTGTGATCTTTGGTAAAGTGCTAATGACTGAACTAGTTTCAAACCTGTAACTGTGGAATAACAGAATTATTGTCAGGTTGAGATTCTCAGCAACTTTAGTTAATTTTTATTAATACTGTTCAGATAAAAACAAATCACTTGGCTTGAAGTTTTTCTTGTTTGAGTTTCCCTAACTTTTTTTAAAAATTTCAGTTACCCAAACAGAAAATTTTGAATTCCTATACAAGTATCTGACATTATTTTGAATTCCATGGTTTGTTTAAATTACGATTCAACATAAAAATTATTTAAGTTCCAAATACTTATTCAAAGGTCATGGACTGAGATTTTGTTTGCCATAGAAACAATGTTATGATTCATTATGATTTCCCAAAGCAGTTAATAAAATGAATTGATGAAATAATTTAACTACAACAGTTTTTCAATTTCAGAAGATTAATCTTTAAGATTCAGAGTTTAATTTAGGTTTGTTTATAATGTGATTTTTTAAAGTATAAGAAAACACGTATTAGTTTTAAGACATACATCAGTCACAATCTCTTTAAGATTGCTTCTCTTCATCAGCAAAATAGATATTTTGTGAGTAGTTATAATTAAACCGCAATGTAAATACATTTTCAAACTGTACAAACAAATCATGAATATTAATATTAACCAATGGGAAAACACAATGTGCTGCCTTAAATCACTGACGTTGATATATTTTTCTTGAAGAATCAGGGTTATTATATGCTTAAATATTCATCATTATATTGTGCTGTAAGTACAGTTTATATATTATATAAAGATCTCAGCAGTTACAATGTTGAATTGAGAAGCAAAAGTTGCCACAGCCCAAAAATATGCATTAATGACCACTATAAAATTAGTCCGCACATGTTACTCTATCCCTACTTAACACCAGTTTCTATTCACATTCATCACATCCGGGTCTCTGCCGGCCAATCTCTCCCTGCTTTTTGGATGTTGTAAGTATCTGTCAGAATAAAGCACATCTAATATACACTGACTGACAAAAGAATTTGCAAATCTGCCAAAGATGAAGCATTTCATGAAGATGATCACAGTGATATTGGAAAATTTCTCAGATCACAGGCAAAATCATCTACAAATACAATAGAATTAGATAAGTGAATGAAAGAAAACTACAAAGAATTATGATTTTGGTCTTTCAAAATATTCTGGGTACTAAAAAATTAATTAAAGATCCTTGGAAAACTGCCAAAGTCTCAACCGTTTTGCAAAAATGGCTTTTCTACAGTAATATAGTTATAAATGTAAACACTAAAAACAAGAATTGAAGGATGTACCATCTTTTATCGATATGAATATTTTCCACATTTTAACATCCCTGAAATGGGTGCATCTTATAAATAATGGCATCTTATAATCAGTTATAATCTCATGAACTGTTGGCCAGGCAGCAGTTACAACATAGATGTTAGTGCCTGAGTAATGTGTAAATTTTGTTAGTTTTTTCTTTCTTGGTATCATAACTGGAGAACCACAACCCCTCAAAATTTCAATTTAAAAAAATTACTTATGGGCTTGTTCAAGAGGAAATATAAGCCATGGCAGCTGTTGAAAAGCTTCCACTGACTGATTCCTTCTAACAACAGCAAGAAAGTGATAGAATTAAAACTTGCAGACTGGTGTTAACTCTTTGAGACAAAAATCCCAGAAACAAAGCTGGAGTACTCTTTTAAGAAATGTTTAAATCTCAATGCACTTGGTGGCATGCAGGATAATATTATTTGAGAAAACATGAAAGTCAATGACCCTAATTTAAAAAAGAAATGACTGGAAGGTCAAATTATGAATATGAAGTAGATTTAGGAATGAATACCCATAGCAATTTATTTCACACATATTTTCCTTTTTATGGATGCACAAGAATGATATAATCAAAAATAAATCTAAAAGAGTTATTTCAACAAGTATAAAATAAAAAATTAAAAAGCATTGCATCAAGTTAAATTGGCAACATTTTTTTGTTGTTTTAGTCATGTGTAAAATAACAACATGCCTTACAGTCATACCTTGAATTTGATAAAATATAGTATTCATTATACAATCATATCAGGAAAATTATAATCCTCCCCAAATTAATCACCTTCAGAATTAATAGACTTGCAAATATAACCAAAATTCTGATAAACATAAGACAAAGTAATTTTTAAATTGCATTTTTCAAGGTAAAAACCTTTTTTTCATTCTTTACTACAAAATGTGGATCTCTATTTTAGCTGGATTTACTTTACGTGGTCTTTTTTCCAATATCCACAATGCTGGGCTAAGGAGGTCTCATGACAGAGCGTTGAATGACTCAAGCACATCATTGTGAGTAACTGTCCCCACAGATTATGTTTTCAAAGTAGACTCTGATGTACTCTATGAGCTGTCTTCCATACTCCTCACACCCTCTCCTCCCTAAGCCTCTGAAATTAATTAATTCGATCTGAAAAACTCTTGGGAGGGGTCATGACTTTCTGCACTGTCCTTAGCACCTAATAAGCCTTGCACAACACAGATGTGCAATACATACTTGTTGCATAGAATCAACTTTCCTTATGGAGATAATAGAACATGTAGTCTATGAAGTTGTTGTGAAGATGAACGAAAGCCAAAAAAGTCAGAAGGTTTTTGGTAAACTATATAACATGTTGTACATATTAATAGTAGTTATTCTAATTCTACAGGTAATCATCATCCCTTCTACAGCAGGAAACCAATTCAGTGGTACTAAAAACATGTTTCCTCTTCCCCCTTGAATCTCTCCCACATCCTCTGCAGCAGTGCCCAAGCTAACAAGGCAACAAAAAGGTACCATGAACTATCTCTCTGAGAAGATGAGACAGGATTCAGGTAAAAACTAGAAAACGGCACTTTCAGGGAACTGCAAATAGTCTGGTATTGCTGATCTTTCAGGAATAAAGAAGGTAATAGAGAGGAAAATTAAGAATAGCAAGAAAATCAAAGGATGGAAGGATGCTTTATGCTAAGCTAAAGAGGTTTTAATTTACCCTTCAAGCAATAAAGAACCACCAAATAATTAAACAGATGACCTATGTGTTCAATTTCACTTTAGAAAGATCACTCTGGCAGCTCAATTAAAAGATGTATTAGAATAATCCAAGATTAGAAGTAAAGAGATAAAAGATGAGCAAGAGATAAAGATCTTAACTAGGGCAGAAAAAATAAAAATACAAAGGAGATAGATAGAGGATATCCAGAAAATAAAAAACATGGGGATTTGGTCACTGACTGGATATGACTTGGGTGTGACAATGACAAAGAGAAGATATTAAAAGACGGCTTGAATGCCCAGTAACTCAAACCAGAAACCTCAAAGTCAAGCCATCGTTGATGGTTATTTTCTATAATAATATAGGTAATACAGGAAGTGCAGTGGGTTTGAAGACAATGACATGCATTTAGTTTTGGAAATATTAAGAATGAGGTACCAGGTAAGATGGTTTGGGTAAGATGGAATAAGTACATGCCATCCTTCCTTTCCCACTGAATGCAACCATAAAATCTATAGAATTTTGAGGACTCTGAAAATAAATAGCACAGGGAAAATTAAAGAACTCAAAGTACTAGCAAACATGTGGTGAGTGAACCATTTTTAAAACTATGGTATTTTTGGCCTAAACCTAGCTTGGCAGAAGTTCTAAAACTGAGTACTTTAGTAATGACGAAGAGATAAGAGAAAACCTCTAGTTCTGGTATAAGGTGTGGGGAGGGAACTCTTAGGGAAAACTGTGAAAGAAAGAAGGAAATCTCCTTTTTTTAACTTTCTCTTGTGCCTCAGCTCCCAGAAAAGCTCACTGCTATGGTGACAGCTGATATACCAACAGGAGCTGACAGGAACTAAAACTCAGGGAGAGGAAGCTTTGTCTCCTGGGACACTGAAGCTCCAAGAAAGCAGAGCCAAAACCAGTTGCCCCTCCCTCTCTCCTTTTTTCTCTCTCTCCCCGCTCCCTCATCTTGGCTCCAGAAGTGGTGAAATCCTAGATATCTGAGGCTTATACCTAGAGGAATGAAAAGTAGAGCTCCAGAGAACAGAAAGCATCAATTCTATGGCAGACTTGAAGGACCCCATAAGTTGTTTGTAACATCCTGGGCTCATCCATAACCTGTGTGTGTGTAGATATAATCCTAACCTGCATGCTAAAGTCTTTGCCTTCTTCACCCAGATACAAGACAGACCACAATGAGCAGTGCACCCAAGAAATACAAAATACAATTACCAAAGTAAAACACTAAAGGGACCAAATAAAGTGGAACAAGGATGAATGGGGAAAGGGCAATGAACCAGAAAACAGAACAACAGAAATTATCCAATCTGGATAACAGAGAGAAAAGAAATTATTAAAAAAAAAAATTAAATTGAACAGAGCTTCATGAACCTGTGGAATAAGAACAAAAGGTCCAACATTCATGTCATCAGATAACCAGAGGAGAAAGAGTGCAGTGCTGAAAAACTATTTGAAGAAACAATGGCTCAAAAATGGCAGAAGGCAGTTGTCTGCTCTTTGTAGACTCTGCCCTCAGGCTTCTCAGCCATTGCTTTTCTTCTTGAATAAACTAACTTCTTTAAAAAAAAAAAAAGGCATAAGGCAGAAACCTAAAGATTCAAGAAACTTAACAAACCACCAACAGAATAAATCTGAAAAATCCATGCCCAGAGACAACTTAATCACACTGCTGAAAACTAAAGACAAAGAAAAAATCTTGGAAGCATCCAGAGAAAAATAAGACATTACTTATAAGAGAAAAATAATGTGAATAGTTTTATCATCAAAAACTATGAAAGACAGAGAGCAGTCAATTTTTTAAAATGTAAAAGATGTTAACTGAAAACCCATAATACTACTACATTCAGTGAAAATATTGTTTAGAAATAAAAATGAAATAAAACTAAGAGAATTTACAGCCAGCAGACCTGATCTAAAATAACAGAAATTCTTTAGACAGAGGAAAGTAGTATAAAAAAAAAAAAAACTTGGGACATTAGGAATGAAGGAAGAACAAGAAAAATGGTAAATGTAACAAAGTTTTCCTGTCCTCTGGAGTTTTTAAATATGATTGAAGTTATAAGCAAAAATTATAACAAGGCCTAATGGGGATTTAAATTGTATGTAAATGTAATATATAAGACAATATATAGCATAAAGGATACAAAAGAAAGAGAGTAAAGGGATCTATATAGTGGAAAGATTGCTGCATTCCAATTGAAGTAATAAAATATCATTCATTGTGAAAAGTAAAGTATATTTTTTATAACCACTAAAAAGATATACGAAAAAGATATGAAAGAAAAATATAGCCAAAATCACAACAGATTAAATGAAACTGAATAATAAAAAGTGTTCAAATAAGCTAATGTCAGCAAGAAAAGGGAAAGAAATAGAAACAGAGGGAACAAGTAGAAAACAAATAATAAAACATTATACCTAAATCTAAACATGTCAATAATTACACTTAATGTAATAACATAATGCAGTTAAATTAAACATACTAGCAGATGGGAATTATTAGAAAAAATTAAAAAATCCACACAAACCAACATAGAGTCACTATAAAAAAACTCAATCAATCATTACAGGTAGATTAAAAGTAAAAGGATGGAATGACATACCATGCAAACACTAATCAAAAGAAAGCTGGAATGGTTATATAATATCAAAGAAAGTGGACTTCAGAACAACAAAAGTTAACAAGAATGTGACACTGAGACTCTAAGATGGCCTTCACAATCCTCACCTAATATTTACACCCTTGTGTAATCCCCTCCCCTTGCATGTGAGGAGGACCTGTGTGTAACTTGCCATTAACTAACAGAATATGGCAAAGGTAATAGGATGTCACTCCTGTAAACGTGACATTCTATAACATTCTGTCCTGCTAGCACATTCCCTCCAGACTATCTTTGCTCAATGAAGCAAGCCGACGTGTTAGTGAAGTCCACATAGCAAGGAACTTCAAGTGGTCTCTAGAAATGGAGGGAGACCTCCAGCCAACAGCCAGTAAGTAGTTGGGGCCCTCGTTCACTGAGCCACAAGGAAATGAAATGTCCTACCAATATAAATGAGTTTGTAAGTAAATTCTTCCCCAATTGGGCCTCCAGATAAGAATGTAGTTCAACTGACCTTGACTGCAGCCAAGTTAAGACCCCTAAGCAGAGGACTTACTTTGGTGTTTCTCCAAAAATAAGACCTAGCCAGACCATCAGCTCTAATGCATCTTTTGGAGCAAAAATGAATATAAGACCCAGTCTTATATAAAACCCAGTATTATATTATATTATATTATATTATATTATATTATATTATATTATACCCAGTCTTATATAAGACCCGGTATTATATTGTATTATATTATATTATATTATATTATATTATATTATATTATATTATATTATATATTATATTATATTATATTATGTTACATTACATTACACCCGATCTTATATTATATAAGACCCGGTGTTATATTAAAATAAGACTGGGTCTTATATTAATTTTTGCTCCAAAAGACACATTAGAGCTGATTGTCAGGCTAGGTCTTATTTTCAGGGAAACCCGGTAGCTAAGCTGTGCCCAGACTTCTAACCCAGAGAAACTATGAAATAAATGTATGTTGTTAAAAGCCAGTAAGTTATGGGCATTTGTTACATTGTAAAAGAAAATACAAGAAATAAAAAGAGACTATATTTTGATAAGAAAGGTCAATTTACCAAAATAACCCCAAATCCTAAATGTATGCTGTTTAAAAAAGCAAAAAAGGAAAAACTGACAACTGAAAGGAGAAACAGACAAATTCACCATTGCATTTGCTGACTTTGACACTCCTATATCAATATCAAATAGAATATAGACAGAGTTTCAGCAAGGATCAAGAAATAATGAAAAACACCATCAACTAACTGCATGTAACTGAAATCTATGTAGCACTCCATCTAACAAGAGCCAAATACATATTCTTTTCAAATGCATGTGGAACATTCGTGAAGATAGATCACATCTTCGATCAAAGTAAAAAACCTAACAAATGTAAAAGAATTGAATGGAATTCTACAAAGTATGTTCTTTGACCATACTAAAATAAAACTAGAAAACAATAACAGAAAATAATAGGAAAATGTTCAAACACTTGAAAATTAAACAAACACAACATCTAAGTAATCTATGGGTCAAAGCAGATATTTCAAAGGAAACAAGAATACATTTTGAACTGAATGAAAATGAAAACACAACACAGCAAAATATATGGGATGCAACTAAAAAGCAGAGCTTAGAGGGAAACTTATAGAATGCAATACCAATATTAGAAAAGAAGAAAGGTCTCAACTGTCTAAGCTTCGACCTTAAAATATTAAGAAAAGAGCAAAATAAACAAAAATCAAGCAAAAAGAAGATAGTACTGAAAATGTACTACCACTTAATTTGGATATTTTAAACGTTAAGACAGTACCTTTTACATTATGTATACTTTACCTTAATAAAACTTTTTTTTCATGGATCATAGATTTAAAGGGAAAAAGTAAAAATATAAAAACTTTTAAAGAAAAAAATAGGAGAAAATCTTAGTGACTGTTGGATAGGCAAAGAATTCTTAGACATGACATCAAAAGCATAATCCATAAAGAAAAAAAACACCTGTCAAATTAGACTTCATTGAAGTTAACACCGTCTTCTCTCCAAAAAACATTAAAAGAATGATAATCTAAGCTAAAAACTTAAAAAATATATATTGGCAAATTACTTATCCAATAAAAGACTTGTATCCAGAACGTAAAGAACTCTGAAAGTTAAACAATAAACACGATTAAAATGAACAAAGTACTGAAACAGACACTTCTTTAAAGATGACAATTAAGTACATGAAATATCAACATCATTAATAGAGAAATGTAAATTAAACCACAATGAGATACCTCTACACATGGATTAGATGGCTAATATAAAAAATACCGACAATACCAAATGCTGATGAAACTGTGGAGCAATTGGAACTCTCATATACTGCTGACAAGAATCGTAATTACTTTGAAAAGTGGTTTGATATATTTTTTTAATCAGCGAAATATACGCTTATCATACAATCCAGCAAACCCTCTCCTGGTTATTGACCCTAGAAAAATAAAACACTCATACAAAAACTTGTTAACAAATCACCAAAGCAGCATTACTCATAATTATCAAAAACTGGAAACAACCCAAAGTCCCTCAATGGATGAATGAATAAACAAATTGTAGCACATCCATTCAATGGAATACTATGAGTGTTACCAGTCACTGAGTTGGCTCTAACTCCGGGAGACCCTATGAATGAGTGATGTCCACAATGTCCTGTCCTCTACAGACCCCTACACAGCTACTGCGGACTCATGCCTTTGACGTCTTTTGTGGAGGCAATCCACCTCATATTTGATTTTTTCCTTTCCCTGTTGCCTTCTATTTTCCCCAGCATTACTGTCTTTTCCAAAGAACCCTGCCTTCTGATGATGTGCTCCATATAGGACAGCTTCAGCTTTGTTTCAGGTTTAATCTGTTCTCGGACCCACTTTGTTCCTTTTTCTGGTGGTCCAGGGAATCTGAAGAGCTTGCCCCTAACATGGTAAGTCAAATGAATCAATTTTTTTCCTCTCAGCCTCCTTCACTGTCTAACTATCACATCCATATGTAGTTTAAGTGGGAACATGAGGGTGTAGATGATCTTAAGCTTGGTCTCAAAAGATAATCTTTGCTCTTGATGATCTTCCCTAATTCTTCCATTGCTGCCCTTCTGCGTCTCAGCATTTTCTTGGTTTGTTGGCTGAAGTCTCCACTTGAATTAACGACTGAAGCAAAATTTTTAACCTTTTTGGTATTTCCAGTCTGTGTGAAACTTGTGTATTTCTTCTGTAGTCATGACTTTTGTCTTCTTGATGTTGAAATGCAGTCCTGCTTTGGCACTTTCTTCTTTTGGCACTTTCTTCAAACAACTTCATCAGAAGTTGTTTGAAATCACTACTGCTTTCTTCCAGGAAAATAGTGTCACCTGCCGATCTTACATTGTGGCTATTTCTTCCACCAGTTTTCATTCTTCCTTCCTCTGAATCTAGCCAAGTTTATCATATCTGTTCTGCATACAGATTAAACAAATAGGGAGATAAAATGCACCCCCTGCGTATCACCTTTGCCCATAGGAAACCATATTCTGTCCTGATGTTGGTTTCCTTTCCACAACACAGGTTAGATATTAGAGCCATCAAGTGCTGAGGGACGTCCACTCCTTTCAGAGCAAAGGACAGCTTTTCAGGATCCCAGTCAAGGGCTTTACCATACTCTATAAAACATAGACTAACCTTCTGAGATTCTTTAGGGCACTCCAGTATGCAACGAGCATCTGCGATTAGACCTCAAGTGCCTCTTCCTTTTCCAAGTCCAGCTTGAGTATCCGGTATTTCTCGCTCCATTTAAGGTAGGGAAAGCCTTTGTTGTGTCATCTTGAGCACCACTTTATTTGCATGGGAAATGGAGCAATGATCCTTTAGCTACTACTCTCCTTGACATCTTCTTTCTCAAAACTTTGGATGTTTATTGAACATGTCCAGTCTGTAGGCCATTGTTTTGTTTTCTGTATTTGTTTATATAGTCTTCTTAAGATTTTGACAGACTCAGTCTCTGTGACTTCAAGTAATGAATGACTACTCACCAACAAAAAAACTACTGATACATGCAAACAACTCTGACTGAATACCATTAAGGTGAATGAAAGAAGCCAACTGCAAAAGGTTGCATGTCACTAGGTGTATGTACACATACATATAAGACATTCTTGAAAAGAGAAAACTATAGCAATGGAGAATAGATCAGCGGTTGCCAGGGTGTTAAGGGTTGGGGGAGAGTGTGATGATACTGAGAGAGAACGTAAGAGACTTTTGGAGATGATGGAATTGTTTTGTATCCTGATTATGGCAGTGGTTACATGGATTTATATGTGTTTAAATGCACAGAACTGGAAAACAAAAAAAAAGTTAATCTTACTGTACAATTTAAAAATAAATTTTTACGAAAATGAGGAGCCAATGCAACACCTGGGAAAAATGTGTCTAAAGGGCTGCTAGATATGAGTTAGGAGAGTAGTATGAGTAACTGAAATAGATTTGAAGTCACTAATCCCTGATAGGGTAATATGTGAAATTGCCTTCAGGATATTATTTAGATAGAGAAAATAATCAAGAACAGAACCCCAGAGGACATCAGCATGTAAAGATTGAGAAGACAAGAATCCTATAAGAGAAGATATTAAGAAATAGTAATCAGAAGTAAAGGATAAACAAGAAGAATATGTTATTAAAGAAGGCAAGTAAGAAATTTGAAGTAGCTCATGAGACTAAATGCGAAAAGAAGGTCGAGTAAGCTAAAGATTTACAATACTCTATAATATTGGGCAAAGTGGATATTGGTGACATCTGTTTAAATATGATTATGTGATGATAAGCTGTGTACATGAATGGAAAACTGAATAGCAGGTAAACAACTAGAGACAGCAAGTGCTTCATTCATTTGAGATGTCTGGTTTGATGGACAGAAAGGAGACAGGATGGTGACTACAGAGGAATGTGAGAAACACGAATATGTTTATAGGCTATCAGAGGGTACCAGCAAGGACAGAAAGTTCAGAAAAGAGAGGAAATAATGGAAGGTCCTTAAGTAAACAAATAATATGGCAAAGAATATAGGAAAATGAAAATGTGGGCTCTAAAGTAAGACTACAGGAATTTAAATACTTATCATTTAGTAGCTGTAAAACTTGAGCTAGTGACTTTAATTTCTCTATGTCTCAGTAAGATGTAAGATGAGAATGTAACAGAATGTACCTGAGAGCACTGGTGTGAGAATTGAGTTAACATAGGTAAGGACTTAGAACTATGACTGACACATAGTAAGCACCCAATAAATGATAAATACTAACAATTATTAGTATTATAATTATCAAATTGAATAGAATGAGAAAGGCTACTTTTGAACAGAGGAAGTTATATCCTCTGAGATGGAAGAAAACAAAAAGATTGGGTACTATGATGGATAAATTGATAAGTATGAAGGCAGAAAATCTGAGGAAATGTGAGATTCTTAAGCTTAATTTTCTCTGTAAAGTAAGGATTATCTTCATAGAAAGGGATGAAGGACAAAATCATTGCAGAAATTCCAACTGTGGGCAATGCGACTTGTTGATCATGAAAATACAAAAAGATTGCTGAGTATTACTGAAAGCTTGGCAGAATCAGAGACCATAACTGATCTGACATTAATTGATCTGTCAAAGCTTTAATTTTCTCTGGCAGTGTTCAGAAGCTTGAGTGCAAAAGTAGTCATTAGCTAAGTTACACATAATAATGAGGGATATATCTACTCACTAAGAAGGGCTCCCCAGGGAGGAGAGGCTAGTCCTGAATATACAGGTATTCATATAAGTGAGTGAATTTAATTTTCATGTTACTCAGATGAGTTTAAAGACATCTCTTTTGTAAACTATACACATGTCCATCAACTGAGAAATAAATAAATTGTGGTACATCCATACAGTGGAATATGACTCAAGAATAAAAAATAAAAAAAGACTACTTGATACACATAAGACTAAAAAAAAAACCTATACACTGTATGATTGGTAATTTTATCTGAAATTCTAGAAAAGACAAAACTTTATCACAGGAAGCAGATTAGTGGTTGCCTACAGCTGGTGATAGACTGATTGTAAAGGGATAGAGGACATTCCCCAATTTTGACATGTAACACTGCATTAATTTAAAGTGTACAATATAATGATTTGAGGTATATATTAAGAAATTAATAACATAGTAGGTTAGTTAATACCCATCGTCTCATATAGTTACAAATGTTTTTTTCTTGTGGTGAGATGAAGAAACTTATGAGATGATGGAATACTGCTATATACTATAATGGCGGTTGGTAGTGGTTAAATGACTACATACATTTGTCAATACTCATCGCGATACACATTCAACATTGATGAATTTTATTGCATTACATTATATCTTAATAAAATCAATCTTTTAAAAAAAGTTCTTGTTTGGAGACCTGGGTATATTCTACTACAAAACATTGTTGCTACAGACAACACTGAAAAGTAGTTCATTCACTGAGCCTCATCTACTGTATCCAGATGTAGTTTCTGGAATTACAGGGAAAAGGGAGTGTGGTAGGCAGAATCTTATGAAAACCCCCAAGGTTTCTTGCTATCCCTCCCGACTCTACCAGGTTTACAAATCCTACATAATCCTGATGACTGTATATATAGTGGATTTTACCCCCATAATTAGGTTTTGTTAAAGGGGATGAGTGACGTTAAAAAAGAGAGATTATCCAGTTGGCCTGCCCAAATCACTTCATGAACACTTTAAAAGCAGAGTTTCCTCTTGCTTGTTGTAGCAGTAGCAGTTTCCGGAACCTGAGAGGGGTTTGATGCACCGGGAAGTTCTTTGTTGCTGACACAAAGGGGGCCACATGGCAAAGACCTAAGAGTGGTCTCTCAGAAGTGAGAGTGGTCCCCCGTCAAAAGCTACATCACGGAGAGCTCAGTCCTACAGCAGCAAGGCAGTGAATCTACCAACACGCTGAGGGCACATAAAGAAGATCTTGCCCTAGCTGAGCCTCTGGATGAGGACACCTGGATTTCAGCTTTATGAGATTTCAGCTTCATGCACAGAGGACCCAGTTAAAACATGCCCGATTCTTGACCCACACAACTGTGAGCAATAAATTTGTGTTGCTTTAAACCACTATGTTTATGGTGACTTGTTACACAGCAATGGAAAACCAATGAAGACAAATTTTACATAGCACCTCTACAATTGAGAACTTAAAATGGGTGAGGCCTCTTACACTTTCCACAGTTAAACTTAGCCCTTGCTTCTATTCACTGTCTCACATGACTAGTGTATATATTCAGCATGAAATTATAAATTACTCTCGTGACAAACTGCCTGATGAAGCTTCAATTAGGTGACCTTTAATTAATTAACCTACTGCCACCAAACTGTTTAAAAAACTGCCTTGTTGTTCAAGTAGGGAACAAATAGTATATGATGCACATACCCAATTATACTGAAAAATACAAATTCTTCACTTTTAGCCAGAACTTTCTAAGGCAAAGTTTTATGTATACAGTTAGTCATCTAGGGAATAAAGAAGTTCTACATAATTTACCAAAATGAAACTTGGAGAGTCATAAAAAAAAAAATCACTGTCAAAATGCACTGATCTCTAAGGCATATTTTTCGGAACGATAACATAACAAAATGAAAACACTAATTTCTGATTGCAAGACGGCAGTGACACCATAGATTACCTTCTTGCAAAATCCTAGAATAGAGAAATTGTTGGTTTACGTGAATACATATCAGCACCCCAAAACAAGCAAAACTCTCGGTAGTAGAGAACAGAAGGCATCCAGACATAAGTACACAAAATCACTTTAAAGTAAGAAACTTCACAAGCAAATGCATGTCAGAAAGACAACTCCACAGAAGGTGTGAGCAACACTAAGCAATCTCTGAGGTGTGTTTGAAGCTAGGAGCATAAGAGGTTCTAATAGCAAACAACAGTGGTTACAGTAAGGTCACCTCCAGCCCACGATCTATCTTCACAAGGCAGGAAGCAGAGTCAGTTTCCTCAGAGAGGAGTGATGAGAGACAGAGCTTAGAGTGAAAAGACAGGCCAATGCTCTGGGTGACTGGTAATACCAAGGAAGAATGGGAGACTTCTATGCCCAGAACATAAGGTGCCAAGATATTTGCTTGGCAGAATGTCAATATAGCCCATCCATCCTCTTCTAACGCTGAAAACTGCAGAGGACAGGTCAGTAGAGATCTGTGTCCCATCTTGCTAGGTGACCACTCAAAGACAATGCACAATAAAATACACAATCCCGAATATAAATGCACCATCAAGAGCATCAAACATTTGAGGGATGCCAACACTATGAAACAAAGTTAAAAACTAAAGAAACTGAGGTAACAGAGCCAATAGTGCACTAAGAACAAGATGTTATAATAACTTTGGTATCACCAGAGCAATGAGAACAGGATCAAGGAGTTCAGGGAACATGCAACTAGAATTGATGATGGACATGAAAATACAAGTTTCTAAAATTAAGAGAAACTAATTACATGGGCTGAACAGCAGAGTAGACAAAATTAAAGAATATATTAGTGAACTGAAATTCAGGCCTAGGAATTCTTCTAAAACATAGCAACAAGAGAGAAAGGGATTAAAAAAAAAATGAAGGCTAAAAGAAGTACAGAAAGAAGGACTTTAGATGCAGAGGTTCCAAACTGTCTAGTATAAGTTCTCTTAAGGAAAAAAAAAAAGGAGAAGAAGCAATATTTTAAAGAAATATTAATTGAGAATGGTCCAGAACCAAAGATAAGCACTCAGATTGAAGGCTCCCAGTTAGAGCCTAAATTAGGTCAATAGAAGAAAAAAAGAGAGAGAGAGAGAGAAATATTCAAGTGAAATTTCAGAACTCAAGGTAAAAAAATAGTCCTAAAAGCTACCAGAGAGAAAAAAAAAATCCTTAAAAAGGAACAAGAACCAGAATATCATCACATGTCCCATTAGTAACAATGAAAAGAAGAAGGTAAGGCAGTATCTTCAAAATGGTATGGAAAAGATTTTCAAACTTACATTTCTTTATCCAGCCAAATCATCATTCAAGATGTAACTGTGGCCATGATGGAGTAACAGGAACCAGATATACTCTCCCACCTTGAAGAACTAAAAGTCTGGAGCAAATATATGAAACATGATCTATCAAATACTAGACAACAGGCAGCACAGGACAGAGATCTATGAGAAGAGGTAACAAGTGAGGTGAGCCCAATAACTGCCCAACTTACTGCCTAACAAGAGTTTCCAAGCATAGGTCCCCAAACAGAGCTTAGCAGTCTCCCTGAGTTAAGGAAACAGCAGTTAAGAGCTTGGGAAGTTGAAGATCACTAAAATTTGCAAGATGGAGTACCAAAGAAGAGAGAACTGCACAGAGAGGAGGAGTACTGGATATTTGTAGAGGGTTTCCTCTCAGTCTCCTGTTCAGTGACAATTAGTATAATGTCAACAATACCTCAGGCTCACTTAGGGCTTAGAATATTTCATTCTTCCAACAGCCAGAGTGGAAGACCTCCACATCAACAGGGCATTGGGTTCTCAAGAGTACTGCCTCAACAATGGGCCAAATTAGTTCTAGACTGAAGGCTGTCCTGGACCTGCCTAGCAAAGCTTACAAGCGGGCCTTGAAAGATTCAAACTGTTTTAAGTAACTTAACTGCATACAGGAATAAAACACTAACATATTTAAATACACACACACACACACACAGAATCTAAAATAATATATACAATGCCTGGTTCCCATCACAAACTACCAGGTATGTAAAGAAGCAGGAAAAGATGACCAAATGAGGAAAAAAATCAATCAACAAACAGACTCAGAAATGACAATGATAAGAGAATTAGTACACCAGGTCATTATAATTATAGTCCATATGTTCAAGAAGGTAGAGAAAAAGCATAAGTATAATAAAAGGAGACGTGAAAAGTATAAAAATGACCTAAATAAACTTTAAGAGATAAAAATATAGTATCTGAGATGAAAAACATACAGTATCTGGATGTGATTAACAGCAGATAATACAAAGCGGAAGAAAAAAATCACTGTTTGAAAATATAGTAATAGAAGCTATCTAAAATGAAACATAAAGACTGAAAACAAACGAAAAGAACATCAGTCAGCTGTTGAGAGCATCACATGGTGTAATCTATGCATACTGAGAACCCTAGAAGCAAAAGAGAGAGGACAGAAAACATTTTTTAAAGAAATAATGGCTGAAATTTTTCCAAATTTGATAAAAATCATAAACCCACAGATCCAAGAAGTTCAATGAACCCCAACAAAATAAATATGAAGTCTACCAAATATGAAGACTACCAAGCTACCAAGAGTAATCAAATTGAGTAATCAAATTGCTTCCAGGGATAAAGACAGAATGTTAGGCTTTTTTGTGGGAAAAAAAACATTACATATTGACAAAACAGGTAAGAATGACAGCAGACTTCTTGTCAGAAACAGACATGCCAGGAGTTAAGTGGAGTGATCTCTTTCAAGTACGGAGGGGTGGGGGAGAATGGACTTTCAACCTATAATACTATATCCAGCAAAAACATTTCAAAAGAGGCAGCAAGATACTTTTTCAAACATATAAATGCTAAGCAAATTCACTAGCAGACAACCACTACAAATTACCATTTAATAGTGAGGACAAAATAACGACGTTTCCCAACAAATCTTGGAAAGTTTCTCTCCAAATGGATTATCAGAAGATATTCTCCAGCATGAAGAAAAATAAACTGAGGGGAGAATAGTAGGATATAAGTAAGGCACAGTGCGGAGGAAAGAAATCTGTAAATCTTGGTAATTCTAACAATTGCTTTAAAATATTTTCAATTAAAATCTGTGACTAAAATTTTAGATGCTATTAACATGGGAAGTATGGATCAAGGGAAGATGCCAGAGGTTCTCTTCTACAATCTACAGAGAGGATACAAATACAGATTAATTACAGATATTAGAAAAACATAAACTGCTGAGTGTCAAAAATATGAAGGGTAACCATTAAAAAATGTAACTATCTTTCTATATGATATCATTTCAAAGAAAAAATATCCTGAATTGGAATAATTATATTAATTAATCCACAAAGATACCACTTTAAACTTGTGCAGACATGTCTAATCAAAACATAGTATTACCATATAATTGACCTATTTCCAACGTATACTTCATGGAGTGTTGAGCTGATAGAAATTTATCATTCTGTGGACAAAAGGTCAAAAAGTGTTTATGTACCCCTACAAGTCAAAACTATTAAGAGTTTGAACTAATGAAATGATTATCTAAAAATTTAGTATTTCCTTGGATATATGACCTAGTTTAGCTAACTGGCATAATTAGACGCTTTCATATACCTTTGTTTCTAATTTGCTTTTGAGTAAATGCATAACTATACATATATTTATCCAAAGGATTACTTCTTATTGTTCTCTAAATTCTCTGCTACTTAAAAGTATTTAAAACCAAAGGATATGAGGAAAAAAATAATGAGAAATTTATTTACTCAATATAAATATCTGGGTTGCTGGACCCATTACAGCTCTTTTTAAAGGAAAGATACAGCTAAGAACTTACTCCCGATTAACCAAACCAACAATAAGAGTTTACTCTCAGTATAAAAGATACAGCAGAAGAGGGGTTAAATAAGTCTATGTCACAACTTTATACTCTTTAAATGTTTTAGAGTAAATGTTGGTAGAAGATGACAGCTCCTTATACCTACCTTATTCCAGACCTTCACTTTGAATACTAACACGTTTAAAAACCTCAAACACAATCATACCATATGTCCTTCAGCGCGTGCCTTATTCTGCCTTGCTTCCCACTTTCGTTGTAGGAACTCTTCCACTTGTTTAGCTCTTTCCGCAGGTAGCTGCCCCTTTTGCCTGAGTAATGTGGACAAAGAGCAAAGTCAGAAATTCTGAACATGAAATATTCCAAAAAGTTAAAAATTATACTTATTCTAAATACTTTCTTTGTTGCAGAATGAAGAAAGGCTGATGAAATAAAGCCTTCCCCCACAATAAATGCCTACATATGTATTAGTATCTACTACCTAAATCAAATTCTTCACTATTTTAAATAGAAGTAAAATCTACACTACTACTCCACATTCTAACAAGGTTACTCTTACATTTATTTAATCTATTCTATTTACAGACACATAAAATTATTTTAGACTATACTTAATTATAGAAGAATTTCAATAGCTTCCAAGGAGTTAAGCTTATTTCAGAACTCCGTATAAAATATGTAAGATTCTTCTGTAATCAATATTGAAGAAAAATTAAAGCAGTATAGTAGCAATTTTAAAAATGAACACAAAGAATCAAAAGTTTGCATGAAAGTAAAAAGCAATGTCTGAATTCCTTGAATATTAAAACTATTAAAAAGTAAAATAGATAGGTTAGGGAAAAAAATAGCAGTTATTTGTTTTAATCTTTTCCAATTATATTTCTGTATTTTTCTCTGACAATTATGAAAGAATGCAAACATGTTGAATCTAGACTAAAAATTTTTTAAAAATCAGTAACAAACATTTATGGAACATCTAATATATATTGTGCCTATTACCATGCTAACTACAGGGGACACAAAAGTAAATATAACCCAGCCCTAGTCATCACAGAACTCATAGCTTAGTATCAACTGCAATTAATTTGGGAGGCGAGGAAGAAAAATGAGCAAGTTATTGTCTATGCTTCGACTCGGATTTTGCCTGCTAAGGCACACAAACTTCCTACAGCCTTTCTTTAAGACCATAGCTAAGTTATGCTCTGAAAAATGCATGAAATAATGCCTTTTCTGTCTTCCGGTAGGTTTAACCACATCTGGTTTTTATGTCCCAAATAATCATTTCTTTTACTTGTTTTGGTAACCACTAACTGAAACATAAAAATCTTTTAGAAATGAAAGTAAGCTCTAAAAACTTAAAATCTGTTTCACCACAAAGCTATGAATGATTGTGGCCTAAGGATCAAGATTACCTTTATCTTACGTGGTACTTAAAAGAGATTCTTGTAAAATTTCCATCACTGGAATTTTCTAGGATTAGATAATCCCAACAGCTAGTGAAGTCTTTTATTATGACTGTCAGGTATTTCTAAGAAGCTAAATCTTAATCGACTTCCACGTCACCAAATTCAGAAATGCCTTCCACCCAAGTCATGGTAGCTTGAGTAGATTAAGAATAATGAATGAGAAATCTGACCATACTCTGTAGTGCATATGTGCTATCCTCAACCAGTCATATTAAACACTGCATAACTCTGAGATTAATAAGGTACATCTGGTCTTGATGCAACATATGTCCTTCATATACCCAGGCAAGGTTATATCCCGGGCTGTTATAGCCCCGTGTATTTAATTAAGGCTGGGTCTGAAAAGGGCAGACTTTCAGAGGGTATGATTCTCAGACATGTCATCTACAAGTGTATGTCTACTGATAAGGCTATTTTAGGGAGTCCTGGAAGCTCATACCACCAAGTATAATTAGATGAAATTGCTGATCTCTCTGCTATATGTCAACTGCATCAACTGCCTTCTCTAACCTTTGTAGAAAGCAAATGTGTTTGATTTTCCATTCTAAGATACTACGTCCAATGTCTGTCAGCCTGAACCTCCAATTGATATATGTTAATACAACAGTTGCACAGACTTAGTTTACTAAAAAACTGAATTATTTACTAAAAACCAGAATTATTTTACTAAAATCAATAACAGCATTGTTTTGCAGATTTTTCACACCACTTATGTATATACGAGTATAATACTACCTGCTCTATTTATTTATATGATTTGTAAGTTTTGCTTCACTAAATAGCTTTTTCCTAAGCTGGCTTAAATAAGCAGGTTTACATAATTGATTGCTTTTGATCACAAACTTAAAACCTGTAGTGATTTTTGTTTAACATTATTTCTTTTTTCTTCTCATTTATTAAACAAATACTTATTGTGTGTCAACTATTTGCCGACATATGCTTGTCTGAAGATACAAACACGTATAAAACAGAATTCTGGGAATGAAAATTTGGTTCAACATACTTCAATCAAGCAAAGTAATATACCTCAATTGAAAATCAATTTAACTGACTCTATGACTCCTCATGTTTAAAAACGTATACACTGTCTTTATTTTTCTCATCATGTCTGTTTACTATTTCATAAATACCTAAAAGAAGAACCCACATTCATATTCCTATTCTACTGTATAGTAAAACTGTGCTAAACTGTGGGTACAAACTATGTATTTGTGCTAGGCTCATGGGAATAAGAGGACATAGTCAATTTATTTCATGAGTCATTCTCTTCACTAAACATTAAGAACTCATATGTGCATACTGTATATGGTACAAATAGGCCATATCTTTAGAGTTCTAAAATTATACCACTTAAAATCAGTAAAACATTAATCTATATTAATAAGAAATGAATAATATAAACCCTATATAAGCCACAAATATATAGTAAGAGATTAAGAATTTGGAAAGTAAAATACAGAGACATTAAAATGGGTAACAATAAATAATTATTCTAAACACCTCTTTTCATCCTGACGAGAAGAAAAAGGAGTAAGTTATTTTGTTATTACAAGTGCGTGAATAAGTGGCAAGATCCGCGTACCTCATATCCATGGCTCGAATCCTTTACTGATAAGGGAAATTCATAATTGTTGAAGGATGACTATAAATAATTTTAAAAGGTGAAAACAACATAAAAATAGGCAGAGATCTAGGTAGCAGAAATAATCTGAGAAATGAAAAATGAGTTAGGATGGTTTAAGGTAGAAGAGTTGGGGTGGTATAAAGTTAATGGGATGAAAAAAGCACAGAAAAGTTATTCATTAAGCTTCCTCATCTGTTTAAGTGGCATAATGTCTAACTGATGGAATGGAATTATTGTCAGCTTTACCCAATTTAAATGAAGCAATATAGAGGAAGATATTTAGAAAAGTAAATGCACTGTAAAACACACATGTTGTGAGGCGCTCAATAGTTTTATAAAATGGTCTTACATGGCTGAGGTTCTAACATTAAAATGCTAACTGAACGCAAGTTCACCAGTTGTAACAAATGTACCACTCTGGTGAGGATAATGGGGAAGGGTATGTATGTGTGTGAATAGAAATAATACACGGTTAATAAAAGCACCAAAGCACAAACAAAAAAAAGAAAAAAAAAGAAGTAATATAGAAAAATTTCTGTACTTTTTCCTTCTGTACCTTCTCCCTGCTGTGAACCTAAAACTCTTCTTAAAAAAAAAAAAAAAAAAAAAAAAAAGGCTAATTGAAGAGATGTGTTAAGACAT
The DNA here is from genome assembly GCF_964194185.1 of Rhinolophus hipposideros. Lineage (NCBI taxonomy): Eukaryota > Metazoa > Chordata > Mammalia > Chiroptera > Rhinolophidae > Rhinolophus > Rhinolophus hipposideros. The sequence goes on along the minus strand of NC_138062.1, from coordinate 35,922,362 downwards.
GGATATAAACAAAGTTGAACTGGCCAGAGTTACTGATAAGAAAGGAAATATCATATCATTAAATATCATAAAGAAGAAATAGGTAAATATGAGGAAGAATTTGAAAGTCTTGGATGACTGTAGATTATTTTGCTGATTCAATTAGAATCAGGGAAAAGAACTGACCAGACCAAGAACAACAATGACATACAAAATGCAGTCCTCACTTGGTATCCATGGGAGACTGGTTCCAGCACCACCAGACCTCTCCCTCCCCAAGGACATCAAAATCCCTGGATGCTCAGGTCCCTTATATCAAGTGGCGCGGAACGAGGCATACAGTCAGCACTCTGCATTTGTGGATTCCCAACTACAGCCTCGAAATCATTGTTTTTCATAGGAGGTTGGTTGAATCCACAGATGCAAAACCTGGGGACAGAGAAGGCCAACAGTGCATTTATTGAAAAAAAATACACATATAAGTGGACCCACGCAGTTCAAACTCATGTTATTCAAGGGTCAGTTGTACATGAAAGTTCACTCAGCACTTGGTATCATGTTTAATTCTTAAACTACCAAATATTTTATAATTTTATAACCAACAAAATCAATAACTTTTTAGCCTGTCCATTAGTAGTATCTCAAGAAGCTGAGAAATCTTCATAACAGAGTATTTAAGGAGCTGAACTCTGCAGTTAGATGGTGTTAGTGTAAACTCAGCTCTACCACTTATGACCATGCACAGGTTCTAAGTCTCTGTAAGTCCTAATTTATTCATCTATATTTTAAAAATAGTATCTAATTCAAGGGTGCTGTGGTGAATGCATACAATTTGGTATATAATAAGTATCAATAAATAATATCTATCATCAATAACAATAAGAACAATAACTTCAGTGCTACATAAGAAAACGTATACTATATATCCTAGTACTGCTAAGCCCACCAAAGTTGATACGAATGAAATGATAAATGATCTCACATACACAAATGGTTTAAAAACTGAAAATTAAAATAGTGAAACTACATCTAATACTCAACGACTGAATGGAAGGTGTGGTATAGTGCAAGAGGTAACTGAGATACACAACCATTTAAGACAATTTGAAACTCAAGTTGAAATATATGCAAACATTTCAAGGTTATAACAGGAGACTAATGCAAATAGCCCCAAGTGGTCCATTATTTGTCACTCTAACTGTGAAGATCCAAGAAACATTCTGGAAGATGAACAGTGTGAAGAAGCATAACATAGTTTGCCCTATTTTCTTTATACTATACACATTTTAGATTTGACTAAAATAAAACAAAATAAAGCCAAACCAATTATACACTACAGAGATCAGTAATACCAGAGGATAATAGCCACACATAAAATTTGCTTTGCCATGTCATAAAAAATATCCGTATGTGTGAGTCCATATAGGCTTCTTTTCTCAAAAATGGAGAGAATCTACAATTAGCTTAATACTTCAGGCTGAAGTACATAATTCATAATGCTAATTTACAGTCAACTCAATTACTGACCTCTGCTCAAATTCCTTTTATAATTGAAGGGAATCATAAAGATTTCTATTATACTCAAAAGTATTCTCCTTAAATTGACAAGGAAAAAGCAATGTAACTAAATGTTCACAAAATGATAGATTCCGATAACCAAAATGTCTTACAGGAGAAATGAGAATGTCTAAGAAAACACATATGTATACTTAAGAAAAAAAAGGAACTACGTAAATTAAAATTATTGATGGCTACCATATAAAATCAATTCAATAGAAAAAAGGAAAAATCTGATGAACAATGTCACAGAGAGCCAAAAATCAGAGATGAATGTGAACAGAAAACAAGTCAAAACAATAGAGAAAAGTGGAGTTCTAAGTGACAAGGAAAAGACGAAAAAAAGCATCCTTTGTAGTTTTGTATAAAGTGTGATTCCATTTAAGTATATTCTGATTTATTTAAAACAAGTGTTTGAAGTTATTATAATCACATGTTAGCACAAAGTTATCACATGTTCCTTTAAATGGTACATTGAACCTATAACATAAATACTCGTAAACTACAAAAATTAGGCTGAATTGAAGAGCTACATGTTTGCCACTCGCAATCAAGGGCCAAATCTGCACCTAAGAAAACTCTGTCAACCAGAAGGCAAAAAATATTCTATGGAATGAATGGAGAAAACATCCACAAAGTATAAATACTGAGCCAGACGTGACGTAAGACAAAATTACACACAAGGATGAATTTATGCATCACCAGCCCAACCTCTGTGCACTGGCCTGTTTAGACACAGCCCTCAATCTTTTCCAAATTTTTCTAGTAAAATCAGCTGCATCCCAGAAATGGTGATGAACTGCATCCCTGTTAGGAAATCACGGATGTACTCCAGGTGAAATTCCTCTGTCAATAAATATGCACAACGACTTTTATTACTTTCTCTGAAGCAAAGTATAAGCAACTTCTGCAGAACATAGTCATACCTTTCTGGGAGCCTTCGGCCATGTATTGCATCTTTCCACTTGGCTTCATTATCTTCTCTTTGTCGTTGCATTTGATCAAAAATAGCATGGTAATGTTCATATTGTCCTCGAGAATAGAAAGATGGTGGAACCACAGCCCCTCCACTGCCAAAAAAGGTAGCCTAGGAATTAAACAAAGAGCTCTCACATGTTTATCCCATAAAGCCTAAAAGGCCTATACTATTCTCAAAAGAAAAAATTTTAACACTTGACTTTTACAAAGCAATTAGTGATTATGAACATATTAATAAGCATATAGCCTAAAGCAAAATGTCTTCCTACTATACTGTACCCATTAACAATTAAAAAGTGTGCTCGCTTCGGCAGCACATATACTAAAACAATTAAAAAGTAGTGTACAGTTACAATAAAGCATAATTTAATGTAACAAAAAATATATAAGATGTCACTAAACTCATGTAAATATAAAGAAATCTGGTCTTAACAGGTTTTGAAACAAGTTTTTAGTATGCATTTTAGGTGATCCCATTCTATTAAGTTTAAATATGTATAGCTTACAAGTAAAGCAGAGCTTGCTTTTGTAACACTCAAAATTATATTTAACAAATACATTTGCATACAGTATTTAATACCCCCCAAACCTTTCAATTCAATTAGCAATGAAGATATAAACGTCTCTGAAACATACGCTAGGTTGTAAATATAAGAAGTAAAACACCATATCCATCCTTAAGCAGTTTACAAACAAGTTGGCAAACAAAGCACAAAAGTAGAAAAACATTTCATACCCGTGGCAAATGAATGGTAATAGGTACACTCTAAAGTAGTAAGTACTGAGTTAAGTACAAAATAGAAAAAAAATTGTCATAAGTAAAAATCCCTAAAAGTAAAATAAAATAAATAACTAGCTAGCAGTAGAGAAAGACAGCTCAACCCAGCCTTGAAAGCAATATAAAAAACAGAGATTAAATGATTAAATATGAGCCAGAGTATTAAAGCAAAAATAAACAACGCACGTGTTGGCAGAAGGGGAAGAAGACAAATATAATGGGAAGGAAGGCATACAGGGAGCATTAAGCTTGGCCATAAAAGGTTTGTGTAGCTGACTGCTATCAAGCCTGGGTGTTTGAGTTCATATAATAAACAACAAAAGAAGGCATTTATAAACTTTCTAGTAGGAGTAACATACCAAAACAGTTTTTTTTAAGGTCAGTAAGTCAAATTATGCATGATTAGCAGGAACAAGAGAGAGACTAGGGTAGAAGAACTAATTAGAAGGATCGCTGCCCTGACTCCAAACGAAGAATCCTAGCAGAAAGGCAATCACCAAAAAAGCAAATGCTGAAGGGAGTTGTGGATTCTCTGAGGGAACGACAAAGTATAAGGGCAAAGAATTAAGGCTGCAACTTTAGAGACATAAGAACTCAAGCACACAGAAAATTCATAGTTAGAAATTAGAGATGTCAGAAAAGGGTAAGAGTTACAAAGAAATAAGCGTACAACGTTCCGTAAGCCCTAGTGGAAGAATTTTACTGAGATGAGGAAATCAATGATCTCAACTGCAGAGGTCAAAGCACTGAAAACAACACAAACTAATATGATTAAAGTTGAGTGGTAGCATTTAAAAAACCTGTTTTTTGTGAAGTGATGGTAACAGAAGCCAAAATACTGACAGTAAAAGAAAAAGAGCTTTCAAGTGATAACCTCTTAAGGAAGAAGTATAGCTAAGAAAAGATACAAAGAAAAATATCAGAATCAAATAAAATAAATTTCAGTATATCCAATGAGATCAAATTTTTGCTAACAACTTGACACAGTAAATTGCATACAATATTTTGAGAAAGCATGACTTTAAAAGAAATCAGCTCAAGATAAATACAGATCAACTGATTAAGGATGTATGAGGAGCAAGAGATGGAAGTTGCTAGAAATAGGTAAGATCATTAGGCAGGAATCTCCATCAAGGAGATCCTTACACACATCTTCAAAATGCGCATCTCAAGGCAAGAATAAGAATCAGAATTCTGGTAAAAGGTTGTCATGTGTCCTGTGAGTATTTACTCTTTGAAGTTAGTCTGGTGCTAATATCATCTTAACTTGAATTTGAGTGTCCTAATGTTTCTCTTTAACAAAAACAAAAGTACATAAACATCTCTGAAGATTCCTATACTCAATGTTGAAAATAATATACTAGAACACTGAAGCAATATGATCTTTTAAAAACCACCGTATTCACCAATCATAAGCATAGGTTGATGAATTTTGACAAATATTCATCATGTATTCACTATCACAATCAAAAGCATATCCATCACCCCAGAAAGTTCCTTTGGGATCCTCTGCAGCCAATGGCCCTTCACTCCAGCACCTATTGAACTGCTCTGTCATATATTAATAGATTGGATTTGTCATTTCTATTTCAAATAAATGGAATCATACAATATGTATTCTTGTGTCTGGCTTCTTATACTCCATATGTTTTGATTGTTCCATGTCACTGTATGTATTAACAGCCTATCCCTTTTTATTGCTGAAGAGTACCCCAATATTTTCCAACAACAGATACGTCTCTTACATATTATGATTACCACAGGATCAAACTACATATGTGGAATATTTCATAATTTTTAGAAAAACACATTTATAAGAGATACATCAAAAATGGATAAAGCAAAACATTCCCAGATTTTGCAGATACTGATCAAAGACAGTTCGTTATTTATACTGTGAATAATGTCTTATTATTTAGAGGTATATAGCCATGGTATTAGTTTTGAAATACTTCCTTTAATGTTTAGTTTTTTTTTTCCATCTTTATTTTGAGGATCTCCTTAATATGACTGACATTATACTAAGCCTTCAGGTCCTTCTCAACTGTGCAGAAATCAAATAGCCTAAGAAGTTAAATATTTCAAACCCCATATGGAATAAATACAGAAACTAACACAGAACTACATTTAAGTCATGGGAAATAAACTGTTTTATTATGCTCAAAGAAAATACAGGATTTATAAGGTGAAGCAGAAATATGTTAAATACATACTATAGAACACTGTTGAAAAACTCTCTCAATTAGTTATCAAACAACATTCATAAAACTGGGCTTGATTAAATACAGCCTTCAAAATCATAGGAAAAAAAGATTTTATTGCATGGAAGAAGGTACATGCAAAGGGAGAATAAAAATAATCAAATTCTCAACACTAATCATGTACTTGATATAAAATGCATCACAAGGGATGGCGGATTAAGTTGGTTAGAGCACAATGCTCATAACACCAGGGTTGCCGGTTTGATTCCCACGTGGGCCACTGTGAGCTCCGCCCTCCACAACTAGATTGAAACAACTGCTTGACTTGGAGCTGATGGGTCCTGGAAAAACACACTTAAGATAAATAATCGTTAATTAAAAAAAAATGAATGACAAGATCTGAGGGCCTACACTTTGGTAAATTTTTACTTTCCAGTCAGGTAAGATACGAGGTTAGGTATTTTAAAATGGGCAAAATTCTGTCTCAGTCATTCTTTATCAGTCAGGAGGTAGTAAGTTCTACTTCACAGTCAAGTAGGTAGTACTGTACAAAAATAAGAAAGTACATTTACTAAAAACGGTATGTCTATATTGGTAGAAAATTAGAAAAAGTGATTCTTATTGAATTACTGATATGTGATATAAAAAAAAACTTGTGCATCTCGAGAGACTGATAAAACAAATCAAGAAAGCCAGGACAGAACATACAAGTCTAAATAAAGCAGATGAAGCAAACTTTTATTCAAATCATAACAAGTAAAACTGGCAATCAATTCAACTTGACAAATATCCATTGGATACCTAAAAACCAAGTTTAATGAGCACGGGTCAGGGGAATTCACAGTAGTAAAACATGTTGACTAACAGTTGATTGGATGATACAAATTAAAATTATAATAGAGAAATAATAGTGTGTTCATTTTTATTGCTGTGTAACAAATTACCACAAACTTTGCTTAAGACAATACCCATTTATTATAATGCTTCTAGTTGCCCTGGCTGAGGAGGCTGGGAACGGTCAGGTAGGTACCCTGCTCAGGATCTTACCAGGAAGAAATCAAGGTGTCAGCCTGGGCTGCAATTCTCATCGGAAGCTCAGATCCTCTTCCAAGTTCCTGGTTTTTGGCAGAATTCATTTCTGTGTGGCTGTAATGGCCACGGTCACCATTTTCTTGCTGGTTGTTGGCCAGAGACAACTATCAATGCCTAGAGGCCTATACTTGCTCGCCATGGCAATGTTTGCTTTTTGCAGGCCAGCAGAAGCATCTCTCTGACTTTCTTCCCCACTTCTAGTTGGCCATGAGGGAGTCTTATAAAATGTTACTGTCATTGCAGGAATACTAGCCCATCACCATTTGCCAGACACCATAATGTAATCAAGGAGCTGCTATACCATCATACTCAGGTTCTGCCAATACTCAAGGGTAGGGAATCATACAATGTGTGTACACCAGGGATCAGGAATTTGGGGGACGACCTTAGAATTCACCCTACCACAGGGATGTAAAGGATGGTACAATAGCAAAAGAGCAAATGCAAGGTAAAGACTGACAGAACAAAGAAAGGAACAGGAAGTTAACATACGAGACCTTGGTAGCCAAGCTCCAGGGACTGTTTTGGAAATTTGTCTTTTTTTCTTTCTTTCTTTTACTGAAGAAGTTAAGGCTCAGAAAAGTTAAGCAATTTGCCCAAGGTTATATAGTCTGGATCCATACAAATGTTTGAATTACCGTATCTAGGTAAATGGATAGCTAGGTAATTGGTTACTTAATAACCAATTAATGGTTAGTTAGGTAGTTGGTTATCTGAGGCTGGAGATGGGAGTGAGAGTGAGAGTGAGGAGAGAGGAAAGGGTACTATGAAATGAAGAGAAACACAAGTGCAAAGACAAACAGATTCAGTGGACTACACACAGTAAGGAAACTACAAGTATGGTCTTTCGTTCAGCATGACTAGAGCACACATTGTGTGGTAGGGAATGGAGGGAGATGAGCTTGGAGAGACTGGAAGGGGCCAGGTTAACACAGGTATCCCGAAAACTTAATCTTTAAGGCTACATGAAACAGCGGGAGGATTTAAGGCAGAGGTGTGACAAACTGTATTTGATTTTAAATAGATTCCTCTAGCAGAAATGGTGTCACAGCACTGACGTCAAACGTTTAAAGTATTTTTAACAGCGTCACATATTAGTTATCCTTACAAGTTATGTATCAAATATATACAGGAAAACTAAGAATTCATAAAAGATGCTGGAGAAGTCTAGGTAAGAAGTAAACGTACAATATGCCAAAAAAAAAAAAAAAAAGCCAATTGTATAAATTTTAAAGAGCAAGGTGAAACTAGAGAAAAAATAGCAGCTGCGTAACTATATTGGTATCAAATGCCTACCTTTACTTCACCACTTCCACCAGCACTTAGCACGTTCCTCCATCCTTGTTCCCTGGCCCTATTTATTCTCTCCAACTTTTGGGGAAAAGAAACAAACAAACAAAACACCGTTTCAAGTGTTTAATATAAAATACATGAAATACATTTAGTAATGAAATGGAAATCAGTATCTTCCTTTTAAAAAAAAGTATGTGTGCAGGGAAAGCGTGGAATATACCATGGAAAAATGGATTATCCTCTTACCCTTTCCTTTTCTTGCCTTTTCATCTGTTCAGCCTTCATTAACCTAATCTGTAACAATTTTAAAGACAAATTTCTTAGAATTCTTGAAACTATTTATCTACAGCTTGGCAAGGGAAGGAAAAAAAGAGCAAAAAACTACCTGATCTTTTTGTTTCTTTTCTTTTTCAGTACATTCCAACTTTCTCTTTCTTGGTGCTTCCTTAAATAAAAAAAGAACATTTTCATCAATAATAATTTGTTTTTTCTAGTTTCATTAGGAAAGTTAGTACACCAATGGTAGAGGGTACGCCCACGGACATTAAAAAAAATTTAAAGGCATTTATTTGAAAGAAATAAGGAGGAAAGGTTTGGAGGTTTTCTATAGATTTTCTTTTCTTACAATTATTTTTACAAAGCTTTAAAATAAGCAGACAGATGTCTTTATACCTCAAACATTTTCCTCCTTTCTTCTCCAGGATTCACTTTCTTCAATGGAGTTTGATGGGCCTGGACAAAAAGTAAAACTACAAATTAGATAAGGATTTGTTATCTACATTGGTACCTACATTTGTTTTCTACATTGATATAAAGAACAGTAGCTTTCAAGCTTTTCCTAAAAGTAACCCACAGTAAGAAATATATTTCACATCCAGTCCCAGTAAAGATACACACATACCACGTGCTCCCTAAGTTTCATAAAATACCTTACTATGTGTAGTGGATTCTGTCACTTCATTCAATCACTTTAAAAAAGTCCCGGTTCTTCACCCACTAAAATAATTTTGCCACCACTAATTAGGTAAGAGAGAGCTCTGGGGGCACTATTACTGAAGTACAAGAAAAAAAAATACATTTGTAGATAATGCTTTTCATAGTATCACAAACACACAGTTCACATTTCAAAGTATGTTCTATATATATAGAATTGAAACAAATGGGGAATGTTACCCAGGAGCTTTGTAAAAATACATACTCCTTCCATAAAAAGTATTATTATTTAGCAATAAAAAGGAATGAAATACTGATACATGCTACAATCTTGTAAACATAATGCTAAGTAAAAGAAGTCAGTTACAAAAGACCACATATTGTATGATTCCAATTATATGAAATGTCCAAAATAAACAAATCTACATAGAGACAGAGTCAATTAGTGTTCTCTAGGGGTAGAACCCCTATAGGGGTGGGGGAAGAATGGGGAGTGAATACTAATGGGAAAAGGATTTGTGTGTGTGTGTGTGTGTGTGTGTGTGTGTGTCCGCGCGCACACGGCGGGGGATGCGTGATGAAAATGCTCTAAAATTGATTGCGGTGATACATGCACAACTTTGTGAAAACACTAAAAACCATTTAACTCCAAACTTTAAATGGATGAATTGTATAGTATGTGCATATCTCAATAAAGCTGTTTTTAAAAATTATATATCCCCAAAAGTTGCTTTCTCATAATTTCTGGACCTGGAGCCCTGCATTCTATATTTCAACAAGTTCCACAGATTAACTCTTATGTAGCAGGTCTGGCACCGCTCTCAAATTTGTGAAGCGCAATACCAAACAATTTAAAAACATTAATGCTAGTAATACAGTATCTTATTATAAATGACCAGCTCTTAAATAGATTCCACAATAACGTGGAACAAGAAGAGAATGTTTAAATAAGACACCTACATACTCTTAGGTAAGTTATATGAAGGTGTAAGTTATATCCACCTTTTTATGTTTTTATATAGCCTTACATATCAGATATTCAAATATTTATAAAATAAAAATACTAAACTGTTCCTATGAGATCACACATGTATTTTCAGAACACTATTTCTACACAGAAGAGAAAAATATAGTAACATAAAGCATCCATACTAAATGTTTTTGTTTTTTAAAATCAGAGCCAAAATATTTAAACATATTCATGGAGCGCCCTCTGGTGGCTTACTAACCACTCCTTTGTTTTAACAGAAGCCTTTAAAAAATAACAGAACTGGAGCAAAGTTTTTATGATATGCAAGTATTTTATGGTATGCAGAGTAATAATAACAATACATATTAGCTTAAATTTTAGCAATTAAAAAATGAAAGATAATATCATTAAGCAGTATGGTTTTCCTTATAAACTTTTCATTTATAAACTTGATATGAAGTTAAGTAAAAAAGCAATTATGAATTTGAATCTCAAAGATGCTTAAATTTTCTGGGAAAAACTAAGTCTTTTCAAAAAAGAGTCATATAGAAAGCAAAAGAAAAAAACATTTTAAAAATCTTATTTAAAACAATTTAGTTATTTCATTTATTTAATTCCATTGTTAGATTTGCAAAACGACATTTGACAATTCTTTTTTTCTATATTCATTTTCCTCTTAAATATTTCCTATTTTTGTCATTCCATTTACCATTTTAACCACTTTTAAGTGTACAGTTGTACAGCATTAAGTACAACCACACTGTGCATACAAATACAGTTTTAAGTGAAATATTTTTAAAATAAGCTATATAGTATTTCAAGAGCTAATTATTATTTAGTTCTCATTGCTCTGATTTAGAAAATCACAACCTTGCCTGAAATCCAGAACACATAACTATTATCTGAATCATTTATCTGTCATTCAGAATATTGGATAGAATATTATTACTCAGAATATTATTAATTAGAATCTTAATTCCGCAACATGCTGCTTTTGCATGCTGAATAATATTAATTGAAAATAAGAGAAACATTAAGAACACCAACATGTTATTTGATTCTATCAGCCACATGAATGAATAGGTTATACACTCGGCTCCAATCCTGCGCAATGGTGAAGGGCCTTCTGTAAATATCATTAGTCCAGTCTCACTGAGAATGCGATCTCTGCATTTAGTCAGGCCAAAACGTGGTTGAGAGTTAAGACAACTGCGTTTCTGTATGTCTACCCAAGTGTGTATTCCTTGGTGAGCTAATGACATAAAGATACCTACTCCCCAAATGATAGTTTCATTCCCTGGTAGGATAGAGATTCTGCATGTGTAGAGCCAAATATTAAAATGGATTGTAGTTGTTATATAACCACCATTTTGGAATTAACACCTCAAAAACTATCTATGAAATATCTTTACTTTGAATCTGTCTTTCACTGAACTCCATTAAAAGAAATAAAACATTTCCAAAACAATTTTGATCCAGGGCATGATTGTAAAATAAAAAAGACATTTAGAAGAATATAGCCAATCTGACTGAGTTCATAGTAATGAACTATAATACAACCACTGATGATAATGAAAATTTACAAAAAGTGTATATAACATTAAATAAAAACATGAGAATACAAAATCATCCATAAACTATCAGAGCTTCATTAAAAATACACGCAATGTATATCTGAATAAAAACTGGAAAGGCCCACGACAAAATTAAATGAAATGTTTGAATACTGGGAATATGTTTGTTTCCTCTTTCACTATATGAAATTGTCAAAACTATACTAAAAGACTACAGCAAATTTATTAAAACACATACTTTATGGGAAAAAATTCCAAATCGAAGTTATCATAAATTACTATAAAGAATCAATAAATTTAACAGAAATCAGGTTTCCATCTCAAGAATTAGACATGTATGTAAAGGATCAATTGCAATTCTCTAAAGCTCTCTCTTCATTACCTCACACTGAAGTAGTGCTTGCCTTTAAGTATCAGGATAAAAGCTCAAAAACAGTTGGCTCAATGGTTAGAGCACAGTGCTCATAACACCAAAAAACGCCAGTTCGATTCCCACACGGGCCAGTGATCTGCATCCTCCTCCACAAATAGACTGAGGACAACTTGACTTGGAGCTGAGCTGCGCCCCCCACCACTAGATTGAAAACAACAACTTCACATGGAGCTGATGGGTCCTGGAAAAACACACTGTTCCCCGATATTCCCCAATAAAAAGAAAAATGAAAAAGCTTAAAAACCCTGGCCTTCTGACTGTGCCTAAAAGCAGGGTTTTTATTTGGCCTTTAACTCTATTAACCACTGTTAAAATATTAAAGGATATTGCTTTACTGATTTGGAATTCACTTTATTTAATCATTTATTCACTCATTTAAAAAAAAACACACACTTACTAGACACTAGCTTTGTGCAAAATGTGTAAAATATGGTTCCTAACTTCAGAGAGCTAACAGTCTAATAAAAATAACATTAAGAAGATATATATGAGGTGCTAAAGCAGTTCAGATGAGGAAGAAACTATTTTCTTGCTTTTTTGGAAGGAAGAGGGACAATTAGGGAAAAAGCAAGAAAGGATTGGAAAGAAAAAAAAAGGTATTTGAAGTGTTTCCTACCTCCCTTAGGTCCTTGGAGAACTCTGAGCATCGAAGCCACATAGCAGCTGTGGCCATCCCCCAGACAATAAAGCCAGCATTATATTATTTAATCTAGAGCTAACAATGTGATCAGTTATCACACAACTTACTCCTTTTGCCCTTTTTTCAAGCCCGTCTCTTTATTTGGACTATAACATTTGCAGACAGAAGAAATGTTCTAAAATTGATTGCAGTGATGGTTGTACAACTCTGTGAACACACTAAAAACCTGTACTCTGTACTCTCTAAGGACTTACAGAATAATGCAGCATCAGTCTGACATGTACCTACACAGAAGAGAGAGGCAAAGAAAAGAAGAACATTTAAAAAGCAGGAGGAGGTACATAATGAGCAAAGACAAGAAAGAAAAAGTACATACAAGGTGAAAACAGTAACTAGTGCTAAGTCCAAGGTAGCTAAGACTCAGAATTTAGGAGCATTATGGGAGAAAAGTGTATCGAATACAGAATCTTGGAAAGTCTTCAATATACAAGCATGAGTAATTTGGTAGGGTACTACTGTGCCATTAAATGTTTCTATATGACCACACCTTTTTTTATGCTAATAATCCTGGCTCTAAGGATTATCTTTGAATTTGAAATTCTGGGTTACAACAGGAAGTTAAAGGAATTTTATTAATGTTTAGCATTGTCAGCACTACCACGGATAACAATCTTAGCAGACACTGGTCTTTCTAACTAAACAAAATAGCTACTAAAACTATTTTCTCCTACTGTTGATCTTATGAAATAAACACACATTCCAGCGTTTTTCAAGAGACTTGTCCATTATCATTTTTCTCTCCAGACTTTGTTTTTTAATAGTTACCCATTTGCTGAAAAGAATAACAAAAAGGCTTTTGTAGGGAATTTCACTAAAATTTTTGGTTGTTATTCAGTTTTTTAAATAATTAACATTTGAGAGACTTGACAAAGTCTAAGCGCCTACTCACTAATCCATTCATTAATTCGTTTATAAACAAATGAAAAACACAGTGCTTCTGACAGCGCCAATGTGGAGAAAAAGCAGAACAAAGCGAACAGGAATGTCGGGGTGGGGAGAGGGATGATCACCAGTTATTTGATATCCTGGTGATCAGGATGAAGGCTCTATTCCTAAACTAGGTTTTGAAAGAAAGGAGAAACCACACAGTTTTTTCAAGGGAAAGTCTTCTAGAAAAAGGGAATAGCAAGCACAAATTCATTTCTGCAGATGAATGCTCGGCATGTCTGAGGGCAACAAGGTTTAGTTAGCATAGCTGGACTGGGAATAGGGGAGGGCGAGCAGAAATTGAGGCTTAGAGAGGTAATAAGGGCATCAGAGGGCTTTGTCGGCCATCGTAAGGACCTTGGCTTTTACTCTGAGATGAAAGCCACTGAAACGTTTCTTGCAGGAACAGGCAATGACCTGACCTTCATTGTAAAAGAAATTTAGGCTGCTCAAGTGAAAACAGACTGCAAAAAGTTTGAAAGCAGTGAAATCATCAGGCGATTCCTAGTATAACCCAGGTGAAAGAGGAGGGTGGGTAGGAATAACGTGATGATAGAAAAAATGAGAAAAAGTCAGACCGTGAATACGTTTTGAAGGCAGGGTTGTTGTGATGTGGTGTTGAAAGAGTAGTCAATGATGACTCCAAAAGGTTTTGATGTGAAATGAAGGATGATGGTGCCATTTACTAAAATAAGAAAGATCAGTGGGGAGGAGGTGGAATCTCAGTTTTACACATGTTAATTTTGAGATGCCTGTTAGAAACCTAATTAGAGATGCTGAGACAGAGTCTGGAGTTCAGGAAAGAAGTCCAGGCTGGAGACGTCCATTTGGGTGTCAGTTTACAGACGCTGTCAATCAGAGAGGGAGTCTCGTACGAGAGCGAAGCCATCCAAGGACTGAGACCTTCAGCACGTCAGCATTTAGAGTTCAGGGACGTGAGGAGGAACTTGCAAAGGAGGCGGAGAAAAGCAATCAGGTAGGGGAAGAAATCAGAAGAATGTAAAACTTTGGACTGTAGTCCATGAAATGTTTAAAGCAGGGGGTAACCAGGTGAGTCAAAAACTAAGGTAAAGGAAAAAGACAACCAACCCCTCCACTTAACAACATGGAGACCACTGATGTCCCTGCCGAGAGCTGTTTTCTAACAGCTGCAACAAAGCAAGCCCTAACTGGAATGGGTCCAGGAGGAAGTGAGAAGAGAGGAACTGGAGGGAGCACAGACAATGTTTTGGGAAAGGTTTGCTGTCAAAGAAAGCAAAGACATAGAGAAGTATCTGGAAGGAGATACGAGAGATAAGGTTTCTTTCTTTTTTTCTTAAATACTAAAGATGTTATAATACAACATATTTGTTTGCAAACAGGAATAACTGAAGAGACAGGAGAACTATAATGATGCAGACGAGAGTACAAAGTACTTTAGGAAGCAATAATAATAATACTAATAATAATACTAATAATAATATATAAATGGCAGGGTTGACTCTAGATGAGAACAGATCATCCAAAGTATTAAGAAGAAAGGCAATAATATTTACAAACGGATATGACTGAGAAGCAGAAATGGTGTTGAGAGTATGGGAAAATTTTCTAACTGTTTCTACTTTCTCAGTGAAATAGGAAGCAAGGTCATCAGCCTGAAGTAAAAAGCAAGGAGAAGGTAAAAAATAATCATCTCGGAAATGGAAGAGTGAATGGACTGAGAAATATAACGGGGTGGCCAGAGGTTGTTGGCTATCAGTTTAAAGTGAGAACAGTTATAATAGTTGCATGTTTTTTCAACCCCAGTCCATGCCCTGGTTCAGGCACAGAAGAAGTAGAGAGTTGGATTTCATCAAAGTTAAGTTTTTGCTAGTTGATTTATAATAGTGGAAGACCGGGGCAAGAGAATTGAGGTTTTGAAAATTATAATGTGAGGAGGATATGGAATTTAAAGCTGGAAAAGAAAAAACAAAAATGAGGAGGAAACAAACAATGAAAAACTAGCAAGATCCATGGTCCAAATAAGACAAAGAAGTTTTGGAGGCAGAGCCTTTGAGGAATGAGCAGGAAATAGGAAATAGTGATCAGGGAGTGGGATGTTTGTAACTGCGACTACGGAATAGTTACCAGGATTGAATATACCAAAGTTGATGGCAGTTTTAAGGTATGGTGGGAGACAAGAGAATGACCATGTGCTACCGAAAAGATCATCTTTTTGAATACTAAATCACTAAATCACTAAATCACCAAAAATTATGACAGCATTGAGAAAATTGGCAGTGAGTCAGCCAGGTATTAAACTCTTCAAAAAATGAAGGTCTGCAGATTACCTTAACATGGAGCATTTGTGTCAAAGCTTGAGGGGTGCGTTAGGGAGCAGGGAAAAGTCTGGCAATAAGAAGGAAAATATTCCCTCATCCTACCTGAGACTCAGTGGTATTAAGAGATTAGAAAGAAATAGTCACCAAGTAAGAGAGCTGTACGAGTGTATTCAGGGACAAGCCAAGTTTTCGAACGAAAAAGGTGAGGACAATCTTTAGAAGTTTAGAATACAAGAGATTTTGTTGATAATATACTATAAAATGGCTTTGTGTATATATTTATCTGATTGTGAATTCTCAAATACAAAATTTTTCCCTATTTTTATCTAGTGTATCAGGTATTTACTTGTTTTATGCACAAAAACAAATGGCTCTGCTTAGGTTGTTAAAAAATGATTTCACTTATAACATCACTTTCTTTTTACTGCACTAACTACATTACCTAATAAAGCTATTTAATGTTTCTTTATGACTTCTGTTAAGGCTTCTTAGTTTTAAAAGACTGATGAAGCACAGAACAGCCGTGTTCTTTAGTAACTAAATAAAAACAACCCCATGAATATCAAGATAACTGAACTAAGTTGCAACAAAATAAGGTCAAACTGAATTTGTTACTAATAACACAGTTTGTAACATAATCATACCTGTTTATGTTTTTGGAGTGGTTTCTTTTCATGTAATTTTTTATCTCCATGTTTCTTATATGTTAAAGGCACTCCGTATTTAGCAGCAGGCTTGGTGATTTTCTGAGGAGATGCGACAGAAGCCAAGCTTTGTCCTGAGGCTGGTCTTTTAGCTACATGAAAAGATATAGAGGATTTTTTCCAGAGTTCTTTATGGTAAAGCTTTAATTTACAAATTCTTCACGATAGCACTTTTTCATTTTTATAATCGTTGACAGCATTGAAACCTTTCGTTAAACATATTATTTACTCCTTAGCACATGTCAATCCTTCATTATAACTATTTTACACTAAAGCCACTTCTTGAAAGAAGCAAAAGCCACACTCTTGTAAGCTGTTGAAATTTCTCATAATAAAAAAGCATATCCCTAAAACTGACTGTGGGTGATGATTGCACATATCTGTAACTACACTAGAAAGCATGGAATTGTAGACTTTAAATGGGTGAATTTAATGGTATGTGAATAATATCTCAATACAGCTATTAAAAATAAATTTTAAAAAAACCATTCACTGTTTTAGAAATTACTTGCAAAATCAGAACATAAACTTCCGGAACTGTTAAACATTAATTCCATCACTGATGAACTTAATATTTTCTTCAGATGTAGTGTGAATTTCCATACCTACAGACCTACTGAAGAACAAATACTTTAAAACAATCATTATAGCGAAGGATCTCATGACATGGGTACCTTCATATACTCCTGGTGAGAATATAAATTGGTCAAACTTTCTGAAGAGCAATCATATCAAGAACAATGTTTATGAACTGATTTTAAAGAAATAATCAGAGAAACAAAAATTTATAAACAAGGATAAACCCTGCAGCATTAGGTATTAACCTCTTACCAAGGCCTAGACAAGGTTCAGTCTTAACACAATGATAAATTCAAGAAAAAGTTAAACTAAAGCAATTAAAGGGAAAGTTTGCTATTTACATCTCTCAAAGATAATAAAGGTCAAAGAGTATAGTCTCTCTTAACCCTTACCAAAATCCCCTTTCTTCTATTTTTCACACCTACTAAGGTATCTCCCTGCTCAAACTGCCCCACCGTCTAAGTAGCAGCTTTCTTTCTGCTTCTTCCAGCCTGCTATCTCAACATTTTATCATGTGTTAAACCAACTTAAATCAATCTCTTCCAACAAGTATTCTTCATTTTGAGGGGAAAGGAGAAAAAAAAATTAACTGGTAGTTCATAATGAAGTACTACCACTAAACCGAGCTCTTCAAAGAATATTTCGTTGTGTTAGAAAATGATCATCATATAATATTGTGAATGAAAAAAAACAAACCTTCGTTTATAATACAACCCCAATTTTCAATCATCATACATGTGTTATTATAGGAAAAACATACCAAACATAACAGTATGTGCTAAGATTAGAGGTAATTTTTACTTTCTTTTTAATTTTCACAATGAACACATATTATAAACATAATTTAGTAAACTCATAATAATAAATATATCCATTTGATTGGCAGTTTAGATTCATATGTAATTTGGGTTGAAGATATCAGATACAGCACATTAGAGTAAGGTTTTCCAAACACAAACTCCAACTGTAAACTGACAGGAACTAGGAAATGTGAAAAAATAAATTTCTCTTTGAGAGTTCGGCTGTAAGATCAATCCAGAATGCAGATATAAACAGTCACAACATTGGAACCTGGCTACATGTATTAATATAACCAAAGAAACAATGTATGTCAGAAAAGGGACAAGAGGCTCAAAAGCATAAAAATGAATGGTCCCAAAAGACAGATAAGACTAGTTCACATTCACTTTCCAGAGAAGAGAGAGAATTAGTTATCTGATTTTGACCATTTCTTTCCTCAGAGACAAGGCTATCACCATACCAGTAGGATGAAGTTTAATATAGGGCGCTGGAGCCCACAAAATATTTATAGCTCCATCACCAATACAACTCCTATTTTAGCTCCATGCTATTAAACATTTCATCCATCCAACTCCTCTTACAACAAAATAACTTTCTAATTCCTACGCAGGCTTACCCATATAGAAGGAATGTGCTGACGAGGCGTATTTCTGGCCTGTGTGACAATGAAGTTTTTAAGTATTTGACTTCTCATGAGGCTTAACTTTGACTGCCCACAGAGACATGCAGCTTCAGCCCTGTGTCTGTCTCTTGTGAATTTTGTTTATAGAGTGAACTGATTTCCCAGGGACTGATAGTCTATGCACACTGAGAGGAGAGTCTAAGTGTCTTTAACATAGCTAAGTATAGCTGGCCTTCCTGACAATGTACTACCACACTACTTCCAGCTTATATGGACTCAGTTTAACAATGTGGCATTTATTTTTATTAATTTAGTCAAACTCAGAATAGAACGTGCAAAGCACTATGTTTGAAAAACAATGTACTCTTGAAATCTTAAATAACTCCCACTGATTTTAGAAATTCATTCCGAAATCATTCGATGTAGAATATAATTTCCCTCTCACACAAATATATGTACATACATATACAATCCTATAAATATTCTACTGCTGATGGCCACATTTAAAAGAAAATTTTCCTTGGTAAGGCATTTAACTTCATTTTGTTTAATTATAGAATATGAAGTATGTCTCAAAGAAAAATATTGTACATAAAGATGTATAGTTAACTAAGACATTTTATAACATTCTATGATAATGTTCTCAGAATTTCACCTAAGCATTTGATAAAGACAAAGAAGATTTCAAGACAGATTTCATTTAAACAAGGCAGACAAGAAATGGACATTCTGCTATTATCAGAAAGTTTTTTTATGTTGTCATATATAATTTATATATGCATTTCCTCTGAGTTAAATTTATCTACAATTACCCCAATTTATTACATACTACATATATCTCTAGTATAATTCGTAGATATCATTAATTTGTATAATTAGTATATGATTATTGCAAACAGATGAAAGGATTCATTAAATTTAATTTACCTGGTATAAGCTGTGCTCCGAACTTGGAAAATGTTTTCAGACAAAATTCTTCTGCAATAAGCTTAGATTGAAACGGGGTAAAAAGTTAGAAAAGATATTAAATTTCAAAATACAACACCCATTAATCAGAATACATTTTTCCCCTTTTTCAGTCACAATTATGCTGCCAAATAAATACTAATTAAACCCAAATAATCCATTAACCAAATTCTTCTCATGCTAACTCCTTTCCAATCTTACCAATTTATTTGTATTACTTCTCTAAACAAGCTTTCTTCTCAAATTAACCTACTGCACCAAAAGGCTTGCCTGTTCTGCGTGTCTCGGGAATTTAACACAACTACCTCCTATCTGGAATCACCTCAATATTCTAAGTGCATCCACAACCCTCTTTTACTTCAACACTGACAGGAACCACTTCATTATCCCCTTCTCAGATTAACTTCTCAGTTATTTCAACTTAACTCTGAATTTTCTCAGCATCTCCAATGAGTGTTCACGCTTATCAACATGCAACTGTAAACATGTTATTGGATAAATATTTGCATATTCTCACATGACTTGACAGGTTAACTCTTTTTACTATTACTAAAAATACTCTATGACTTACTCCCTAGCATTTATGAACATATTTTGAGAAGCCAAAAACATTAGTATTTCCTACAAGTAATTTTCTCTTCCTACTCACATATTTTTCCTTCAAGTACAACACCACGATACCAACAAAGATTTAACTCAATTGTAAGCTTGCTTGTTTCCCTACTGGGTGGGGAAGGCAAGTGAATTTTCTCTTTTTTCAAGAGAAACGAGGCTCCCACCGTGGTAGTGGACCAGAACCTCCAACAGGCACAAAACCATGACTCAGATGGTCATCGTTCCCATCAAGGATCCTCCTAGAGTAGGTCCCAAAGTCTCAGACCAGCAGAATCAGCATCACCAGGAATGCTTTAGTTGTGCAAATGCTCAGGCTCCACCTCAGAATCACTAAAACACATATTATAGTGGCGGGAACCAGTAATATCCTCTAAGTGAGTTTTACATATGCTAAAGTTTGAGAAGTACCACACCAGAAGACAGATGTAAGTGAAAGTCAGGTTCACAGGCAATTCAGAGCAACTGTGTGAATGTTTTCTCTTCTGAACATTTGCATTTTTCTCCCTTTCTTTTTCATAGGAGAAAATGGGTACTTTATGATCTCCAGCTTGTTTCATATTGGGGAATTTCTTACACTGTCTGAATGTGAGTCTTTCTTTTTCCCCTGTGTGAATGCAAATATGAATTGAGAGGTGGGGTATATAGAATCCAAGAAAATTCTGGAATCCCCATGCAGTGCTGTCCCATACAGTTGCTACCCATATGTAGCTATTTTAATTAAATTTTTAAATAAATGTAATTTAAAATTCAGCTCCTCAGTCACACCAGCCACATTTTATATTATAAATAACCACATGTGGCTAGTGGCTACAATGCTGGGCAATGCAGCTATACAACACTTCACCATCATGGAAAGTGCTATTGGACAGCACCTATATTCTTAATGAATCAGAGCTTATTCGTGATATTCAAGCCACATTCAGTGTGCAAGATGGAGAACTAGGCCCTATTAACTTTGGCTGACAGCATTACATTGAGAATTAAGGGAATGAAAAAAAAATCAACTGTACAGAATATTATAGTGATACTGAAAATAGTCTGTATGTTGCAGTAAAACTAATAAATTGTTTCAAAGTTAAAGCCTTAAAAAATGTATCACAAACTTTCTCACTAGAATACTGAACAAATGATACAGTCACGAGTCACATTATGTTTCTGTTTTGGTATATGTCATACGCATATCCCCACCTGACAGAGATCTACCCCCCAGCCTGGGTGTGTAGTAGGCTATACCAAGCAGGTTGGTGTAAGTGCACAGGCTATGGTGCACACGATGGCCAAATCACCTAACAATGAATTTCTCAGAACATACTCCCATTGTTAAGCGGCACATGACTATATAAATACATCTTAAGAACAAAAGATAAAGGTTTTCATGAAGAATGAAATCTAAGTGGTGCCTAGATAGCAACGAGGGGCTATGTGTGGACTCAACATGTAAGGTCAAATACTTCATGTGTTCATAATGAGAGTCGGCCCTTTTTTCTTTCCATATTATATGTTCTGCATATATCAGGCTTGACTATTTCCTTCATTGCTGGCTAGTCAAATTTCAGTGCTTGAGACTGTATGTCCTAACTGCTAGTATGAGGGAAAAGAAATCTCAGCAAGATGAAATGAAGTCATTCTTTCTTCTTTAGTAGCTGCTCCAACACAAGAGATTGCACCATAAAACTGTCCTCGAAAATGTTATTTACAACAAAGGAGTCTTATAAGACACCGACATTTCAGAAATTGTTGCTATGTCCTATACAAGTAAATTTTAATCTCTAACTTTTAATTGGCTTTTTTGCTCACTAATGTAATCTCGTGGTATTAATAGCTAAATCCACATCTCTGTTTTTTGAAGAGCATTTGTTCACACAGAGGCTCTGTTAAGCCAGAAGACATATGACAGGTCCCTCTCCTCTCATAAGCATATAGAAGTAATAACACCATGATTTTTCTAGATAGCTGATCACAAAAGAGTTTAATAGTGATCAGTTAAATTAACAGAGACCACATAAAACATGTAATGTACGTAATATAAAATAATTCCAGTTTCAGGTGATCGTTATTTAGTCAATAACTTATGCTGTTTCGATACAGATTTTTTACAAGTTCTGTCAAATTAAAATTCAATTCAACTTTAAACTTATTATGCACCTACATGCAAGTACGCTGATAATATTTAACATATGTTGAATATACTGAACACTTATTATGTGCTAGATATTAATAAGTACTTTACATCCCTCACCACTTTTAACTCTCCTAACAACCTCATGATGGAGATATATTTATAATCCCATTGTTCACAGAAAGGTTTAATTTTACAGTTGGAAACCTAAGAAGACAGAAAGTAGAAGGTGGTTGCCAGGGACTGGGGGTGTGTGTGGGGGATGGGTAGCTATTAGTTAATGGGTAGAGAGATGAAAAGTTAAGGAGCTGGATGGTAATAATGGTTGCATAGCATTATGAACCTATTTATTACTACTGAACTGTCCACTTAAAAATAGTTCCGATAATAGATTTTATGTTACGTATATTTTACCACAATAAAAAATTACAAAAGAAACCCAAGAGACAGAGGAATGATTCTGTGCTATTGTGATTTTTTTTTTTACTATTGTGATTTATAATAAGAAATATACATTTGATAATCAAATTCCTGGCACACTGTTCCCAAAACCTTGGAATTTCCTAACTGTTAAGAGGAAAGGTGTCTTCTGTTATTTATAACAAGCTCCTTTCAACCACACCTGAAATTCTATCAGTGAAGTGACTTTTGGAGTGCCCCTAAGGATGGAGGCTGGTTGCCAGAGAAACCACCCAAGTGATTAGAGGGTTGGAACTTTTAGTCCCACGCCCCTCCCCTCCGGGGAGGAAAGGGGTTGGAGGTTGAATCAATCACTAAGGACCAAAGATTTAATAAATTGTGTCTCCATAATGAGACCTCCAAGAAAAACCCAAAAAGACTGGGTTTGGAGAGCTACCAGGTTGGTAAACATGCCAGGAGGGTGGTGCACCCTAGTTCCACGGGGACAGAAGCTCCTGCACGCAGGACCCTTCCGAACCTTGCCCTGTGTACCTCTTCATGTGGCTGTTCATCTGTATCCCTTATAATAAACTGGTAAATATGAGTAAATGTTTCTCTGAGTTCTGTGAGCTGCTGTAGGAATTAATTGAACACAAGGAGGTTGTGGGAATCTCTGATTTATAGCTGGTTGGTCAGAAGCACAAGTGACAACCTGGACTTGCGATGGATTCTACAGTGGGGGCAGTCTTGTGGGACTGAAGGACCTGAGGCTACCTCCAGATACAGTGTCGAAACTCAAAGGAACTGGAGGACACCCTGCTGGTGTCACAGAATTGCCTGGTGTGAGGAAAAATTACCATACATTTGGTGATCAGAATGTCAGCAGTTAAGGATTATGTGTTAAGAGGAGACAGGAAAGAAATGTTTTCCCTCCTACAGATTCACCACTGGAAAGCAAACAGGAAGGGGAAGAGTTATACAAGAATGGAAAGGAAGGTGATTCCAGGGTAGTTTGAAAACACTAAGTCTCTTCAAAACAGATGAGGCCATGTCCTACTTAAGCACCATAACCCTACTGTTCAACTTTAATTCTAAAGAAAAAAAATCATACCTGAGGTGAGAGAAACTTTTCAATGCGTTTGGCTATAAAACCTTTCTCCAATATGGAGTTGACTGATGGTCTATCCCTAGGATTTCTTTTAAATAACTGAGAGAGCAAACTGCGGAGATCATAAGAATAATGCAAAGACACGGGTGGAAAAGATCCCGATATTATCTTCAGTACCAGGTTTTTCATATTGCCAGCTTCAAACTAAAATCCAGAAAATAAATCAACATACATAAAACATACGTTAACTGAAAATGGGAATATCAACAATGAGAAACAGTTCTTTACCTATCAATATAGAACAGAACTATAACCCTCTTCCAAATGTTTTAATCAGCATATGTTCTCTAGAGCAGCGTTCACTTGGTTATTTACAAACCTATTTAAAAGAGAATATTAGTCCTACTAGTATGTTATAACTTGCTATAAAACTTTTACTTATTTAAAAAAGTAAAAGTTGAGATATAGGTATTAATTAAAGATTTTATTAAAACATACCCATAATCAAGATGGTAAACAAACCAACCTGGTGATCTTCATTTAAGACCTGCCTTATTTATTATACATAAATAAATGTACTAATTACTTTCCTTCTAAACATTGCTCATTATTACTATTTTTTAGTGTGTGATGTTCCCAAAAGCCATGGGATCAATGTGGCAAGCATTCCAAATGGAAATATAAGTCACATCAACAGGAATACTATATATTTGAGGATTAAATACAATATAAACTCTAACTGAAATAAAAACAACAACAAAAACCAGACACGGGCACTTTAAAATCTAAAGGTTTCATTTTGAGAGTAAAATTAAGCTTTGACATCTCAGCTAAAATAGTATAGAACAGTTGTACATTTTCAATATGTTCTTAATATGTACATTAAGTTTTGGTATACATTAGGTATTGGTGTTTACACCAATTAAAAAGACTTCTGTTAAATGTTGACTTCTCACAGCACATTTAAAATATGTCATTCAGTTTATTAAAATTTGAATACAATTCAATTGTCTAGAAATATCTATGTACCTAAGAAGGAATTCTAAATGCAGAAAAATATGTTACTCTATTCCTTTATTACAAAGAATTTTCATTTCTCTCTCAACTGACAAACTCTTCATAAATAAACGTTAAGTGAATTACTTAATTTTGTATGTCCACTTCCAAAATACACAAGTGATATTGACAGTTAAATGTGGATGAAAAGTTTTTTTTAAAATACACTGATTTAGACCTAAAATGACTGTTTGTCACAGAAAAATTGACCAATTCCTTCAAATACGGATCTGATAACAACTATCACAGAAAAATTGACCAATTCCTTCAAATACGGATCTGATAACAACTATCCCACCTTACTTTGGCAGTCTATACTTTTTCTCCTGAAGACAGGAAAATAAAATCTAAGGCAATATAGTAGGAAACTATGCAAACATGAAAAAAACACAACAAAGAAAAATACTCCCCAAATAATATCAGGCAATTGAAAAACCAGCTATAAAACTGCTTATAACATGATTAAACTTTTGAGGGGAAAAAACAAAAACAAATCTCATTTTATAAATTATTCTAGAAGAAAGCCTAAAAGGAAATGACAAAATATTACAAGTAGTCATTATTGGTTGAAAGTACTGCTTTTGATATTTATTCATTTCTTTACATTTTTATGTATTTTCTTAAGTTTTCTGTAATGAAAATACACTACTGTTTAATCAATGGGGAAAGAAGTTTTTAAAAGCAAATTCTGAAATGAAAAGTGAATAACATTCAACCTATGTAGGACAAGAACTTCCCCTTTTGGATATGTTTGTTATGTGTCATCTCAAAAGATTCTCAAAAGTGAAAATTTTAAAAACCCTGAACTAAAGAGTATTTAAATTGATAAAATCCCTTGCTAAATATGTTGGAAAAAGTTCCTTAGATAATTTCAATTTCAAACTCAAATAATTTGAGAAAAACTGCTAAAATGAAATTAATAAAATTTGTTAAGGTAAAATATCAAATTTGTATATAATTTAACATTTAAAAGACAGCAAATTTATTTGTCTTTAGAAATAATTTTCTGAAAAAAGGATGCTATATTATTAAAAATATGTAACATGCATATATATTAAGGGAAAATCAATTTAAATTTACACTTTTCAAAAGATGAGAAGTTTACAGACAGAGAAGATTTCTAATACAAGAGGTCATCTGAAAGATGGTAGGTGGTTATTTAAAAAACAGAAAATTATAGTCACTTTTTGACGTAATTTTAAAAATATTTCAGAAACTTCCACTTACTGCATGTTTAAGTGTGCACATCTCATAAAGGACACATCCTAAAGCCCAAATGTCACTAGAAAAGAGAAAAATTAAAAAAAAGTTTTGTAAGTATCAGATTTTTTTTCATTTAAAGGAAACAATATTAGCATGAAAATTCTTTGCAAAAATGTTCCAAAAACATGTCCTTTGAAACTTAAAATTTCAACCATAACAAAATGACAAAAGCAGTTATCTCAGGTTAGAAAAATAATGGTTGCCCAAGCAATTATTTTAGTCTCATTAAAGAAATGTAATATTTAAAAAACAAAATCAATAAATTTCATGGATATTCCATTAAGTTGTTTTATTTCACAAAAGTCAAACTGCTTTATTCAATTATTTGCAAAACATCACATTTTTAAAAAATATCAGTACTAAATACTGTTTTAATAAACATGAAGAAAATATTAATTTACTAAAATTATATCTCAAATAAACGTGATGGTCAACTGCAACATTACATAAGAATAAATACAATTTATTTTATTCTAATTTAAAGACTTAGTTAATCTACTTTCTTTATATGGCTCTTTTATTTTAAAGTAGATAGATTTTTTTTATAATAAAAAAAACTACCTCAATTTTTAAAAGGAAATAATAGCTCATAGTTCCTAGTTATAGTGGTCCTTAGAAGTCAGCAAAAGCAAAAACCATTGCTCCTGAAAGCTGAGCTAATTGGAAAAGAATAAAACCAAGTATTGAAATCCTAAGGTTATCCATGTTGTTGTAGATGGCAAGATTTCATTCTTTTTTATGGCTGAGTAATATTCCACTGTATATATACCAGGGGTACCAAAAAAATGCATACAAGTGGACACTTTGGTCAATGTTGCTCAAGCAGTAGTTCGCCAACATCAGAAGTGTCTGGACACTGACAGTAACCACTTTGAGCACCTCCTAATAATTGCAGAAGTTAAACATGACTTGTAGTTATGTTTTTTATGTTTTGTTACTGGTATATATTATTACAATTTTAATACATTTTTTTCCCTTTCTTAAAATGCATATACATTTTTTCGTACCCTCTGTATGTGTGTGTGTGTGTCTGTATATATACACACACATATATAATAGTACAGTATCACTTCTCTACCCATTCATTCATTCATTGATGGGCACTTAGGTTGCTTCCCTATCTTGGCTATTATAAATAATGCTTCAATGAACATAGGATGCATATGTCTTTTCAAATTAGTGTTTTGGGTTTCTTTGGACCTAAAAGGTATTTTGTTAAGTAAAATAAGTCAGACAGAGAAAGACAAATACCATATGATTTCACTTATATGTGGAATCTGAAAAACAAAATAAGCAAACAAAACATACTCATAGATACAGAGAACAATTTGATGGTTGGCAAATAGGAGGGGGATTGCGGAAGTGGTTAAAAAGAGGAAGGGATTAAGAAGCACAAATTGGTAGTTAAAAAATAGTCATGGGGATGTGAAGTATAGCACAGGCAACATAGTCAATAATATTATAAAAACTACATATAGTGTCAGGTGGGTATTAGATTTATGGGGGAAGTCACGTCATATAAGTTACATAAATAATCTAATCATTACATTGTACACCTGAAACTAAAATAATGTGTGTTAACTAAAATTGAAAAATTAAAAATTGTTAAAAAAAGAAAAAATTTGTAATCCCAAAACTCTATTCAATTTCAAGATTCAGCTGGGAAAAGAATGTAAACATAGTTAAGCTTTTTAGTAATTTGTACATGTTACACATTAAACAGCATAAACAAAAACATCAAGCTAATGATCCTATTAATTTTTTTTAAATACACTTAGAAAAATATGAATTTCGAAGTATACTTGATGATGTTCAGCCATTACATTTTAAAGCATTTTTCGCACAAAACTGATTTAATATAAAATTCTTTAAAGGATGATTAAACTCATCCCTAACTTAAAGACTGATTTCTTTTTACAGTTGACTTAGTCACAAGACACAGAAGTAACATTAAAATGTAAAATGACTTTAGCTCAAAGAAAATGTTGTTATCTTTTAGAATATGCACTAATAATACATTCCATAGACTAGACTGATCATTGTAATAGAAAATGATTTTACAAATACATTGCTGGAATGATGTTCTCAGCCTCTATTGCTGAAGTTTGAAATACAGCTTCCTCCTGATCCTCAAGAAAAAAAAAAGGGAGTGGGGTGGAGACAAAGAGACAGATAGCAATCCCTAATACATGCATTACTGCCAGCTACCAGTTTCTTTCTTTACCTTCTATGAGCACTTGGCAAAATTAAGACCAATGTTTTCTGGTTGAGATTTTTCTATTAGAAAGAATGAGAGAAAATAAAGGGTAATTGGAATTCAGTGGCAGAATTCCTCTTCCCACCTACATACAATCTGGTAACCACAATACAGCTCAGTAATTAGAAAGTTGGGATTGGAAGCCAGATGCCTGGAACAATTTCTTTGTTCCAGAGAAGTAACTTAACTTCTACGCATTTGATTTTCTTACAAAGAAAGGAGCAATGATTAATGCAAGTGATTAATACGTACAATGCACAAGATTACTGTGAAGATTAAGAGTTAATAGTGTGATGCATAGAGATAATGTTCAATAAATATTAACTATTGTAATTCAATGGAAGTTACTACTACAAAGAGAAAGACCAAAGAAAGCAGTCTATTTCCAAATATAATTTAATAATAATGATTCATTTTACAGTTCCTTTAGCAAGATAGTGAAATAGTTTCTTTACAATTCCTCTCATCATATATTTAAAAATGTGTGTATATATGTACATATATACATATATATACATATATACATACATGTAAACATACGTATATGTTTACATGTTCATATTACCAATTTTAGAATAATATTCTGACTGCAATAAATGTAGTATAATAGAAAGATTTAAAGGAAATATACATGTAACAAATATCATTTTAAATACCTCTTATTATTGTAGGGTTTATTTTCACAAATTTCAGGTGACAAGTAGTATGGGGTCCCTATGCAAGTCCGAGCCAGTTCTACAGTACTAGAAAAAAAAGAATTACTGGATAAGCTTAAGATACTTATAGATATAAATTATCACATACATATCATCATAAATTAAAATTTCACTGAAACATATCAAAACAAAGTTTCAAACTGCTACGTTACCTATTAAGAACTCTAGCAATTCCAAAATCTCCAAGTTGTACTGTCCCATTTTTGGTTAAAAATATGTTCTGTAAAAGAGGAAAAAAAAATCTGAATATTACAGTTCAGTTCTGAGTCAACACCTTTTTTCATAAAAATAAACCCAGTTTTAAAAATTGCTGGGACAACTGGATATCCACATGCAAAAGAATGAATGTAAACCCCTATCTCACATCTTACACAAAAATTAACTCAAAATGGATTCTAGACCTAAATATTAAGAACTAAAACTAGAGGAAATCCTAGAGGAAAATACAGAAGTAAATCTTCATGTCATTGGTTAGGCATCGATTTCTTAGATATGATACCAAAAGCGTAAGCAAAGCAGAAAAAACAGATAAACTGGATTTCATCAAAATTAAAAACTACTGAACATCAAAGGACACCATCAAGAAAGTGAATAGACAACGCACTAGACCGGAGAAAATATTTGCAAATCCTGTATCTGATAAAGAATCTGTATCCAGAATAAAGAATTCTTTCAACTCAACAACAACAACAACAAAGACAAATCAATTTTAAAACAGGCAAAGACACATATTATATGATTCCATATAGATAACATGTTCAGAATAGGCAAACCCATAGAGACAAAAAGTAGATTAGTGGTTTCCAAGAACTAGGTGAAGGGGGAATGGGGAATGACCGCTAATAGACTCAAGGTTTATTTCTAGAGTGAAAAAATATTCAGAATTAGAGAGGGTGAAGGTTTCACAAGTCTGTGACTATAATAAAAATGACTGAACCTTATACTTTAAAAGGATGGACTTTACGGTATGTAAAATATATCTCAATAAAGCTTTAAAAAAATGAATGCAGACCTCACCCTCCATAAAAAAAAAAGTGCCTAAAAATTTAATTAGCCTAAAATGTAACATATTAATCTTAAAATTTTCTAATAATGAGGGGAGGGGTTGAGGGGCAGGTAAAGTAAGTGAAAGGGATTAAGAAGTACAAACAGTGTTTCAAAATAAGTAAGACATGGGATTTAACATACAGCATAGGGCACATAGTAATATTGTAATAACTTTGTATGGTGACAGATGAACTAGACTTATTGTGGTGATTTCATAATGTATATTATCAAATCACCTGACACTAACAGAATGTTGTATGACAATTACACTTCAGCAATAATTTTTTTAAAAAGTGAAGATTGCTGGATGCCATCCAAAAAATAAAAAGAAATAAAAATTAAAACAGCCTGATAGTTTAAAAGTGTATTTAATTTCCAAAACCAATTATATTGCATTTATAAATACACACATCCAATACTGTCAAACAGTGAAGCCAGGAGTTTGTGGAATAACATGAATTAAACTCCATATGAGTCAGGACACTTAAATCAGGCACATGGTCACAGCAGAAGATGACACAAAGTGGGGATGTAATAAAACGGGGTGAAATGGGATTAGTTGACAGGGGCTCGGGGACAGGAAAATTGGGTGTGGAACTCCCACCACAGTTCCTCTTCTTCCCACTACTTATCCTGGGACTAAGGCTATGTAAGAAGCTGCAGGCCTGAGGTGAGAAGACACCCTCTGCCTTGACACAAGAAAGCGAACTTCCTCTGTACTCCCCACTCTAGGAATTGAGAGATCCTAAGTGAGGCAACTATAAAACCTCTATGCAAATATGAGTGAGCTGTAGGGATAAATCACACAGCAAAGAAATATGAAGCAAAGAAAACTAGTCCAAAAAAATCATCAGAACAAAAATTCATTCCAGGTAGAATTAATGTTATAAAATTATCCAACAAAAAGTTTAAAGTATAGATGTTTAGAAATTGCAGAATAAATGAAGGTAATAAATATCCATTTAAAAAGACATTATGAAACAAGAACCAATCAGAAATAAGAATAAATATGAAAATCCATTTAAAAACCTTGAAGGGAAAAAACAAATCATTATAATAAAAAATAGATGACATAAGCACTACTTTACACAAAACTAAAAAGGGATTTAGTTAACTGAAAGGCAGACTGAAGAATTCACCTAGAATGTAACAAATAAAATATGAAACAAATACAATACTTGAGGGACGAGATTAAGAAGTTCCATCGTTATGTCTAGAAAAAAATCCAGAAGACAACCATGAAGACAGTGATAGAAAAATAATGTATGAAAAAAATATAGCCAAACATTTTCCAAAACATTTCCTGAGTAAATACACATTCTCAGAGCAAAAGTACACAGTATAACGAGTAAAAACTGACTCTCACCAATGCATAACACTGCAATTTCAGAACAATGAGTATAGAGAGAATATCCAAAAATCTTCCACCAGAGAGAAGAAACAAGGCTAAGAAATAATAATGGCTTTAAATTCCTAAACAGCAACACTAGAAGCCAAGAAGAGACAAATAAGCAATATCTTCAAAATTCTGTAGGGAAACTATTTCCAACCTAGAAATTTGTATCCAAATTTTCATAAAGTAAGAGAATGGAATAAAGTCATCTTCAGACAGGCAAAATCTCAAAAAGTACACCTTCCACACTGCAGTTTTTTGATATTTTTCTGTTATAATGAGAAACTAAACGAAGAAAGAAAAAGACATAAGACGTAGGCAGGAGATCAAATGAGAGATGCTGATGAAGTCTTCTGGGATTAGAGTGAACGGGGAGCAGTGAAGGGAGAAAACAATCTAATGCAGATTGGACCGTTTTCAAACATTCTGGCCCAAGACAATGCTAGTTCCATGTCCATATCCATTTAGAAGTTGTCAGTAACAGAACAAACATACCTGTGATTTTATGTCTCGATGAAGAATTTTTCTATCATGTACATGTTTCAGGGCCAAACATATCTGTACAAACCAGTCCAAAATCTAGGGAGGGAAAAATCAGATCTGTCATTTCTTTTAAAATTTACATTTCATAGCACTTTTTCCTTGACCACTAAAAGCATTCAGAAATATTTGGGGTTGAGAGAAACTCAATCCTTTAAAAATATTTAGGCTATAATTTATTTTTAATTTGTAGTCACTAACATCACATAGATATTCAAGCCAAGTGATATACTATGTGCAGGGCACATACTAACTTTAAAATGCAAGAGACTGCTATTGAAGCATTTCTTATAAATCAGAATAAATATGAAAAATTTCCAGAGAAGAGTGAAAATGGAAATAATTTATATTTTATGATAGTATTATGGGGGTGACTTTGTTTATTAATATATCTTTTTTCTATAATGCTTTTTTAAACATAAATAAAAATCATGAGAGGAAAAGAAAATCACGCAGGAAATGTAAACGACATCTGAGTCTTTTTCTCTCCCCACATTTATCATACATAAACACACTCTGGAATTGGCCACTTGAAAGTAAAAATTATTAATTTCTTACTCAGACCTAATACCAAAAGAATTCCATGTAGACGGTATTTTGAAACATAAAAATTAAACTATACAATGATAAAAGAAAACACAGGTTAATTTTCTATAATCTTTGATTAATGCAGGACTTTCAAAACATGACACAAAACCCACAAGTCACAAGAAACAACACTGACAAAGTTAAGGCTATAAAATTAAAGCATCTGCATGGCAAAACATATATAATCAAGTTTAAAAATAATTTGAGAAAGTATCTGCAACATAATTGATTACTTCGTCAAAGTTCTTCCAAATCACTGAGAAAAATACTACCAGCCAAAATAAGTGGACAAATGACTGGAAAGGCAAATGACACTGGGGGGAAAAAGCCAATAAACACATATAAAAAATACTTACGTACCCCCAAATTTAAAAAATAATAATAATTAAAACAAGATACCATTTTAACTTGTCAAAAATAAAACAATATATGTTGGTCAGAATGTGGGGAAATAAGTCTTTGCATACCCTATTTGTGGGAAAGTTAATTATAGTCATTTTGCAAAGTATGTAAAAGTTTCAAATTAACATACCATTTGAAAGAACTGCAATTTCAAATTTATCCTATGTAGTATCACAAATACAAAAAAATGTGTACATCGATGCTTTCCCCAGCACTGTTAGAGCAAAAAATTATAAACAACCTAAATGTCCATGAAGGGGCCTGGTTAAATATATTGTGATATTAATGTACTACAAATACTGTGTGTCACCGAAAAGAATGAAGTACTTCTATGTACACTGTTAAGTGAAAAAAATAAAGTTGCAAAATAGTATGCATAGCATACTCCTAATTTTTTTAAGTATATGATTGTGTATATTACATACCTGAGTGGTATAAGAAGGAAAAGCAGAATAAAGGAAGGAAGCATAGAAGGATAGCTACCAATCAGTTAACAGTGTTTACCTTAGGGAAAAAAAATTTTCAGAAAACAGAATGAAAGTAACAAGCTTTACTTTTTACTCTTAGCTCTTCCGCATTTTTTTAAAGAATAAATATTACATTAAAATAACCTAAAATTAGTATTTTAAATTTATTTTCTTAACAATATTCACATAAGGCACTATGAGTACAAAAATGAAATAGTTTTCTTGACTTTAAGGAGTTCATATGGTGGTAGAAATATGTTTATAAACAAATACCTACAATAAAATGCACAGGTTTTATAACTGTGCTATATACACTAAGAGAGCAATTAATTCAACCAGGGAGGGATCAGCAATAGGTACAAAAATAAGATAAAAATTAAGGTCAGTTGAGTCTTATTGGTATGCGGTCTACCTATAGAACTGGAACACATCTATACATTACCCATGCCTCATTTTACAGATAGGGCTTTTCATTACCATATTTCCCATACCTGTACTCCTTTATAATTTGACAAAAAAGTATTCAGCAGCAATGATGTACCTGGATAGATAGGTACAGGAATCAACAAAAAAAGAAAAGAACTCATAGACCAGAGGTCAGCAAATTTATTCCGTAAAGGGCCAGACAGTAAATATTTTAGGCTTTGAAGGCCATATGGTCTCTGTCTCAACTCTGCCACTGTAGTGTAAAAGCAGCCATACATTATATGCAAATAAGCATAACTGTATTTTAATAAAACTTTGTTCACCAACACAGACGGTGGACCGACTTTGGCCTATAGGCCACTGTTTGCCAAACCCTAACAAAGACTATTGAGGGAGATGAGAAAGTAAACAAGAGTGTTGAAGAAGCACAGTGAAGGAGAGCCATCTCAGCCTGGAGGTGATCAAGTAGGACAGATGTGATTCCAGAACTAAATTTGTGCCTTCCTTGGCTTTATTTATACCTTCCATCAAAATTGAGCTCTGGAGGGCCGACCCGATGGCTCAGGCGGTTGGAGCTCCGTGCTCCTAACTCCAAAGGCTGCCGGTTCAATTCCCACATGGGCCAGTGGGTTCTCAACCACAGGGTTGCTGGTTCGACTCCCGCAAGGGATGGTGGGCTGTGCCCCCTGCAACTGGCAACGGCTACTGGACCTGGAGCTGAGCTGCGCCCTCCACAACTAAGACTGAAAGGACAACTTAAAGCTGAACAGCACCCTCCACAACTAAGATTGCAAAGACAACAACTTGACTTGGAAAAAAAGTCCTGGAAGTACACACTATTCCCCAATAAAGTCCTATTCCCCTTCCCCCAATAAAATCTTTAAAAAAAAAATTAGCTCTGAAAGAGCTGCCTATAAAGGGGAGGTGATGGGAAATGGGAGTATGAAGATAGAAAGAGTAAAAAGAAATAAAAAGCACAGGCTTTGCTGGAATGGAATAATGCAGCTATTAAAACTAATATAATTAATCTGTTATGGACTAACATGTAAAGATAATCCAGATAATTTTTAAGTGACAAAAGCAAGAGAGAGCATGATATATACTCATATACTATCCCATCTCTGAATATGTGTGTGTCTTGATGTTTACATGTACATGTACAAGTATGAAAAAGAAAGTCTGGAAAGATACACCACTGGAAAGAGTGGTCATCTCAGGAATGGAGCACTAGTGAAAGAAGACTTTCCATTACTGAACCTCTTAATAATTTTACAATTTATTTTGTTTGTAAAAAGAAAATTTTATAAGCTTTGGAATTAGAAGCAAGTTCAGACATCGACTACGTGATTTGGGGAAAACTACTTAACCTCTCTTGGATTTCTTATTTATCAAACAGAAAAACTACACTAATTCATGGAGGGTTATGAGAATTAAAAGAGACAACAAATAAAATACTGTGCTCCCTCCATTCCCCTTTGTAAAAGCATGCAATGAAAATTAAGAATGGGTGATGAGAAATGTAATTTAGAGACAGAAAAGATCACAGATGATTAGACTTGAGCTGACCTTTTTTAAAAAAATGGTTAAAAAGAGAGAGTTCGGGGGAAGGTATTACCAAAATAAATAAATAATCAGTATAAGCACATAAGAAGAATGAAATGCATAAACACGTGTCCCACTACCTAACACAAAATGCATGCTTAATAAAAATGTTAAATGAAAACAGATGCACATTAGGAAATAATAGAAAAAAATGAGACTTCTTAGGTAGGATAGGGTCATATTTCAGAGATCCTTGAAATTAAAACAGAGATTAGATTTAATGCAGTTGCCAATGCAAGGCTTCAAGAGCTGAAGTTACCTGGCAAAGCCACATTTTAGGAAGAATGGTCTGGTAGCAGTAAGCCAGATTGACAGGATACAGAATAATTCATCAGTTACAATGAGTAATTAAGTTATACATAAATTTGTGTATATATATATATATATATATATATATATATATTTATTTATTTATACACAGACACACACGCACAGGGTATAACATTTATTACACACACAATATTACAGACAAGAAATGAGAGAACTGAACTATGGTGGGAGCTAATTAGAACAGGAATATGACTAAGATACTAGAATATGATATCAAACTGCCCTAATAATTACAATTAGCATTTGCAGTTTTAAATAAATTACTTCTCAATAATATTATGAAGGAAGAGTCAATCTCCTACATGTTAACTCACCTGATCCTCTTGAAACAAAATGCCTTTCTGAGCATTTATTCGTTTAAACAGATCCCCTCCTTCACAGTAATCCATCACTATGTAGAGAGAGCCATTTTCTACAAAATACAAACATTAAATTCCATTTTTAAAATGTGTATCAAAAGCATAGATTAATTAAAAGTACTTAAAGGTTTGCTAAAAAGCAGCAATTAATTAATTGTGTCCCGTTAAACCAAAAACAGAACTACACTTAAAAGAATCAGAGTGCAAAGTTAAGATATACTGGTTACACAGATTGTACAATAACTCGATTAATAGGCAACTCCTTCATTAACGATTTCTCTACCAATACACCATCCTATTAGATAGCAGTGTCCACATTGACCCAAGTATTTCTGGAATACAGACAAAATGCAGATGGATATACAGATACCTCTTGACTTACAAGGGATTTACGTCCCAAAAAAACCATCATAAGTTGAAAATATCTTAAGTTAAAAACGTGTATTTTTTAACTCTTTTTATATGTATTATTTCAATGGTATTTTTAAAGTATAGCATAAGGAATATAAGCAATAATATTGAAAATGCGTATCTTAATAATTATTATTAACAATACTTTTACGACTTGCCCCATGGGTGGACAGGACTAGAACACTTCTTAACCCTTCTCTTTCCCTTTATTCTTAAATAAGAATAAGACTATGCTTATTCTTACCAAGTAAGGAAGAGAGGCTGACATTACTTCTAACATTTACTAAATCACGACATACTAGTAAAAGTACTGCAACGCAAAGAACAGATTTCACTTCTCTTACTACCCTGGGCTTCTGGCCTTATTTCTAGTGCTACTTATTTCTTATACCTTGTGGTGATGTTATTACTTATAGGACTCATACCTCCTTCTGATTATGCTGCTTCTCATGTGCCATGGATTGGGAACCTATATGATTGAGCTAACTAAGAATCTGTTATAACTCTTTATGATTAATATGAAAAGACCACCCAAATGTACATGTGAGAAATCACAATGTTAGAAAAAAAAGAAACCATACAAGCCACTACTTATAAAAATATGTTGGGGTGGCCGGTTAGCTCAGTTGGTTAGAGCATGGTGCTGATTAACACCGAGGTTGCCGGTTCGATCCCCACATGGACCACTGTGAGCTGCGCCTTCCTCAAAAAAAAAGTATAGGTAGAGTATTACGCAGCCATAAAGAAGCATGAAATCTTACCATTTGCAACAATATGGATGGACCTAGAGAACATTATGGTAAGTGAAATAAGTCAGACAAAGACCAATACCATATGATATCACTTATATGAGGAACCTAAAGAAAATAGATGAATGAACTAATCAGAAACAGTCTCAGAGACACAGAGGAAAAACTGAGGGTTGCTAGATGGGAACGAGGGAGAAGGTGAGGGGATTAGAAAGCACAGTCAGTAACCACAAGATTGCCTCAGGGTTACGAAAATTAATTTGGGGAATGTAATCAATAATGTTGTAAAGATTTTGTAGGGTATCCGATGGACACTTGTCTCATTAGGGAGACCACCTCAGGGATGGTGTAGATGCCTGATCACTGCACTGTACACCTGAAGCTGAAGCTGAACAATAATGAATGTCAACTACAATTTTATATACATATATATGTATACACACACACACACACACAGACAAGAAGCGGAGTACAGCATTAGGAGTAGAGACAGTGGAAATGTAATGGCTGTGTGCAATGTCAGAGGGGTAGTAGATGGGGGTTGTCACTGTGTGAGGGATATAAATGATAAATGTCTATTACATTGTTTTGTGCACCTGAAACTAATAAAAAAAGTTTAAAAAAGTATAGGATGTTAATATTTATGTAGTATAAAGGAAACACAAGACAGTGGTTAGCCCCAAGAAAGGAAAATAGGTGACTCAAAAGGTAGGAATAGAAGGCAAACATTTTACTGTTATGTAACATTTGAATATTGTACCATATGCATGTATCAAAAAATAAATAAAACTATCAAAAGATTTTAAAGAGTGCGTGTGCCTGAGAAAGAGAGAGAGAGAAACAGAGGCAGGGAGACAGAGAAGGTTAAACAGAACCTGAGAAAGGGATGGAGAAGCAATCCTGAAGTAACGTGCTTGAGCTTTAGTACATGGATTCTGTAATGTTTACTGCTGCTTAAAGATTTATTTATTTTTGGGATAAATACTACTTAAAATGTAAGGTTAACAGAATGACGCGAGTACTAATCTGTTTTGTACCCGCTCAAAACATTCAAATGCCTGAGTGTCAGCTACTATGTGCCAGGCACTTCACACAAGATGCTAGAGATACAGAAATATAAGTCACCACCCTTATCACCTATGCGCTCACACACCAATGGAGAAATAAATAGCCTACATAAAAAATCCCCAAAACAACCACCACCTGCATTTAAACAAAATGTCTAGGTAATTCACACACACCACCATGCACAAAACAACCACAAGACACTGCTTGAAGTCTGGGCAAAAAGACTGTAAAGCAAGTGACAAAGCCTCAGTGCATATAAGAAAATGACCAAGAGTTTAACAGGAAAACAGTAATGAGGATATAAGCTCCGATCACTCAGCAAAGCACTGTGGGATAGCTAACGCAAAAGCCAATTCTAACACTCTTCTTCCTTCATCACCTCTCACTTTAGAAGCTGAAAAAAAATCCACGATTTTCTAATTTCCAGTCTCCTCTACAGTTAGAGGTGGTCATCGACCCAGTTTTGGCCAATAAGACCTAAGAGGAAATCTAAACAGTGGTTTCTGAGAAAGCACTTGCTTATCTGATTAAAGGAACAGATTCCAGAAAAGATCTGCTGGTGCTGGCATCCCCTTTTTTTTGCTTTGGCAAGAGGCAGACATATGTCCAGAGTTATAAGAGCCATCTTGGGACAAAGGGAAAAGCTAACATTAGACTGAAAAACGTACATACTAAAGATGGTAAAGTAGAAAGAATTTTGCTTCAATACATAGATGCACATGAGTATTGGCTTGATTCCAGGATAATACACCCACCGTCCCCGTGTAGTGTAATACTGGGTCACTGTTACTATAATTACTTAAGAAGAAGCAATGTGGTATGTTTAAGAATTTAGACAGAGCAAGAACAGTAATTCACATCCTTTTAGACTAAACTGAGAAAATGTTGTGATCTTTAGAAAGTAATCCTACTCATTAGTGTTCTCCTGTATACCTTACCATTACAATATTGAGGCATGTTGAAAGTGTTCTCAGGGTCTTAAAACGTCATAGCTATATTGCTATTTTGGAAATATATACTGTCTGTTAATGCAGGAACTAAGATAAGGCAAAGATTCTCTAAAGGTAGATCGGGGGGTTTATTGAAGTTCTATTGAATTTATTTCCATTATTATCATAAATCCCTATAAATTACAAAACAAAAAGCTAATCTAGATTGAATCTAGTAGAGGATAGTTTAAATGACTGTTTCAGGACCACATCACATATCAGTGTCAGAGTTTGAATTAAAGCTAAAGAATCCTTGCTCCCAGATAAACTTGGTATCCAGTATAATAGAACATACTTTAAAAAAATATTGATCGATTAACACATTATGTCATAAGGTACTCATATTATTCATTAGTTTTATTATGGCAATGAAATGAGGATTTATACCTGTGTAAAAGAATACAACGTTAATCATCTCTTCCTTCCCAGGACTTCAAATTTTCTTTCTTTCCCCTAGTATCTATTGTTTAGTTTCTTCTTTTTCTTTCATCAAGATTTTAATATTTCAAGTTAAAAGACTTGAATGTATGTCAACAAATATTGCAGCAGACATTTTGTATTTATGTTGAATGTGTCACATAGAAACAGCTGAGTGATTCAAAAGGGGTAATACATTCTTTAAATAAGGTTTTATTACTGCTATTTAATTTTAAAGGAATAAATGCTCATGGTAAATAATATTCAAAAAGTACAGGCATTCATGAACCTAAGTACTCTGTTCCACTCCACCCTCATTCCCATTCCCTACTAGCAAGCATTGTCAATAAATCAGTGTTTATTCTTTACTGTATTTTCTGTGCCTACATGGAACAAACATACATATAACTTTTATTGTTTAGAAACAAGTGGGATCATATGTATGTGCTTCTGCATCTTGTTCTTTTTACTTCATGGATCTCTTTCAATGTCATTATGTATTGATGCATCTCATTTTTTACAGCTTTCACGTTAACAACTGCAGTGTATCTCATTGTAGGCATTTTATGGCTCTATCATAGTGTATCTCATTGAGATACAATGTATCTCATTGTATCTCATCTCAATGAGATACAATGTATCTCGTATCTCATCTCAATGAGATACAATGAGTGTATCTCATTGTAGGCATTTTATGGCTCTATCATAATTTATTTAGCCAGTTGTCTGTTGTGGATACTTAGGTTGTTTTTAGTTTTTTACTAAAAAACTAAATATTACAGATAATGTTACACTGAACATTCTTGTACAGGTGTCCGTGTGCTATAGAAGTATTTCTATAGGAATGGAATTGTTAGACTACGGGGGATGAGACTTCCTGTGTCTTGTAAGCTTTTCAACCCTGGCTTACAAGTTCCTTCTAAAATTTATATCGTGTAACTTTATCTGGTGATTCTGTGTATTTGATCACAGTCCCTGTTTCTGTGTTACCTGAATGACCTTTAATTGATTTTATATACTTTTCTTCCTCAGAATACATTCACAAAAAGATTCCTCATAAGGAAAGTATCCAAAAGTTATATGGCTTAGGAGTTTTTGGAACTCTCTTGAAAAATTTATCTGACCTTCAAATGATTCTCTATATTGGACAATATTTGGATGCTTCATGTTTGCCAACACTGCAACTTCTCTG
The DNA here is from genome assembly GCF_964194185.1 of Rhinolophus hipposideros. Classification (NCBI taxonomy): domain Eukaryota; kingdom Metazoa; phylum Chordata; class Mammalia; order Chiroptera; family Rhinolophidae; genus Rhinolophus; species Rhinolophus hipposideros. The sequence goes on along the minus strand of NC_138062.1, from coordinate 35,881,462 downwards.
CTGGATTCTTCCCTTTCTTTATTGGACATCTTAAATGGGAAGGAAAAAGAAAATAATAAAACATCAATAAACAACCCATCCCATCAATAAGAGAGTGGTTAAAAATAATGATAACAATCAAGTACAGTGGAAATAACATAATATAGTCGGAAGTTAAAAAGAGTTCAATTTACAAATAAAAACATTTTAAGATGTTCAAACTAGATTAGGTTATAGAACAGTAGACATATAAAAAAAAGCATATATCATAGAAAAAAATCTGAAAGGATATGCAGACTATTCTGAAATTAATTGTTCTCTCTGGTATTATGGCAGTCTTTTACTTTAGGTTATGTATTACCATATATTTTTTTATTCTCTAACAATGAGATCTTTTATAACCAAATGGAAAATATACTTACTTTTGAAATATTAATTTCCTTGATAACATATTGTTTCCCATCTTCTGTTGATTTAACAAGAACGGCTTTTCCAAATGAACCTTCTCCAATCTTCCGTAGTCTAACATACTTTTCCATGGTTCTTTTTCTAAGTCTAAGGCATCTTAACTGATACAGTAGACATAAAAAAAGTAACAGTTAACAGATATAAGCATGTCTTTATAACAATTATAACGTTTAATTAAAATTTTAATTCCTTAGTGATCTGTTTACTTTAAAAAAAGGATATTTAAAATCTTTACTGAAAGTTAAATAAAGTTTATCTCAATTTTACTCATGCAACCTAGTTATAGCTAAAAAGAAAAACAGTGACATTTCAATTTTATAAGAATGCTTTGTAAAGTCAAACACTGTATATACTTAATGTGTAGGGAGAGAGAAGCAAACTTTTTGTAGTGAACTAGCAGCATTACTTTATTATCTCCCATAAGAATGCAAGCTTAATAAGACTATTTCCCAAGTTATTTACCCAATCCCCTCTTAGACACTTAAATAGTTTAGTGTTTGCTATTGTAAAAGAACTTCAGATGAAATTTCCATATATATATTTTTACATACTCATAAAAATTTCCTGAGGATACACTCCAAGTTCAAAGAATATGCACATGTTAAAGCTATCAAACATTGCTTTAACTGTCTTACAGAAATGTCTCCTCACTTATATTCTAGCCAGCAGTGTGTAAAAGTGCATGCTCCTAGCTACTCTTATAACACTGGCTGCTATTTATTAAAATCTTTGATAGGCCATAAAGAGCACTGAAACCTTGGAGTCGGAGAGCTTGGGCGTACATCCTGGCTTTTTCACTTATGTATGTGACCTTGTACAAGTTACTCATCTTTAGATACCTCAGTTTGTTCTTGTGTAAAATGTAGGTGAAAATAGTATGTACGTACAGAGCTGTTGGGAGGATCAGTTCATCTCAGCAAAGTGCGGAGAACAGGGCCTGGCGCACAATGAGCACTGTGGCACTATTAGTTGTTACTGTTACTCATTCTGTTTGATGGAGGAAATGGTGTGTCATTTGTATTTGAATTTCCTTTACTTAGGAGAGAATTTGAAAAATTCTTCCATGTTTATTGAGCATTTGTATTTCTGATCTTTAGAACTATTAATTCATATTCTTTGTCCATTTTCTACTGGGATAGTCTCTTTTTTTAAAATTAATTTATAAAGGCTCCTTTAATGAAGATATTAGCCCTTCTCGGTCATAAATTCCTTTTTCCTTATATGCTATTTGCTTTTTAATTTTATTTAAATATAAAAGTTTATTTTGATGTGAACAGATTTATCAATTTTTTCTTTATATTTCTGCCTTTGGTATAATTAGACTCTTACCATATCAAGATATTTCATTGTTATTAATAGCTTTAGCAATAGTAATTTCAGGAGACTGGTGGGGACAGAAGCCAGAGTACAAAGGCTAGATAGTGAAAATTTTAAAAAGTGAAAGGGAGGGGAGATGGAAGGAGAAGGAAAGAGTCCCAAAAGCAATCATTAGCACTGCCTATTGGGAAGATCACCATTACTGTGAAGATACATGTATTCGTTATGCTAATCTAAAAGCAATAAACATTTAATTCACCTAACTTACTCTTTTCTATTTTCATTCATAACAAGAAGGATTTCTATGTATGATGGCCTCCAAGGATAAAATGGGCTTCTCATGAAGCTATATTAAAATTACTGTAACAGTTAACCATATTTCTCATTGTAAATTAACAAATCCTTTTTCTCATTTTATCTATCAATACTAAAATTTGTTTAATTTTATTTTGCCTCTAAAATAATGATCCAATTTCCTTAAATGACAAAATCCATATTCCGGGCTTGTAAGACTAAAGGCCAGAAGCTAGCCTTGATAAAAATAAATGGAATAACTATGCCTTATAAAATTTTGTGGGAAAGAACCTTCTTCTACCTTAGAAAACATTATATAGCCATTTTCCATTTCAAAGTTTCTGTAAGAAATGACAGGCTTTTAGCAACTTTGAAAGAAACAAGAAATTAACTATTACAATAGCATTACAGCATTATATCAGTGAGTTAAAGTAGAAAAGTCATTTTGAATATACTTTCAAGTCCAACTTTGGTCAACTGGCATAATATAATGGCTATCTGGACACTAGCCAGAATTTAATGATTTCGCCAAGACATGAAAGCATGTTACATCACTATGCTATTAGGATAAAAACATCAAGATAAACTCATCTTAGAAAACTAAATTTCATAAATCAAATGACATGAACTAATAACCACCTAATGGGCATATTTCACAACCATCATTATTCTGTAACTTTTGCCAAGAAGGAAAAACAAAATTAGTCAACTTGGCCCTGCCTCAAAATTTAGTTGCCAGTCCCTTTCCAGGGCCACACTAACAAGATGGAAGCTTCAAGAGTTTCTAGTATTGCATTCTGCTGCCTACCACATTACCGAGCACTGTGGTTCCGACAACTCAGTAAAGCAGAGAAGAATCATGACTCTAATTGCCATCAAATAAGTGCTGACACCTTTATGAACAAAAACAAACTTCTGGTAGATGAGTTTCAGAGCAACTGACAACCCCCCTTTTTCGGTAGAGTCCATGCTAGACTAATGTAGTACACCAGAGGAAGTAAAAGGGAAAACACGCAAGATAGATTACTTTCAGTGTCTCACAACATATTTAACCAATCAACCGATTTCCTAGTTTGTGAGACTTCTCTGCTGAATTACAATCCTAGAAGACTTTCAAACCAAATGAAATAAAAGATAACAAAATGTACTACATGCTTACGTATCCAAAATCATCATAACATGCAACTGAAGGAACACAAAAATTCTGTTCTAAATTCATTACTGTAATAAACTCAAATTACAAATAAATGCTTGCCCTTTACATGCTTAAGCATCCAACATCAAATGAAAATCACAATACCAACGTGACAGTATCCTTAAGGTCTCTAACAATTGTATCAATGTAATCTCTATAATACATATCTGATATTCAAGATATTCAAAGCATAAAATCAAAGATGTTTTTGATATTTGAGCTTTCCAAACAGTTATGTGATATAATAAAGCAATGGATTCGGAAAAGTTACGTGACCAAAGCAAACCACTTGACTTTTCTGAGCTTTAAATACCTCATCTAAAACCACTAGAGATTTAAACATAATCCTATCTTAAGGGCCCTACCAACTCTAATAGTCTTTAACTCAAGGACAAGAAAATAAAAGTGAGGTGGGTCAGAAAACAGTAAACTTCAACACTGTTTAGAATGTACTGTTAGCCACAAAAAGTATAGACAAAGCCACTCCTTCTGAAAAAAAGAAAAGAAGCTACAAGAGGAACTTCTTTATCCTAAATCTTTAAGAAATCAAAAAATAACTGGAACTTAGTTAAATATACCATACTGAAGATATACATTTACCTCTACTTCTTCCTCAAACCTAACACAACTTTAAAGAGATCAAAAGGCAGAACAGGAGAGAAAAACAACAGCAATAAAATTCTAGAAGCTGACAAACACAAAAACAAGCAGCAATTGACTTGGGATACTAGAGAAAGCTGTATCCTAAGCCAGTAGTGGGAAATTGGTCAATTTCCACTACAGACTAGCTCAATAACTGGAAGCACCAGCTGCCTCTGAGAGTGAGGATAATATTAGGACTACAACCAGATTGGTTGAAAGACTGTGTAAGAAGCAGTTAGACACAGTTTGTCTCAGCCACCCCTCCCAGTCAGGTGACTACCCCTCTCCCAGCATGGCAGAAGACTAGAGATATCTCTAGATTGGGGATCCCTGACATAGCTGAGAATGGAAATACCATATACAGGCATACCTCACTTTATTGTGCTTTACTTTATTACACTTCAGAGTTATTGCATTTTTAACAAATTGAAGGCAAGACTCTCTACCAATAAAAAGATCACAATTCGCTTTATTGCAGAGGTCTGGAACCAAACCCACAATATCTCCGAGGTATGCCTGTACAATCTGGGAGAATAAGCGAAAGTCTGCATAATAATTGGTGACACTCTTTTCTAATCATGATGGTGTGTAGCTTCTATCAGACCATCCACCTCCAAAAACAATCATAAATGCTGAGTCAAATATATAAAACAACAGACAGGAACTGAGGGGCTATCATCACTGAACAGTAGGACCATACTAGTGAGTTCCACATTCACCCCAGCCTTTTCCTTGAAGATCTTTTCCAAACTGTGGCATAGCAGAATGGAACTTAAGTAGAAGGCAGCAATCTTACTGGGCTAAAGAGACAGAGGTCAGAGTTTAGGGCTGCCACAATCCTGGAGAGGAAGAAAAAGAACACAAGGAGTCCAAAAATCTTCAGATAGATTCCTCACCTGTCAGTTAGCTCATTCCTAAATTGTGCATACACAGGGCAAGACTGAAACAAGAAGGAGGAGGAGGAAGGGGAGGAGACTCAAACAACCAAAATCAAAAGAAAAAAAAAACAAAATAGACTCACAAATGTCTCAAATACAGAGTTATCAGTAGGGGACTTTAACCATCATTAAGATGTTCAAGAAAATAAGAAAAAGATGGACAAAGATGATTTTTTTTTTTAAAGATTGAGAATTTCAACAAAGAACTGAAATTTTTAAAATGTAAATGAACATTCTCAAACTAAAATATCTGAAATTAAGAACACATTGCATGAGTGTTACAGCAAACAGGATACAAAAGACAGGATCAGTAAACTGAAAAACGCACCAACAAAAAAGATTCACTGAAAGAACAGAAAGGAAAAATAAAGAAAAAACAAAAACACACACAAAAAAAGAAAGAAGAAAAGAAGACAAAAAGAAAGATTCAAAATAGGAAGATTTTAATTCTTAATTTCCAAATTGAATGCTGTCCTGATAAAAACAAAAGCTTTAGGGATGAGAGTTATTAAGACAAGCTGATTTTAAAGTTAATATGAGAAAAAGAAGCAAGAATAATAGCTCAAGAAATATTTAAAAAAATGAAGACTTGTTCTACTTACTATCAAGTCACATTATAAAACTATAATAACTATGAAATTGCAAAATCATAGAAAGTCCAGAAATATATATTTTTTTAAAGTTTTAACTTGATGGATGACCATGGTGACGTATCAAATCAGAAGGGAAAAGATGGATTTGAAATAAATAGTACTTGGACAACTGGGTAGCAATGTGGGGGAAAAAATTAAGTTAAACCCATTTTTTTCACTTTATACCAACACACATTTTAAATGATAAAATACTTAAATGTAAAAAATAAACATATAATAGTAATAAAACATGAAAGGATAATTTTTATAAACTTGGAGCAGAATAGCTTAGCATACGACTTAAGGGATTAATATGACTACATAAAAATCTTGCATAGCAAAAAAATATTTAAGTCCAAATTTGAACGACAAAAAGAATATATATCTCACCGACTCATTTTTCTAATAGATAAAAAGCTCCTACATATTCATAGAGAAAAATATCCAACAGTAAAATGGATAAAGGATATGAAGTTAAAGTTAACAACAAAAAAGAATATAACTGATGTTACACTGTACAAAGGTATTCAATCTCCCATAAACAAATATATAATCTAAAAGTACAAGAGATAAGTTTTATGTATATTTTAACACACACAAAAAAGTTTAAGAGATAGCATTTTTTACCCATCAGAGTGGCAAAATTCAGAAAGTTTGTTATTGTTCTGTGTTGGAGGGGAATATAAGGAAATAGAATATGGTGAGAATACAAATTGATAACAAATACTAAGGAAAATAATTTGGAAATATCTACTAAAATTACAAATGCTCAAACACTTAGACCCAGCTATTCCATTTCTAGGAAGTTACCCTATACCTATTTCCAAATGTATGAAAATGAAACATGTATAAAGTTATCCTCTGCAGCACTGTTTGAAATGGCAAAACTGAAATATCCATAAACAAGTCAAAGAAGCAACATTTATATTGATATGGACTGATTTCTAAGTACCAGAATAACTAATATGTAATACTCCCATTTGTGTATTAAAAAATACATGTGTGTGTATATTTGTACTTACATTTACTTGTGTGTGTGTGTGTGTGTGTGTTTGTATGTGTGTAGAAACCTTACATGTATACACACACTTAATTGTTTATATATATAGCATCTCGGAAGATAACACAATAAACTGGTAATATTGATTGCTTTCAGGAAAGAGAACTGAGTAGTTGAGAGGATGACTTTTCAATCTTTAATACCTTCTGAATTTTAAACTACATGATTGTATTATCTAAACAAAAAATTAAATTTAAATTTAAAAGCAATAATAAATACTGATAGAAGTAGGAAGAATGCTACCTAAATCAATTTCTCTGGTTAAATCCTTGAACAGTTCCCCACTTCCAAACTCCTAACCCTGACATTCAAACCTTTTCTATATGGAATCACTCTTCTTAAGTATGTCAACTATACTCCAGGAAAAAAAAGTCTTGCCTCTAGTCAAATTAAATATCTTTCCTTGCATTTTACTAATAATTTCTTTAAGCCACAAATAAGCAATGTTTAACATAATAAAATTTTGTGCACCACATACGAAAAATATCAGAGTATATGAATGAAAAACTTTATCCCCACTAATCTGGAACATTAAGTCTCTTCAGCTGTTTCAGTTATTTGATGGACAAGTTGTCCCAAAGGGAAACATTAGTAAAGGAATTTACCAAAACAAGGGTAAACAGATTTCAAGAAGTCTTCATGGTACTCTCTGCAGCTGTAATTCATACATACAGTTCTCCAAAAATATTAAGTACCATTCGGGATTGTGGGAGATGGTCAGTTTATATTCTCAGTAAGTCCCTGCCTTATTTCTCATTAGTCAAAAAAGCAGAAAACAAAAATGGTATTCCTATTAGATGTTTTTTCAAATATTTGTTTTTTCTTCCCTGTTGTCTATTCATGCAACAATTATTGGCTTCCCCAGTGGAAACTACCAACGTGTAAATAATTTATATTCAAGAAATGGTGTCATGACCAGGATTTAGAAGGTAGAAGATTAGAGAGAGTAAAATTTACTTGGAATTCAATGTCAATGTATTATTAAAATGACCTCAAAAGAACTCCTGTGGCAAAGTTCCATAACCCTTATTAAAGAGCTAATGTTGACTTTTAAGGTGCAAAAACCTGTTTTCCCACAAAACAGGCTCCTTACCTTTCACCCAGAACAATAGTCAATTTTAAATGAGGAACATTTGTGGATCCTCTACCACCAGACAAATCTAAACTAGAAACAAAGGACTACTCTCCATATTTGGCTCCCCTCCATCATCTCTACAATACTGCTGCATCATAAGAAAAGGCTATTAGTATATATGGGGTATTACTTTTAATCCTTCATAAATATTTCTGATGTAACTTAGAATGGCAATAAAACACTTTCTGCTTCCTGTGGGTGGATCTTACATTACAGAATAAAAATTAGACCTGTATAAAAAGACATATGATGAACTCTGAAAGTAGAACTTTTAAAGCCTTACCTATGAAAATTGTTTCAAATTATGGAAATTGAAATATAAGATTATAGGTTACCAGTCGCTGTTCATTTTGTAATTACAATGTACGGGTAATTTAAGAACGGAGACAACATATAAGTGTGTAAATGATTGCTTCCCCATACCAAGATTTCTATTATTATTATTTTAACTCCCTTATGACTATAGTTTTTTTTTTAAAAAATAATGTCCGAGGATTACTTTGTAATACATACCGTTCCTTAGATAATTAATATTCTAATAAGGATATTCTTTTTCCGTGCACTTAGGGTGACTGCCATGCAATCTCTACATAACCAAGTCTAAGCAAGGTCTCATTTCCAACGATTTCACTATTTTGCATATCACTGCTTTCCCCAACTGCAACTCACCTCAATGACACACAGGACGGTGGTCGGGAATAACGGTGAAGATGGACACGCAACAGTCTAGGTGTGGCAGTCGTCCTAAGGAACTTAATGAGGCAGAGGCATCATTCCGCATTTCGAGAACGACATCCTGAAAGAGAAACCGCGTCCGCCTACCCCGCAGCTCGCAGCCCGAGATGAAAGCGGGCAGTGAGACACGTCTGACAGCAGCCTTTGGCTGGGCGCTCAGGCTAGCGTCGGTCCCGCTTGGGGCAACGCCCCGCAAGACAGGTACGCAACTAACAGGAGGAAACAAACTGGTTTCTGAGTCTCTTGGAAACCGCGGGCGACAGCAGGGGGAGTGCCTCGATCGCCGCCTATCTCACTTCGGAGGTGGTTGCCAGGGGTTTCAGCAGGGTCGGGGGACGGGCGGCATTTGGCATTGGGATGCTACCTGCCTGCCACGTCCTTCTGCCTCGCAACGCCCGTTCTAGATTCCGGGATATGCCAAGAAGTGCTTGGGATCTAGGCAAAGGACGCGGCACTTTCGCGCTCTAAACCCTGGAGGGACCGCAGAAGAAGGGGAGCGAACGGCGCGTCACTGGCGCTGGCGTATGATGTCAGCGCGTGGAAGGCGGCGAGCACTGGAGGTGGGACGGAAGGAGCGGCGGGGCGGGGAAGGGGCGGGGCCGGGGCGTGGCAAGGGGCGGGGCGGGCCCGGGGCGGGGCGGGGCGGGGCGGGGCGGGGCGGGGGCGGGGCCAGAGCACTGCGGGAGAAAGCGGTTGACTGGAAGAAAGATGAAAGGGAAAGAAGTGTGAAGTTTGAAGAGTATGGCAGAGAGAGGTAAGGGGGAGAACTCTCACTACTGTAAATTGATTTGGAATAAAGCATATTATAAATCTGTCCCACACATACTACACAGAGAAAAGCACTTTTTTTTTTAACCTGAGGGCTTTTACTTAGGGATGCCACCTTTTTTAAAGTAATTTTGCTTTAAAAAGCAAGACTTTTTCTAGTATATTTTAAAGAATTAAAGCAAAAAAGTATTTTTAAGTCTTGAAAAAGAAATTGTAAGGTATAATGTGGTTTTCTACACTTTTACATCTAACTTATGTATAAATTACTTGCTGGCATATTTCAAGGTTTAGTAGTGTAAGTACCTTTCTTCATTGCAGACTTTCAAAGATAGAAATAGATTTTCCTGTAATAAGGAATCAAATCTGGTGTCGTCCTGGATAGCCCTACGACTAATTTGCCTTAACCCGAGATACTGGAGAATCTAAACTTGAAGCTAAAGAAGGATGATATAACTCCAAATTGTACCTGTTGTACATATGTTGTATGTAGCGTGGTGGAGAGACCCTAGATTTTCCCAGAGTCCTCAGAGGTCAAATGATTCAGATTTTTGCTTCAAAGAAACCTGCTTCCTTCTCCCTCCTCCCCTCTCCAGCATACCAACACCAAGACCTTCACGGGGTTCTCCTGCCAGTCTTTGGTTTAGTCGTGCTTATAAGACAAACTTTATTTCTACTATGGAAATTAAAAGTTCTGCTTTCTTTGCCAGAAGATGGCACTGCAAGTCATCCAACCTGGAAAACGAGAAAATCTGCTTCCGTTTTTTCACTCTTCAATCTCCAAGGTTTGTTTTCCTCATTTTCTCACTTGTAGGCTAACCTCCTGTGACCCTTCTTCCACTCCAGTTGTCAGGAGGAATTTTGGTGTCAAAATGCACAATAACTCTAGTTCTTTGTATACGTCCCTTTGTATAGCAAAGCAATATGAAAACCTTGCCAATTGCTAATCTAGCAAATTCTTTTTTGCAGCTTTTATGAAGAATGATTAGTCAGATACCTCCTTAGACAATTCTTTAGGTTCCTGTCATAAACTGTTAGTGGGAATATAAACTGCTACAGTCTTTGTAGAAAGCATACTAGCAATATGCCTATCAACAATTTGACTTCTAAGACAAGCAGGTGAAGTTGTATATACAAGGGTAACCATTATTTTCACAACCAGAAAAAATAGAAACAATGTATTCTAATAATAAGGAATGAAGTAAATTATAATATATCCAAACAATAGAATATTCTGAAGCCATTAAAAAGGGTCATCTAAATCTATTTTTAGTGACATAGAAAGACACCCTTGATATATTGTTGAGTAAATAAAGCAAGTGACTTTAACGTAGGTTAAGAGGACTACCTGATGATTTCCTTTTCTTGTTTATAAACCTCTGTATAGTTTAGTATTTTTTTTCTTTTTACAATGAATGTCTTTTTGGTTCTTTGATTCTTTTTAAATATTCTATTGGACTTTTCTTTCAAACAACAAGGAATCTCTGCTCCTTGCAACAACCCAATAACACAAGTATGCAAAAATAAGGCCCACAGTCTCTGTCTCCAGAACTCATCCTATGCTTTCTCCTCCAGGAGACCAATATTAACAGTTTCACAAATATCATGTACATTTTTCTCCAAGATCATAAAAACATAAGTGAGCATTTATTCATATATATTTGCTTTAATCTTTTAAAATGAGATTATAGTATATATATTATTTTGCAATTTGCATCTTATTTAACAGTATATCATGAACATCTCTCTAGAAATCAAATAATTGTTTTAATGATGTCAATATTCCTTTATATGGATGTAACAAAATCTCTTAAGTGGGTATGCCGGGTCAAAAAGTATGGTTTTGTTTGTTTTACTTTAATAGATACGCCTGTGCTTTGGTTATATATACATATTACTGTGTGACAAACCACCCTAAAACTTAGTGGTTTAAAACAATGATTTATTATTTCTCACACTTTTGTGCCCAGGAAATCAGGAAGGGTTCTGCTGGGTGGTTCTTCTGTCCTACATGGCTTTGGCTGGGCTCTCTCACTTAGCTTCATTCAGCTGGCAACTATGCTAGACTGGATGGTCCAAGAAGCTTCACTCACATGTCTGGTGCCTCGGTACTCCTCCACAACTCTCTCTCTCTCCACTTGGGTAGCTTATTTTGCTCACAATATTATGGTCTCAGATTTTTCAGACCCCTTTCATAAAAGCTGGCTTCAAATAAGGAAGGTGCCAGTCTTTTTAAAGACGAGGCCAGGAATAGGTATGGTGTCACTTCTGCCACATTCTTGGTGAAAATAAGGCTCAAGGCCAGGCAAGATTTACCAGGAGGTGAGGAATCAATAGTGGCTGTATTTGTAGATGATCTACTACACCCTGGATTACTTTTCAGAAGTTTAAGAAATACACACTCCCAATAGCTTTCTACAAAAAGTGTCTCTTTCCACCACCACTAGATGTTTCTTTTTTAATTTTGCAAAATGTTTTAATTTCCTCCTCAGTGTCCTTTTATATCTCTTGCACCTTTTCTATTTGACTGTCTTTTTATCAATTTGTAGGTGCTATTTGTAACATATGGAAATGAACTCTTTGTCATATTGTGGAACAAATGTTTTCTGGCTGTCACACACTAGTATTTTGATACTTTCTATGGTATCTTTGGCCATGCAGAAATTTGTAAATTTGTATGTGGTCAAATCTGGCAGTCTTTTTCTTTGTCATTTAGGTTTCACATTTTGCCAAGCAAATATTCCTTCACCCCCAAAGTTACCCAAATAATCTCAATGGTCTTGTGTTTTAATTGTTTAGTAAGTTTAATGCATTTGAAATTTATTTTTATATTTTTTATAAATTTCTTATTTTATATTTATTTTTGTATATGATTAACACAAAGAGACAAGCTTTATATTATTTTGGAGGAAAACTAGTTACACCAGAATCATTTACTAAATGTGATTTCCTTTTCCATTGATTTTAAATGTAAACTTTATTACGTACTAAGTTTACTACTTATATTTGTATCTATTTATGGATTTCTCTTCCATTTACCTATTGGTCTTTTGCTCATTTGACAATTAAAAATAAAGTTTGTTTTAATAATCAAGAAATACCATAACAATATTCCATTTTGAAAAAGAAACACCAATGCTAAATTAATTTTTAAAATTATAACAATTTGTATGCTTGTATACTAAAGATGGTTATAAAGTTGTACTTGTGGGCTTATTTTATGGTAGAAAAAATAAAGATTCCTTAAATCTTTATTAATAGTGATAATAAAGCAAGTGAAAAGGGACTAGCTATGTTACTAAAGTGGTCTTCTACTAGAGATTTTTCAGAAATATATTGTCATTTATTCACAATGGATTGAGCACTATGCTAGATGATGGAGACAGACATATTCAAGGCATGAGTATTGTTATTCATTCTTTCCAGAAAGCAGGCAACAAGCTAAAACAAATTAGAAGACAACAAATTAGAGCAAACAGTTGGTAGTAGACTTACACTGAACATTTTCCCTTTGTGAAGTTATTAAAAGACTACATGTTTGTGTCAGTGTATGCTTTTGATCAAGTTATCTTGACATATAAGCAATCTTTTGTGATTGAAGAAAAGAAGGCCTCAAATCCTTAAGTATGAGGAAATGCATTCTTTAAAATCTAGATCTCTCGCAGACATGTAATATTCACATCCAAGAGAGAGAGAAAAAGTGTCTTTGAATTTAGGGCTCTTTCTATATTATAAAAGAGGAATTTTTATTTTTAAGCCATTTCCTAAAAGCCATTTCCTATGAAGCCTTACATAGTTTGACCTAACCATTAGTTAGCTATATATAGCTTGGACTTTCAGTAGCAGCCTGCTGAATTTCTGGATATTAATCAGGTAGGCCTAGCTCAATATGCAAAGATAAAAGTTATCTAATCAGTTCTTGAGTTTCCAGCTTTCTGGGTTGTGTCACCTGCAAGAGCTCATAGAATTATCAGCTATCTGAAGATCGTAATCTACTTGTAGGAAGAATAAAACAAACATTGAGCCCTTAACTGTGCAGAGCCTGAGGAAGGAATCACATCATCAGATTGAACTGAGGATGTACTTTTGAAATAGCTCACAGTATATCAAGTTCCAAGGAGACTTACTTAGATAAAAGTTTAGTAGTACAGAATCACATGAAACTGGAAGATTGTTTGCAATGTCAAAGGCTTCAGATATAATCAGGGGTGCAAATCTACTCACGATAATTTCATATTCTTTCTTAGAGAAAAAAGTAGGGCCAGCCTGGTGGTTCAGGTGGTTGGAGTGCCATGCTCCTAACGCGGAGGTCGCTGGTTCGATTCCCACGTGGGCCAGTGAGCTGTGCCCTCTACAGCTAAGATTGTAAACAGTTCTGCCTGGACCTGGACTGCTGTGAACAGCCAGAGGTTGGCGTGAGCTGCTGTGTGCTGCTGTGTGCTGCTGTGTGCTGCTTGTGCTGCACCGATGACCCTGGGGAAGCGCAAGTCGCATAATACCAACATGGGTCAGGGAGTTGTGTCCTACACAACTAGACTGAGAAACAACGGCTTGAACCGGAATGAAGGGTGGAGGCAGAAGAAAGGGGGGGGGGAGAAAAAAGTAAAGGACAAGAAAAGTTCATTTTCAACTACTCTGATGCTTGCGGAATCAGGAGGAAATTCTAGACTAGAACCATATCACTATTTTCCTAATTTCCTAATTTCATAATAGAATTTTGAAATTCTAGACTAGAACCATATCACTATTTTCCTATATAATTTCATAATAGAATTTTCCTAATTTCCTAATTTCAATGTTTCCTAATAGAACATCTTAATCCCTTTCACTCCCTTTTGCCACTGTGTAGGAAACGCAACAATAAAATCAAAGTTCTTTATCTGAAACAACTCACCAAAACATGAAACAGACCTATATAGCCTTGTTCATTTCCCTTTCTGTAGAACTGTGTTTTTTTCTAATTACTTTTTTTTAAAGATTTTTGTTTTACTATTATTTTTTTATTGGGGAAGGGGAACCGAACTTTATTGGAGAACAGTGTGTACTACTTCCAGGACCTTTTTCCAAGTCAAGTTGTTGTCCTTTCAATCTTAGTTGTGGAGGGTGCCGTTCAGCTTTAAGTTGTCCTTTTAGTCTTAGTTGTGGAGGGCGCAGCTCAGCTCCAGGTCCAGTTGCCATTGCTGGTTGCAGGGGGCGGAGCCCACAGAACCCACTGGCCCATGTGGGAATTGAACAGGCAGCCTTCGGAGTTAGAAGCATGGAGCTCCAACTGCCTGAGCCACTGGGCCGGCCCTCTAGAACTGTTTTTTTAATATACTTTTAAGTTGTTATGGGTAATAATTCTATCTCCAAGGATTTTACTTAAAAGGAAACATAGCTACTTGACTGGAGCCAGGGAGTAAGAATCTAGCAGAAACTGAATATGATTCCCAGTGCTTCTTTGTTTTGTTTTAACTTATTTTGCCAATTCTGTAAAATAGCATATTATAACCTGCCATATATATATATCTTCATGACGTATTCTTGAGTCAACGTTCTCAAGTTTTAATTCTGCCACCCAGTGGTGACACTCATACTGTATTTAACATGTCCTACACAAGAAGTAGAAAACCTTTATCTGTTCATCAGGTTAACTGGCAAGCTACTGATGTGGACAGACCTTCTTGCCTCTGCACCTCTCCAAGAGAGCCAGAGTGTGTCACTGGCTTAGGCACCTTCCATCTTTGGACCCTTGATCAAACCTCAATTGTGGTCTAATTACCATACCATCAACAGGAAGGCTAATATGCCAAAAAGAGTGACACAGCATATAAACATTTCATAACCACAGGTTTCCATTCATGGGTTTTCCCCATCTCATTTGCACCCTATCATAAGTGTTAATTTTCATCCCCTCTTGCTTCTAAAGGTGTGTTAGCCCTTTTTTTCTATGACCTCTGGGATAGTTCGCCTGGTAGTATATTTGGAGGGTATCATTGCATCCAGGTAATTTCTCCCACAACACAAAGCAGGTGATATCTGGGTATTATGTGGCACTGCATGTTATAAAGAATTAACAGTGAAACTCTTTTGCCTGATATCCTATAATTTCCAACTCTTTGCACTCAAAACAATGTCTCTCCTTGAGTGTAAACTTTCCTGACACTGAGAATCTCTAATTTTGGCAGGTTCTAAAATATGTCCTTAGAAGACTTTTTAATCTTTAGGCTTTCGAAATAAACCAGATTAACAATTTCTAGAACACT
Source organism: Rhinolophus hipposideros (assembly GCF_964194185.1). Classification (NCBI taxonomy): domain Eukaryota; kingdom Metazoa; phylum Chordata; class Mammalia; order Chiroptera; family Rhinolophidae; genus Rhinolophus; species Rhinolophus hipposideros. The sequence goes on along the minus strand of NC_138062.1, from coordinate 35,866,057 downwards.
CATTAGTGGGGCATAGTTTGTTTGATTGCAAGTAGCTGAATTTCTTAATCCTGCAAAGATCATTTGAATGGCCCTCTGATTACTGCACATGTTGGGTGATTAGAGTTCATTGCTTCAGGATTAAATAGCTAGAACTTTTGATGTTTTTTGCCTGCTTGTTTAAGTGGCCTAACCTGAGATTCAGAATTAAGGAAATCTACTGCAAAAACCTGTAACTTGATGCAAGGCCTAGTGACAGGGAAGGGTAAAGAGGGTTCTGAAATAGTTAATACTGAGAGAAACCTTCTGATTCATATGTTCGTGCTGGCACTGAATCAGGAAGTAAATGTGAATGGGTGACGTGAGTCTGTGAGGTTGTCAGCTGGTGGAGATAAAACGAGCTGAGAAAGCTGGTACTCAAGCGTCCTAAGGCATAAAACCCTCTTGGGTGAGGGTATTACAAAGGGGATTTCCTTTTCTAAACACAAATAAAAAACCTGCAATGGGGAAGTAAGGGGCACTCTCATCACCTGTGGTAGGTGACTGGGCATTTGAAAACAGTGCCTCCTATCTCCCTTTCTTCTACTTTTTGAACTGGAATACCTACCATTGTTACCTTATGCCTGTCCAATCATGGTATTTTGGGAGTGTCGGGAGCAGATAGCTTGGTTCTTTAATCTCACAGGTGATGATGGTATTCTGATTGTGTTGGAGAGGTTGTTATTCTTAGTAGATACCATGTTTCCCCGAAAATAAGACCTAGCCAATCAGCTCTCATTTTTGCTCTTTTGGAGCAAAAATTAATATTTAAGACCCGGTCTTATATTATGTAATATAGTATATTATTTTACTATAGTAAAATAAGACGGGGTCTTATATTTTTGCTCCAAAAGATGCCCAAGAGCTGATTGTCTGGCTAGGTCTGATTTTCGGGGAAACATGTTAAAGTATCTAGGGGTAAAGTGTGTCTGCATCCTTCTTTCACATGCTGCAGGGGAAAAAAAAATCACACACCCACATATAGACGCAGCAAACGTAGCATTTTGAATGTAGGTGACTGATCTTGTCATGCCCACCATCAAAACCCTTCAGCTGTTATGAGTCAATTGAATTTAGAGTTTAAACACATACATTTTTATATTATATATTTCCTCCAAAATAGTTTCCAAGCATTGTTTTTGAAAATGTGTAATGGCTGAATTCGGTTTATCGGTTTTCGTTCTGTGTGTTAGGCACATAAAAGGCGCGGTGACCGCATTGCCTCCTCTGCCGGCGACCTATAAGCACAGGTAGAACTGGGTGCTGGGCTCAATTCAAAGGCCCACAAATTTTCTGGATCTAAGTTTCAGTGACTAGCGCTCCTGGACGGCCGCTTTTGCTTTTCCCATTCGGCACTGATGGTCGCCGGCGTCTCGCGCGCTGCTCCCAGAGGCCGTCTCGTGTGGCCAACGTGGAAGTGGAGCTTCGCGATGACGAAAGGGGCGGCGCGCACCTGCGGCCTTCTGAGACGGCTTACCCCGACGCGGCCGCCTCCTGTCCTTTCGCGAGGTCAGCAGAGTGGCAAACGGCAGAGAGTGACGCTGGCCCATCCGCAGGAAGGGCTTCACACCCAGCGCGGCCCCCAGGGCCGGCCAGCTCGCCCGGCTCCTCCTCCCGGTGCTTCGGTCCCGGCCCGCCCACTGTTTGCACATTGCCCAATAGGCACCGACGCGGCCCGAGGAGGAGGGGTCGGGGCGCCCCGACGCTGAACGGCCGTTCACGTCTACGCGGTGACGTCACGCGTCGGTGCACCTGTCGGACTCCGGTTTCCAGCTGTTTTTCTTCCTCTTCCGTGGGTCCGGGTGGGTCTGGTCCGGAACCTACAGCTTGTTTTTCCGTAGTCCAAGTTCGCCCGCTGCCGGAATTGGGCTGCGTGATGAGGAAGAAGGGTGTGGTGGGTTGAAAGCCATTCTACTTCATTCCCTAGTTAGAGCCCGGATCGGTTTTAGTCTTTTCAGAAGGAAGTGAGGTTGGAGATAATTTAGTTTCCGTTTTGAGTAGAAGCGGGTTGACTTTAGGGCCCAACACAAGCGGGTTTAATGCTGCTCCGGTGTTTGAAGGAGGACCCAAAAAGTGCCACCTGGCAAAAGTCCGTAACCTCTTCAGTAGAAAACGCCAGGTGTCTTTTAAATTGCGATCGTCTCCGTTGTGGGTCAGGCTGCTTCTGGTAGAGCCCCCGGGGTAGCTAGGTTTTTAGGTTTGCAACAGATGCAGAATCCAAAGGCAGCGCAGAAAACAGCCACCGGTTTTGCTATGCCTCTGAGCCGCAAGGTGAGTTGCATCCTATGAGTGGAGCTTCGTTAGCTGTCACGTTCACGGGCTTCGGGTCAGCACGGATGCCAGGCCAGGGCACCGGGGCACCTTCATTATCTTCCAACAGATTTACCTACGTGATGTCAGATTCGCCCCGATGAGGTAGAGACCCTCGAACAGTCTTTAAGTTTTCACCTACTCAGGAACCGTCGAAGGACCTTAGAGTAGAATGGAAGTAGGTTTCGGGAAAAGATTAAAATTCAACCCACAGAGTGGGTTTTACTTGCGCTACATTTGCCCACGTTTACAGTAAATATTGAGTCTTTGTCTCTCTAATTTAGACTTATGTGTATGTATATCAGGACCGTTTATGTGTATACGTTACGTGTGTGTTTTGACCTAAAACTTGGACCAGAAGCTCCCTTACAACCTCGGAAATTAACTTGGGTCTATGATATCCTTTATTTGTGTAGCATTTTAAAGCTGGAGCACATAGAAGATAATTACATGTACATTATGCATAATTATGATAATAGTGACCATACCAATTTTTTTTTCGTGATTCAAAAGTTCAGTTCTGCAACCTATAAACTTTTTTGGAACTTTGCAATTCCGCATCATTGTGGCTTGTGGCGTCGATTGTTGACTCTTTCCAGAAGTGCTTTTGTTTTCATCCCCAAATAGTTAATTTAGAAGATTTTTTTTTCTTATTTCGGTATGGAAGTAATTTAACTGATGTCAGTTTTGAGTGCCTTTTGTGAGTAACTACAAAATACTACCTACATGTGTGGCTTGAGTACATATAGGAGTTAAAACGCTAATCTATATATTGTTGGTTTTCACCTTAAGAGGTGCTGCTGCTGATTGCATAGAATAGCTAAAAAAAACCAGGTTTGTGACCTACAGATAATTTCTCAAATTGAATATGCTTTTATGACCTCTGGTTAATAAGTACAGCCACTTTTGGCAGAATATATGACAAATTTCATCTTACTCCACACTCTACCTCCCATACTCTTCAAAGACTTTTATTTTTTTATAGGTGATGCACAATGTTATATTAGTTTCAGATGTACAGCTTAGTGAGTCTACATTTATCTATCTTATGATGTGAGCAGCTCATGTCTAGTAACTTAAAGACTTTTTGATTCTTTACTTGAAAAACAGGTCAACTTATTTTAAGAGGTGAGTATGAATGTTTAGTACCCCCATCTTTACTTGGAAATTGTGAGTTGGCATGTGTTTTCAATCATATGTAGCTCATTAGGAATGTAAATATTTAACCAGGTTTTGCATATATACAGTTCAGAGAAACAGGTTATGATTTTATGTTAGTAAATTGGCTATTTTCCACGTCATGTTGGTGATAAGCTTTCCGTTTCCTGTTGTGACATATTGGCAATAATCTTTGGACCGCTCAGTAAGCTAGGTTTGATCTCTGTGGTGGGTCAGATATCAAAGCAATATCCTGTGGGGTTTGGCCACTATCACTACTTTGTAGAACTTTCAGCTAAGTTTCTAGTCAAACTTGTGAGCAGAGGGTGCCAAAAAAATGTATGCACATTTTAAGAAAGGAAAACTGTATTAAAATTATAATACTTAATATATACAGATAACGAAAGATGAATACAAGTCACATTTGACTTCTGCAATTACAAGAGGTGCTCAAAGTAGTTATCATCAGCGTCCAGACACTTCTGATTACGGCGAACTACTGCTTGAACAACGTTGACCAAAGTGTCCACTTGTATACATTGGCACCCCCGGTATCTATGACATAATAAGTGTTAATATTTATTGAGTGAATGCTATGATTCATAATCTTTTCTGTGGGTTTTTTGTGGATTATCTCAATTCTCACACCAACTTCATGAATTTTCCCATTATACATGTGGAAACTGAAGCATAGAAGATTTAATTAACTTGCGGGATGTCTCCGTGTGTTCGAACTGGGACTAACACCTGGCAGTATGATTTCTGAGCTCTTGCTCTCAGTGGCTGCACTATATTGCAAGTAGAACTAGTCAGAATGCTAAAAGAAAAGATAAGATGAGAGGGATGGCACCATAGATTCATATATTTTTAAATTATAAAAGTATCATAAAATTACAGAAACTAGGGAATGTCTTTTTTTTCTTTAAAACTCTTATCCTACTACTCTAATAAGCTTTTTGGGGGGTGTTTTTTCATAGTCACATTCACATACGTATATAAGCATTATGGTTATGATTTATTTTGATTCTTGAAGACGAATATTCCTTAGGTAATTGTAAAATGGAAGATGAACCCATGTGGGGAAACTGCCCGTTTGCATTACTGAAATATAAAGAGATTTGATCTGCGACTTTGACTGGAACCAAGTTAAATAAATATATTTTGTGTCCTTATGGGAAGTAGTTGAACAGTTTGTTTTGTAAAATCATGAAAATTATTTGATTTTCAAAGTTTAAGTCTTCCACAGGACCTTTTTGATGGATATTGTTTACCTTTCTCCCTTGTTACAATCTGAGTCTCTGTGTGTGTGTGTGTTTTAAAATCATCTACCATTTAACTCTTGACTAGCTCTAAAAGTTTTTATGAATCTAGGAAATTTTCTTCAGAGTAGACAGCTATTTCCTTTATCAGGTTATCCATTTTATACTTTTTTGAAGAAAAATATATAAGGCGTAGTAATTTGGATATGGCAGCTAACTTAATGAACAGTATGATAAAATATCAAGTGATATTACTTTTGGGAGAAATCAGTTTCATTATTGTCGTATCTTATATGAGTTGACAATTTGTATCAGAATAAATTCTTTCTTACTACTGTCATGTGCCAATCTGTTTCATGGCGTTATGTGGGATGGAGGGGTCATTCCCTGGTGAAACAAATTTGAGAAGCTTTTCATAAATTTTGTTTAGTTAATGTTTACTACAGGATTTTTCAAGAACCTTTCTTATGCTATTTATTTTCCATTATAGTTGTAGACAGAGGTGTGCTTTATTACTCATGCTAGTTTGACCATGGAACCTTTCTACTGGACGTGGGTTCTGTGCACATATTCACTCATCTCCAGATGTATTTCTTGTCTTCTTGGCTCCATAGCTTGATTTATGACAATACTTTTGCTTCAGTTACCTCTTGTCTCATCTCTGCCCCAGAAAATCCCATTTAATTTTGAAGATTCAGCTCAAGTGTGTCTTTCTCCAAAGAAGGTTTCTCATAATCAATTAGAGTGGGATGTGGTCTTTTCTCTGAGCTCTTATAAGAGTTCTTGTATCTTCTGTGATATCTGTCATGTATTGCCTTTTATTATATGAATATTTAGTAATTTATAGAAAAGTATTACATCTCTTAACGACAGTATATATAAAGTGATTTATACTGAAGTGTACTGAAAGCTGTTAGTCCTATACCAGTATGATGCCATTAATCAATAAAAATGGTATTTATATTTTGTACAATTTTTTGCACATTAGTAACTACTCTATAAATATTAGTAAATGAATAAATGATCATGTTGAAATTTATTGTCACATTTTAATCTTTGTGCGTGGGTAGCTTATGGAAGCACATACTCATACAGTTCTTGACATATTTATATGAAAATTCTCCGTACATTCAAAGGGTTAGATCAGTCAGTTTCACTTCCCTGCCATCATTGTCCTTGAGACTTTTGTCTATCTCTCGAGTTGCTAACATTTGGGATTTTCATTGCTTCTTTTACTTAGGTTGTTCCTACTTTTCTGTCAGCTTATTGGCCAACCAGATAGCTGACAGACTCATCTTTGACACTTAGCCATGGTCCTCAGCCCTAAACAGTCTTCTTTATGAGAGAGGCAAAACTTTGTTGGGAGCTGTGAAAAATTAGTGCATTACCTCAGGCCATTTCCAGGGTTTTCCTGTTTCTGCTGCTCAATCTCCATGCCTTTTGGTGGCTAGGTTGGTGTACTGAAGGGAGGTACATTCCCTTCATTGTAGTCTGGCCTTGAATAGGACTAAAGCCTGGATGTATAATTCTACAGTTGGAAAGCCACTCTGGTCTTGAGTGCTGTACGCTGTAGGAGACTAAAATGTGTTTCCTCCAACTGTTCTGAACTAATTAGTCAAGTCAGAAATTTAGGAGGTTATTTTAGATTTCTTCACCCTTCCCCACATTTTCTGAGTTACCACATCCTCTTAAATATTTCTCAAAACTCCTACTCTTCCGTATTGCTCTGTCTTAGGCTCAGTATGCCTTCACTGTCTGATATTTAGAACTGTTCAAGGGTCTATTAATTGGATTAATTGGATAAGGGTCACCTATCTCCTCTCCCTGTCTTTAAGTTTTTCAGTCTCTTGCCTTTCTAATCTGCATTCCACAGTGCTGCATTGGCCTGTGAAAATTCATGTCTGATCGTGGTTTCTCTCCTAAACTCTTAATGGCTTCCCATGCATATAAATAAGTTTCTTAACATGACATACGAGTCCCTCCTTCCTTGATCTTGCCTTTATTCACCTCTCCACTAATCTGTAGTCCCCTACCTCTTCCATAAGCTACCCAAGAAGATTCTGTTACTATGCTGCTGTGTTTTTGCATTTTTTTTGCCTTTATTGACTTTTCACCTCAGTTTGCCTGATTAACCAATTCTAATTATTTGTTACTCAGCAAAAACCTTCCTCTGTTACTAAATGTTCACAGACTCCCAGGCAGTAAGGCAGTATGTTTATTTTTTCCAATGTCATCAAATACCTGTCTGTATGTATACCTCTCTTGTGAGACTTACTTACACCATACTGTAGTATATATGTCTTTCACTTTCACGGCCTTGGGAATAGGGACCATGTTATTCATTACCTCAGCACCTGGCTTTGTGCCTGGTACATGCTAGGTGCTCCATAAATGCTTATTGAATAAATTAATAAGTGATTCTGAAAACTAACTTTGGCTACTCGGTAGATGGTGATCCTGGAAATTCACATAACGAGAATAGGAGCACAAGTGAGTTGGGGGCAAATGTTTATTCAGTTTAGAATTTGAATTCCCATACAACATCCAAATAGAGATGAACCATGTATTTCTTACTCATTCTTATTATAAATATTAAAGGACCCAGAAAAGCAAAGGAACTAGAATAGCTAAAACAGTTTTGAAACAATAGGAATAAAGTGTGAGAAATCAATCTATTCCATTTCAAAACTTAGTATAGAGCTACAGTAATCAAGAGTGTGGTATTGCTGTAGGTATAGTACAGACACATGGATAAACAGAATAGAATTCTGAAATAGACCCTGGCAAATATGCCCAACTAATTTTTGGCAGAGCTCCCCCCCACCCAAGAAAACAACCTCAGCCAGTTTTACACCTTATACAAAAATTCACTCAAAATGGATCACAGACTTAAATGCAAAATGTAAAACTATGAAACTTTTGGAAAAAAATTTAGAGGAAAATCTTTGGGAGGTGGGTTTTTTAGATTTGACCCCAAAAGTATAGTCCATAAAAGTATAATTGATCAATTGAACTTTATCAAAATTAAATATTTTTGCTGTGTGATAGACCCTGTTAAAAGGAAGCTACAGAATGGGAGAAAATATTTACAAACCACATATCTGATAAAGTACTAGTATCTAGACTATATGTCCTAAAATATGAAATAGAAGTAAAAAAGCGGTCCAGTTAGAAAATGGGCAGAAGAGATACAGTCATTTCACTGAAGAGATTATAAAGATAGCCAATAAGCAAATGAAAAGATGTTCAATATCATTAACCGTTAGGGAAATGCAAATTAAAACAATGAGACATTGCCACACACCTCTCAGAATGGCTAAAATAAAAACTAATGACTATGCTGAGTGCTGGTAAGGATATGGAGAGACTGGACATTGTTGGAATGTAAATGGGAATGTAAAACTGGCAGTTTCTTAAAAACCTAAACATGCAGTTACCAGATGACCCATGTATTGCACTCCTTGATTTTTATCTTAGAGAAATGTAGACTTAAGTTCACAAAAAACCCCAAAGAACTGTAAATGGATATTTATAGCAGTTTTTTTCATGATAGCCAAAGCCTAGAAAAGAGGTAGATGTTCTTCATTGGGTGAATAGTTAAACGAACTCTGGTACATCCATATCATGGAATACTACTCAGCAGTATCAGAACAGAAACAACTATTGATAAATACAAAAAACCTGGATAAATCTCTAGAGAATTATACTGAGTGCAAAGAGCTAATCCTATAAATTAATATACTTTATGATTCCATTTATGTGACATTCTTCAACTGGCGTATTTATAGAAATAGAAAACAGATTATGCGTTGCCAGGGGTTAAGGAAATGTGGTTGAAGGGCGCAGGAAGAAGGTGAGCGTGGCTATGAAAGGGCAGCAGGAGGAATCCTCGTGGTAATGGGAATGTCCTGTGTCTTGACTGTATCAGTATCAGTATCCTGATTGTGCTATTATACTATAGAGTTTTACAAGTTACCGTTGGTTTCTGAGTAAAGGGTACAGGTTCTCTGTATTATTTAGTACAACTGCATGAGAAATCACAATTGTCTCAAAAAGTTTAATGAGAAAATACGTGAATACATATGAGTATTATGTGCCAGGTACTGTGCTAACCATTGAATATGTAATGTTGAGCAAAAGTTTACCAAGTGCCAAACCTCATGGTACATTCTAGAAGGGAAGGTGGACATTGATAATCACATAAGTATACTATTACAACTGTGATAAGTGCTAAAAAGGAGAAAATCAGAGATATAAGAACTAACAATGAAAATTTGACCTAGTCAGGAAAGATTTGCCCAGGTAGTAAGTAGGTCAAGGGAGGCTTTCCTTTCTACTAGTAGCTAGCTGCATGACTTCGGACAAGTAATTTAAACTCTCTGTGCTTCAGTTTCTCATCTGTTAAATGGGGATAATAGCACCTTAAGCTTTAGGATTGTGTTTGTATTTAATACAAATATTAAATGAGGTAATTTGTAGCATGCTTAGGATAGTGCCTAACATATCGTAAACTCTGTTTAAGAATTTGTTAAATAAATACATACATATATGCATACACACGTACATATATACTTGATGTGAGATCTGAAGCATGAGTAAGAGAGTTGATTAGTTGAAGAGGAGAGGGTGTTTTCTGGACTGAGGGAGCAATACAGGTACTGGGGCCAGAGACAGGAAAGAGCCTGGTAGGCCTGAGAGGAAGATCAGTGAGTCAGGGGTACTCCTGCAAGAAGTGCACACTACAGAATGAAGCTGGAGAACAAGGCAGAGGCCCAGGCTGCACAGGGCTTTGTCTGCTGTTAGTCTTCTAAGAGTGGTGAGAAATAATTAAGACTTTAATCCATGAAGTGGGGGAGAGGATACTGATCAGACTTGCTTGTAGAAAAGACCATGCTGGCTACGGTGTGGAGATCAGATTAGAGGGGGTTTTAGGTGATTCTACATAGCTCATTTAGGAACTTACTGCAATAAACCAGGCTTTATCCCTGGAGATTTTATAGGTTATCACTAATCTTCATAACTCTGCGGGAAGATATTCAGAAGTTACTGTGTGTCTGTTACAGTGTTTTGAGATGGCTTTAAATATATTTTTTGACAATAAAAAAAGGAAAAGGTGACTTTATGATATTGTTTTCATTTTTTTAATATGCAAAATTTCACTGTCGTATTATGGTTTAATTAGCCTTTTGTGGGCAAGCCTGGAAATCGAGTTTAGAACTGAAAAAGATTTAACACTGCTATCCAGATTTCTTTGTGCTA